>NC_142009.1:247084717-247744717 GCF_049901735.1 Notechis scutatus | reverse complement strand
ACATTTTGAATGGATTGCTGCTTTGTAACCTTGTTTTTATGTTGTTTAAACCACTTCTGGAAATTGGTTCACAACAGGAGAATTAGAGAAATGGAAAACAAGATTTTTGTATTTAAAAGAAATTCAACTGCTGCTTCATCTTTACCTTTACCCATTTCTTCAACTATTCCAAAAGTTTTTAATAGCTAATATACCATTAAATTATTTGTATATTCCATCTTTGCCAATATCTTTTAATTAAATCAAGACATATTGATTCTTCAAATTTCGAATCTTCCCATGTCGACAATAATTAACCTTGTAACTAATTTGTCTCCATTTTTCTCTCATACATTAGCTAGATTAATCTAGCAGCTTATTTAAATTAATTTAAATATAACACAGAACCCATAGAGCAGAGGTGTCAAACTCAAGGCCAGTAGGCCAGTTCCGGCCCATGGGGTGCTGAGATCTGGCACGCAGGACTACCCTGGAAACAGCAAAGGACTGGCCCGCTGTGCCTCTATCAGCAAAAACAGAGCCCTGGAAGGCCATTAGCTACGCAAGTGCAGTTTCTTCATCCCAAGATGTAAAGAAAAACTAGTCTCCACCTAATCTTTCTTACACAATCCTGTGAGTATTTACTCACAACTCCAAGTTGCAACCTAGGAAAATTTGCACTTAGTTTTTCTCTCTCTTTCTTAACTACAGATTTCTGAAGTTACTTATTTTGGTTGTTACTTGCAAATCAGCAAACAATAAATCCTGGTCTTTATTACAATCATTTCATAAAAAATAAAATAGATTCACTCCTCCTGACTTTTATTTTTTTAAATGAACTTCTGCCATACTATCAAATGATACGCCTATGTAAAATCTAATAAGGGCCTGGGAGGTCCTCAGCTGTTTTTAAATCAGTTTCACTTTTTCCCAAAAGAAAAGCTCTTTCTGATTCAATATTTAAAAACGGCTTCTTTTATTTTGTTCTTAACTGCTTCTTTATTCTAGAAGGAAATTGTTCAGGTAGCTCAGGTAAAAAGGAGGCCTATTTTCCTTTAAAAGGAATAGTAGCCAATCCAACTGAACAAAATGTTACATTCATAAACTTATAAATGCAATACAAGAATATTTGAATATACTCTTTGAATAACCTCAGCATATCCATCTCTGTGCAAAATTAAAAACACTGGTTTATTCTTAATGCATATTACTAAATTAGATGTTGTGACAAGCACTGCATTAATTTTTTGTCCAAGTAATGTATACACTTTTCAAAGTAGCTGCTCAGCATAATTATTACATTTAACTTGTAGGGTGGCAATTGCTTCAACCCAGCACCTGCCACTAGTCCGCCACATAATTACATACTACTGACCTTTCTATAAAAGCATCATGGAAATGTTACTAGAAAACCCAATTGCCTTTTATACAAACACTGAACTGTAGCTATGGCAATTCCCCCACCCTTTTTCTTTAAAATGTGTTTATATAAAGGAGGAGCTAACTAATTGCGCTCACTATAATTTTCCAAATCTTGATCTGTTTCACAACATTTGCAACATGTTTTTGCTCTCCTAAGACAAAGTACGGGTCACAATGTGTGCACGGAGATGGACATAGAATTGAAAATATTCCCTGAAGTCATAATGGTGGGGTTATGCAGGATTTCATTTAAAAGCCATTTATCAACAATGTCTTTCCCTTTTAGCCAGAATCCTACTGTATAAATTCAACTGGGGAAAAGGGTCCATTAATTGAAATTGTGAAATGTCACTATACTAGATTTGTAAACATCAACTGAAGGAGCTAACATGGTGGGGGGGGGGGGAGGACACGACCCTAAGCACTATTTGCAAGTATTGGGTAGTACATGATAATTAATACTTGCAAGGTTGTCTGAATGACAGTGGGCACTTAGCAAGTCAGAGGACCAATCCACATCTCAACTAAGACTCTGGTTCTAACACACTGGGAGATTTAGAGCAGGCTTCTTCACATAAGTTAAACTACAAGTCCCATCATTCTCACTTCAGACAGAATCACTGACCAGACTGTGTTGGAATGATAGGAATTGTAGTTCAACCTACCAGGATTATATTTCTCCTCAGTCACCTTTTTCATTCTACAAGTGCTAACATTGTCCTGACCTCACTCACTTCTGAAGCTACAAGCAAATCAGTCATTCGTAGCCTTAGTTTTTCCTCTGTAAAATGGGAGCAAAATATTAGACTCAGTTGGCTCATTACAATAGCACCTCATCTTAGAATATGCCATGAAAATTAGAGTAAGAATGAATTTGCTCCATAGGATTCAAAATGGATTAGCACAATTAAATCTAAATTTCTTACGCCATAGAAGGAAGTCATGCATAGATAATAATAATAGTTTCGTCCCACTGCTTTTATTTGAGGGCTTGGTAATACCTCTGCTTAAGATTACTATTTCAAGTTGAGTGACCAAGTCTTACAGCTGTCGTACAAACATGCTATTTTTAAAGGTGCAAAAAGAATGTGT
Source organism: Notechis scutatus (assembly GCF_049901735.1). Lineage (NCBI taxonomy): Eukaryota > Metazoa > Chordata > Lepidosauria > Squamata > Elapidae > Notechis > Notechis scutatus. The sequence goes on along the minus strand of NC_142009.1, from coordinate 247,742,224 downwards.
CTCCAGCACTTCTAGCTTGACACAGAGCAAGGAATCCAAGGAGCTACCTTCAAACTTTCAGGGAACTAAAACTACAGTTAAGTGCAAAGAAAAGTACATGGTAAGATAGGTGGCCAACAAATTTGATAGATCAATAAATTAATGGAGAAGAGTGGGTGATACACTGAAGGGGACCGGATTTTGGAGGGGAGGAAATCAAGATGACACTGTTAGTATACAGATAGTCCTTGACTTATGACCACAATTGGGCCCAGAACTTATGTCCCGAAGTGAGAAACTTGTTAAGTGAGTTTTGCCCCCATTTTACATCTGTTCTTGCCATGCTTGTTAAATGAATCATGGCAGTTGATAAGTTAATAACATGGTTGTTAAATTAATCTGGCTTCCCCATTGACTTTGCTGACCAGAAGATTGCAAAAGGTGATCACATGACCCCAGGACACTGCAACCGTCATCAATATGAACCAGCTGTCAAGCCTCTGAATGTAAATCACATGACCATGAGGATGCTGCCATAAGTATGAAAAATGGTCATAAGTCACTTTTTTCAATGACGTAACTTTGAACAGTCCCTAGACAAACTGTTCTTAAGGATTACCTGCATTTATATGCATATGACCCTACTCCCTTTGCATTACAGTACACAGGAAACAATCACTTTATTAATGGGTCTGGAAAAGTAACAAATTCACTCGGGGAAAGATTGTGTAGTTTTGTACATCTTGGAGCTACCCTTTTTATCTTGACGGCTTCTCTCTCCGTCTTCTTTACCTCCCAATATTGCACAGATGTTCATACAAGATTCCAGCCTTCTGAATGGAAGGCATTTGTACAGGAACATTGTACAGTTATACTCCAATCCTGAAATCACTCTCCAGGAACTTACAGCTAGTCAAACATTTTGTGTTAATTCAGGATTGTTGTCCTATCTCGCTCTATCTTTTTATACTATTTCTGATTAACTTCCAACACGGCTGTACTTGAGAAAGATTTGCAGTGATAAAGCTAGAGCTTGAAGCAAACTGTTTTCCACCAGCAGGAATTCTTGCTTAGTTCTTCTTCCCAGCTCCTCAATTTTCCTGGGCACTTACGGCCAAGTTTTTTTTCAATGCAGCGGAGGAATTGTTTCGCCTAGTCTTTGTGCAGGCCATTCTTTCTCCCCCCCCCCTAACTGATGAGCTAAAAGTGGGGACAGGCATGTACCACTGACTAGGTTTAGGTGCCTTATTTTTGCATTTCCTTCTTGGTCCGTTGAAAGAAACACAGCAGTTTGTAAAAGCAATTATAGGCCAAGGTGAACTGGTTCCTGAAGGAAAATGGTGTAGTACTACACTGAGTTCCTGAATATTCTGATGCAATGTATCAGAATAGGACTTCAGTAAATCACCTTAAAACACATCTACAATCACTCCTTGTTTAACAGCTATTTCATTCAACAACCACTCACAGATACAATGGTACTTTTTTTAAAAAAATGCATGCATTTATGACCAAATTTCACACACCTGATAACAAAAGCCTTCAGTGTGAAACTGACTTGAGATCTGGTCAGTTTCAGGTAGCAACACCAGCTGTGGGGAGGGCTCTAATCAACTAATTAAGGTCACAGAGATGAGCTTGTTAACTTGCAGTTAGCACTTTCCAGGAAAGAGCTTAGCTATGGAGAAAAGCAGCTCAGGAAAAGATAGTTTGTTTAAGCAATCTCTCTGCCCTGTGACAGAGCACAAAAAAGAGAAAATGGGTCAGGCATAGGATAAGAAAACTTTTTCTAAATGAGATGTAATCAACCAGTGATCTTCACAATCTCTCTCTCTCTCTCTCTCTCTGTGTGTGTGTGTGTGTACATGTTTGCTCAGTGATAGTTTTGCTTCCGATTTAAGGAACAGATTGCCATTGTTAAACAGAGAGAGTATATTCTTCCTTCAGGACTCCTAATACAGAAAGATCACCAGATATTAAAATAGTAGATAGATTTTAGAAACTTGCAACCAAGAGGGTATGTGGATCTCAGAAGCAGAATCCTCTCCAAATGAGGATGTAGCATTTAAAGCAACTGGCAGGATGAGGTCTATAAAAAAAACGGCTTTTTTGACTGCTGACTATCCTCTACAGCGGTGACCCCCAACCTTTTGGGCACCAGGGACCGGTTCTGTGGACATAGGTTTTTCCACGGACTGGAGGAAGCATTGTTTTATGTGCTGCCTACATCCCACAGATGGGACTTTACTTATTTGTGCAGCCCAGGGACAGTCCACGGACCAGGGATTGGGGACCCCTGCTCTACAGGGCTAGTTTGCAAAAGGATTTCAAACAATAATTCTGTGCATCTATGTGCAGAGAACTAACAATGCTGCAAATTCTGAAAACTTCCCTCAACTACCATCATTTGATCAAAACATTGCTAGTAGGGAATCCTTGCGTAGCTGAAGAAATGCTTTGATTGAGAGCAACTGACCGGCATATTACAAAACAGGGATGGCTGATTCAAAACACAGAATGGGTCAGCAACAAAATGCCATGTCCTTGCTCCACAAATGCCCAGAGTGAAGTTTTAATTCCAAAAGTTTCTTCAAAGGGTTGTATTTTTTTCCTTTGATGTGGTTTACATTCCAGGAAGAGACAGTTGGGGGGAAACATTTATTTCCCAGGGTTATTTTCATAAAAAGAATCACATAATTGTTTATTTGCATCCATAAGCCTAATCCTAGAAAATGTATTTGACTATCATGTTCCTTGCAACATGCTATTTCTATATTCAACACATTCAAAAAGACTCTGGCAGTGGAGATTAGTTTTTAAATCCAAACCCCAACTCTCTCTGAGTTTTATTTACAATTTAAAGCTAGAGGAGATATTCTCAAAAAGTTGATACCTGAAATATATTTGATCTAGGCAAATTTCAAGCAGTATTTTATAATAGTTAGGTGTCACTCAATAGGAAGCTGTGTATGCATCATGAGCAACGTGGCTCATATGTGGGTCTGAACAATCATTATTGTGTTTGAATCATGGAGCCTATGTAAAAGGAGCAATAGCTTTTTTTCCGGTATTCCTTCCAGACATCAACCTACTCAGGGATAACCAATATAAGATTGGAAGATCCACTGGGGAAAAGAATTGCATCAACCATTAATGTTGATTAATTCATTTCAAATTGTCATATATAGGATTTTTCTAAACAAATAAAATAGTTAGCAATGTGTTTTTGTCTTTTTTGTATTTCTAAACCTAACTGCAGCTCTGAAATAAAATAAAAAGTAACTTGCATAGGAAAGGAAGGAAGGAAGGAAAGAAAATAACTTTTGGGCAACTCACTTAAAGAACCAGCGTGACAGACTACATCATTTACTGGAGGAATCAGCAAGTTTTGAATCTTTCAAGTTGAATGGTAGAATTCAAGCATATTTCAAAATGCATTTTTTGACCCGGAAGCAACTTTCCATGATGCTTTGTGCATATAATTAGACCATGATTTCTCACAGAGGAAAATAAGCCCTTTTAATGTGCTGGGGGGAGGCACTGTCTTCCGTTGAAATCATTTCCTGTTAAGCCTAACTAACTTGGATTAAGATGGGAAACAGTCCAGCCTTTGGCTAACTACACAGTATGGGTGAGTGAAATTTTTAATATTTCCAAAAGCATGTAATATTCCTGTTAGTCTCCAATATTGATTACAAGTTCCATCAGAACATGTGAGGTCTGTGAGTCAACTCACCATCTACTTAAGACTTTGTAAAGCAGATTTAACAGGTTAGACAAATGGGAAGAAGTTGAATTTACATTAAGAAGACAAGCAAAAAGAAAGGAATATCTAAATTTTAGAGCCAACTTCCAGTTTTTTTTCTCAAAATCCATGTTCAAAAGCAATCAGTGTCTCAGATTTCTATATGTTGTAAATGCACCTGCTGAAGTTACTACTTGCTTTCGTTTCACACCAATGCCTGCTTCTGCTTGCCTAAATATGATTCCTTAGGTAAGTTTACTGTTTCAGAGGCTTGAACCATGAACAGGGAAGAAGGATTTTTTTTCTCTCTCTCTCAGTCGTGTGTTTTCCCTTTTTACCCCATAGACACACAAAAAGCACCTTAATAAAAGTACAAAGGAATTGTAATTTGTTTAATGATGAAACTAAACAGATTTTGCATTAACTATTATGGAGGAAGAAATGCAAAAAGTCTTCAGGTGCCCCAAATAGATTTTCTTTCTGATATTTTATCTTCATTTTTAAAAAAAAAAAAAAAATGGGAAAGTTTTTAAGTTAAAGTTGACTGCAATTCTTTCCTCTTCATTCCAAGACTGAAATCTAAACGCATGCTTATTTCTGAAAGAGCATATACAAGATCAAACTGAAAGCATTCATTGTATCAAATGGGGGTGGTCTTTAAAAGCCTGAGGATTAGGGTGGTCTCATAATACAGCTCAGCTCCCAAAGGGAAGCATGAAGTCAACATTTGCAAGGAGCAATCTTCCTGTCCTCAAAGCTCCACTCCTTGGAGACCATGATCTACCTGCCAAGAGGAAATTTGGCCAAAAAGAGATGCTCCCATATTAATCCTTGATATTAGAAAAATAAAAAAGGGGGAGGATCCAAGTAAGCAAATGTTCTTCCCCAACTTAAATAGTACCAAATAACTATCCTATTCTGAATTGCTGTTAGTTTAGGCATCTTTTCATTTACTTCTAGAATCTTTTTGTTTGTAACAATAGCACTTAGACTTATACACCGCTTCACAGTGTTTTACAGTCCTCTCTAAGCAGTTTAGAGAGACAGCATATGCCCCCAACAATCTGGGTCCTTGTAATCTTCATTGAAACTGTTTCTGTCTGAATTGTACTGTATGGAATGGTGCAGGACCAAGATCTGACATAAAAACACTGGAAGTTTTAGTTGGATGTAAGGACTCTGTTTAGTGAAGAGAGCAATGCAATAAATTCATGAACATGGTATCCAAATTCAGAAGTGAGCATAACGAAATGTAAAAAGCACCTACACTTTTTTGTTTTGCATAATTGTTCTGCTGCTGTGTTTTTTTATGTCTCAATATAAGTTGCATTGTGAATATGGCAAGAAGGATGAACAATCCTATACTGGCAACTCAGGAACATGATCTCCAGCTGAGGTAAGCCTCTGAACTGACTTTTGTGAATAAAGTCCCATTTTATTTAATTAGTTTTCAGATTTCTGTTCCGTCCACCCTGAGAGAAACAACAATAAGAGACTAATCTTGACTGCCAATCTTGTCCCTGTGGCCTCACGGTGCATATACCTCCTTCTAACCTCATTCATATTATGTGATGCAAATGCCTCACAGGGACTTTCCAAATTATGCAATTCTTACCCCAGAAGAAAGATAAACATTCAAAAGATGCGGTACAGATATACATGTAGAATGTCTCCCTTAACATACTTTTTTATAAGCCTGATAGGAAAGAAATGCCTGTCCGGTTCTTTCTGAGGAACAAGTCTAGCAGCCAGGACAAGAATTTGAAACTGGCCTAAAATAAGGTCCCAGAACCATGAAAGACAGTCTCAGTGTTCTACACAGAATTCATGATTCTGTCATGACTATTCATAAACAGTTCAGTGGGTGTTACAGCAATTGTCTTTAGACTATTGTCCTCTAGATGCATTTGATAGTACAGTAATTCCTGATAATTTTCCCGTAGTGTATGAAGTATAACTGCAGAAGTTAAATTAAGGATTTTTAGTACTATTTATTAATTTATTCATTTATAGAATGTTTATGGCCATCCAACTGAATTTGTTTGGTGTACAACCCACCCCACAAAACAAATAAAACTAAAAGTCAACAGTATCAGTATTGCTTATTCAATCTACTGCAATGGAAACCTATTCCTATTGTCTCCAGCACTTTTGAAAGCAATACAGATAGTCCTCGACTTTTGACCACAATTGAGCCCAAAATTCCCATTTCTGAGATATTTACTAAGTGGATTTTGCCCCATTTTACAACCTTTCTTGCCACAGTTGTTAAGTGAATTGCTGTAGTTGTTAAGTTAGTAACACGGTGGTTAAGTGAATCTGGCTTCCTCACTTGCTTGTCAGAAAGTTATAAAAGGGGATCCCATGACCCCAGAACACTGCAACCATTATAAATATGAACCAGCTGCAAAAATCATCCCAAGTTTTGATCACGTGACTATGGGGATGTTGCAACAGTTGTAAATGTGAAAAATGATCGTAAATTACTTTTTTTCTGTGCTGTTGTAACTTCAAACGGTCACCAAATGAACTGTTGTAAGTCGAGGACTACCTATCTTTAAAACCTTTTACAGGACAGCAGGGTCAGAGCCAACCAAACATTGAGAAGAGGACAGGCACCATTTCTGAAATGGTATGCCATCAAAGTCTCCATCAGGTGGCACCATTTCAAGGATTCCTACATTAACAGCACAACAAAATTAAATGATGCATACCCACTTACAACACTAGTAATCTTCAATTTGCAACCATGTCTTTAACTACAGTTCAAAGTTACAATCTCGGAAAAATTGACTGACGACCTGTACTCACAACTGTTGCATCACCCTCTGGTCCCATGATTGCAAATTGAGTGCTTGGCGACCACTTGCATATATGACCGGTTACAGCATCCTGCAGTCACATGATCCCGATTTACTACCTTTTGGGGCAGGGGGGCAAAAGAAAAATGACAAAAACACCTAGGGGGAATCTGGATTCACTTTATGACCCTGTAATTCACTTAAAAACTGTCATATTATTATAAAATTGAGTCTGACTCCACTTATAACTGCAACTTACAATGGAAATTCCAGTCCCAGTTGTGATTATAAGTCAAGGACTACCTGTAGCCTCAACAGTGTACAAAAAAGTGAAGAACCAAGCTTAATTAATGATCATTTCTGAGGATTTTGTTAAAAGAACAGGTTTTCTGTACACTGGAATTCACTCCTGGGTAACAAAAATGAATGCATCCTTGGTGGAAAATATTAAAGATGCCTTCAGCATCCTTGGTGTAAAATATTAAAGAGGCTTCACAGTTCTTATGATAGTGAGTTTGGGAGCCAGTTTTTACACATGCACAGATCAATGATGTTACCAAAACTACTCTTATTTTACTTCCTTCTCAAGAATCCTTGCCTTCCTTTTATATAATCACTGTATTTAATCACTGTATATAATCACTGTATTTAAACATTACAGGTTCATCCAGAGTGCAGTTCCTGTAGCAGTATGCTACACAACATCCAAATTTTGAACCGTTCAACTGTCCAAAACTAGCTGTCCATCATTTCAGTTACTCAGAGGACTGGTCTTGTCATTATTAATCCTATGATTGATCTACCATTATTAATCTGGTGGACTGGATTGGTGTAAACTACTTGTAACTATGATGCCTTTTCTTCTGATCTCAGCTTTCAGTTTTGCTTGAACACTCTGCATAACAATTTATCTCTTCAGAAAGGAATAACATTAAAGGGTTTATATTTGTCAAAATTGCTGTTTTATGCCAGTTCTGTACTGTAACTGAACCATAGGTTTAAAACAGTTAGAGCTGTGGCCCCCTTCACTATATCTGAAAGGGCACTGTGAAGGAGCTATAATATTCTCACAGAGAACATATGTATTAGTAGAAAAGCAAATACAGATAGTCCTTGACTTATGACAATGTGAACATGGGGATACTGCAATGGTCGTAGGTGTGAAAAACAGTCATAACTCACTTTTTATCATAACTCACTTTTTATAGTGCCATTGTAATTTTGAATGGTCACTAAATGAATTGTTGTAAATCGAGGACTACCTGTAATAGAAACCTTATCCTTAGTTTGCTGGTCTATGTTTAAAGAATTTTTTTACAACAGATGCATTTAAAATAGAGGCACCTCATCTACCTCTGAATACAGTAAATCTCACTGCTACACCACATGGCTGTGATGAATGAAGAAGCAGTACAGTATTAAAAGTTTCATGATTCAAAGATATCTAAACTTTTTTAAAAAGTTTTTAAAAATCACCTCTAAGATTTATATATCTGATAAGGGCAGAAAATGCTCTTGACAAGCATTCATACAAAGATTAAAAGGACTGTGGTTTGAGGAAAACTCAATGCAAGTTTTAAAATATATATACAAAAAAAGAAAGTATCTCTATTTATGTAAATATGAGGAAACATTTCTTCAAGCTAGCTGTATTTTCTCTAAACCTATTTGAAGGCCACACTGCTTTGGTCCTGTTAATAAGATAAGCAGCTATAGAAAGCTTACAAATCTATTTAAATTGATTTTAATTAATGAATCAATCACTAGCCACTGATGACTGGGTTTATAGACAATTAACAACTTGATGCCTTAGGCTTCGAATTCCCACCTGAAATCCACATTATAGTGATAAGTCGCCTCTTGAACTGACATCAAATTTGCTGCTTCTACTAAGTTAAGTCTTGCATGTATCATTGGGAGGCATAAATTTCAAACATGCCAAATTGTACAGAACTTTGCATTGTCAGTAAAGAATGAAACACATTGTTGGTCAATTAGCAGTATATTTCTGAGATTTATAATATCTTCTTTGGGATAATATTGTCTATTATGCACTCTAAAATACAGGGTTCTTTGTATATTATTTGACTATACATATAATTAGAGCTGTGCCAAAACAAGGCTTGCCATTTAAGATCAAAAAGAATGCATCTTGTATTTTGTTTTAAAAGAATTTTTGGTTGTATTGAAGTCCATTTTATTTAGTTCTGTGCTAAACAGTTCTGGAATCTTCTGAGAGGAAATAAAATAAGAAATAAAATTAAATACTACTATGCAATCTTTTATAGTATGCAAAAAGGTTTCACTCTTACCACATTATGAAACATACAAAAATAACAGCTGTTCATCCTCAGATCAATTTCAGGCAGCTCAAAATCTTAATCCCTGCATTAATTTTTTAGGAAGATATTTTAAAAGACTCCAAATTTAATTTCTGCTTTTACCACATATTAAGCATACCTACTTACATTTTCTAGTTGGAATCATAAGCGACTGTGAGGAGACTGAGAAAGGTGCATAGACCAGCTAACTGGGGAATTCTGGGAGTTGAAGCCCACACATCTTACACTTGCCAAGTTTGAAAAATACTCACATAAACAATAAGAGATGTACCGCAAGTCAGTTAGCAGCTAATCTAATAAATGGTAGCCCAGGTGACAAGAACATGTGAAAAAGTTTCAAATTATTCAAACAGACTCTGCCTTAATTAGATCACTATAAATATGGGTGGGAAAGTCCCCTTATAGCTTTTAAGATTTTATATTTATCCCAGATTAGCATTATAGATACCTTACTGAAATCTCTATAGTTCTTGCTTCCTTCCAACTTAGATGGAAGGAATGCAACCATGGCACCAAGTGATCCAATCAAGTATCTTAGGTGTTTCTCATTCCCCTTACCCCCCAAAATTTTCAGATGAGCTCCTATTTACATAATAAAGGCTGGCTTTCAGAATCTAAATGTTTCTAATTTGAAAGATAAATCAATGGTAGCTGACCTCCAACTCATACCCTCCAATAGGGTCATGTTCCATATGCTATCTGCCAGATGTTCAGATGTTCTTTTGCCTGATTTGGGTACATCTTTTCAGGCATTATCATCGGTGTTCAACTTGTGCCACAGAAAAAAATACAGTGATTGTTATTGTGACTGAGTACATTAAGGTGCCTGAGTGTTGGGGGGGGGGGATAAAGGCTGAACTTCTGTTATATGCCAAGTGCTACCTAAGGGGAGGGGGAAGATAAGTCCAGAAGGGTATACTTATCTAGTTGAATCAGATGAAAAGCATGGTTATGTAAATCAATTCTTAGCAAATAATTTATTTCAAACTAATCCCCCAACATGAAGCCCTGAAGTAATGTTTTAAACTAATCTCCAAATATTTTAATCTATTGATTTAATCAATTTTAGAATAATTTGGTTAATGAATTATTTCAACATGTAACATTTAGCTTCAACTGAATCCCAGGAATGTATTTAGAGTTTTCTAAATCCATTCTTTCATATGAATACGTATATAGAGAGAAAGAGCACATCTGAAGTTTTATAGTAGGAAAAATTAATTTGAACCATCAGTTTGCAATCCATTGGTCCCTCTCAGGAGCAGAGATATTCTCTTCTTGTACATTCTTCTGTATTAAATATTAATGCAGGCAGAGAAAGATTGATGGGATGGCTCCATAGGGACCAACTCAAGGAGGCCATATGGAGTTGGTGGCATTTTTTTTTTTTTTTTTTTGTCAAAACCCAACTGCAAAGTGTGCTGTCCCTGAAATGTGGTGATAGCAGTTACAATTTTTGGCAGCACATTTAAATTCCAAGAGAAAGGTCAGATGACATGCCCTAATGCTCTGACCTTACTGCTGAGCCCAAAGAATAGTCTTGATCAGGATAGACAGAAGATAAACATGACATGGGCATTTCAAAGGTTGGTCCCAAAGGCAGAAAGAAGGAACATGTGATCGGGGAACAGATAATCTATCTGGGAGTTACATTTGGCAGAGAGATATTTAACCTGATCATCCTTGAAAAGTATGGAGACCTACAAGCAAGGCACAGAAGCCTTCAGAAGGGAATAGACAGGTGCTGAAATAATGTCCACAGCAGTTTTACCAAGCCACTGTTTTCAGCTTGGCTTGCTGCCTCTATTTCTGACTTCTCTTGTTAATGACCTTGGAAATAACTTCCTGGTCATGTTGTGCCTAAAGACAGAATTTCTGCTGACTGCCATTTATAATGTCCTTCCTTTGACCTTGCATTCCTCTTGAAGTGCTCTTTTCAGAGTTGTGACTTCACTTTTTCCCCTTTGTGGGTACAAAACACAATAACCTCTTAAAAGCTTTTCCTGGAAGAACTTCCAAAAACAACGTGAATGATGATGACATGGAATGTATGAAAGTTCGTGGAATTTATGGAATGCATGATCATTAATAATCATAGTATCATTAAGGACAGTAAAGTACGAGGATCAGCAAAGACAGATGCAACATACTACATGAGAACTCTCTTGCACACTCATAGTCAAAATGACCTGTCTTTCAAAAATGCTTCAAGCAGCAGGAATTCCTCTACTATTTTTCCAAATTTGAATGCCTGCTGCTCCATGAATTAAACCTGAGGGGAAGTAGCGACACGAGAGCCACACAGCAAAACATATCACAAATTCTTACTACGCTGAGGATTACAAAAACCCAAGATGTACATTTTTTTTCTAATCTCAAAAAGAAGGAAAGGGCAAGGGAACCTACCCATTTACCTCACAATAAATCTATTTGTATTTGTGCTATAAATCTATTGTAATTTGAAAGCTTTCGTTTTGGAACTTAGAATGGCAAAAGCCAATTAACAGCATATATACAAATATACATAGTTACATGTCTACTGGCCTCAGGGTATCATTAATAGCAAATGTTGCTTTTAAATCCCAACAACAACCCCATCCCAGGTACATTGCTTTACAACTACTTCATGGTAGTCAGGCAACTATCAGGCCACTACACAAGGTACAGCATCTAAATGTCTCCAATCAATCTGAAAACAATTGTAATGTCAAATTTGTTTTGGCTCAGAAAATTTCAGGTTTGGAAACCTACTACAGGGAATAAAAAGAAAAGAAAAGCTCTTAATACAATAAAAGAAATCTGTTTTGTACAGAATGTGTGAGGAAAAAATATTAGGCCCAGGACAAAATTGCATTTGCTGGACCCAGGTCATCGTACAGGCTGTTGTTCACCTACAGAAATGGATTTAGTAGCACCCAAGGCTGAATTAGAGAGCAAACTTCATCCTGGCCTTGGTGATATTTAAGGCAAACACAACCAAGGCTAGGCTGAGACTTGCTATTTAAGGAAGGGTAATAGGGAGGAAGACAAATCACATTTTCCCCCTAAAGTTTTTCTTTACTCTTTGTGCTTTTGTGTCTTTTAGCCTGTTTTCTACCAAGCTTTTTCTTAAAAAATAAAAACTTTTTTTGGGAAAAAGTAAGAGTTAAAAAGTGTTCTATGTCTTTTTAAAATAAACTACATTTTATTCTTGAAAAATCCAGATAATAGTTCTGATTCACTTTTGCAGTTTCAGTCTTCAGACATTCAAAATCAAGACCACAGATCATAAACTGCTTCAGCAAACGGAGCTCTGAAGGCCTTTGTTCCTAAGACAAACGTCTTCCTATTGCTTACAAAAGCAGCATCTACTAACCACTGACCCTGATGTAGCCAGCACTAGGAAAGGAAGTTATTCAGCACTGAATTTCCTGCTTTTGGTTGAAGCCAAAAACTGAGAAGCTTGTAGTGGTTTCAGGAACTGAGTCATCTAATGATTCATGAGCAAGATACTGGTTTTAATATGCTCCTAATCACAAGATTCAAAAACCTGACATCAAGCCTAAATGAGGCTTAATTCATAGTTTAAAAGCAGAACAAATCTCTGTTATGGCTGGGATGGGGAAAACCCTATCATTTTTGATTTCAGCTTCTTTTTCAATATATCTGCTCCGATTACTGTATTATCTAAAACCATTCTGAAGATTTATACAGAGACCTAAGAAGGACTGGCAATTAATCATTCAGACTTTGCAATTGAAACATAATGCTGTTTTTGCTACATGCGTGCATCATTCAAAACAAAAAACAAGTAACAGGTAGGTATCAAATGTGTTTATGGAACCTCCCCTTCCCAGAAATTAAATGGGAAAATAAACTCTACAGCCATGTTTTTAATCAAAATTTCTTTTGCTAATGTCAATCTGCAATATTTATACCATTCTGATTTAATCAAAGACCAAGTGACAACACCAAAATTTCAGACCATTCAATTCTATGCTTCGCAAAAATCTGCCAAAAAACAACATCCACACATTAACATTCTGTTAAGACTCTTGAAGATGTGGAAGGCCCTAAGTGCAGATATAAAATTTCCAATTCCTTCAACATTTGGGAAGAAAAATGCTGTCCCCCACTTGATCTGAACATTTCTAAGAACAAAGGCAGAAGCCATTAGCAGGCCCGGCTACACAGGGAGGCTGGGAAGGTAGAAAAAGGGGATAACTTGGGACTTTTAGATTGAACACAATACTGCAAGCACATTTAAACAGAAACTACAAAAGGACAGCATGCTGGAAAAAAAATGTAACCATTGACAAGAAAAGGCCAAAGTGCAGTTTGAAGCTGGCAGTCATTTTATGGCTTCAGTCCTAGAGCAGATTTACTTAGATGACGTTAGTGGCTCCAATCCAGCTTGCTTCCCCCCCCCCCTTTTTTTTTTTTTGGTAGCTTTTCCCACTTGCCTCTTGAAAAAGCCTGCACAGTGTTATAAAGCTGGAGACCATAATCAAAATTCCCTTTGTGAAATAGAGTTTACCTCAGGCCTAGCTGGCTGAATAGAAGGCTCTTCAACCTGTACTTCATACCTAGCAATAAATAGCCTACAATACTGTAGTTTCTTCAGTGCAGAAGAAACATTAAAAGCCGTCTGCTACATTTAAAAAAAACGTTTTCATTTGGTTCTCAAAAATCTCACATGCCAGATTTTACTTAATATTTCAAAACATGTCGTGACAATCCACCAGTCAGGTTTAGAGGCTCATTGAGGCCTAAAAATGCTCATATACACGCAGCTTTAATATATATGCCAAAATGTGATCTGTCTAACTTGTATTTATATATTAACAGTATTAGCCTAGACAATATTTTAGTACTGAAGTCCTCAAGCAGATGTTTCAACAAGAGCTGATAGACTGCTGACTTCTCATTTCTGAAAAAGGCTGTTTTTCCCCTATTAGAGATTCTACAATGGTTTTTTGGATTGTTGGTGAAGCAGAAGTCAAAGTAGTCGTTAGGGTCGGAGTGGTCTTCCTGTTTTCAAAGCCGTAGTTGTCGTGGAGGTCATCTCTCTTAATATTTGTTTTTGCTGTTGCACTATGTTAATTATATTGTCCCAGATCACCATTCAGTGTTTAACTCCTAAAATAAAGATTCTATTCTAATACTTCAATCAAATATATAGATAGCCAGTCTATACTCCTATATTATAGAAGGTTATCTAATAATATATAATAATCTTTATAATAAATTTATATACCGAATATCAATATTGATCACCAATAATACATCAAATCCAACCCAATTACTACTTTAAGAATTAATCTTAAATATTCTAAATAATCTACACACTCAATCCTTTGAATTGAATATGGATAGCCTGGCTTTCAGGCACAATTCTGCTTACCCAGTCAAATATTCAAATATTTAACATTTTAACGTTTGGCAGACATAGAATTTATTTATTACAAGTGTTTTTGTGTCTTTTCATTTAAAAGTGAATCCAAGAGGTTTACAATAAATTGCTCAATACATACTAATAAATGTTACAGTCGTAACTTCTAAAGAGAAAATAATTTATTCCTGAAGCTAAAGAGATGTATATTCTGAAACTGACTCTTAATACACAAGACTGGTCTGCAAGTTCTACATGTTCAACTCCATAAAATAAAATGTTAAGTAGAGAACCTGCAACAGTTCCAGAATGTACCTCTTGGCTAATTCAAATCCACATAAGCTAGAATACTTCAGTTCAAATTTATGAACCTTTCTAAATTAAGCATCCTTATGTGACTTACTAAGGAAGAAGCATCATTGAAACATGGTTTACTTTTGAATAAAAATCATATCGTGCTTTGAAGTATATTTTCCAAGCATGAAGAGGAATGGCAGTTAAAGGGAGGACAAATTTTACCTGAAATGATTCCATTATTCTTAGAAGTGTAATGCTGTTGGATCAGATCAAAGATTGATCTGCATATCAAACAAAATGCATTTTGGTAAAAACTAATGCGAAAGTACTAGATTTATCTTCCAACTTTGCAGTCTAACCTTTATTTCCATTATTTTATTATATAGAAAAAAGAGAGAGGGAGGGAGGGACGAAGGAAGGAAGGAAATAAAGACAGTTTTTTCATAACAGATTGAATCTTGACCCATGCAATTCCAGTCCTTCCATTGTGTTGATAGAAAAACAATTCATAAGTAGAAAATTAACACATCAACAAGCCAAGACTTTGAAATAGTATAAGAATCTCACCACTGCAGTAAAACAATTGTTTTAGCTGTGCTTAGTTCACAATAAATCTAGAGTTTTTCATAGATGGACAGATTCCATATAATTTAACACTGCAGTAGCCCTAAACTTTACTTTTAAGAGAGTACATTTCTCACATTATTGCTATAGGCACTGGCTTTCACAATACAATCCGCAGCCCATCTACATAAAACACAGTTATTATATGGGTGGGTAAATGACCATGCTGTCTACGTATCTGTCAAATATCTTTCTTTCCATATTTTAAAATGACTAGAGCAGACATTATTAGTATAGCTATTTCTGGAGATAGACTTTCAAGCACAAGAGGATAAAAGTTAGTCCTGAAAGGAATGGTCTCTTTCATAGCATTCTGGGATATTTTATTTATTTACTTGTCAATCTAATCAACATCTCTGAAATTTCCTGGTAAGCTCCTATTCAAGTACTAACCAGTTAGCCAAGTTAGCTTTTTCAAGATGAGTCAAATCACTTTGGTGTTGCCATCTGCTGTAATGCACAAATCACTGGGCAACTCTAAAACACCATCTTTCTTCTACAGTCTACAACTTTAGTGACCAAATTGTGTTTCAGTGATATATTGTAAATGTTTTCTACAATAGGATATTCTCCAGTTGGACTGATCTTCAATACCCATTTTTCTCAATTATACTATGGGTCATCAGCTGGAAAATTGCATGGAAACTATGAGCACTGTAGTACCAGACGGTTCTAGGAATTACACACAGTTATGAAATTATGTTTTCACACAGTTTTCAGTCTGATATTTGGTAGCATTAAACTGCATCTAGGTCATGATCAGATACATCCAGTAGTTGTAATTTTATATTTTAGAAAAACAGGCCAAGTCCGAAATATTTCATTCACTGACTATAAATTATGTGAACATGAGATTATGACATTTTTGATTGCCTGCACAAGATATGTTTCTTTTCATTATCAGATACTTTTTCCAAAATTTCAAGAACAATTTTCCATAAGTTAAAGCTGCACACCAATATTTCACATAGAATATAAGAGCTGAAATTGTATGGCAGAGTTTTCTGATTCTCACAAACAGCAAGAGCTTTTGAGTCAACAAGAGGCAGGCGACAAGGACCTTCAAGGCCAGGAAATGAGCAGCCTCCTCACCAGACTCAAAGGGGCTCTAGTTTTAACCATGTTAACTAGTGGATGAGGAAGGTGCCATGGGACAAGAACTTGTTTATATGTGTAACTTTCTAATTCTCTGTAATAAATTCATTTAGCTAATCTTGTTTCTATCTGGAAAGGTAAAGATTGGAAGGAAATACTATGTTCACTATGCATCTTTGACAGTACATTTGCCTTAACATTATTCACAAAAGACATGACAAGGCAGCATATATTCAAATCTCTAGATTAAATAACATCTCCAGAATTTCTAACAATTCCACTGTTACTGGATCAATTCCAACGTCTTGCTTGGATTGCAGCCCAGATGTCCTGTTAACAGTCCGAAAGGATATCACTGGGTTAACTTTGGCAACTTCCTGAATCAAAAACAATTCTCCTCCAAGTATGATTATCTCAGAGTACTTGTTTAGCAATATGTATTAAGATTAATGGAGTACTAGTACAAGGATTGCAGCAAGTTAATTAGTTTCAGTTTAGAACCAATATCCTCTGAGTACATGAGTCTTTTTCTCATAGTCTTACTATGCACTAGAGAGCAAACAGCTATCTTCACAGATAATGGAGGAGGTCTTCAGCTAGCTGTTTACACAACCAGTTGAATTTTTATCTGTTTGAATACCAACCCTTATACCAACAGGTGGGACAGAAACATCAAGTCCAGTATCAGACTCTAAGACACACAGTCGCTGCCTCAGCAGCAACTCCCTGACACCAAATACCTGCCTTTCAAAGCTTGACAAGCATAATGGGCATCTTGGCAGATTTGTTATTTCATTGTTCAATGCATATCATACATCTCAAAAGACCTAAGGAATTTCTCATCACTTTTGTGTAATAATTTTAATCAATCTGACCAAGGGAGCTGCAAAATGTGCAACCTGGCACAAAACCACCTGGAATTTTGTGACACTACTGAAAGTTACATTTGAGAAAGCCAAATAGGTCAAACAATAGCCAGTCAAGTGTGTGACAACCATAAAATACAAAGCCTTAAGGTATGATAAACACACTGTATACACATACATGCATACATACATATATAAACACACATACACATTTTTCAGTTGTTAGTTATAATGAAGCTTAACTTAACTAATATGATGAGAACGATCAAATGAAATACAGGATTAATTTATTTGACCCCTTCTACACTATTTGCATGAAAAATATGCACATGATTTGTGATTTTGAATTATTTTTTTTGTAAAAAATTTTTGTCATAGAGCAATAGATAATTTTGTAATCATACTTATTCACTGCAAAGGAAACTGGAACTTCTTTCTATTTCTTTTCTTTCTTTACCTCGTGGTGTGACCAGAATAATCTGGAACTGAACACACCCAAAACTGTAGAAATGGTGGTAGACTTTAGGAGAAACCCTCCCATACTACCACCTCTTACAATACTAGACAACACAATATCAACAGTAGAGACCTTCAAATTTCTAGGTTCTATCATATCTCAAGACCTAAAATGGACACCTAACATCAAAAACATCATTAAAAAAGCACAACAAATAATGTTATTTCTGCGCCAACTGAGAAAGCTCAAACTGCTCAAGGAGCTGCTGATACAGTTCTACAGAGGAAATATTGAGTCTGTCATCTTCACCTCTATAACTGTCTGGTTTGGTTCTGCAATTCAAAAAGACAGACACAGACTTCAGAGGATAATTAGGACTGCAGAAAAAACAATTGCTATCAACCTGCCTTCCATTGAGGATCTGTATACTGCACAAGTCAAAAAGAGGGCTGTGAAAATATTTACAGACCCCTCACATCCTGGATATAAACTGAGAATCCCTTTCCAGCCAACTGTACTGCTCTCTCATCAAGAAAAGGATCCTTTTCAGGTAGGATTCCAAAACCCCAAAAGGTTTTCTTCTATTCAACTAAGCATTTATTTTACTACTGTTCATTAGTCAGATCCACACTGTCCTTTGTGGTTCAGAATGCTACTGATTAGTTTCCATAATCTGCTCCAGAGTTTGATGACAGCTTGTTCCCCTGTATCTTTTTCCCCCAAATACCGACGACCTACCGACCAGGAGAAAAATACCAAATTATGGTATTTTTACTGAAGAGTTTTTGGCTATCAAAGATGCTTTAGAACATTAGCATCATCTTTCATGATGTATCAAGCAACTTACAAAGTTCCAACTTCTCATAGACTTATACAGAAGGTCACAAGGTCACATTTTTTCCCATTTTAACAATCTTATCTTGTATATCTCCTAGCCTACAGAACAAGAACTCCAATGACTTAACATGTAAACTGGATTATTTCTTGTACAATGATCCTCCCACCACATTCATTCTGCACCTGGAAATCTTTGTCACCCCCTCAGCACCTGCCCTGCTATGACAGCTGGTTGTCACAATGACAAGAAGTTTAGCAGCTATTTCCAAAACCACCAACAGGTGCAACCTACCCCACCTTAAAAAGAGACAAAACATATCCCCAGTGAGAAAATGGATCAGAATCTTCCAATCTTAACTTGTCTGCATGTTAATTTCTCATTTAAAAATAGACTACTCATGTATAATAAATATTAGTATAATCAGAGGTCTGAGACACCCTGAAAAATTATTTCAGTCCAGGTTGTTACAAGACAAGTTGACTTCTATCCCACATATCTACTGGCTTGGATAGCTAACTTTCAGAGTATCCCTAGTTTTCCCCTCTCATCATCTTTTCATGGGAGCAGGAGGGACTGCTTCACAACAACTAGCTATACTGGATCTTCTTCCTTCTCTTAAGAGAAGTCTTACAGCAGTCACAATAGCCAGTCGAGTAGCTATTTAGGATTAGTTAAAATCACTCTTCTTCTCTGTGACTTTTAATGGTCTTCCATTAGAGAAGATATCAAAGTCTGCTTCTTCTTGTCTCAAGTATTGCAGGCTAAGAGAGTCTTTTCAACAATGTGTTTCAACTCTTACACTCTCTCTTTTGCAGCTTCAAATTTTATTTCTGAAGTACGCTGTCTCAAGGTCCTGGATGCCATTCTGGCAATAACTTATTTTTCCTCTCTTGACTACATGTTTCACTTCCTGTCACAGCCTCTCCTCTAATCCTCACATTATTCATCTGTTTATTAAATAGATTTCTGACCGAATCATCTCATTTCTGAAAGAGGTTGCCAGTTCATGGCACATTTTTGGAAAGCTCTATTTCACCTACTAAGATATGTAGCTCTACTTATGTTCTGCGTCATCTATCTACAGATGATGAAAAAAAAAAAAGAATAAATGCCCAGTTCAAAGTGATTTATATCTTCTATAAAAATCTATATAGCATAGCATTGGATTACTTCACACAGATTATGTTCAAGAACATGGCATGAAGACAGGAATTTCTATAGTAGCCTTGACACTATGGAATTTGTTCCCCTGAAGATACGTTTTATCCCCTTGCTCCTTCTTATTTCTTATTTAATTATTTCTATGATCACTAGGAAACTGCTTTTATGTTGACATTCTTCTGTGCATCATCCAATGTTGTTAGATTGTGGCACTGTCAGAACTTCATTAATATACAAATATAGTTTGTATGTGCACATGTGTGTACACAACATCTTATAGCAATAATGTTATTTCTAGCAAGAAAACTGGCCTGTTCTTTTACCTACGGTCAGTTCATGTCAGCTTTTTTTCAGGCCATGTATGGTCTGAAATGCTATCCAATTTTTTTTTATCCCTCCCCATTCGAAATGCCAACGAGTCCTCAAGGTTCAGATGAATTATGCCAAGGTGTCCCACTAATCCTTTTCTGTCACCACCATGCCTCCTCCATTATTGTTGGACATATGCACACACACAGAGTTAAGCTTTCTTCCAGATGGCACATATTAAAAAGATGGAAACTAAAAGCATTGCACTGTTTTCTATATTTGCAATCAATATATGGATTTTATCTGCAATTTGTAGTAAATATATAGTGTTTCCCCGAAAATAAGACCCTGTCTTATATATATTTTTTGCCACCAAAAAAAGGCACCAGGTGTTATTTTCGGGGGATGTCATCCACTGACTAACCTCACGTGCGCGTGTCAACCCAGGCCTCCTTTTTGCTGTCAGAGGCCTTCAGGAACTTCTTCTGTGGCCGGCAAGGCTTTCCTGAAGCCTTCTGCAGCTGATAACAGAGATCCGGATTGAGACAGAGATGACAATACTTGAATGCTGCATAACAATTATTATTCTGATCATTTTCACAGTAAGAGAAAATAATGGTAAGGTGATTCTAAAAAGTCAGCGCACTGAATAGAAGATTTATATTCATCATATTAACTTTCTCAATCATGCTATCTCTCTAAAAATGTCTTTCTAGGATTAATAATCTAAAGATGATTCAGAAGTTTTGTATCTTTTTCTTAGGTACAGAGATACTAAGATATTAAGATCTTAGAAAGGACAGAGATATTAAGCTGACTGGCTTAAATGGACTATTTAGATAAAACTAAGTATTTGGAAAATGTTGCCATGCAACTCATAAAATGAGAAAGGAAAAGCTCATACTAAACAATCTAATTTGCATAAAGAACGAATGTTTGGATTAGAAACCAGCAACCACTTCTGAAAACAAGAATGGTAGCAACAGGTGACTTATTAAAAAAGAAAAAGCTTAGAAAAGAAGTTGAATGGAAAATTGAAATATGAAAACAAATATGAAAACAACTATGGAAAATTGAAATATGAAAACAATAGTCATCCCTAAAAAAGAAGAAAACCAGGGGTGGGATGCTACCAGTTCTGCCTGGTTCTATAGAACCAGTAGCTCTGAGGAGCAGCAGACACAGAACCGGTTCTCTGTTTGCTGCTCTTGGGCGTACCTGCCCGCCCAGGCTCTTACCTGTCCTTTATTTCCTGCTTTTTCAACCTCAGCTGCTTTGCGCGGCACAGCTGAGGTTGAAAAAGCAGGAAAAAAGAAGCTTTTCAAATGAGGTGGCACAGCGTAAGGTATTTTTTTACACACGCGTGCAGAATGTAGTCACCAAACCGGTAGTAACACCAGTTGAATCCCACCCCTGAAGAAAACAATAGAAAAATACCCTTGAGAAAGTAGTATAGGCAAGTTGGATGGAAAAGAGACAAAAGAGTACAGGGTATAATCTTAAACAAAAATGTGTCAAGTAAGACATCCTAGGAACTATGATTGTTTGGAAGGGTCAGAAGGCAACAGAGGATTAAATCATTCAATTACAAAAATGGAAGGTTGTTAGAACCAATATTTTCTACACCAAACACACAGAATAGGCAAAGAAAAAAATCCCATTGCATTCTGTGCCTATTCTAAAATCTCTAAAATCTTCAGAAATCTAGAAACAAATCAAATGACATAATTAATGCAATGTTTCTAAAGTTAGTATTAGTCACGTCACTGCACTGTTTTCAATTATTGCATTTATATTCTAACATTGAATCCATAAAAGTTTTTATGTCATAAGAATTCTCAGAATGTGTTATGAATTATATTTATTGTTTTGATCTATTAAACAGAAACATATAGACACTATATGTTTAGGTTGTTTGCATGGAGGTGGGTCCTGGGCCAGTTTAAAAATATCCTTTTAGTATTTTGCCAATAACAGATGACAACATTTTTTAAATTGTTTTGCTGGGCTGAAAAGGAACCATATTGATTTTATATCCAATTCCCAAGTTTGGAATGTATTCATCAGTAATGAATTTAGTATCTAGAATCTACAGTACTTCTTTTTCTAAGTAATCCATGCAATTTCAAAAATAGTTTCTCTGGTGTAATCTTTGAAAAAGATGATCAGATCAGTTCTAAGACTTAAGAAGAAACACTGAATTGTTTCTCCTGGGGATTATTAAGGGCAAATACCCTAAAAAGATTAATTATTTGATGATACATATTATTACGGCGGCAAGAATTGCACTAGCACAAGCTTGGACCACACCGTCAGATGGGGTAATAATTCGTAACATTTTTGAATGCACAGAAATGGAAACTCACCATGGAATTGAATAACAAAGAGGACTTGGAATACTATACAATTTGGAATAATTGGTACCAATGGATAGACAGCAAAATATGAAAGATATAGGTTAAAAAGAGAATGGGCGTTGGTTCTTACCTGATACGCCTCTTCTCGTGGAACTGCGTAGAGCATCCAGAGAGTGGGAGGTGCTTCAGTCCTTCCTTCTCACAGGCTGAGTTATAATTGAAGAACGCTCCTCCTTCCTCCACGTGGCTCCTCCATGCGTTCTCCCAGTTTCACGAAGACGAGAGGACAACCATAATCCTCTAACTGAACTAGTAAACAACTCAAGTATATACAATAACGATCATTGGCCGAAAAACAGAATTCCCTACCAGACGGACCAAGAAGGGTGGGGCTGGATGCTCTACGCAGTTCCACGAGAAGAGGCGTATCAGGTAAGAACCAACGCCCATTCTCCGTAGAACTGCTGCGAGCATCCAGAGAGTGGGACATACCAAAGCATGTTTGTCCTACGGGCGGGACTCCGTCTGGATCGGAATCTCCTTAGGATCCCCAACCACTTGCTGTAGGACTCGCCTGCCAAAGGACGCTTCAGCCGAAGCGAAAGTGTCAATCTTATAGTGGCGTATGAAAGGTGACGGAGAGGCCCAAGTGGCCGCCCGGCAAATGTCAAGAAGCGAGGCTTGAGTAGCCCAAGCTACTGATGTAGCTGCGCTCCTGGTGGAATGAGCCGTTATCCCACTGGGGATTGGAAGAGCTTGAACTGAATAGGCCTTGGAAATGGTCGCCCTAATCCACCGGCCTACCGTGGATGGTGGTACCTTTTGACCCAGCGTTTTAGGCTGAAATGACAAAAACAGGGACTCCGATCTCCTGATGGATTGCGTGCGACATATGTAAATACGCAACGCCCTTCGAACATCGAGGGTGTGCCATTGCCTCTCCCTATCATGCAGAGGCTTTGGACAAAAATTAGGTAGGACCAACTCCTGCGCCCTGTGAAAAGCAGAATTGATTTTTGGTAAAAGGAGGGGTCTGGTCTCAAGACCACTCGATCAGAATGAAAAATGCACAAGTCCTTCCTCACGGATAGAGCTGCAATTTCAGATATCCTTCTAGCTGAGGTGATCGCTACAAGAAAGACCACCTTAAAGGTGAGAAACTGGAGTGGTACCTCCTGAGAGGTTCAAAGGAGGCCTAGTCAAGGCCAGGAGAACTTTGTTAAGGTCCCATGTTGGATATCTATGCACTACCGGCGGGCGCAAATTAGAAGCCCCTTTTAAAAAGGCCTTAATGCGAGGGTGGTGGGAAAGAGAGCTGAAGGAGCCGCCAGTCACCACCGTTGAGAGGGCCGCGACCTGTCTTCTCAACGTGTTGGGAGAAAGACCTTCATTTAGGCCATCCTGTAAAAAGGCTAGAATTTGTGCTATAGAAGGAGAGCGAGGATTGACAGAGGATTTTCGGCACCACTTACAGAAGCTGTTCCAAGTTGAATCATAAATTCGAGTAGTGGAAGGCCTCCTGGCAGCCAGAATGGTATCTATGACCTGGGTAGACAAGCCTTCTTCAATCATTGTTTCCCGCTCAACCTCCAGACGGCTAGCTGCAGCCACTGTGGTTCTGGATGAAGCAGAGGTCCCTGTGACAGGGAGATCTGGTCCAGCGGGATCCTCCACGGCGGAACCACCGATAGACCGTGAAGATCCGCAAACCACGGCCTCCTGGGCCAATATGGGGCCACTAGTAGGATCTCCGCCCTCTCGAACAGCAACTTCCGAATTACCCTGGGGATCAGCGGAAGCGGAGGGAAGGCGTACAGGAGGCCGGGAGGCCACGGGCAACGCAGGGCGTCGTGGTTCTCTGCCCCGTGGGAAGGGAACCGAGAGAAGAACCTTGGTGTCTGCGTGTTGAGCGGCGAGGCAAAGAGGTCTACCAGAGGAGACCCGAACCTGTCTGCTGCTTCCCTGAACAACCGCGGATGCAGGCGCCACTCTGCTGGGTCCAACGTGGCCCTGCTCAGCCAGTCTGCCTGGACGTTGGAGACCCCGGAAATGTGCTCTGCCCTGATGGAGGAAAGATGCGTCTCTGCCCATCGACATAGTCGCTCGGCTTCTCTCATGAGGATGATGGAGTGGGTGCCTCCTGACGGTTGATATGGGCTTTGGTGGTGGTGTTGTCCGTAAGGACCAGAATGTGGTGCCTTCTCACCTGAGGAGCGAAAGCTCGCAGGGCTAGGTATACCGCATGAAGCTCCAACCAGTTGATGTTGTGTCGTCGTTCCGAAGGAGACCAAACTCCTGGGCTGACAGAGACTGCAGATGGGCCCCCATCCGGAAAGGCTTGCGTCTGTCGTGAAGAGTGACCCTTTGGGGCTCCTTGAATAGATGACCTCTGTTGGTAGAAGGTCGAGTCCACCAAAGAAGGGATGAGAGAACCCTTGGAGGTATTCTTACCACTCGACTTGATGTGCTCCTTCCCGAGCGCTGGTACGGCAGAAGGAACCACTGCAAGGATCTGGAATGCAAACGAGCCCATGGGATAATAGAAATGCAGGAAACAAGTTTCCCCAGAAGCTTGGATAAACTGAGCAAGGACGCTTCACCAGTTCGCCTGATAGTCCGGATAGCAGTATGAATACTATGAAGCCTCTCCTGGGAGAGGAAGACCTTACCCTTAACAGAGTCAATTACAGCTCCTAGGTGAGCTATGCGGGTGGAAGGGCTAAGTTGGCTCTTCTCCCAATTCACTAAAAACCCGTGATCTTGTAGCACTGAAAGGGTAACACTAGTATCCTCTCTCGGCCTGCTGTCGGGAAGGGGATACGATAAGGATATCGTCGAGGTAACAATGGATGCGGATGGGAACCTGTCTAAGATGGGCCGCCAGAGCTGCCAGCACCTTCGTGAAAGACCTCGGGGCTGAAACAAGGCCGAAAGGGAGGGCCACATACTGGAAATGTTGGTTATTATAACAGAATCTCAAATACTTTGAGTATGAGGGATGAATGGGAATATGGAGGTATGCCTCCGACAGGTCAACTGACGTGAGCCAGTCCCCTTCCCTGATACCCTGTAAAATAGACTGTAGAGTCTGCATCTTGAACTTCTGGCGCCTGACAAAGCGATTAAGTCGCTTGAGATCTAAAATAGGTCTCCAACCCCTGAATGTTTAGGCACCAAGAACAAGAGAGAATAAAAACCTCTTCCCGTTGAGAGGATGGGACAGGTTGGATGGCCCTAATGTCAGCCAGATGTTTAATGGCGGAATCCATAAGAGCCCGCTTTGTAGGATCCCTAGAGACAGGTGAAATCCTGAAATGTTCAGGGGGAGAGGAATTGTAGAACGAGTCCAAAACGCACGGAACTCCTCACCCAGGCATCCGAGTGGACCTCTCCCAGAGGTCTGCAAAATGCCTGAGACGACCGCCTATGGGGAGAAGGTCTGAGGCCCTATCTGGGCCGGCGGGAGGTCCTGTGACCGGAGCCTCTAAAGGATCTCCTAAAGCTGCCTCCTCTTCGGCTCCTGTCTCCTGTATCACTTCGGTCGTGGTAGGATGACCGAAACGACGGGAACCCTGGAATCTAGGGGAGAATGACGACTGGTATGGGGGGCGAAAGGAGCCCCTCCGAAAGGGCTGGGACCCTCTAGACTCCTGCCTGCGAAAAAGCGAAGGAAGAAACTTCTTCTTACTTCGAGTTTCCAAAAGCAAGGGTTCAAGGGCAGGCCCGAACAGCTTCCCTTCTGCCAAGGGGGCTGAAGCCAACTTGGATTTATTTTTAACATCGGCCTGCCAATGCCGAAGCCAAAGTAATCTCCTAGCTGTAACATGGGAGGAGATGGCCCGTGAAGCGAACTTAACCGAATGAAAGGTGGCATCAGCCGCGAACTCCGCCGCTGCTGTGATCTTTGCAATATCCTGATGGGCCCTGGTATTAGTCGGGGGATATGCTGCTTGAGCTGCCTGAGCCACTTGATGGAGGAACGGGTGAAAAAGGAGGCGGCCGTGGCCGACCTGATGGCCCAGGCATCGGACTGGTGAGCTCGCCGAAGAGCCATCTCCGCCCGCTTGTCCTCTGGCTTCAGCGCCTCCAACGCATCCGTAGGGTTGGAAGAGGAGGTCAGCCTCACAATTGGATCGTCTACCTCCGGGGTGTCTAACATAGAAGAGAATGCTGGGTCCAGATTAAACATCCTCTTATCCTGACTAGAGGGGCGGGTGTAGGACCCACCGAGGCCAACTGCCTCGCAACCAAGTCTGAGAAGATTGGGGGCCGGAATAACTTCTGCTTCCACAATCGGTTGCCTGAACATGAGGTCATCTGGATCCTCCGAAGTCGATGGCGGTGGATCAGAAGGAGATTGAGAGGCCAGGCCTGAGCTATTCTTAGCCTTAAATAATAAGGACTTAAATAACTGGGGTTTAAAGAGGCCCACAACCGTCGGTTGTTCGGGAGAAATGCCCTCGTCCTCTGACATTTCCCCCTCCATAGGGTCCCCGAGAAGGAAATCAGAATACTGCGAGGACCCCCTCTCAGAGCCTTCCTCCTCCCGAAGGGCTCAAAGCCCATTTCCTCCTGTTCCTGCGAGACCTCCTGAGGCTCCTCCCCTCCTGGGGATGGGGCATCCGTATGAGAAGGTACCTGACCCTGCTGGGGCGCCTGCCCGGAGAGAGATCGACCAGATAAAGATTCAACGTCGGAAGTCCTCCCTCGAGAACCAGGTCTGGATAGCTGCTGCATTCCATCAGCTATACCCTGACGGATAGCAAATTGCATCCATTCCCTGATACTATCAGGGATGATGGTTGACGGCGGCTCCTCAGGGCGAAGACCTGCAGCGGTTGGCGTGAAGGTCGCCTCTGGAGTACGGGATGGCTGGCGGCTCCGGGTGGATGTACTGCACCTGGAGGGGGAAGAACGACTCGGCAGGGGAGGGGATGGGCAGAGGTAGAAGGTGGGGTAGTTATAGTGTGCAGTTCTTTAGATCGTTTACTGAACTCCTTTTCCAGAGCTTTGTGACGCCTTAAGGCGTCCTTTTGAGAAGCACTGGAGGAGTCCTTGTCCCTCTTACGAAGATAGTGCGTCTTCGATTTGGCCTTCAGGGAAGAGCCAGTTGGATTGTTCTCTGCCATGGTATCAAGGAAAAAAACCTTACAACAAATATGGCGGTTGGCATGCCTAGGAGTTCGGCTTACAAACGCAAACCGGTTTTCCCAAATCAGATCACGTCCCCCTTTGAATAAAAAATTTTTGTATTATTTTTTATTTTTTTATTTTATTTATTTATTTATTTATTTATTTGAATTTGTTTTTAAAACACCAAGTACTAAAAAACACAAGGAGAAAACTATCCAAAAATATCTACACAAAAGCTTGCTGGAATATATTATAAAATAACTAATAATAATAATTTCTTTTCTCCTTTTTTTTTTTTTTTTTTTTTTTTAAGGGCGGGACCCAAGGACAGGGCCAAATAGGCACAAGGAGAAAATAATAATAAAAATTATTAAATACAAATCCAAATGAGCCGAATGAACGCAGAGGCCAAAAAATAAGGAAAGCAAAATAAGTATAATAGGTAGGCCTCTTTAGGCAGCCTCCCAACACAATGGGAAGTACGTGCCCGCGCCTCTGAACAAGCTGATTGATACAGACAGAAAAAGCCAACAAGAAAAAAACCTCTAAAGGAAAGACAGCAGGGCCGGAACCACAGTGTCCTCCAATAAAAAAAGGGGCTCCACGCGGCCTGACGGTCCCGCTTAGGGCCTCAATCCACACAGCTTAAATCCAAAAACAAAATTTACACACAGCCAGGAAAAATATTATTTAAAATAAAACAAAATGGCGCCGGCCACGGGCGGTTCCAAAATGGCCGCCCGGCACGACGCGAGGCAATCAGGAGGCGCACCAGCCCTATTCGCTACCAGGCAATCAGGAACAACGAAAAGCCAGGGCTGGGAGAGGAAGCGTTGCTTCCTCTAAAGCGTTCTAGGGGGGAATGATAATAGTGCAATAAATCAAGGCACGGAGACAAGCGGCTGGATAAAGGCACGCTCGAAATGCAGAGAAAGAGAAGAGGAGTGGGGGGCGAAGTAAAGCTCCGAGCCCTTAAACCCCTTCCTACAGGCAAAAAATGCCTCACCAATTAAATTTAAGAGCACACTATCAACGCAGGGACAAGGAGGAAAGGAATAAAGGCAAACCTGAACACTTAGAAGCAAAAAACTCTGAAAAACGGCCAAGGAACAAGAGATCGCTGCCTGCTTTCTCGAAGGCTGAGTGAAAACTGGGGAACGCATGGAGGAGCCACGTGGAGGAAGGAGGAGCGCGTTCTTCAATTATAACTCAGCCTGTGAGAAGGAAGGACTGAAGCACCTCCCACTCTCTGGATGCTCGCAGCAGTTCTACGGAGAAAAAATATATTTTGTATACTTGTATGGTCAATGAGAATCTGTTGAAGTGGATGGACATTTGGAATGTATAAATACAGCTAAGATTTTGTACTGTCAAGAAAACGATGGTGAAATGTATCAACATACTTTTCTTTTATAGATACATTTGTATATATATATATTTAATATGTTAACTTTCAATAAAGGTTTTTTTTTTTCCAAAAGAAGAAGAAGAAGAAACAACAAGAGTCAAAAGAATTCCAGGTCATTCCACAGGGCCCAAATTTGTCCAAGCATTGAATTAATTCAGTTACCTGCTAAGCCATAGGCAGAATTTGCTATAAAAAAAAGGTCAAGGGTTCCATAACTCTGCAAACTTAGCTCAACAATTGAAATATATACTGTGGAGTAATTTGCCTGTTACTACATTATATTTCAGCAAATAAATAATTTCAATGAAAAGATAACCCTGTTTTTTTTCCTGTAGCATTCAAGGAATATTTTCATCTAGATTAGCCAAGCTTCTTGGAAATCCAAACATGAAATGCATAAAACTACTATTGACCAGCTAAATTCACTGATAACTTATCTGAAACATAAAACAGCCATATGGTGCCAAAACTTTTTTTTTCTTTTTGGTCTGATACTAATGTAACAACAGGGTGTATAGTATTCTACAGGAAGCATTATTTGACAGAACCCTCCGTGGCATTTTCCCCCACCCCACCCCACATAGAAAAGAAACAAAAACGCCTCTAAGGCAATTGCATGCACATCTATTTGCATTTTTTTAAAAAAACAGGTGAACAAAGAGTAAACCAGATGTCAACTTTCAAAAGCGAGCTGTCTGGTTTGGGAGAGTTAACAGAGGCAGGCAAACTGCTAGAGCTCAGAGGGAGACAATAAGGTTCTCTCAAAACATTCTGGCTAAGGGGAGTGGCTATTTAAAACACTTGGCTTCCTTTATTTCAGCATGGCCGAGGTGGATTCTGCCTGCTCTTACCGTGCCAACTCCAATGAAGTCATTTTGTTTCAATGGGGTTTTCTATGCATTTCAACAACACTGTGTGCAGCACTGTAGCAAAGAACAAAACACTTTTTTTGAGGGGGAAGGGAAGCTTTCATTTGCAACTGCAAAAGAAATTAATGCTCTGATCTTATATAATGCTGATAAATCCTGTGAACAAATTGTATCAGTTTAGCAAATTGGAAATAATCATTGTGTTCTGCAAGAACTTTGAGAACATTAAGAGAAAATATAAATTATTGTCTTAACCAACGTCCTAAAGGTAACTTGGAAAGAAGTAATAGAGAAAAGTTATTTACAACTGGCCTTCTGTAGAAGTCATAGCTTCACATTTGATTTACAATGAAGGATTGTAAGATTCTTTTCATTCTTTTTTTGTTTTGTTTTCATGATGTTCTTAAAAGCATCCTTTTAGGACAGCAAATCAACTGCTCAAAAGCCTTCGTAACAAAAAAGTTTATTAATATACGTAACAGTCCTTTATAGTATTAATTTGACATTATGAGCTGGATCTCATATGTTTTCAAATAAATTCAATTTAGTATCTTTGGATGGTAAGACAGCACACAAAAATGAGTTAAAATAATTAAAGGGTCTCTACTATCATCTGATCTACCAATAAGATAATTTTTAACATGAAATTCTTATTGAACTGAATATATTAACACTTTGGGTTTTCCTTATAATGCCTTTATATTAATTTAAAATTCCATCTTGAACTCCTTCCAAAAGCTAGTACTACATTGAATTATGATAATTCAGAAATTATGTGGATAAAGCAATGCAACAAATGCACTAAACTAAAGAGTTAGCTGCAGAGAATGTAAGTTCAATATGTTCTCACATAATTTAACATTTCCCATTGTTAATAGTAGCTTTCAGTTTATGTAATGATAAAATAATACAACACAATGATATTAGAGATCAATGGAAATGAAATTATTCTCATTTGACTAATAGTTTTTTTTAATGGTCTTGGTAAAAGAAATAATTGTCAATTTGCCAAAACATTAGGCTGCTTTGTATCTTTTGCTGAAACAAAAGAAAACAAAAACACTATTAGCACACTTAGATTTTATCTGACTAAATATAATAAAGAATTAGGCTATTTTAAAACCATCCTATTATAATTTCTATTATTTGAAAGTAAAGGGAAGTCAGTGATTTTCACAATACCCTTTTCTCTTTTTTTTCCTTCAAATTCTTCTCTCTACCTTTCCTGTAAAACCTGCTCTTTACATTAAAGCTAGGAGACCTATAGGTTTCCATTCTTAACTTAATACCCCCCCCTCCTTCAATTAATACCAAACTGAGGTGCAAACTTTTCCTCTCAAGTATTCTGGTTACCCAAGTGTTGTTGAGATTTACATTACAACAGCTTAGGAGCATAGGTTACAAAATAACATACAGGACATAATCACATAATTCCATTCAATTATTTTAAGTTTCAAACTGCTTAAAATAATTTCTTTCAATAAAATACTCAATATCTATAAAATTCCACTTGAGAATTTATAAGTTTCCTTGGGGTATGGAACTGCTTCTTATGAAAAAGGACTCTGATATAGTCCATGATCCTAGAGACAGTTATTTGTGAGTAAGCATTCCCAGGAAAGCGTCTGTTTAACACTGAAGATTATTTTCCAGCACAGACTCATCATCTAAAAATCCTCCTATAACAACTAATCAGGATTTTGTAATAGTGTACCACAATATGATCTACTTTAGAAATCCCCAATTAAGTCTTTCCACTCCAAGCAGCATTATGAGATAGGATCCTATCCGCCCAATCATAAATCCAGGGGGTCAAGCCAATCATGATGATACATGCCAACACTACAAGTTGCGATATGGCTGTTGTGATATAAGAATGTTAGTCAAGCAAGTTGGCATGCAAGGATTACAAAGTGACTATGAAGCTTAAAAATAAAAAAGGCACATTTGTTTCTGATTCCAATTCTTATCATCATAAAACATCAGCTTGAGATCACTTTGCCCTTGTTGAGGAAAAATTTAAAAAATGTCTGCATGTATTGTATTAAAATCTGTTCTCATCTTCAAGCAAGAACTTCCAAGGAGAAATCCACAACTAATGTAGCAGATTTGCTTCTGAACATGCATATTTTCCATCTCCCCTCCCCCCACATACACCCTCTGGTCAAAAAGATTCCAGTGATCAGTTAACTTGATGTGTCTTTGATATCTGAAAGGATATTTACAGATTTGGGAATCAATTGGTTATTACATAGAATTAGATTTACAAAGGGACACTTATCAATACCATGAGACTTTTATAGAAAATGTTTAACTGTCGCTTGTCTACATTTCTGATTTCTACATGATCCTATAGAAATGCAGCGAAGACAATATGCAGCCACCAAAAGCAACAGCTTCCACATAAAGTGTTATAATTTTCATAGCACAAACATATTTCCAATTGAAATACACCCATATTAGAGTTCTTCTCTTGTATTTACTAGGTAATTGAAAAAAAAGTCCACTACAGTAAACCATGGAGGCATGAATGACTTTCTGTTCCCAATATATCTCTATCTCTATGCAGAACCATAATGAGAAAAAGCATATAGTATAAACCTTGCTTACAATTATATCCACATTGTATGTTTAGCTACATTCTTACTTTTGAATTGCTGTCTAGATTACAATTCTCAAAATATAAAAATCCTAAAAATCAAATCAGCAAAAAATTAATTGCATAACAGCATAAATAAACACACATCCCATGTTAATATGAGGGCTTTGATGCAACAAATATTTAAATCCTAAACTAATGAAGCGGCTTTAGGAAACAAGGCATCAAGCCATTTCAGATAAACAGTGTGAAATTCATAACTGTGCCAGAAAACCTGCTAGGTTAAAAACTTAAAAATACCCATATAAGACACCCATTCCTTACTTAAATGCACAAGTGGCATACCAAGTTTCACAAAAAGCCCAAAATATTTTAAAATAAAATAATGATTTTCACAAAAAGTACAGATCATACAGAATTATAGTAGGAAAATGGCTACCCAATTACTATATTATACACATACACAAAAACATTTATATTTTTTTCCTTCAACTTTCCATTGCTTAGAAGTTTTTGCCATTTAGTTCTCGTATACCTTTGGGCAAATCTACATAACACTTTCATGTTAACAACTAGAATACTAATTCCACCCCTTCTTGTTTTAATGCCTCTAGATATATCCATTTAAAAAAAGTTTTTTTAATATAATTTAATTGTTGAACTCTAGCAATGTTTCTTTTACTTTTTACAAACATGTTAGGGCTTACTGTGTTCATGTTTCTAATCTTAACTTTCATTAGCAATGGAGAACTACCATAAAAGGCTACCTCTTTCAAAAATCTATTCACCATCTAAGCAAAAGGGGGGGAAAGTTACTTTCAAATTATTAAAGTGGCTTTTCAACCAACACACATAAAGAGCCACATTCTTCCAACACTAAAAATCTTCCAGCTGGAATTCACTAAGGGCCAAGTTCTTAGTTGTGCTAAAACTGTTCTTTTCCACTGTTTACTAAACTTTCTTTCAAAACCAATACTTCACTCTAGTCTCTTATGATAACTTTAATGGACCTAAATACAATATTAATCATACATCTAACAGACTGTGCAGTTGCTTTTGATAACTTTAAATGTTTTCAGCAGAACTGAACATCAATAATTATTAACATCACATACATTCAGATATTATCATTCCATTACTTTCATTTAGCAAAAGGGGGGAATATGGAATCAAAGGCTCAAACTGTTTTCCTAAACAATGCATCTACAAGTGTCGAAAATATTTAATGCAACTAGAACTCCAAAGTTATGGCTAACTTTATGAACAAATCATCATGGCACAAACATGAATTAAAATATGAAGAAATCTAAAATGCATTGTGGAGAGCTGTGAAAATACTAAAAGAGTACCCCTCCAACACAGGAATCATTTCAAAAACTCAGCTAGGCCTTAAGTTTGTACTCCTGACCTTTTGAAGAGAAATATGAATTCTCAGCATTCCATTTGAAAAATATGCAGGAGCTGCTGCTGTCTGTACAGAGATACAGAAGTAAGGCAGTGTAAAACAGCCTCTGAATTATCTGGAATCTTTTTAACACTGTCAGTACAATCTAATGTCCTTGCAGTGGTATTCCCCAACTATTTATAGAGATGGCAATGCACTATGTACCCCAGGACAACCGTTCCAAATTTAGGAGCACATTTCTTCAAATCTTATACGAAATAAGACCAGATTTCTATTTACAATTTGTGTTCCCAGTGCACTGTACATAATGCTCTTTTCCTTTTGTCAGCTTCTGTCCTTGAATACAATTTTACATCCAGATAAAATGCATTGTAAGTTTAGCTAAAGGTGATTTTTTAACTTAACTGCTTTCAATACTGATATTTATCTAGATTTCTCTTGCAAAACTACAACCAAGGATGTTTCTTTAACTTGATCAACTTACAGATTAGAATGTTTAGTGTTCCTGATAAAGAGTTTTGGCTGAGCTACTTTTATTCATTGACTATTTTAAATCAGAATAGAGATACATCATGCCAGAAGTCACATAAGCAGTTAAAAGCACCATGCTAATTTTTTAAAATAAGAAATATATAGCAAGACAGATTTTTACACCTCAAATTAAAACATAAAGCCACTTACATTTAGAAATAAAGAAAAGTAGGTGCCCATCAACTTTGAGGCATTTATTGAAGGCCATTTGATATGGAGACATATCACCATATACAGGCAGCCACTTCTAATTTCTTAACTATTCTCCTAAGAAGCACAGGTGACACTGATTTTTCAGTTTCAAAAATATTTTAATACAGTGATAATGTTGGATGCTTTAAAAAAAAAAGAGAAAATCAATCCAGAATTGTATAAATTTCTTGTTTGTCCATCTCCCCCAATAGATTGGAATAAAAAACAAGTTTGGCTCGCGAACTATCCCTCACTTTCTATTTTTTTGTTTTGGATTTAGATAAACTTAATTTTCCTCTCCCCCCCCCCCCCTCATGTAAGTGGACTTCCTTTCTTTAACAGTGTGAATTGTGGAACAAAAGAGTCTCTTTTGGCCAGCAGCACTATTAACGTGTAGGGAGGGGATGCACAAGGTTCCTGTAAAAGGTTAGAGGAAAATAAATAAACATTGGGCTCCTACCGAAGGAAGTTTTCCAGGGACACTCTCCTCGTTTTTGTTGGAACTGTGACTTTGTTGTCTTTTGGGGATACAATGTTTCTGCTGACTCCGGAAAATTTTTCCACTTGAATGTGCAATTAAGCAGCAGCAGCAGCAGTTCTGGAGAAAGCAAAGAAGCAACGAAAGAGAACATTCCTTCTTTCATCTTTAAAAGGAGGGATAAAAGGGGGAGGGGGCAGGCGGAGGAGAAACGAAAAAAAAGAAAAGGGAAAAACAAGGGAAAAAAAACCCCCAAAACTAAACAAAACCTCAAGGCTCTATAAACAGGCAGCTAAATCTCCGATCCAGCCACTTTTTATAAAAGCTCAGCGCAAGGACGAGGGACTCAAGGGATAGGTTCGTTTTACTATGCAAGGCCTGATCTGCTCCCAAGTTATTTCTTCTCGACGAAAAATGTGAAAAATGCCAAAGATTTGTGTGTGTGTGCGCGCGCGCGGGAGTGTGTGTGTGTGTGTGTGTGTGTGTGAGAGAGAGAGAGAGAGAGAGAGTGCGCGCGCGCGCGCCAGCCAGGCTGCAAAGCAGTGACTCAGGCAACTAAATTAAAGCAGCAAACAGCAATAAGGCGCAGAGGGCGAGAGAGGAACGGCACGGCCGCCTGTTGCAGCTCTGGCTAAATACCCAAATCAGGCTAAACTCCGTTGGAAACAGCTTTACCTCCCCCTCCCCTGTCTCCCAAGGCTACTTTGCCTGATTTTTCGCTTCCCGCCCCCCCCAACTCCTCTCCCTTCTGTTCACCTGCGGAGACTGAGAAGCGGAAGGGAGGGGGCGTGAAAAGAGGGGGGGGCAACCGACACGATTCTCCCAAGTAAATAACAGAGGACCTCTTTCCCCCCCCCAACACACCGCCATCCACCGTTCCCTGCCACACAAAGCAAAGCGAACCGTAAAGCTGCCCCCTCCAGCCTCCACTCGCCCCTTCCACGCACACGCACAAAACTTACCTCCACTCCACTCCCCACCTTTGCAAACACCACCAGCCTTTCTTTTTTGTTTTTTTGTTTTTGTTTTTGTGCAAATCAATTTCAAAACTTCTTCCAGCTTCCCCTGGGGACTTTTGGCTTGCTTTTAAAATGTCTATAGCCTTCGTGTGTATTTTTTTTTTTTTTTTTTTGCTTGTTGCTTGGTTTGGTTTTTTTTTGGATGGCTTTTTTGTTGTTTTTTTTGCCCCTTAAAAAATCACGGTGTGTGTGCGTCTTGGGCTCTACAGCTTGTTGGCTTGCGGGATTATTGAAGCCCTTCAAGTGATTAGTTACTGCCCCCAAAAACCGGTGGCGGCAGGGCGGGCTGGGCTTTCGAATGGGCTTGTGCAGCGCGAGCGATGCTAAGAATGTTCGGAATGAGAAGAGGAATGAAATGAACGCGAGGAGCGGACTCTCTACAGGGGAGGCGGAGCCACGGCCCGCAACAGCCAGGGGATGCAGAGGGGCGGAGCCAGGAAGCAGCTGGTGACCTCATAGGAAAGTCCAGGAGAGGAGGGAGGGAGGGAGGGGAGGGAGGGAGCGAGGGGGAAAGGGGGGGGGAAAGGAATCAGATCAGTGGGGAGGAGAAAAGTTAGAGATGGAGGGGGGAGAGAGAAAGGGGGAGAGGGAGAGGTGTCCTCGCGAGCCACCTTAGTCGCAGGCGTAAAGCGGAGGAGCCTCTTGAAATGGGATCTTGCTCACATGCCGAGGCACAATCGCGAGGGCGGAGCCGAAGCTACACGGCTGAGCCGGGATCGCTCCAGCTGCGGCTCCCGTCGGGGGTGGGGTGGGCGCGGAGGAGGATGTACAGGCGGCGGAGAGCGAGGATTTCAGCGCCCTGAGGGAGAAAGGCTGGCTGATGCAAACTTTCTGGAGCTCCTTGGAGTTGCGCGCTTGGCGAGAGGTGGAATTTGCCTCGAATCGATCGTAGCAACCAGGAGGAGGAGGAGGAGGAAAGAGAAAGAAAAAGCCGCTGGGTTTCAGTGAAACCCGATATAACCCTCAGGGTCGACGGGGAAGGAAAAACGCCTCATTCAGGAGCAAACCATGACGAGGATGCCTTAACTGGGAAAGTAGGCTGGGCGAGAGTTTGTTGGTATTAGTTTGTTTGCTCAGGGTGTGGTGGTTGAAAGAAAGAAAGAGAGAAAGAGAAAGAAAGAAAGAGAAAGAGAGAAAGAAAAAAAGAAAGAGAAAGGAAAAAAAAAAAGAATTTTAAGCGCGGCAACTCCTCCACTTTTGAATTTGTTGCAACGGCTGCGGTTGTGCGATTCCACATAGCGTGTTTTCTCCTCCCCGGGTGAAATCGATGTCATTTCCCCCAGACAGGAAGAGGCTCCTTAGGGATTTTCGGCAGCGAACTTAGCTCGTTTAACCATTTTATAGCCGGATGCGAAAGGAAGCCTCGTTCTAAAATCGGGAGCGGGGGGTGTCGTGATTTGAGGAAAGGGAACCAGAGTCCCTCTTCACTACAGACTAGGCAACCATTTGTATGCAAACTAGGCATAATCGTAGGTTTAGCTTAATGTTTCTGTGTGTGTCCTGAGAAGGTGGGAAAATGGTTAAATAAATCAAAGTTACTATGGACAAGTCTTGGTTCATGCAAACTCAAGCTGTCTTGTGTAATTGTGACATTAGAATCTCCTATTTTAAAAGATGCCTTTTTCCCCTTCCAATTGTGATTTCTTTTCGCCCTCTAATTTACTGCATCTTCTGAAGTCATTTAACCATCAAAAGGTTCTTTCTTACATTCACCTAGCCATATACTATGCTAAATATGCTAGTCATATTTAGAAGGAATAGCCTCAGGTTGCAACCTTTGCCTCATCCCCAGCCCGTGATGAATGCAATCAAAATTCATCTCGAGCTGTTCCCGTTTTATAGTAAGGTTTTCTATCTTGGTGTCCACACAGTGATAATACCACACAGCACATTCGTCATCTTGGTTAAGAGCCAGCATCTTGTGATGGCCTATTCACTGGTTGAAGCGGTCAGTGCCCTCCATTTTGTTAGGTAGGAAACAACCTTTTCCAGCAAAATGGATATCCACACAACTTCATCAAAAAGTGCCTGAGCACTCCACCCAATGTAGCACAACCAAAACAAGTGAATAAAAGGACATTGCCCTACATCAAAAACATCTCAGAAGCCACCAATAGATTATTACAACCACATGGAATCAGCATAGCACACAAACCAATTAAAGCTCTCCAAAACATACTAAGTCAAGGGTGTCAAACTCAAGGCCCAGGGGGCAGAGCTTAGATTTGGCCCACAGTGCTGCCCTGGAAACAGTAAAGGACCAGCCCATGGTCCCTCTGCCAGTGAAAATAGAGTTTGTGACGGCCACATACAACCCTCCCAAGCTCTGTTTTGAACAGCCAGCAAACTTTCAACTCCTTCAGCCCTCTGCCAGTGAAAATGGATTGGGGGGCGGGCGGAGGGCTGCAGGAGGCCATCATGGTTGAAAATGGAGCTGGGGGGAACCATGCACATTTTCACTGGCAGAGGGCTGCAGGAGGCTGTCGCAGTCAAAAATTGATGTCAAGCTGGCCACATCCACCCAGGCCCTCTGAGGTCAAACACATCCCTGATGTGGCCCTCAATGAAATTGAGTTTGATACACCTGTCCTAAGTAAACCAAAAGAGGTCCAGAAGAAAAAAATAGGAATCATCTACAACATACAGAGTAAAGACTGCAACAGCCAATACATAAGACAAACATGCATGAAGACTGGTAGAACACACCAATGAACACCAGTGAAAGATTAACAGAGTTGGAAGGGACCTTGTAGGTCAGCTAGTCCAACTCTCAGACATCATGAGAACTTAGTTTCCACACATGGACAGACTTTTTTTTGTCAACTGGAAACTGACCATACTAGACCAAGTCAAGTCCAAAAGTGCTAGAGAATTCCTGATAGCCTGGCACTCTGACAAATTGGCCATCAATAGAGACATAAAAAGGAGTGTGATGACTCAGCAGTTACAGATGCTGAGCTTGTCAGCCTGAAAGCTGACAGCCTGGGTTCAAGACCTGAGCCCTGCGCGATGGGATCAGCTCCCGTTACTTGCCCTGGTCCTTGCCCACCTAGCATTTTGAAAGCATGCAAATGCAAGGTACCATTTTGATGGAAAGGCAACATCTTTCTGTGTGCCGTCACGTAAATCGTGCTGGTCACATGTGCATGGAAATGTCTTTGGACAATGCTGGCTCCCTCAGCTAAGACATGGAGATGAGCATCGCCCCTTAGAGTCAGACACAACTGGACAGTGGAAACTTTTACCTTTATCTTTTAGACACATAAACCTAACATCTACCTCCTGTGCAAAAGAGACAATCAACAAGCCTAAATGGGAATAAAACCACCAAAACACCTCCCTACCAACAATCACCCTGTGAGGAGCATAGATTAACACCAAGATTAATATCAAACCAACAATCAAGAAGTAAATAAGACCCCAATCAAGGAACTGCCAAACAAGCTAATAGTAACCAGCCCAACCAAAGAATCTCAAAGACCAATACTGACAGGGCAAGCCACTAGAATATAAAATGAGAGCAAATCCCACTCCTTAGTAGCACTGATGATGTTATCTAGTTTGGTTGTTTTCTTACATTATCCAATCTTAGAAAAACCCAAGGACCCCTCATTTCAACCCTGAACTATAAATGTCCTGTATTTTTTATTTTATTTTTTATTTATTTATTTTTTCCAAGAGAGAGAGTGTGTGTGTTTTTAAAAAGTTGACTTGTTTTGCCACATGTTCTTTATAGCAACTAGAATACTGAACAAGGCAGTTTTTTCCTGACAAAGATCCTCGTAG
Organism: Notechis scutatus; assembly: GCF_049901735.1. Taxonomy (NCBI): domain Eukaryota; kingdom Metazoa; phylum Chordata; class Lepidosauria; order Squamata; family Elapidae; genus Notechis; species Notechis scutatus. The sequence goes on along the minus strand of NC_142009.1, from coordinate 247,702,562 downwards.
ACTCTGCTATCAGTTAAATGACTTGGTACAGCAAACAGAAATTCCTCAAATCTGCAGGATCCTGGTGTCTTCTGCTCTTCTTAGTATATATATTGTTCATTGTCACTAATGGGCATATCCTAACATGATATCACTGGAACATTTTCTTGCTTACTTGAAGTTCTACAATGGAAAGGCATAACCAAATATTTATTTCTATATATTACTCTAGTCATAGCAATAGCAGTAGCAACAACACTTAGATTTATATACTGTTTCACAGTGCTTTATAGCCCTCTCAGCATATTACCCCCAATAATCTGGGACCTCATTTTACCAACCTCTAGGATGGAAGGCTGAGTCAACCTTGAGCCGGTGAGGATTGAACTGCTGGCGGTTGGCAGAATTAGACTGCAGTACTGCATTCTGACCACTGTGCCACAACAATGTAGCCATATCTCCATCCATCCATCCATCCATCCATTGAAGTGCAACAAAAGATTAAATTTCACTTGGGCAGGTTGAAGGTATATTGTATTTAGTTTTTTTAAAAAGTCTGCTTTAGGAGCCGGCTTTGCAACCCGGGCAGGGCGGGCGAGGTGCGCGCTGCGCAAAGGCACAAGGCATGCCGGGCGTTTTTAGGGTGGGCTTGCCGTTCTTTCTGAGACCTGGCCTTTGTAATTCCCAAATTGGGTTTTATGGCACAGCAGATTGCACAAATTTGGTTAGTTTGAGTTAATAAATCATAGTTAAAATATATATAGTCAAGCAACTATATTGGCAAGACTTTTGAAATCAAAATATTCAATTGACCATAAACACATTGCTAGATTATTTCCTCCACAGGACTGCATCACTTTTCTATGTTATGTGTGCACCAAACAGAGACCATTTTGCACGTTTAAAAACAATGGCTGGTAAGCAAGGTTATGAAAAGTTTCAGCATTCTTCTAGATGCCCAACACTGGGGTAACTTATCAGCAGGTGTACTCTGGTAACTCATCAACTGGATATTATAGTATTGCATGTCATGGGAGTTTACTGAGTGCACCATTATGGATAGAATTAATAAGGAAGTCCTAGCTTCTTGTTGTTAGTTGCAAAGTCATTTCTGACCCATCTCTACATAGCTAGGTTCATACATATGAAGCCATAAAGTTGCCTTTTGCTTTATAACCCCAGACATTGGTAAACTATGATTTGTTTGGTATGGTATGGTATAACAGACTCTGTTAAGTGTGGTTTACTCAGTAAACTAGTTAAAACAAACCTTATTTTAGCATAATATGTAGATCTGACCGATTAAGAACATTTTAAACTCTACTCTTCAAAGAGACTTGAGCTATCCAAGATTTCTTCTAGTTAACATGATGCTAAAGGCCATATGACGGCTTGCCCAGAAGCAGGTGGCATGCTGATATATGCTGCCTGAAACATGCCTTCCCAGAACTAGATGCTCTTTGTGGGGTTTTAAAAGATATGAGAACTAGGGAAGGAAACCCAAAACAAGGGAATTGAGGGGTATGAGGCGGGGTATCCTTCTCTTCCCCCCCTTTTTTTCTTGTGCCTTGTATATTTTAGATTGCAAGTCTAAGGATGTGGATACTCATAAAACAAAGTAAAATAACATGTTTTTGATAAATATATAGATCCTGACTCTTAGGGTGTCTGTATAAGAGGAAATCTGAGATAACCAGCTACATAAAGTATGGACCAAAGAGTGTCCCTCAAGAAGGAATCAGTGGCAAAATGAGAACAGGGGACTACACTTCTTTTTTTAATCTCTTCGTTGTGACTTGTTCATTCATTTGGCTAGCTATGTCATACAGAAACAACTCTGAAACCAATAACTGTTATAAACTACCTACCTTGTTATAAACTAGCTTTTGTTAAAAGGGTTCACCTGGATTCACTTCAGCATGAGTAGCACTGAGAATACACAAAAATATCCTGATGCTGGAACAACATTTTATTCCCAAATGCTGGGTGTAGTGTAATCCAGAAAATTAATCTAATCATGGAAGAATGCTTTCATGCAAAGATTGAAAGCAAGGATATTTTAAAAGTTCTCAGGAGTGGGATCCTAACACACTAAGCCACATAACTCAGTAATGTATAAATGTAGCTTGTTTGGATATGACTCCACTTTGTATTATGTTAAGAACTTACGCTTTTCAACTCTTTCCTAGTTATGAGAGACAAATGTCAAATTATGATTGGTTCACACAAGAATGAATAGTCTTCTGATACTTGACATCCAGCTTGTGGTTTATTTTGTAAAAAGAAGTAGAAAGCCACAGTTTTGCATGTTGTTATGCAAATATTTACTGCTATCTTTACTGCACTGTAAGTTTAAGAAACTGATTGGTTACTTTAGGTTTGGTACAGCCCCCCCCCCCAAAAAAATTGACTTATACAAATTAATTTAAAAGGGGATGAGAGGAACATAAGAAAACCCATGAAAATAGTGAGTTACTCAAGTATGTTTCATTCAATTGCTTAGAAGCAAATAAAAGAGTTGAAGACAATTTAATCAGAAATGTCTTTGGATATTAGTTGGTCAGGTTGGTAGTTACGTTGTTAGTTTGAGCTCAGAGTTTGGTGATTTGATTGCAAACGTTTCGTCCCCAAAGAGCACTGAAGATGTCTCCTCAAATGGGGACGAAACATTCGTAGCCAAATTGCCAAACTTGGAGCTCAAACCAACAACACAACAATTTAATATAGTGGTTAAAGGCACTGAACTATACACTAGAACAGTATCCCCACCTTCCCGGTACGCGGGCGCCAGGGGCCATCACGGCCGAGCTTCGGTGCCTCCGGGCCTTTTCGTCAGGCGCCTGTGACTGGGAAAGGCTCCGGAAACTACGAACTAAAAAGAGCCCCCCCGCCCCGGTAGACTTTTCTCGATCGTTGGCCCAAGACTCTGGTTGTAGTCCTGCTTTAGGCATGAAATCAGCTGGGTGACTTTGAGTGAGTCAGTCCCTCTCAGCCCGAGGAAGAGGTTTGAACATCAAACACCACTGAACGTTTTTTAAAAGAAAAAGAAAAGAACTAACAATACGGGCTTCTCTTTCAACTGAAGTTCTTCAAGGAAAATTATGCAATTCATTCAAATTATTTCTGCACAATACTGATTACTTGTGGTTATCTTCATGATTCCCCCCCCCCCCCATGGTATGTGGGCCTTTTCCCCAGTCCCAACTCAGAGATTCTGGGATAAGCAGTTTCTAATCTTTACATGTGGCTGTAGAGCATTTCTGCCAGAGTTAGTGCCCCCCCCCTCACAAAATGCTTGCTGGAAAACTTAGCTTCAGGATTGACTTTTGCATATGGACATTGAGCTCCCATTAACCCTAATTTTGTGGGTGTAATTTTGGTGTTCATAAATTATTTCGTCCACTATAAACCACAGGTACTGCAAGTGGCTTCTGATGTCTAACAGCTTGTTAATTCACTCAGCAAATTACTGTTCAATTCATTGTGGTTACAGAATTACAGGCTCAATTTATCAGAGGTCAGTGCTGGAAATCAGGTGCTAAATGAGCTTTGGATGGGGCCATTTTAATGGAATTAAATGTCCAGTGGAACACAGCCATTTCAGAAATCTCATCATTGATTACTACTTTATTCAGATTATCTGGAACGCTGGAACTTTTTGCTCTGCTTGTTTTTTATTTCTGCCATGGGAAATAGATTTATTAATAACTAAAACTATACATATTATGATACATGAAATCAGGCTAGATTTATTAAATTGGTACATTATGGTGTCTAAACAAAAGGCCAAAATAGCCATACAATAATATTAACTATATAATGTAACTTCAAAGTTAATAAATAGTATTTTCAAAAATAAAAGTCTGGGAACCTATATAAATAATATAAAATGCTATAAAAATTACCTTATTGCTCAAAAATCATTTTCTTTGCCCCTTTGTTGGAACACCCCCCCTTATTCCATTATTATCAGACAACACACATCAACAGTTCATTGCATTCAGATCAGTTAACAGATTTTTTTCTTTGAGTGTTGTAGTATATTTATTTTAGCTCGCTCTCCTACTTAAAACCCCCAGACATTTTTGATGTCTGCATAGATACAATATATTAGGGCAAAAGGAAAGACGAACATGCACCTTTGTATAGATTGTATTATTTTTTATTATTTTATTTATTTGTATCCCATCTTTATTATTTTTATAAATAACTCAAAGTTACAAACATATCCATCACGCCGCCTTCTTTCTATTTTCCCCACCACCACAACTCTGTGAGGTGAGTTGGACTGAGAGAGAGAGAGTGACTGGCCCAAAGTCACCCAGCTGGCTCTGTGGCTAAACAGGACTTGAACTCACGGTCGCCTGCTTTCTAGTCTGGTGCCTTAATCACTAGACCAAACTGTTATGATCATTGTATGTCCTATCCGCATTGACAATCCTACTGCTTGCTGCTCCAAATATAACAATAAATCACAGTCAAAGATTCTAAAACAGAAGGTTTCTATGATAAACTGACTGACTTAGATAAGATTTTGACAGGTACTGATGAAAAGGTGATTAAAAAATTGTATGGATATCTATTAGAAATTAAACTAGAAGAAGAACAAGTTAAAGAAACTATGATTGCTTGGGGGAAGAATTTTGGATATGGGATTGATTTAGAGAAATGGCAAAAATTGTGGTCTCAAAATTATAAAATTACAATGTCAACAGCATATAAAGAAAATTTGTATAAGATGTTTTACAGGTGGCATTTCCCCCCAACAAGAATAGCAAGAATGTTCAAGAATAAATCCAAAAAATGTTGGAAATGTCATCAGACACCTGGCTCATATTACTGTATGTGGTGGACTTGTGCGGATGCTAAAAAATACTGGACTAAAATCCACATGTGGTTGGAAAAAAATGACAAGAAAACATATAGACTTGAAACCAGAGATATTTTTATTGGGAATTTTACCTGAAATATATAGTAAAGAATTGAAATACCTGATTGTAAATGTATTAACAGCGGCTAGGATTGTATTTGCTAAAAACTGGAAAAATGAGAAAATACCATCACAGGAGGAAATCATTAAGAAAATATTGGAATGTGCTGAAATGAGTAGATTGACATTTGAAATTAGAGAACAAGAGGATAAACAACTTTATAAAATTTGGGATCTTTTCTATCAATGGTTAGACAAAGTACAGTAATGAAATATGTAGATTTTTAGAAAATAATAAATATATAAAGATGTACTTCTTTCTTATTATAACTACAAAATGATTTTAGGATAGATTTGGGATGATAATATGAACTGTTATAAAATAAATTAAGTAAATTATGTTTATCTTGTAAAACATGAATGAATTAAAGTATAGTCAAATGATTGATTAATAATGATACTAAGGTATTTAATTTTTGATTGACAATATGAGATTACATGTAATGTAATTGTAATTGAAGACTACGAAATGGAAGCACAAAACAATTTGTAAACCAACCAGCACACTGTATGTACACCTATGGAAGATAGCTTGATGTTTTTATGTTTTGTTTGTTTATGTTTGTTTTTAAAAACCAATAAAAATTTTTTCAAAAACCAATAAATCACAGTCATATGGAACATGTCACAATGCACATTTCTCTATTACAATGAAATCTCATTTGCTGTCTAAATCTAAACAATGATACAAGTCCTAAATGGAATTTCCAACAAGACATTTGCAACTAAGCCATATTAAATATTCCCCAAGATATCCAACATATTTACTTAATTATTTATTATTAAACCTGAGCACTTCTTCAACTCCAAGCAATTCCCAATCACTCGTGTACAAGCCATATTTTTCCATGTAACCTCATTTTAAAACTATAGGAAACCCAGTTTGCATCATTAAAAGAAACGTCACTGGTTTACCAGAACAGGACATTCAAGCATATTATTCCAGAGGTTGCACAAGTAACTAACAACAATGCCATCCGCTTCCTTCAGCTTTCTATACAAAAGGGTTACTGGTTTAGAAGTCAGATTAATTCTTCCCAAACCTCTAACCATTGAGAAATGCATACGCAGTAAAAGCATCTGGAACAAATCTATCAAACAACAAATACTGGAGTTGAATAATCTGCCAAGAAGCACTCTGAGGTAAATCAAAGTCATTTTTTAAACTTGCAAAAGTTTTTAAAAACTAGGTCTTCACTTGATCCATTGTAAGAATATTGTAGAAGGCCCAAACTATCTGCCCTACTCCAAGATTTACCCACTATTTTTAAACTAAATTAAATAACCTGAGCTTTTCATGGATTACACTTTAAAAACACTTTCATTATATATAGTATTACATTAAGCGCTGATCTTAAAACAAGGATTTTTAGTGAAGTCCAATAACCAGTCTTGAATTGATCCAAAGAAAAATCTAAATTCTGAAGTTCTTCATTCCATCCAGTGACAAAACTTAGCATAAATCCCCAATATTATGACTGGGGAAAAAATTGAAGTAAAATCCTCCTGGATTCAGGTCTAAACGAAACAATGTATGTTTTATATTTGCATCTTCTTTTTCAAAAAGCCCTTTTTTTCTGTCAGTGTGTTGTGATGTACTAAGACTAACAAATGCCTGAAAGACCAATTAGTAAATATAATTGCTGAGTTCACATTATCAGATCAAGACAAAAAGGCTTATTTGCTTGTGACAAAGTGTATTCTGTAATGCCAAACATCTATAACAAGCCATGGTATACCATAATCTGTGACATTAGTCCCTAGCTCTGACGTTGCATCACTTCTAAATGTAATTAGAAACTAAGTCCATTGTTGCAAACTTCATATCCTCCAGATTTTTAAAAAATATATGTCTTATTATTCCCAGGTACAATTTAACATATGGCTTACAATGTCAGGGAATTCTAAACATGCTAGATATGCAATGCAGTCCTGACAGCCTAGAATGCTAGTTCATTCTGTTCAGCATTTACGTGCCTATCCTTGGTGGGCTATGGTGTGTGTGTGTGAAACTAGCTTTACACACTACACTAGTGGCACTCAGGTTTCTGGCTCTTCCATGCTCTTCCGCCAGTATTGCCTCATCTCGTGTCAGGATGTCTTGCATCCAACCAGGTCCAGCACTGGCTTCTGCTCTCCACAAACATAAACGCAGCTACATTTTTCCCATTTATAAGTGATACCCCTTTATCTATTCACAATATAGCATGCTTTTGAACTGCTGGGTGGGCAGCAGGAGCTAGGAATCAAGCTACGGGAGCTCACTCTGTCTCACAGAGCTGGGCTCGAACTGCTAAAGTACAGACCATTTCTGGCCAGCAGTTTCAGTATCATTAAGCCTCTGCACCACTGCATCCCCTTGTAGGTACAATGAATATAAATGATGGGTGCATCGATCTGAAACTGGCACATGTGCAGTAGGCCGAAAACAGGCACTCATCTAGCAGTGTAATACTTCTCACTCTTTTTCTGCATGTTAATGTCTAAAAAGTATCTAGTTCAAATGGCCCCTGTGACTTTCAAGTTTTGACAATGGCCATTCATTCAAATGGAGTAATCATATATTTTTTTTGTCCCAGGCACAATATGTAGTCCAAATCAATGTCTTGGTGTAGGAAGAGCCTTTTAACCATTTGTTTTGCAATCATTTATTCATCTCCAGTATGGTCCAGTTTATTGTCTCAACCAAAATGATGGGAAGCATTTGGTGATTAATTTCCCCTTTTGTCTCTGGACATAGCATGGGAGGCAGGAGTGAGCACAAAATGAGGGCTGCTCCCTTTGCAGTATCTTACCTGGTCATAAATGTTTACATTATCCAATCCAGCAGGCATGCAGAGAATAAAATGTTAATAGCCTGGGAAATCTTAATTCCCATGCCTTCTTTGCAAAGGCTCTGACCCTTACCTGATCCTCATGTTATTTCCTTGTTGTAAAAAATCAACGCAGAAGATTTTTTTTTTCACCAGCCCACACAAAGATGGCTGGAATATGAGTCAAAGTATAGAAAAACTAGCCTATCACAATAAACCACGGCCTGAGGCATCATCTGATATATACCATGGGACAGGAAAGTAGCTTTGACTTAGTATATCATGCAAATGCTTTCGTAATGTGTTTATAGCTTGTCTGAAAGAATATACATCATTTAAAATACTCCCTACCTTTTTTTGCGGCCGGGACCCCCCTCCCCCCCCCCCCCCCCCCTCCCACCCCCCGGAACCCCCCCGGCGCCTGTCCCCCCCCCAGAGATCCCCCCCCCCCCCCCCCAACCCCCCCCCCCCCAAATACAACCCCCCCCCCAACCCCCCCCCCCAAACCCCCCCCCCCCCACCCCCCCCCCCCCACCCCCCCCAACACCCCCCCCCACACCCACTACCCCCCCAACAACCCCCCCCCCCCCCCCCCCTCCCCCCCCCCCCCCCCCCCCCCCCCCCCTTGGTAAATTTCTTTAAAAAGATGTAAGCATTTGGTAGTAACTTCTGTGGCTTTGAATCCATTTATAGTATTTTTCCCTCATATCCGTACAAATGGCTGGTCTTGGATATAAAGTGAAAAAGCACACTTCAGTCTTAAGAGGAACAATATGATTCAATTGAATAAGCTGGAGTTTTTCCTCCTTTCTCATCCTGTAGAGCAGAGTTTCTCAACCCCAGGGCCATTGCCCACTACTGGGCCATGACCTATTCGGAATTGGGCTGCCCAAGTAGCTGGCTGGAACATGTGTGCAGCTCAACTTGCATGAGTGGCAGGCTGGCAGGCACTCATGCCCATGTTTACTGGCCCTCCGCTTGTGCAAGTCAAAGCTGTCCACATGTGCGCTGGCCCACCACTTGCACAAGGGTTGTATGCATGCGCACAAGCCAGCCCCCACTGCTCATGCAACCCACAAAGGTTCCCCTCTCCCCCTCCCCATCCGGGCCACCAAGCCACAAAGGTTAGGGACCGTTGTTCTAGGGCACGTCAGAGTTAAAGGTAGTTCTTATAAGATGCATTTGCAACCTGTGGCCTGTAGTCAATTTGTATAAGGACCAGGAAAACATGGGAGACACTAGCCCCTCAGGAATTGCCAGCACATTTTCCCGCATTCCTTCACAGAAGCTGTGCTATCTGTTTCTATTCTCACTAAGCAGGTGCAGAGGTAGAAGGTTTAGATTATTGCATGCTGGAATTTGAAAATGCTATCCTTGAACTGATAATGCTAGTGGTGCAATTTCACCATCTATCAATTTGAAGATCATTGGATAGCAAGAAAAGTCAGGGTGAGATCTTCTCCGTAACATCCTTGCAGGGAGGGAAAAGATGCTACGAAAATGGTACCCAGGTATACTGTAGAAGGGCATTGTGGACACGGTATTTAAAGTTGCTTTCATAAGTATTTGAATCTTGTTTCAGGCCTTTGGGTATTATTACCTTAAGGTCATTTTGATATACAAATAGCCAAGCATAATAAAAATGATTTGTGTGAAAATTAGGGCTTGCTTTGAAGGCAATACTTTTTAATTCTTGCAATCTGTTCTTGGGGGGAAAGAGTTGGACTTTGGAGAGAATATAAATATGACCACTATGACATTTTGATCAGGAATGTTCTGTCTATCAGGGTGACATGGCAGGCAAGACATGGGCAAGGAATGGGTGGAACCTGGGCCTACAATTGGTGTGGGAAGAGACACATATCTTTCTCTCCTTCTTTTCTCTCTGTTTCAGATCCCCTTTTGGATTTCTCATTCATTGTGACTCCTCCATCTTCTCTTTTCCTGCAGCAAGAGTTGGGAAACAAGAATGCTGTCACTAGGGGCCTTTCGAATGTCTTGCTAAGATTTTGTGTAATTAGGCTGAAGCCACATGAAATGAGCTTGAGGACTGTCTGTGCCTTAGGACTTTTAGGTGCTCATCCTTCCAGAGGCATTGGCACAATGTTGAAATACGTTACTTCAAACTGAAGCCCCGTCTTTACATCCCCTTTTGAGGTTTTTCAGAATCACGAGGAATCCTATAGCATCTGAGATCTTTGAAGGACATAGTACAAATCTTACATATGGACATGGGTGCGTTTTCTAGATAGACATTATAGAATTAAGTAAAATAAGAAAATGTGTCTATAATTTAAAAGGGAGAAATGGATCATAGATTTGATAGAAAAATAAACCAATGAAACTTAGAAAATAAAACAGTCAGAGAAAAAGACATCTTATGAAAATGAGGGAGGGGAAAGAACTCCAGTAATCCACAATACATTTTGGAGGAAAGCTGAGGAAGAAGAGGAAATTACTGGAGATGTGATCACTACTTTCATTATACATAATATATACATAGTCACTGTTTGTATGCATGTATGCATAAATAATAAACATTTTACACAGGAAGCATGAGGGATCTTTCCCTCACCTGTTCCATGTAAACACTTCATTGGACATTAATAGAACTGGCATATTTGTAATGCAAATGTATGTAAATGATTATTTAAAACAGTTCTTTTCCAAACTCCTTGGGACTGAAAGAACCTACTATTTTTGGACATATATTTCCTGAATTGTCATGTTGAGGAATTTTATGAAAAATGACAGCAATATATATACACAAATACATACACACACACACACAGAGAGAGAGAGTTTTCCCTCAAATAAGTTAATCCTAAAAGTTGCTTGAATCTGTGTATTTTTTCAGGGACCAGGCATTTAAAGTCTATGTGGGCAGAGATTATGGAGAGCCAGAAGTGTGGGAAGGCCAGCTGGTTTCTCTATAAAACAGCAGTTGGAGACCCCCCCACACACACATGAATGAAAAACAAAATCCAAAAGAGGGACTATAAACATTTTTGTTCTCTAATTTTGTTCTTGTTTTAGGCACACATAGAAACACAAAGAGGCCATCAACATAACAACCATTAGATAAAGAAATGTAGTGTGTAAAATTAAGGACAACATTTTAAAATCATGATATTCATGGGAAAAATACATTATATTAATTTTAATTTTTCAGCACAGCGGATCAATTTCTGGGGAGGACCCATTTAAAGCTAGCTGAAAAAACAGAATTACATAATACAACTGGTGGCCATTTACAGCTCATCACTCAAGTTATTCAAATATCTCATTAATAAGGTGCAACATATATTGAACAAAAATACCAGTTTCTCATGATCTCTTGTATACAAGACAATTCACACAACCTGAAACCAATACTCGCAAACAACAAGAAACAGTGATATAATAAAAGGAATCATGCCCTAAGATAAACCTTGTGTCAACAACATGTCATAGACCGAAACAACTTTATACACAAAATTAGAGGCACCTTCATATATGTTCCTCCTTCAATACGATATATAGGTATTCCTTACTTAACAGTGATTCATTCAGTGTTTAACGTTATAACAGCACTGAGTGAGGGATAGTTATGGTACATTCTTGTATTTGTAGCTGTTATAGCATCTTTGAGGTCATGTGATCACAAGGTGCTCAGTGACCAACTGACAATTACACTGTTGCAGTATCTCATGGTTACATGATCACTATTTGCTATCATCTCACTCTCACTTGTAGATCCTCTCAGTTTTGCAAGGTTACAGTTGAAGCTTGTTTTCCCCATGTAGACCCTCACAGCCTATACAAAAGAGGATAAGATACCCTATGGCATCTCACAAATAAGGGTTGAGGGCTAAACCTCCTTCCCAATCACCACCAGCTGGAATCAACCCCAAAGAAAGGAGGCAAACCAGCACAACCCCAATCCTCTGAGCCAATCCAGAAGGAAACATGGTTGATGGTATTGAAATGCTGAGAGGTCAAATAGTGCAAGGATGGATGCACTACCACCATCCTGCTCTAGCCAGAAGCATGACCCATGCCATTTCTGTCCTACACCCAAGTCTGAATCCAGATTGAAAAGGATCAATATAATCCTCTTCCTCCAAGGGCCTCTGAAACTTTTGTGCACCTTCTACCTCAACTTCCCCAAGAAAGGAAGATGAGATAATGGATGAAAATTGTCCACTGTGGTAGGATCCAGTGATGGTTTCTTGAGGAGGGGGCACACCAAAGCCATTTTAAGCAGGGTTGGGATATGACAGGGTTAACTACCAGTTCAGGATTTACAAGCTTCCCTGCAGGCTGCGAGCTGCGCGCCTGTTAATCGTCATCAGCAGCTGCCTGCAGAGAAGCAGCCTTTGAAACAGACCTCTTTTCTTGCTTTTCTAACTGCAGCTGTGCCTCGTTCGAAAGCTGAAGTTGAAAAAATCAGGAAATAAAGATCAGGTAAGAGCCCGGGTGGGCAAAAACATCAGCAGACATAGAACCGGTTCAATGTCTGCTGCTCTTCAGAGCTACCGGTTCTACAGAGGTGGACAGAACCGGTAGAAACCCACCCCTGATTTTAAGAGGTAAAGGAGTTTAGGAATTTAAAAAGTAAACTGCTTAGTCTGTAAATTACCTGTATCCTATCATCTGTCAGCAATTCCCTTCTGGATTCTATGTAGGACAAACACATCAGACTTCATATAAACAGTTCAGTGAGAACAAGTTTGACATTGTGGCTCAAAACAAAGACACAGAAATATACGAGCATTTATTTGATTACATATTTCAAACTTTCCATGCTAGAAGAAAGAAATCACTTCACAGAGTGACAGACTAAGGAACTTGGCTATATCAAAAGGCTTTAGCCCATCTCAGAAAGTCTTAACAAACACAGTGAGTTTTAAACACTTTTTTTTTGTTTTTATGTGACTTCAGGTCAGTCTTGACTGTTGGTTGACAGTCTGGATATTTGATAACGTTTTCAGAAGTATCCTGCTATTGCCTTCTTCCTATGGCTGAGAGTGACTGGCCCAAAGTCACCCAACTGGCTTCTTGTCTAAGGCAGGACTAGAATTCAGTCTCCTGGTTTCAAATCCAGCACCTTTAACCACTACATCAAACTGGCTCACTTTTAACACATCCCAACTGTTTATTAATGAAAGTTGCAATACTTGAAATTTGCAATACCATCCTTTCTTCTTTTTCCCTTTCCTCTTTGTCTTTTCAAATGCTACATCAGTTTAACCATTCTATGCATCTTATGAAGAATGCTACTTATACTTTTTAATAATAAGTGTTAGTTGGAAAAGATGCTAACAGACTTTTAATTTTTATTACTTTTATTATTTTATTGCATTAATTAAAAAACATCATCTGCACAATACATAAGAAATTTTATTCAGGCCCAGGGTGTGTGGGTGGTGTGCATTGTCCAGTCCAACTAAGAAGCCTCTAACTTGAGAGCCAACATATAATGGTAAAGATTCTTGTGCTACAAGTGGGTTCAAATCCACTCTCAGCCATGGAAGTACATTGTGACCAGTCCGTGTCCTGAGCCCAGCCAATCTTACAGAGTGAAAAAGAAAAAATAGGAAGAGGGAGAGCAATGCATGCCCTCTTGAATTCTTAGAAGAAAAACAAGATATAAATCTAATGAATAAATAAATAATAGCAATAGCATTTAGACTTATATACCACTTCATAGTGCTTTACAGCCCTCTCTAAGCAATTTACAGGGTCAGAAAATTGTTCCCAGCAATCTGAGTCCTCATTTTACTGACCTTGGAAGGATGGAAGGCTGAGTCAACCTTGAGCCTGGTGAGAATAGAACGGCTGGCAGAATTAACCTGCAATACGACATTCTAGCCACTGAGCCCCCCACAGCTCTTAAATACATTTCATGATGTTCAAAACCACCTTAAATAGCTGTCCATTCAATGAACTGAAGAAGGTCAGTTTCTCTATAAGTGTCATGCCCCTATCAGAGTCTGAATCCGAAGAGGAAGACGAACAGTTGACAGGGAGTGGGAGTGTGGCTCCGTTGGTTGTGGAGGAAACTGGGGAAGGGCAAAGTCCAGCAAAGCAGGGGAGAGAGAGAACAAGGGAAAGGGAGGTCAAAGGAAGACTCAAGCTCACCCCCTCTTCATCCTAGGGCATGCAGGGAGGAACAGAGAAGAGAGCAACATGGATGCATGGCTCACACCTAGGAATGAGAGTTTCAAAGAAATGCATGCTGAGTGCGGCAGCTACTGGGAGCAAACCTGAGTTTATCTTGTATTGCCCTGCTTATCTGTGTTCCTGGTGTCTTCCCAACCATGTGGAGTTATTGCTTTGCCTTCACGTCTGGAATTCTTGCTCCTGCCCTGTCGGACCAATTACCTCATTTTGCCTTGATTGGACTATAGTTACAGTTTTTGTTGACCACATTTTGGACTTGATTCTCTGCAGACAAAGGCTGTTCCTGGGAGAGTTTTTCTCCAGCCAGAAGGTAACCAAGGCATTGGGGACAAAGTTGGAGCTAATAAAGGGACTTCTACTGATTATCTGACTGTGTTGCCTTTGTGCCATGCCCCGGGTCATCACAATAAGAAGCAACTAGGAGGTGCTTATTTATAATAGCATTCTGATATATGGATATAGACAATATTTTCTCTCCAGGAGGCTTGATATCCATATCGAGGGTATTTTACTGTGTTAATCTTTCTGATATAATTTAAGCACATTCACAGACACCTCAGTAGGACAACATTTGCTGTTTGAGTGCTATGGAATTACTGTCTGTATGGCACATGGAGGGAACCATATTGGAAATAATGAATTCAGTATTGGTAGTCAGAGCCTAGTTTGTTCCCTAGAAACACTGAAAGGGGAGCTAGAGTTTTGGAAAGAGACTTCTGATTGCCATATAAATCTTGATGCTTGTATTAGGCTATTCCCTTTTGTGATAAGCAGTGCTATACAAAACACAGAAAAAGAGTGAAAGGAAGCAGGCAAAAGAAAATACAAGGAGAAGCGATGCCAAAAGTTGGGCATAGAGACAATCAAGACCTTAATCCATTGTCTGGAAATTTCAAACAGCAGACCAGAATTCATCAGTCTCTACATCCAAATCCTGGTTTCATCTCCTGAATGAAAGCCCCATTAGCAAAGAAAATATACTGGACACCATAAGCTGATTATGATTAATTACAGATCCTGACTTGGGCATTATGCAGATTTATGAACATTGGACATACTTCATTATTTATTCATCCATTCACTAAAATGGATATACTTTATCAAGTATGAGTTCTTCAGCCAACAGCCCTATTAATTAACTTAAAGATTAAACTGCTATCAGAAGCAATAGCCACCACTGGATTTTAAAAATAATAATTTGATCCCTCTGTTAGTAAAGAGGATAGATGAACCCTTTTTGCTTGTGGGCTTGTTTGTTTCAGAGTTGGACTGATAGCATTATCTGCTACAGTAACTGATGAACCTTCATTGCTCTTGCCAATGATTGAGATAATAATGCGGCTGTTATCTTTTGTGACAGAAAAAAAGCATGCAGGAATGAGGAGAATAGTCAAATGGAGGCTGAATATTTATGTCTTTTTCTTTGATGGCCTGCTTGCTTCACTGGAAGTTGAAAGGTTGTCTGCTGTTCTAATAGAAAAGTGTCTCTTTTGTTGAAGTTAAATAATCTCTACAACACGAACTCTCTGGTCAGAAATACGCATCTGGGAATATAATGGAGTTTGCTCTGAGGTAAATATGCCTAAGAATGCTGTATATAAAATGTGGCTGAGTTCACATATTGTGTTAAAACAAAGCAGAAACCATCCATTGTGTATTTTGTACTAGGTATATATATATTAAGACCTCTGGCTGACCGCAGATGATGGCTGAAGGCTAGAATAAACTGATCAGCACCCGATCTAGCATGGCCTATTCAAGTTCATTATTAGAACCATAGATGCTTATAGAGAAGACATGAAGGCTCTGGTGGACTGGCACAATAAAAGTAACCTATTTCTAAATGTTAATAAAGTGAAGGAGATCATCGTAGATTTTAGAAAGAGCCGGCATGGTCATACTCCACTCAGTATCAAGGGTGCAGCTATAGAGGTGGTCAACAGTATTAAGTATCTGGAGATGCAGATAACTAACAATCTGAATTGGTCTCTCCACACGTCATCCTTAGTGAAGCATGCAAACCAGCACCTGCATTTCCTGTGTCGGATGTGGAGAGCACATCTTTCTCCTTCTGTCCTGGCCACTTTTTACAGAAGAACAATCGAGAGCATTTTAACGAAACTGTACCGCTGTTTGTTCTGGTGGCTGCAGTGCCTGAGACAGAAAGTCCATTCAGAGAGTGGTAAGGACAGTCGAGAAGATTATAGGAAGCTCGCTTCCCATTATTCAGGATACTGCTTATAAGTGCTGTGTGCTTAGAGCTCAAAGCATTGTTAGAGACCCCACACACCCACTTCACGGTCTGTTTTTGTTGTTCCCCTCTGAGAGGAGGTTTCAAAGTATTTCTAGCAGGACTACCAGATTCTGTAACAGCTTTGTTCCCTATGCCATCTATTTAGTAAACTTGCAAGATTTGTTTCTCTCACCTTGTACATGTATACATCCAAACTAGACTGTGTTGTTTCTTTGTGTCATATATGTGGGTATATGCGTAATTTTGTATGTATGTATGTATTTATTTATTCATTCATTCATTCATTCATTTATTTATTTATTTTGTCATGTTTATGTAGTGTACATTAGAGGTGGAGACCCTTTGAGAGTTCTCCGCAATGAAATTTCATTTTAATGTACACTGACTAGTGTACATTCAAAGTGACAATAAAGTTATTCTAAGTCTAAGATGTTTGATAAATACCTTTATGCATCACAAGCATTACCATATTATTACAGGGGTGATCTCATTTGTTCCTGCCTGCTTTCCCATTGTGGAGGTCCCTGCTTATAAATAAGAAAAAGAATCAAAAAGATAACCCTTCTGAAACTTATATAACATATACACCATGCTTGATACAGCAAATTGAAAAATTATGTCAGGGTTATTTCTCCCCACCCACCTTCTCTATTATAGTAATAATGAGCTGTGTTACATATCTATGGTCATAAAGGCATCAGTAAAATTTGTTTCAGAAGCACCAGATGTAATATTGAATAAAGGGGCTTATTTGTCAGTACATTACCTAGATGGTTAAACATTTACCAACATAAATAAGGAAATAATAGTTCTGGGAACCTTTATTCAATCGAAACACAGCATGAAAATTCAGGCTTTTAAAAACTATGCCAGGTAATGTGATTTTATCCAAAAGCTGGGAGCAGACAAAGAAATCAAATCACCTCTGATAGAGAAATGAAAAATGTTAACATGAAGGCAGCCCCCAACCCTCAACCTTGTATAAAGAATCTGAATGAGCAGAAAATAATTTATTGTCATCTTTTATTTCCTGTCACATAAAAACTGTAAGTGTGGGTATATATGTGTATATCTAGCTGGGTAGCTATACACACAGACACACACCAAACACATCTATACAAAAAGACATTTGAGCCATGTCTAGAGAGAGAGAAAGAGGAACAAGGAAAACCTTCTGGTCAAACTATTGTTCATTCATTCTCCAGAGTCTATCATGTAAAAGTGCTTTATGGAAAGAAACACACCCTGTTATATCAGACACCTAATCATGTCCCTATATAAACATTTCTTTTGAAATACTTGAGTGTGCCATAAGTATTGCCCTCAATATCATAGCATGTCTCGTTTCAAAATTTGACACATCCATAAGTAGTTTTCTTGGTTTTCCCTTAGAATATTTCGGCTTTGCTCTGCATTAGGAAGGCTTCTCACTGGGTGGTCAAATGCATCAAGAAAGACACCAGGCAGGTTCTATCTTGGGTGAGCTGCCCCGATTATGAGCTCGGGAAGCTCTTTTATTAAAAACACATAGTGATACGTCATAAGCGGTGAATTCTATCCAATCATTATGTTACATGAGCAGAAATATTAGTGGACACATAGCAGCATCCAATTACAGTTACATGGTCAGTTTAAAAGGTACAAAGTAGCCAGTCAGCGTTTGCAGTCCAGTTATTAGCCCATGATGACGTGTTGTTGATTGATGTTCTTTGTTCCTGGTACACGCTTTCAGCCTTGAGGCCTTGAGGCCTGGTATGTACCGAAACTATTGAAGCTGATTTATTACTGCATCTCCTCTGTTTTAGTTTTATAGAGAAATTTCTTCTGGATCTTCGTCACTGCCCATGCGAAAATCTGTGCGAGCGTACGCATCAGGGTCTTCTGAGGGTATGACTTTGTACAGAGGTTTCTTTTCCCAGAGGGCATTAACTTGTGCAATAGCGCACTTTTCAGCTAACAAGGAGAGACTATTGGAGATAGTGCGAATAAAAATTGGTAACACATGGAAGAATAACGCATCCTGCAGCAATCATACCTATGAGAGCTACTATAGCTTGTAATCCTGGTAGTTTTGGGAACCAGGAACTAAAAATATTTTTAAAATCAATACCTTGCCATACTTGATTAGGATTATAGGTTAATTGTCGCATTTCAGTTGTTAATTGTGCTACTACTTTGCCAACTTTATCAATTTGAAGACAACAATTCATGAGATTGAACCTACCACATACCCCTCCTTCTTTGGCTAGTATGTAATCTAAAGCTAAGTGATTTTGGTAGACAGCTGTGCGTAATTTGTCTGTAGCAGTCGCTAGAGTGTTTAGAGCCTTATCTATTCGTTGGCCTGCTAAATCTAAAACAGCTTGTAAATGAATGATTCTATTAATCATATATATGGGGGTTCTATATCCATAGGACCCGTCTTGGGAAGATGTTGTGTCATTGAGATATGGGAGGAGGGAGGTGTTGAATTTGGCAGGTGTGGTGGTAGCATTGTCAGGTGCTGTCCAAGTCTGGTAGGAATTATCCCATGTACCTAAGCAAAGGAGGTGTCCTACTGGAGTGGACCCATTTCGGGAAAAGCAGTTTCTACCAATTAAGTTGGTGGTGATTATCCAGATAAGTGGATCGGAAACTGTTCTAGCTGTTATGTTTCCTATAGAAGACATGTTATTGAACAGTGATGGTGAGGCTTCTAAGGCTTGCCACGGCCATTGTTCTCCTGTGGTGTTTCCCCCACAGACAAAACAATTGGTTATTGCAAGTTGTTTTGCAATTTTTTCTGTCATATCCATGAACAAGTTTTTTGCAATTACACTGGTATCAGGGGCTTTTTCTAATTTCCTTAAATTATTATATACCGACCACCCTAATGATGTTTCCTGACCTTCATATATTACTTTGGTTTTTATGGTAATGTAAGTGTTTGGATCCGATCCTGTGCTATCAATCCCTATACCATAAGTATCCAAAGCAGGGTGTTGTCTGGATATGGTGATTTCTACCTTATTGTCTGTGGTAGACCCTGATATTCGTTTGAAATGTGATAGGTGATTGAAACCTGAGTACCCTCCCCCAGTATAATCACAGACACAAGACCAAACCGAGCACTCGATAGAACCTCCACAAGGGATCCACTGATTGGGGTTCCCTATGGCCCAGATAATGGGTGTAGGACACAAATATTTATGGTTGTGGGTGTAAGTTGTTTTCCAGTCAGCCGACCTGCATGAATATCCCCCTGGTTTAGAACAAGCAATACAAACATCAAAGGTTAAAACAATTGGGTTAGTACCGTCCTTGAGCACGGTGGTGTGGTTTAGGTAATAAAGTTTTCCCTCCCCCTCAGGATCAGATCTGCTGGAGGTTCTTGGAAGTCCCGCCCATAAGGTAACGTTGAGACGTACAGCCGTCTTGGGATCGTAGCAAATGGTTTTTGAGTTCATCTTGCATAGATGGTACATGGTCCCGTTTTTTTGGCAAGTTCTTCCGGTAGGAAGGCACTTCTGCGGTTGTTGGGTATGGTAGATTAGAGTTAGTTGAATGAAGCCTGCTTGTGTGGTTTTAGTCAGGCAGGGGGTGCAGCCATCTGACATGCTGGTGGAGTTCTGCGATCTCTTAACCCGATGTAGAAAGGCGGGGGCTGAATATGAATGTCAGGCTGATTCGCAAATTGTCTGTGATGATGATGAGGTGAACGGGGTCTGAGGACTGTCCAGGAGTCATAGATGTTACATATGGAATCATAGAGGCGTCGACCAGAGCAATAATAGGCGGTGGCAGTAGGATGAAGTATGAGGAGTGTAGTCCGAGGAGGGTGTTCAAAGGTGTTGATCTGGAAAGAAGCATTGCTGGAGATATGGAGCCATGGCTGAGGGAGTGTCGACCATCTGAGATAAGGGGGAAAGATGTCCCCAGATGCGGTGCAGGTCAGCAGGAGGGGGGTGCCTGGCGTAAAGTACGTCACTCGAGATGGAATGGAGACCTTGGAAGCATGTGCGGCAAGAAGGAGGAAGAGGATCGGCAAGGCAGCGGGACGAATCATGTTGATATGTCTGCAGGTGGTGATTTTTCTGCAGGTGATGATTTTTCTACCTTGGGGTGGTATGGTCTGACATGTCGTCCAGGAATCCACAGGACATGATCTGGAAGCTGGATAGCTGCGTAGCCGCGACCCCAGGTGATGAGACCAGCAAGGCCCTTCCAAGTAGGGTCTGGCAGTTGGCGGTAGTATACCTGTGGTTTGGGAGAATCAGGGGAAGGGGGGGAGGAGAAATGTCACTCCGCTGCCGTCATAGCAGGGGTGCCGGAGAGGTTGAGGAAGTTGAGAGTATAAAGACAGAGATTAAGAGTGTCTTGCATCGCCGGGAGGCCAAGGGGTTTTTTCCCTTTGATTAAATGTCGTTCTAACGCTGTTTTTAGCGTTAAGTTGGCTCTCTCTACCAGGGCTTGTCCCTGACTGTTATAAGGAATCCCAAATTTGTGGGTAATTTGCCACTTAGCGCAAAATTCTGACATAGCTGTGCTAGTGTATGCAGGACCATTATCTGTTTTTATTTCATTTGGGCGTCCCAACGATGCAAAGGTGCGAATGCAATGATTGATGACATGTTTGGAGGCTTCTCCTCTTTGCGGGGTTGCCATTATGAACCCTGAATAAGTATCAATTGTGACATGCAGATACTTCCAGGGGGCAAACGGAGGAAACTGAGTAACGTCCATCTGCCATATTTCACAGGCTTTCAACCCGCGGGGATTTACCCCTAAGGGAATGGAATGGGCTTGTTGACTGCAGGTGGGGCATTGCTGTCTAATGGCTGAAGCTTCGGCCATAGTAAGGTTGAAATGTTTCATGAGAGCTTTAGTGTTTTGATGGAAGTATGAATGGCTCTCCCAAGGAGTTAATGTGTGTGAGGTCATGATGCCTGCAGCCACTTGATCAGCCACATCATTGCCTTCCTGGAGGATTCCTGGGAAGGGTTGGTGGCTGCGAATGTGTGCTACAAAGAGGTGGTGCTGGCGCTGTGCAACAAGGTGTTGCAATGTAACAAAAAGAGAGAGAAGGTTTTTATCAATAGCGGGAGAGAGGTAAGAATTATGAGCTCGGGAAGCTCTTTTATTAAAAACACATAGTGATACGTCATAAGCGGTGAATTCTATCCAATCATTATGTTACATGAGCAGAAATATTAGTGGACACATAGCAGCATCCAATTACAGTTACATGGTCTGTTTAAAAGGTACAAAGTAGCCAGTCAGCATTTGCAGTCCAGTTATTAGCCCATGATGACGTGTTGTTGATTGATGTTCTTTGTTCCTGGTACACGCTTTCAGCCTACGTGAGGCCTTGAGGCCTTGAGGCCTGGTATGTACCGAAACTATTGAAGCTGATTTATTACTGCAATATTGGGCGGGAATCTAGCCATAGTTTATGGAACAATAAGGATGCACCCAAGATCTCGGTGGCTTCTCCTAACTGACATTTTGGAGGGGCTTTTGAAGTCTTGACTCTTTGCCAAGGTTTTTGGCTGGCAATGAGGGCTTGAAGCCCCCTTTAAGTAGTAGAATGTTATTTCCCAGTTTTGCCATTTTTCCTTTTTTTTATTGGTTTTTTTTTTTAATTTTGTACACCTTTATGAGTTGGCAGGAATTTGGCAGGATACAAATGGAATGAATGAATGAATAAATAAATCCACCCAGATAGTGCTGTAAAGTACTAAGGGGCAATATATAAGTCTAAGTGCAGTGGTGCTTTGCTATAAGTGCTAAATAAGGGTTGGCACAATGTAGCTTAAGGCAGGGGTCCCCAACCCCTGGTCCATCAGCATCAGTCCATGGCATGCTAGCAACCCATCCGTATAAACCAGTGGTGGTATTCAATTTTTTTTTACTACAGGTTTTATGGGCGTGGCGTGGCGGGCATGGTGTGGCTTGCTGGGTGTGGCTTGCTGGGCATGGCAGGAAAAGGATACTGCAAAATCTCCATTTCCATTCCACTCCAGAGGAAGGACATTGTAAAATCCCCATTCCCTCCCCACCCCACTAACCTGCTTTCCAGCTCTGTTCTCCTGTGCAGGGCAACAAAAGAAGATCCAGCCGATCAGCTGGGACTTGGGAGGCAGCCAATAGATGGGGCGGGGCCAACCAGAGGTGCTATTTACCGGTTCTCTGAACTACTCAAAATTTCCACTACTGGTTCTCCAGAACCTGTCAGAACTGGTTGAATACCATCTCTAGTAAAAACAAGCAAAGCCTCATCCATGGGATGCAGACCACTCCAGTCCACAAAAAAAAAAAACTCTCTGCAGAACTGGTCCCTGTGCCCAAAAGGTTGGGGGTGCTAGCTTAAGGGACTTTTTTTGACATGCAATGGTGTCACAAAATCATAGATTCATAAAGTTGAAAGGGGACATTTAGGCCATCTGATCTAACCTCTTCTTCGTATTGAAATCCATCTGTGACAAATAGCTGTCCAGCCTCTACTTGAACACATCTTAGAAATGGGAAATCACCACTTACTTCCCAGATAATTATTTCCATTGTTAAGGTGCTCCTATTTTTCCTAATATTTACCTAAAATCAACCTGCTTGTAATTTAAACTTTATTTTTTATGTATGTGCTTTTTATGTATCCAGTTTATATGGTCATGCACGATCCAAGTAACTCAGGGGGCAATGAACAATAAACAATTACATTAATGCACACAAACATAAAAAGCAACTAAAACTACATTAAGGCTCAATAAAAACACAAAGCACCACACACATGCACCCATTCAATGAACATTCGGCCCATAATACCCAGGGGAAGAGCCTAGCCTTCACAATCTTAGGAAGGGCCAATAGTGTAGGAACTGTTCAAATTCAGGAATAGTTTCCTGATCATCCTCATAGCCTTCCTGTTCCAGTTTCTGAATCCTTTCTAACATTTGGACACGATGTATGAGATGGAAAGTTGACCAATACAGAGTTGGAAAGATTAATTGCTTGCTTCCTGTGATTTAGAAACAATATCTGTATTGATGCAGTCTAAAAATGCACATGCTTTTTCCTCAGCCAAATCATAGTTCTAATATGCAGATTACAACAAATAAAAAAATGTTGCATCTGTCTCCGTGAAGCGAGCAAATAGAGAAAACAAACAAGTTTGCCTGGGAAATTCAGCTGAGGATTGGGAAGATGCAGAAGAAAGAGGAGGAAGAAGAGGAAGAAAGGACCAAGGAAAGGAAGAGCCTGTGGACTGATTAGAGTTGCTGACTTACTTCCTGAGTGCTGCTGATTAGCCATTGTATATGACTAGACGATTCGTTCCTCCTAATTTCCTTGAAGGTGCACCAGGGGATATATAAGGAAGCCAGTTCCTCAGAAAGCAAATATACTGAGTGAGCAAACAGAGAAAGCAAACAAGAGTTTTCCATGGCAGTTCAAGGAACAGACACTTTATTTGCTGTTATGATTGATGTTGTTTATTATCAGAAGAACATGCAGATGGAACAAACTGCTGTCATGACTGCAGACTTGACATGTTTTTTCCTTCTTGAAGACAATAAGAAATACACTTACTATGTGTGCTGGCTGAAGAAGGTGAAAGGACTTGAGGCTCACTGTCCAACTTTTCAGAGAAGATGGGAAATTCCTCGATCAAACACAGGGTGTTCTTGCAGGAAAGCTGCCCAGAAGAAAGAAGGCAGCCAGATGGAAGGGATGAAGAGATTGAGGAATGTGACATGAAGAACCAAGCCAAATTTAGTTCCTGGACTTTCAAAATTGATTCCATGAGCTCCTTGCCAATGATGTTGTTGGATTCTTGAATAGAAAGCAGTTAGCACAAGCCTCATGGACTGGGGATCAGGAGAAGGCAGCAATGATCTAATACTCTCTATTGAGAGGGACTAAAGCAGTAGCTTATTGTTCAGACAGTCTACCAAGATGTGTGGCGTGCACATTCAGGATGTGATAGAAAGACTACCTTAATTCTGTTAGGTCACTGACAAATCTTCAACCCCCCCTCCCCCCCGCCTATCCCCACCCCCAATATCCCATAGCACCTATGTCTTGAGTTTATCTGGGTCAAAATTTAGCTGCTTCCCATTAATATCCAAATACATTGAGCAGCTTTCAAGGATTCCTGTGTCAGATACACACAATATGGGAATTAACAGGAAAAATTAAAAAATTTAAAGCAGGAAAGCTCACATCAAAGAGAGAGAATTGGCTAACAATCTTAACCAACAAGTGTGCTTTGCTGACTCTCTGTTAAGCAGGAAAGGTATCACATTATAGTCTCTGTGCTCTTCCAGATATTTAAGTCATGGTTCTATTTTTCTCAGACCTCACCTTATCTAGACCTCATCAAAAACCTTGCATCTGGGGCCCAGATTTTAGGAAATACATTGATTATATTTCCAGAGGAGAGCTAAGAGGATGATAAAGGGCCTGGAAGGAAAATACTTTTCAGAGATTGGATACTGAGTATCTTTCTTGTGTTAAAGAAAAAACTGTAAGGACCCAAGATAACTGTCTTCAAGAATATCAAAGGCTGTCATGTGGAAATTGGAGAAAAAATGTTCTGTGGTTTTCCAGAAAACAGGAAAGAAACAATGTGCTTAAATGACAAGGATATTTCTGTTGGACATCAAACAATTTTTGATAAATAAAGCTGTTCAACAGTAGAACGGATTGCTTTGGGAGGTGGTATTCCTTTGCTAGAAATGTTTAAATATTTACATTAAATGAATTGTAGTTAGCACAATGCTTTGGAGTTGAACAGATCAGAGAATTAAGTGATTATATGAATGGCAAATAATATATACATCGAATGTATACACAGCACAATTCCAGCTCTTTGAATTGCTCATTTACACTGAAAATACTTTAAAGTGTACATTTAATATTGTTATGCCTGAAGCATCCCTGTGTAATCTGGATTCTCGTACGGTAACAATTTATAAATTTATAAATGTTCATGTTTATATTGTCCATTGTTCAAGACAGTTCAGGGAGTACACTGATTTTTCCCCAAAACAACAATACGAAGTTGGTAAATTTGGTAAATTTGGAAAATATTCAGGTAAACTAAAATATTTCCACAACTCTTTTGAGACTGATCCTTCAGGGATCTATTAATAGAGCAATCCTATTTATTTAGAGCATTTAGAGCATTCTGGTGAATCCAATACTGTTTTAGTGACACAAATAATGTTGTTGTAGCTTCTGATTTGGTAAAAAATTCACTCACAGCAGGCATGAATTAATTTAGATCAGTCCAAGGATGACCAGCAAAATAATTTATGCAGAACTACTGTCTGAACAGCACATGTGCAGATGATGATTATCTCTGAACAAGGCAAGTAAAGTTTAATGCTGTGGTGTATCAAAAATATGTTGAATTGCCCTTCAAATCCAGCAATTATAGGGGAGGGGACCTAGGAATGCCACCTCCAAATAGCATGTATGATGTGTAACAAAAGAATGGAAACATATATCAATCCACAATCTCCTCTATTTTTGCCATCCTCTATTGTCTGAAGTGTCATATCCTTGGCCAGTGGTATTATCAGACTTCAAACATATGGAATGGTGCCCATCCATTATTTGCAGTTCATTTTTTATTTATATCTGCATATAAATGGGGACAACAGGCAAAGAATCTGGTCCGCTGCCTCTGTCTCCAGAGATTTCATGTCATGTTAGTATATATTTTCTCGATATATTCCATATGGATTTTATTTATTTCTCTTTTCTCCCTTTTCTTTTTCTTTTTTCTCTTCTCTTCTCTTCTCTTCTCTTCTCTTCTCTTCTCTTCTCTTCTCTTCTCTTTACTTTTTGTTGCTGTTGCTTTCCTGCATACTTTTAATCCCAATTCCAAACAGGCAGAAACTCAACAAAATGCCATAGTTTTTTTCTTTATCATTCCAAATCTTGCTGTTTTATTCTGATGGCAGCTCATACTTGAGAGACAAATGTTTAGCTTCACTTAAGCTGCAAACAGTCCTCCTAGCACTCAAATCATTGCAAAACACCCTGGAGACACTGGGTCTTTAGCGCTTCAAAATTGATTTCAGTATAAAAAACACATGCTTATGATGCCTATTGCATTTTAAAAAAATCATGGAAAGGCAAAGAAGAACAGAGGGCACAACCAATCATATTATATGAGTGCAATTGTTTTGGATAACATTTTCTTCTTTTTGACTTGCTAAGCTAAAATCAGTCTAAAAACATGCAATCACATCTGCTATTGCCATCTAGTGGATAGGTAAATTAAGAATCCATTAGGTTGAAACAAAATCCAGAGGCTCTTCAGAATTCAATAAATATGTATTTTGACCTGATGTTAAACAATTTCTTACATCCAAGTCCCACTTTTTTCCCCTCATAGAAAAGAGATAACGTGCTCACTAAAGCATTCCCTGATAATCACATTGCTTGTTTCTTCTCAACAAAGCATGCCATTTGCAGTCTCTCAGACTTCACTGGCACCATGGCAGGAATGTCATTTGCCAATGGTTTGGAATGGCAACCCTCACATAATGTAAAATAGAAATAAGCCTGGGGAATGGGTTGCAAAATTAATCAGATTCTTTGCCACCCAGCTCTTTACAGTGACTGGATTGTTTGAGACTTTGAGAACTGCCTCCTATTGTTTTTTTTTTTTTGTTTTTTTTTTTTGAATCAGTGAAGAACGATTTGAGGTGGCCAGTCTAGCAAAAGTTAGTGACAGGGGGAGACTTGTGCCTGGAAGCTGTCATGCATTGCTTCACCAGGGCCACGTTGCCCTCTTCGTTGTCAGAGGCAGGAGAAGGAGAGGGTGGGTGTCATTTTAGCCTTGCTGAAATGGATCTAGTCATTTGGAGACCCTGAGGATTGCATTAGGACTGTATCATGGATGGCAGAGGGGGGCCCCCTCCTGTGGAAGGAGCTGTTTCTTCTTCCCAGGTGAGAACCAGTTGGGGGCAGCAGTAGAAGGGTGTGGATGGTGACTCCTAGCTAGTTGGCAAGAGTGACTGGCATGGAGGGGAGAATGGATGGACAGATGATAAGGGGTGGTGATCAGAGTTCCTGGTGGTGTTGAGAATGGTGTCAGAAGTATCTGTGGATCTGGATACCCCACTCCCTTTGGTTTTATAGCTACTGAGTCAGGTGGGGATCTAAACTTTGGAACCTGGGAGGCCTAGATTGGGAGCAATATGACAGGAAAGAGAGGCAACTTGTTCTCAGGAAATGTGATCCAGATGCCTTATGCCAGTTTTCATTCCAGCTCTCTGTACTCAATCCCATTACCTGCCTACAAAGATCTAAACAGTTCTAGTACAAAATCTGGAAGTCCTTTGTACTTGTGGTCATGGTCAGGAGGGCCTCTGCACAGCCTCATGTTGTGCACCTGTTCCATCCTTTCCTGGATCATGTGGCTCTAGTATTTTGTCACCCATGCCGTAACCACCTCCTGCAATGCACTCTACATGGGACTGCCCTTGAATAATATCTGGAAACTTCAGCTGGTGCAAAAAGCAATGATGCAGGCAGTTATCGATGCTCCAAGATCTAGACACATTACAGGTCTGCTATGTGAGCTGCATTGATTACCATTTTGCTTCCAGGCCCCATTCAATGTGCTGGTGATGACCCTTAAAGCCCTACATGGCATGGGATCAGATTATTTGAGGGACATCTACCTGTCCCATCAGATCCAGCAGGATAGACATATTGCAGCCAAACAACTTCATTGGAGGGACAGACAGGAGGATAGCCTTTTCTGTCATGGTGTTTTAGGACATCATTCCCCCTGAGGTGAGGTCCAGAAGGCATTCCAAACTTGGTTTTTGCCATGGGAACCCATGGAAGAGTGGAACCCATTAAATGATTGGTATAAGCTGATTTTTCTCTCCCCTGTATTTTTATCATAATTTTTAAATTGTTTTAATGGCTAGATTATATTGATTGTTTAACTTGTTTTAATTGTGTGTGCCATCAGTCACATGCAAGTAAGTTGTGTAAATTCAAGTAAGTACATGCATACATATAATGTTTGAAGCAAGCGTGTCTCTGCTTCCTGCAACACAGCATTAGTATAACGGCTGTCAGAGTAAAAAAAAATCTGCATGTCTTGTTAGTTTTCCTTAAACAAAACTATACCTGCAGTATTGGTACCGTGTTTCTCACAAAATAAGGCTGGGCCTTTTTTTTTTTTTTGACCCCTGAAAAAATGGCTAGGCCGTCTTTTCGGGGGTGACTTAATTTCCTCCCCCACCTAGAGCAGTCCATACGCATGTACCTCTCCACAAAGCCATTTCTATCGGCCGATGAAAACTCCCCGAAGGCAGAGTTCCCAGCCGTTTCGGGGTGAGGTATGGCTGCCTGTGTCCCCTTGCCATTAGGCAGTGTCTTTCGGGCGATGGAAGCTCCCCAAGGGCAAGCACCAGCCACTTCGATCGGCCAGTAGAAGTGGCCTCGGGGTGAGCGCACATGCACACTCCCCTCGCCGTGAGGCCATTTCTATCGGCCAATAGAAGTGGCTGGAGACTGCCCTTGGGGAGCTTCCATCGCCTGAAAGACACTGCCTAATGGCCAGAGGACACAGGCAGCCATGCCTTGCCCCGAAGCGGCTGGGGACTCTGCCTTTGGGGAGCTTCTATCGGCTGATGTTCTATCAGTAGATCGGGGTATTCTAGCCTAGGCTACCTGCAGGGCAATCCTAAAGGCAAGTTTTCTCCTCACCCCCCCGCCCTTCCCCCCCATTTCTCTTCACCTCGTGTAGTTCTAACGAACGATGTGAGAAATGGTGGGGAAACGCATGGATTAAATAGGCCTAAATTTTGGGGGTAGGGCTTAATTTCACCTCATGCCTAGAAATCATGCTGGGCCTTCCTATTGGTGGAGGCCGTATTGTTGGAGAAACACGGTAGATGTTTCCATACATAAAACCACACTATCATCCTTCTCCCAACTGGATGAGTTTCAGATACATTAGACCAGTGATCCCCAACCTTTTTGACGCCGTGGCCCGGTACCGGCATCAGCTGGGCGCCGCGGCCCGGTACCGGCATCAACTGGGCGCTGCCATCTTTTTGATGAAAAAGTGCTTCCGGTGACCTCACCGGAAGCACTTTTTCATCAAAAAGATGGCAGCGCCAGCGCTTCGGTGAGCTTTTTCGGGTAGAAATGGCTTTCACCCGGAAAAGCTCACTGGAAGCGCTGATGCCGCCATCTTTTTGATGAAGTGCTCGTGAAAAAGCTCACGAAGCACTTACCAAAAGATGGCGGCGCCCAGCAACCAGCGGCCCGGTAAGACTTGTTCCGCGGACCAGTACCGGTTCGCGGACCGGCGGTTGGGGACCCCTGCATTAGACCACAACTTCCATCATCCCCAGATGTTTGAAAATCCATTAGTGTTGGAAATCTGCCAGCTAGGCTGGAAGGAGGGGTCAAATGAGGACCTAACTTAGAGTCCTTGCGCAGTTCCAAGCCAAGAGGCATAAGTTTTATCTCCCCTGTGATCTATGAAGCCTTATCTGGTTGTTCCCAGGAGAAGACAAGCAGTCAGGGAGATTCTTGTAACTGACTAAATAAAGCTGCTTACTTTATTTCACAATATATGTTATTCACAAATGGCTCTGGTGGCTTGTATTTGACAAATTGGTACAGGAAACCAAACTTTTTTTATATGTACTCTTTTAAAAAAAGATTAAAACTGACTACCAAATCTTCAGTATTAACTAATGCTTGACCTGATCATCTTTCCTCCATGTAATTATGCGTGTATCTGTATTTGTGTGTATATCTTACATTTCAGGTACATATATTTTAAGTCACATTTTAAAAAGAAAATTCCTTCTGCTTATAGTTTGAAGTTATAAAACTTTGTGGGTTCAGACTGCAAGTAACATAGAAATACACACATACACACACATACACACACACACAGAGAGAGAGAGAGAGAGAGAGAGAGAGAGAGAGAGAGTTCCTGAGATACATCTTCAGAAGAATCGTACTTTTCCTGAGCAACATGGGATGGATCCAATGGGGAAGCTTGTGAAATCTTAATAGGATACCTATCTTGGTAACTGAGCTCTCCCACAAAAGTATCAGGACTCATTATCCATCTCCCCTATAAAGAGGGTTCTGGGTGGCATACAATAAATAAGACAACCTTTACAGAACCAATAAAATTTTAAACATCACAATAATAAAAAGCATAAAACAAAAATACAGAGTGAAGGGAGTAGAAAAATGGTTCCCACAGCAATGAAATTATTGGGACAAAACTCTAATCCCCTGGGAGCCCCAGGCCTGGCAGCATAGTTTTGAGGGCCTTATGAAAAAATCAAAAGGCATGGAGGGGGGGACAATTTAATTTCAGAAAGATGTTGCTGAACATGGTCACTATGCAATGATAATGTCTTGGGTTTGTCTGAATGAGTGAAAATGGTATACTTCATAGTCATTTTGAAGCTTTAAAAAGGATCCTTGCACACAAGAAATGGAAAGAATTTACAGTAGAGTATACCATAACTCTTTGTGTATACAATCTGGGTTCATTTGGAAAAAAAAGTAGCCTTAGATATGAAGGCAGAATTTCTCAACCATAGCAATTTAAGCCATGTGGGCTTCATTTCCCAGGATTTCCCAGCCAGCATGATTGACTGGAGAATTCTGGGAGTTGAAGTCCACACATCTTGAGGTTGCTGAGGTTGAGCAACTTTGCACGGGGAGTGGGGAGGAATAGCAGAAAAACAGCAGCAGCCATTTTTTTTCTTTTTATAAAAGTTTTATTTAAGTTTTCACAAAACATACAAATACAAATAAAATATCTTTCTTTGAGAACAGCGTGACCCCGGGTTATCACTTCTCCATTTATTTATTTATTTTATTTATTTATTTTTATTTGTCAATTGCTTACAAGATAATAGGTATAAGTAAAAACATAGTTATGAATACATGGATACATATAAGAAAAATTTTAAAAAATATATAAAAGAAACAATAGGACAGGGACAGTAGGCACATTGGTGCGCTTATGCACGCCCCCTACAGACCTCTTAGGAAAGGGGTGAGGTCAATAGTAGACAGTCTAAGGTTAAAGTTTTTGGGGTTTGGGGAAAAAAACACAGAATCAGGTAGAATATTCCAGACATTGACCACTCTGTTGCTGAAGTCATATTTCCTGCAATCAAGTTTGGTGCGATTAACCTTGAGTTTGTATCTATTGTTTGCTCTTGTATTGTTATGGTTGAAGCTGAAGTATTCATTGACAGGTAGGACATTGCAATGCATGATTTTATATACTATACTTAGATCGGACTGAAGGCAGCGTAGTTCTAGGTTTTCTAGTTCTAGAATTTCGAGTCTGGTGGCATAAGGTATTCTGTAATGAGTAGAGGAGTGGAGAACTCTTCTTGTGAAATATTTCTGGACTTTCTCAACTGTGTTAATATCAGATATGTAATGTGGGTTCCAGACTGATGAGCTGTATTTGAATATCGGTCCAGCAAATGTTTTGTATGCTCTAGTTATTTGTGTAATATTACCAGAGAAAAGGCTATGTAAGATTAGGTTAACAACTCTTAACGCCTTTTTGACTATGTAGTTACAGTGGGCTCTAGCACTTAGGTCATTTGAGATGAGTACTCCAAGATCCTTGACAGAGTTTGGATTATCAACAAGATCTTGACTATTAAGCCTGTATTTTATTTTCTGATTTTTTTTGCCAATATGTAGGACAGAGCATTTATTTGTTGAGATTTGAAGTTGCCATTTGTTTGACCATTCTGATACATAGTCAAGGTCTTTTTGAAGGGTAGCAGTATTGTCTGTGGTGTTGAATAGCTTTACATCATCAGCGAAGAGAACACAGTTGCTCGATGTGATCACAGAGGTCATTTATGTAGAGTATGAAAAGAGTTGGTCCTAGAACACTGCCTTGGGAGACATACAGACATAAACTCAATACATATTTATCTTATACATTCTAATCCATATCTTATAACTATTTTCACAATTTTTTCCCTTTCTTTACTTCCTGTAGCCTTCTTTTAAATTATCTCATTCCTTTCTTAATTCAATTACCTATCTTTTTCTAATTTTTAAAACCTTTCTAATCAATGTTTTTATACTTTTGTCTGTCCTGTTTACAATTTCATATTATCTTTTCTCATAAAACAAATTTTCCCCTGTAATTACTAGATGGAGTGTAACACCTTTGTATCTTTTTCAAATCTTGTTTAAAAATGTAAGTTACACCTTTACAGTTATAACATTCATTTTTTAACCTCTATTTTATAACACATACCTATTTTCAATCAAATTCTGCTTGGTACATTCCCTTAAAAATACACACTAAATTCTTAAAAGAAAAAAGTATATATGTATATATATATCTGTGTATATATGTATGACAATAGTAAATGGAATAATTATTCTATTCAAGTACAGCTCTGCCATTAATAACAATCTTTTACATTTCTATTTCTTTTAACAAACATTACCTAGTAATATCAGTTGTCTTTCACTTTAATCATCTATATTTCATATTTTACTTATTACTGTCTTTAAATAAAAAACAAAATACTTATTAACAGTAGTCAATAAAATTATTATTCTTATTCAAATTCATCTTGTCAACTGATAAAAATCTTCCATGTTACTTTTCAGTTTTTTAAAAACCTTTTTAAATCATTGAATCTTATTCTCCTTACACACAAATATTCCATTACACATCAATACAATTTTTTTCTATCACTTTAATTATCTAAACATATTTTCTAATACTTTTCTATTTCTAACATAACAACACTATCCCATGCACCCTTGCAGAATCCTCTCCTTAAGTTAAATTTTAACCGTTGTCTCTGTGTCTTTTAAATAGGTTTATACCTTTAATTCTTGTACGCTTTTCCTGTACCTTTATATCTTGTTTCTGTCCTTTAAGCTTCTTTTCCTTTCCCTCTTCCCTCTCTTCTCCCTCCCCTTTTTGTTCCCTTTTCTATCCGATTTTATATACTATACTTAGATTGGACCGAAGGCGGCATAGTTCTAGGTTTTCTAAGTCTAAAATTTCGAATCTGGTGGCATAAGGTATTCAGCAACGAGTAGAGGAGCGGAGAACTCTTCTTGTGAAATATTTCTGGACTTTCTCTACTGTGTTAATATCAGATACGTAATGTAGGTTCCAGACTGATGAGCTGTATTCGAGTATTGGTCTAGCAAATGTTTTGTATGCTCTAGTTAGTAGTGTAATATTACCAGAGAAAAAGCTACGTAAGATTAGGTTAACAACTCTTAATGCCTTTTTGGCTATGTAGTTACAGTGGGCTCTAGCACTTAGATCATTAGAGATGAGTACTCCAAGATCCTTGACAGAGTTTGGATCATCAAAAAGGTCTTTACTATTCAGCTTGTATTTTATTTTCTGATTTTTTTTTTGCCAATATGTAGGACGGAGCATTTATTTGTTGAGATTTGAAGTTGCCATTTGTTTGACCATTCTGTTACATAGCCGAGGTCTTTCTGAAGGGTAGCAGTATTGTCTGTGGTGTTGAATAGCTTTACATCATCAGCGAAGAGAACGCAGTTGCCCTTAATATGATCACAGAGGTCATTTATGTAAAGTATGAAGAGAGTTGGTCCTAGAACACTGCCTTGGGGGAACACCACTGTTGACAGGTACAGAATTTGATAGGACGCTCCCAATTTTGACCATTTGTTGTTTGTTTGACAGGAATGCTTCTATCCAGTTATGCAGGTGTCCAGAGATACCATAAGATTTTAGTTTTAGGAGTAATTTGTCGTGTACCACTGAATCAAAGGCTTTACAGAAGTCTATGTAGATTGTGTCTATTGCTTTGCCCTGATCGAGTTGTGTAATGTTTCTTAAATGCTTACACATCCAAAATGACAGCTAAAAGAAGTTGCTTTTTTTTTATTATAGCTAGCAGTCTTCAACTACCATTCAGAAAGTAGTTTCTTTCACTTCTTGTGACATATTATCATTTGGAAAAGATAGTTGATGTTTAGTTTAAGGCCCATTTCAAGGATATGCTAATACATTAGTTCTTATCTTTTACCATACCAAAAAATGAAACAAACCCAACCCTTACTTCAAGCCTGGCATATTTTAAAAAGAGGGGAAAGAGACAGATATTTTTGTTTAATGAAAACATACTTAATGTATCCTGGCCCCAAGAACATCATGATTTGCCACCTGAAGTTTAATATCCTGAAATAGTTAAAGTGCTATCATGTCTGAAGAGGAGTGTCAACTATATTTCTTTCACCACAAGCTTCATGAGAACAATCTTTTAGAATGATATTAGACAATGATTTACTGCAGTGGTTCTCAATCTTTTCTTCACCATGGACTCCCTTTAAATACCTTTTATGGCCACAGACCACCAAGACTTAACTCAAGATTTAAATCACAACATTTCTTCAAGTCTTCATGGAGCCCCATGTCATGATAACATTGTAGCCCCCCCACAGATCTGTGGACCACAGGTTAAGAAATACTGATTTACTGTACTTCGCTATGGATATGTGTGTGAAAAAGGAGATAGAACTTTTGCCAACAGAGCCATAATTATTACTAGATTTAATTCTCCAAGAATAGATTCCAAGACAAGGTTTAGATTTCATTGCAGAGACCCCTGCTGAAGTATTTAATTAGCCATAAGGAAATACAACTTTTTGACTGTTTGCTGTTTTTAACTGGGCTGATTCAAATGCCTGATTTCATTGGTTTTTCTGGTTTCCAAACTATCCTGTGTTTCTTTACTTCGCATTAAAGCAGAAAAATGCAAGACCAACACAAGCACACATTGATTCAGAGATGTAATGGAAGGGACATTTGCAACAGAGGGGTGTCAAGGCATGGTGTCCCTGATTTAAATAAAAAACATTTTTGTTCCAGCCCAGCTTCAGTAGCCAGTTATTATGTAAGTCACCAGAGGAAGGCATTTAATTCTATCCTTAACCACTTCTTAATTTCCTTTTTCCTTTTGTACCTAACAAATTACATGCAAATAATATAACTGGATCAAACAAATCTATTATACTGAAGTTATTCTGAAAGTACATTTTTTTCATTTCATATCCTTTTTTGTTTCAGTTTTCTATTTTTAGTGAGTGGGAAATATGTTTGTGGCAACTTGATCACTAAAATAGAGAATTATGCTGCTGGTTTTGGTTAGGGGCATGGTCATGGAATCAAATGGCAACATTGACTGTTGTGGCCACATGTTTTCAGTTCTGTTTCTGTACGTTTCCAACAAGAGCTCATAAAACTCCATGGAAAGCTACAATTCATCTAATAGCTTTTGTTTGTAAAAAGTGCTTGTGTCCAGGCCAAGTTAATTAAAACTAACTAGTGAAGTAGAGTGATATGTATGTTTATGCACACAACGTGTGTGAGAAAGATGGACAAACAATTTGGACACCATAACTTAAGATGTAAATCAGAATTATTACTAGAATGCTAAAAAGACAGTATGTTCAACAGATTGTATTGCATGTCTGATGCATACAATTCGATATCTAGAAAATTTTATGTCCCTTTTTTCTCTCAACCTCAAAGGGACTAAAATATATAGTACTGTTAATGGTATGATTAATAAACAGAATTCAGGTTTTAAAAATATAGCAAAAGATCAGGGATGTCATGGTGAGTATTGTAACATAAAAAGGGGAGTTTAAGATGATCTCCTACAAATCACATCCCTTTAAATGCCATCCTCAATGCAGCCATTTTTCAAAAGTATCAACCAGAATATTTTTCTCCTATTGTTCTTCATAACTTTCTGGAAAAAGGGAGATGAAGAAAGGAGGGTATTACTAAAATTGCATCTGAGAAGGGTTTAAATTCCTACTGTCCAAAAACTGATCACATAGATCTGGTCCAATCGTTACACCAAACTGTAAAGAGGTTTGTTTGGTTTTAGCATAACATATCACACAAACCCAGCTTCTACCATTGATGATCTTAGTATATGTGTGGAATCGATTAACAGATCTCATGAGGAGAAAAAAATTTTTTGGGGGTTCTTCAGTATTCCAGAGTACAGAATATGCAGACTATAGACCTAGTTGAATGTTAGAAAAAAATATATCTCCCCAAACAATCTGACAATAGAACTAATTATCCAGGCAGGTGGTGGACTTCCCTTCACTGGATGTTCTTAAGCAAAGGCTGGACAGCCATCTGCCGGGAATGCTTTAATTTGGATCCCTGCCCTGAGCAGCCGGTTGGATTGAGGGCTTAAACGACCCCTGCCAACTCTTGCTTCTGACCTTTTACTTACAAAGCTTGTATTTTGCCACTGAGCTCAAGCCATGTGCCTTCTGTGGTTCTTATTCATTGGAAGTAAAGAAGGGCTTCTCAAGCATCCTTTCCAATTTACAAATAAGGATTAAAAACAAAAGGCAAGGAAGGAAGGGTAGTTGGAAAGATAGAAAATGTAAGAACTAGAAATTGTGCTAGTGGAAACTAGATTTAGCTATGTTTTCTTATCTGTTTCCTATGTTATGCATCTAATTTCTTTTGCTTGTTATTTAATAACCTTCGTAGTCAGTGGCGCCGTAAAAGATGGGCGTAGAAAAAACCCAATATTGATAGAACTCTTAGTGGCATATATTTAAACTGATACACTTCTGATCATTTCAAATGTTGAACCATATGCTCGTTAACTTCCTGCCTCAAAGCCATGCATATGTGTCATTACCTACAATAGTCATTAGGTTTCTTCCAAACTAAGTTGTTAATCAAACTAGAAAGAATAGAAAGCAGTTCCAACAACTTAGTTGTTGGAAATCCTGGAAGGTACAATATCCATAAAGAGTGTAAAAAGCGTAACATTCCATATAAACTTATCTGGATATGGGAGATCTATCATGAATGCCAATTTTTAAAAAATCTACAGAACACATTTTAAAAAGCTTCAGTTGAATACATTGTGAAGAATTGTACCTCAGCAATGACCAAGATTGGTAGCTCAAAAATATCACCAATAATATGAAATGGGAGATGTTCATTCCAAGATATCATTATTTATGATACCAAAACCTGTGGATGATAGTTAGGAGACAAAATATGCTCATGTTCAATATTTCTGTATTACTGTTAGCTCTGGAAGGATATGCATCACCAAGTCTAATTTTCTCTTCAGCCTCCTTTTGGGGTATTTATAAATATCCCAGAAAAAGTTATACTTCTTAAAAAATTTACTTTAGGCTTTTTCAGTTTAATAAAGCAATGCAAAGCAAAATCTCAGAGGATAACAATCATGCATTTCCCCAGATCACATCATCTTCAGATCCTAAGGAACATCCAGTCAAATTTCTTGGCTCTCTTTGAACACGTATTCCGTATCATTTAACACATCATCTTAGAACCTTCTCTTGTTTATACAAGAAAAAAGTTGTTCTTGTTTATACAAGAAAAAAGTTGTTTTGTGGCACAAATGATCCATCTCAAGCAGCCTTGAATATGGGGAAAGGGTTAGATCTGGAACAACGTTAGCTATTGTTACATTAGCTATCAATATTCTATTAAATAAGAACCACACATTTTATTTCAGAAAGATGCATTAAATAACTATTTTTTCCTATGAATAATTTCACACATATAGCCACCAATTACAATTACTAGATTATGATTATGTATGCTGAAACAGCCTTCAAAAGACATTATTGATTGCTTCACAGTACATATAACAGATTAAAAAATGTTACTCAAGTAGCAATTGAAGGTGAACTGATTTATTAGACAGAATAATTGAAAAGCACCATTTTAAATTATCTGGATGACAGAGAATAATTTATAAAAATTAAAACTGCATAGGACCAGGGGGTGTTAAAAAATCATGAACATTATAGGAAATATTTCCTGCAGTTCTCACATTATTCACTTAATGTATTTCCAACACTAGCCCATTTCCTATCCTCCCCACATCAAACAAATTTCAAAATGTATTGAAATCTAGAGTGAGAAGAATTTTGCCAATTTGTAATTGACTTCAAACAAGTATTAAATTAACACACATACACAGTAGCAGCAGTTACCACACAGTGCTTGCTAGTTTAGTTTAGTGAGTTCAATGCTTATTGATTATACCTCACCTAGTGCACAAGAGGGGATGTTAAGTACTTGCTTCAAATTCCTGATTCTAACCTCTCAACCTCATTAGATGACTTCTGAAAGAATGGAAGCACTTAGTTATGCTAGTTTACCTGTAACAGGAAAGGACAGCCCATAAAAACCCCCACAATGACAGCTGTTACATTCTATAATGTTTAAAGTTTTTATACTAAAAACCCTATATATTGATATTTGGAAAGCAACTTAGTTAAATCGATGTGATTTGTTCCTTACAATTTTAACAAACACTTTTGGCGAGGAAGCTACATCAAAAGAAATACACAAACCATGTGTTTTCAAAACACACACGACATTCTTGCTACTGTCGTGAAATACAAGCATCATTTTGCAATGTAGCAAGCTAATGCTGAGCAAATAAAAGGCTGAAAAGGATCAGAAAGAATAATTTGGAACATCAATCAAAAGGTCAGTTTTTAAAGTAATCCAAGATCAATTACACTGATTGTCTTTTATCTTAATATATATGAAACCATAATTGATGAGCAAATCAGGCTCATAAGTTTGCTGTATCAAAATCCCTGTGTGTGTGTGTGTGCGTGTGTATCTTTCTCTCTCATCTATATCTACTTCTACCTACTTACTTACCTACCAATCTCTCTCTCTATATATCTCTATATCTCTACCACAAGATGAACTTACAGTGCTGGCAGATTATTGTGGCAGAAGAACAACAGTTGGAAAAATAGGATAAATACACAAACCCGTAACTCTGCTAATTTAGGGCTTTTCCATACTGTTCCAATTTTTCATCCCCAATCCTCAAAAGTAGGTTCTGCCAACTTTGCAAGACTGAGGCAGAATGAACAGTCACTGCCCTCAAACAAAATACTCTGAACTCTCTTTCCACACAAAATGATAAAATGAAGTTTATGCAACTCTCCTCAGGTTGGCTACATTCGTCTTGTAAAATAGTCTTGAGTGGATATTCTGAGGTACCCAACTATCAAGTCACCTTTCTCTTCAAAAGATCTGCAAAGGCTGTTCAAGCCCAACCGTTGAGTGGAGGTTTGAGGCTGTACAGAAGCTTTAATCGAGCTGTAGCATTTTAAAGAAAATGTTAGGTTTACAGCAGTTTCAAACACACTCTAGCTGAGTCAGAAATAATTTGGCTTAGTTCTCAAGCCCAGCCAAGATTATAGTACCAGAGATGTTCAGGATTGCTTTTAAACTGGAACAGTATTCTTGTCAGGAAGTTTCTTTAGCCTATCTGATTTAGTTATTTATTTATATGATTTATAGGGCGGCCCATCTTGCACTAATAACTCTGGGCTGCCAACAAAGTTAAAACAACACAACCATGACACCTGAGCTTAAACCAATAAACCCAAGTCATAAAAGCAGCATTACCAGCAGAACTCGCCTAACCTAGCCCAAATGCCCGGGGAAACAGCCTGGTCTTCGCTGCCTTACAAAAAGCTAACAGAGTTGGAACCATCTGGGCCTCTGCAGGGATGCTGTTCCATAGGATAGGCACTACCAGATGGCTCCTGGGTCCAAAAAGATGACACCGCTTGATGAAAGAGACTTGGAGTCCATCCTCCCTGTCAGATCTGCTGTGGTGTGCAGAAACAAGAGGCGATTCTGCAAATAGCAAATGTAGGGCTTTATGGTTGATAGCAAGCACCAAGCATTGTACACAGTAGCCTTCTCAAAACCAGTGCATTTTGCACAGCGGTGGTATTATATAGGTATAATAAGAAACACCAAATTTAATTGTGCCACTGCATTCCAGACCAGCTGCAGCTGTGGAAAATTCTTCAAGGGTGATCCCTTATAGACCATGCTACATAGGAAGCAACAAAGGCATGAGTCACTGTGATCCAAAAATGAGTATAGCTGTTGTAGAAGACAAAACTGTGAAAACATCTTCCTAGCTGAATCCAAAAGGACCCTGGACTACTCCATCTGGGGAAATGCATTGCCAGGCAGAGTTAAAGACAGGAAACATCCAGATTTAGGGGCTTAAACCCAATAGCCAACGTAGTCTTGCCAGGGCTGAGCCAAAGCCTATTTCTCCCATCCAGATCCCCATAGCCTTCAGATGCTGAGTGGAGGCCACTGGGAAAGGAGGACAGCAGAATCACTTGGTTGGCCTGAGGTTGAAAGGTATA
Source organism: Notechis scutatus (assembly GCF_049901735.1). Classification (NCBI taxonomy): domain Eukaryota; kingdom Metazoa; phylum Chordata; class Lepidosauria; order Squamata; family Elapidae; genus Notechis; species Notechis scutatus. Next base: position 247,662,103 of record NC_142009.1, on the reverse strand, counting down.
ATTAGGTATCATTAGCATACTGATAATATGAAACCCAAAATGGCATGACCTCACCTAGTGGCTTCTGGTAGATATTAAACAGGAGTGGTAGGAGAGAAAAGCCCTGAGGCCTGCCACAGAGCAGAGGTCTCAGGTTTAACTTCTACACTCCCAACACCATTGATTGGAAGCAGCCCTGGAGAAAGGAGAACTGCTATAATGCAGTACTTTTTACTCCCAATCCCTTGTGCTGGAGATAGCAGTGAAGGCTACTGAAATTAAGGAGGGCCAGGATGGATGTACCATCCCATTCCAAACCTACTAGAGATCATCAACAGGGTCAATGTTGCCTCAGTACTGGGTCTGACTGAACCTGCTTACAAAATTTCATATTTTTTTCCAGACAATGGGCATTAGATAAATGAAAATAGCAGCGGAGGAGTCAAGCACAAGATTCAAATAGATAAGCTGACTTTACTGCAGATGCCAAAGAAGCCCTTATAGTGAGAATCAGCTACTGCAGAATCTAGGAATCTAGCTATATTTATTCAGTTCTAGTGTCTCCTCTGCCCTAATGTGATGACAGACTTTTTGACACTCATTTCTCAGCCTTGGGTGTCAAGGGCACTTTCACAGTGTTGCTCTGATCTCTGACTGTTCACTCCATTATCATTGGCTGAAAACATTCCTCCCACCCACAAACAATCAGAGAATCTGCAGCAAAGAATTTCTGAAAATACTGCATCAGATTTCATCACAAGAGCAAAAGTGAGGGATGAGACTATCTTGTGCACAGAAACCTGTTCGCACATTGAATTTAACTTTAGATTTTTAGGATTTAAATTCTGATCTTCCTAACACTATGTGTAAATACATGGCCATTATTAGCTGTGCAACAATAGCAATCATATTAATAAAGGAGAATATTTGTAGTTCAGGGTTGACATGAGGGGTCCTTGGTGCTCTCTGAGCTTTTTTGTTTTCTTGCAGACATTTCATTAACCACACTCACAGGCAAGCCACCAGAATTTAAAGCTGACAGCACACTGCACTCCTTACTAGCACTGATGATGTTACCTAGTTTGGGTAATGAAATGTCTGCAAGAAAACAACAAAGCTCAGAGAGCACCAAAGAGCAATTACATTTTCAAAGAGATAGGAATGTGCAAACCATGGTGTTCATAGATTCTCCTTCTGCGCAGAGGCACCTGTTCAAAAATCTGTACTTTGTAAGCTATGAGTCCACAAAAGCTAGACATGATCTCATAGGCATGGAGTTCACTAAGTAAGAAAGAGAAGCTTCAAACAAGACAAAAAAGTCCATGGCCATTTACACTACTGCAGTGGTTCTTATTTAATCTTCCCTTTCTTCTATCAGCCTCTAGGCCTGTGGTTTTCAAAATCCAGAGAGTCTACTAATCCTACATATAAGTACACTATTTTTAATATATTTATTTCTCTGAACAGCAAGAAAAATAATTGATAGGTTAGGCAGGGTTGACCCAAAAGCTTTCCTTAACTTCAATAACAATCAAAGGGACAGATCCTATATAAAATAGATCTTCAATTATCAGAGAAACATGGCAAATGTATGCATTTAGGTAAACATGAATTTTAATAGATCCAAAATCTATATTTGATACAGAAATGAAGCGGTTAGCATAATAGTATATTTTTGCTATATTTTTTCAAAGGCAATAAATATTGGATATAATCTATAGATTCTGTTGCATATTAGCTTCATAGTGATGATATATCTCCATGAGAAATATAAGAAAAGTTTCATTTATGTAAGCTATGTAATGCTTGGGTATGAATATTATCAAACAACTGCATGTTCATAATATATATATATATATTTATAATATAGAAATAGCTCTTCAGTAAAAACATAACTTGCTAGAAATATATCTACGCATTCTGCAAAATCACGGAAAGCACCTTCAATTGTCAACCACTTGTACATTTGAAAATGGAAGCAACTCAGTATTCATGAGTCATTTGTTGATCAAATACCTAGCTTGTAATTTTGATCAAAATGCATTTCAAAAACTTCATTTTGTGGTTTGACAAGTTCATAAAAAAACACAATTAACAAAATCATGATTTTCAGAAAGCACTTTAAAGTTAGGCAATGCACTCGGGATGTTCAAGCATGGATATTATAGGTATATAGGCTTCCTCCCTCCCATATCACAGGGGTCTGTTTGCCAAGAACATGCAGCTATATATGTAGCCCATCATCCTGAACCCAGAAAAAAAAACGTAATTCTTGTCTGTTGAGAAACCATGTGTATTTGCGCTATGTATTCTCCTTTCAGAGATACAACTGACAAAGCCTGTTCAGAAATATATCTGGGAAAACAAAGTACATGAATAGAGTGGGTTGAATTCCACTTCACTTTTTTAATCTAACATATATGTAGATTAAGCTGCTGCAACTCTGCACAACTGAAAGTTCTGCTTTCACTTAGAAACTCAAATTACAATATAATACTGTTTCCACACGTACACAAACCATCTGGTTTCTACGTGGCCTGATTAGAAATGGAAAGATACTGTTTTAGGTGTTTTTTTTTCAATTTTGCTTGCTTTACTTTTTGTTTGACTAATTATATATTTTTCAAGAATTTGTCCCTTTAGTGGATAAAACACAAATCTTATTTATAAAACGAAACAGTTAAGTTTTACCCAGTAACAACAAGGGATGCTTATTGTTTCATCTTTACATTGGATATGTTATCCTATAAAGAGAAAATTTTTTAAAATTACTTGTTGGCATTTTGTGTAAATTGGCTAGATTGGCCACAAGCGTTCAAGTTTGTCAGTGTTGTGCTTTTTTCTCTTAAAAAATGGGATCATAAATGGTTGGCATGATGCAACTTCCCCCTCTTCCTTACTTAGCATAAATAATGACTTGATGAGGAATTGTTGCTTTTCTTGGCAATCAGCAACTATTCCAACCTTTTCCCCTTCATAGTATTAATTTTGATTTTGCAATGCAAGCAGTCAGCATCTAGCTTTTCCCTGCAGCTTCTGCACATGGCGAAATATGTTGCTGTTCAAGGAGGTTAAACCAAACAGAACATAAATCCGGAATCCAATAATCCAAAAGAATTTTAGAGAATGGTCACTTTCTGAGCTATGGCCTACTCAAGATCTCTGAACCTTAAACATAAAATCCTGCCTCTTGACAATGGGCAAAGTTCAAAGATCAAGAATTCACAGAGAACTAGTCCCTTTGAACATATAAAATAATGTGGATATATTTTATATATCATCTATATCACAACCCTCATACAAGGAAAAATGACATGTAACAAATCACATTCGAATATATATGAACAAAGGTTTTACTAGGGCATATAACTCCTCAAAGACAATTCTTATATTAATTTGAGCAATATATAAACCCATATAAAATACCTCATGGCAAATTTACTACAAGTGAAGTTTTGGATGAAATTGGATCCGGGCCACTGAATAACTTATAGCACTGTGTCAGCTTCTAGAAGGCAAAAGGCATGACCGTATATCATGTAAACAATTTTCTTTGAACTACAAAAACAAAGTTAATGTGTAAAGACATTAACTAAAGACCCTAAATGAAAGATCTATTTAAAATCAGAATCTAACTTTATAAAATATGTAGAGATTATTATTTTACATTTAAGTTTATCATTTTCCATACATTTTTAAACTGCTCTAAATTTTCAGTACAAAATAAGTGTAAATCAAGTTGAATAAAAATATATTATACTAAAAATTTATACTTTATCTGTATACAAGCTAATTCTGTTGCTCAAAACCAACAGTATAGCATTGTCTGGTTTTCTGTAAATGTTTAGAATTTCTCATTCATCTGAGGTATTCAGAAAACAAGTTAAACATTTATTTTGCATTTCTTTAAACCTTCTGTCTTACTATTATCAATTATATTCTTTCCTTTTCATCATCATTAAGTAAACAAAGCTTATTTTTATTTTCTTTCAGTACCCTGGCAGAACTAACCCCAGTTATATTTCCAACGTTTATAGCACTTTCTTGCTGTATATTTTCCACACTTTAAAAGTCTGTACATATTTCGTACCTCAGTCTTTGCAAGTAAACAAGACTATTTCACCACCAAAGATACTATACTGTATGTTATTTTAAGTGCCCAGTTGCATATATTCATGCAGACTTAATAGGAATGAAAAAATATGTGGAATGTATATAATGGGAACAAAAAGTTGGCCCCTTATAGTGACACAAGTTGTTTTATTTGTATCATCAAACTATACATGGTCTTTCTCTCTCTGTGTGTGTCTTCTTTCCCTTCCCTCCTTTCCCTCATGTCCTTGAATCATAAATAAAATGAATCATTTGCCCCAAATAAACATTCAACAAGTAGAGGGGCGAGAGAGAGAGAGAAAGAGACACACACACACAGAGAGAGAGAGAATATACAATAGAATCCGTAAATTAATTAAACTGACAAATTTCAACTTATATCATTCCATGGACCATGCAATTTGTGGCATGAATGCTAAAAGTTTTTGGGTGCTGCTAAGAAGGGGGGCATTGTTCCTATTGGTCATAATAGTATAGGGAAAAATAGTATAGACTAGAACTGTTTTAGCTCCAGTACTGATGAAAAAGCCCAATGCAGTCAGAGTCTGGGTTTCTAATTATGTCCTTTGTGGAGCAGGGAGGAACCCTGTGACGAAAGGGAGAAGCACTAGAGAAGCTTGGGCAAATGAAGCAGACCCTCCACAGATATATAAAAACAGCGTGAATGTCGTTTTCTTCAAATAGCTCATTGGAGCAGATTCCTGTTTCTGTTTGGCAGTAATTTAGCTTAGCTTGGTTGTGGATCAGGATTTGTGCCTGGTGCTTATTCTCTAAGAAATTAAAAGACAGTTAAAACCAAGAGTTAATTCATATAGCAACCTGCTTTTTGCCAATCAAACCTATTACCTTCCAGCAGATTTCACTTTCTAATATTTCTGAATTCAAACTGTTCTAATATTTACATTTAACAACAAAGAACATTCCAAGAAACAGTGCCCTCTCTTTTCAAAAAGTGTAGTGTAAATTGAGAATGACTGCAAAGAAAGGAGAGCTTTTTGGTTGGTTTGTTTGGTTCCAATTTTGCCACCCATGGCTTCCTGATGTGCTTTTCTTCATTCCAAGTTTCTGTATTTGGTGAACAGATTGTAGAGCACTCTCAGCGTTGACTTTAAGTCACAGTTGACAATGTCTAAAAAGACAGAGAAGTGGGGGAAGGAAGGAAAGGTGAGCTTTTTAAATAACCTGAAATCACCGTGAGCAAATTAAAAGGCCCACATTGGGAAGAAACATAATCACACATTCACATTTATAGGCGAAGACTACAGTTCTAGTAGTAAGACTACTGAAAGCTATTTGATTTTAACAGAGTTTTAGCAGCCAACCTACAGGATTATAATAAAAGCTTGCTACAAGTGACAAGTGCATTCCTTTGGAACAGGCCTATGTAGCTTTGGACCCATGAAACCAAATACAACCCACCTACTATCTAATTATGGCTCATTAAGTGGGCGATAGACCTTCTGGTTTTACTACTCACATGGGTTTACAAGCATATGGGGTGATCAGGCACTTGGCAGGCTACAAGTGGTTCAAAAGACGTGTTAGACTCAGTTGGTCAAGTTATTCTGTAGCTCTGATGTTGTTAATACAGCTGAAGCTGAAAACCTAGAAGCCCAAACATTTCTCAGGCTTCTGTGTGGCCTAGGAGGACTTTTTGACTAAGATGACTGCACTAGCAAGTGCTTCTGTGCTCTTTGGGATAGCATAACAATAGTATAAGGAGAGGGCTGTAAAGCACTGTAAAGCGGTATATAAGTTTAAGTGCTATTGCTATAACAATTTACTTTTCAAGAATGATTGCAGCACTGACTCTGCAAATCGCACTGCTGTCTTCAGGGTAAGTCTCTTGGCAAATCATACAGAGGTAGTTTACATTCCTCCAGGAATGTAATGTCTCATTGTGCCAGTTTCACTTACAGCTCTGGAATTTCTTATTGATCTCCCAAGCAAGGACTAACTAGGTCTGCCCCAAAGCTTAGACAGACTAAATTCAACTGGATTTGCTGTCAAAAACACAGGTAGCATTAAAACCAAGAAGAGGTATTTTAAACATTTAAACAAAAATTCAGTAATGTTTCCAATTACTGTACTCAAGATTGAGTGCTTTTTCAGAAACCAAAACAAGAGAAAATGTTTAAACTTTGGATATTATGAGTGGAATAGCAATAGCATTTAGGCTTATATACCAGCCCATAACACTTTACAGCACTCTCTTGGCAGTTTACAGTGCAGAAGCATTATTAGCATATTGTCCCACACAATTTGGCTCCTCATTTTAGCAGCCTCAAACGGATGGAAGGCTTAGTCAACCCTGAGCCCCGTCAGGATTGAACTCCAGGCTGTGGGCAGAGTTAGCCTGCAATATTGCACTTTAACCACTGAGCCACCAGGGCTCCTCAAGGATAACACCTGGTTTTAGTTTATTTTTGGTTTTAGTCTAGCCTGCTTCTACTCCAGCCTCATACCCTCATGATGAGCAGGCTGACCACTTCCCAAATTCCCAGAAATGGTCCAGGGCTAACTAAGTATTCTGGAACTCTCCATCCAATTCCATCAGAGCACTTTCTGGGCAAGCATTGAAAAGGAAATGCTATTTTAAAGACCACCATTATATATTTTCCCTCTTAGGGCTCCATGCAACATATCCACACTATGCATCAGGCTGGTACTAGGGAAAGATTCTAATTTATTGTGTGTTGTCTTTGGAAAATACATTCCATATTAAGATAGTAAAAAAGAACTAAATATCAGATTAGACCTGCTGCCTGTGATTGCTTTTGAGACCCCCTTGTGTGTTTAGAAGAAATACAGATTAATACAACTTTTGATTTATTCTGTCAGTCATATGTGCATGGAAGGCATTTTAAAATAGTTTGGTAAACAACCTTTATAGCTTCAGGTTATTTAATTACTGGTTATTTCAAAACATTGACAACGAGATCCCAAGGGCAGCTTGTGTAGACTTCAATCTGCCCTCCGCTGACCATTTGTTATGCCTGTCAGGCTTTCTGCATTATCAGATTATCTTTTTCTTTTAATCATCATTTTCTTAAAGAGAAATGGTAGGATGAAATGCTCCAAAGCAAAAATGCATTTTGGCATTCCTCCTCCCTGAATGCTTCTGTTTCCCATAAAAATGAGAATAAATGTGTGAAGAACAGTGCAATGCCTATCTTTGAGAATTGGTGCCCATGAAGGGGGAGCTGGTCTAATGGACTACCGTGAAACAGCAGTTTCCCAGGAAATGGGGTGGGGTGGGTGAGACAAGAGATGACACAGCCTGGAATTGGTTGGTAACAGAGGAAGAGAGTTAGAATAGCCACTCCCTAGAATCTTCCAGGGTATATTAGTTAGGGCGAGAATAGAATCTGGCAAGATTCTGTCTATTGTGTTGTAGGTAACCAAGAACTAAATTCTGGCTGACTTGCAAACTAGGAGCACACATTTAATAGTTTGGACATGCACATATCCACACACACTAGCTTTTTAACGGTTTATGCCAATAATTTCAACTTGTGAAGGTCACCCTCCTGCTGCAAACGTTTTATAGGAACGGCCAACACACTCTTAAATGCCAAGGGCTCTGCTTTTGTCAGTCATTCTTGGTAGAAAGGATAACATTACAGCTTTGAGGAAAGATATTGCTAGATATGGGGTGACAGTAAAAATAAATAATTTTTACACAGCACTCAGGGAAAAAACTTATGCTGAATGTTACAGAATTTGCCTCTTTAAAGCTGCTTGAAAGCTGGAGAGGAACATTTTATTTCATTGGTGACGAAGGTTCTCATTTTATTTATAGACCAAAGATTTGAAAGGCAAATTCCTTATTCTGCTCTTGTTTCTAACTATTTTTCATTCAGAAAAACAAGGGAAGAATTTAAAAGCTATTTTATGTGCACTCCACAATTATTAAAATGCTTTTCTGTACATGGATGCTTGCTGGAAAATCTAAATGTAGGCATTGTGCCCAGATGTAACAACATATAAAACAGATGTGTTTTTCCATTCACATTGAGCAGGAAATTTCATATTAAGCATGTTAATAATTGTACATGAATGCTGAAATGTCTGTGTGGTTTGATTTATACCAGAGGGGGAAAAAAATCAACTGTTTCTCGAAGCAGTAAATACCTGAAAAACTGAAATGCTGTAATAACATTAATGGGCCATAAGGGATAGAGAATCGTAATGTTTCCATTTACAGCCTAATTCTACAATTCCGACTCTATCTTCACTCAGATGCCACAAGGTAAAACTTGAATCCATAAGAAGATAGATAGCACAAAGTAGCCCCTGCCAATCTTAACTCACAGCTCTTCTATTACTTGTCGTTTTTAGGGCAATTTAAAAAATCCAATCCCACCCCATTAAAGGAAAAAGTGATTAAGGGTGAAGAGCATTAAAACAGTAAACCCTAGATGACAGGTAATTGTATTTGCCAGAGAAAATGGAATGAATTATGGTAAGTTATACCCAAGACAAAAAAGAGGAAATAGATCAATGTAAGTGATGTACGTTTTGTCACTTGTCCTTTCTTGCCCCTCTTCTACAAGCAGCCATGCCCAAATGAGAAATAGTCTATTCAAGGTATGCCCTATTCTATATCTGGACTTGCTGGCAAATTGTAACATTTCCATGGCTATCAACAAAGTCACTGAATCCTAACCTGAGCTGATGTTAAACATCATCCCACAACCCTGAATGTGATTTCATTAGAGATATGTACAAGAATGAGAAGAACAGCCCCCGCCCCCAAAAGCCCCAATTTCAGCAATTACCCCGCCTCTGTTTGGCATCAAATCCATCAATGGAGCTCTTGCAAGATTCAGGAAAATAATTATTTGAACCACCTACATTCTGAATGTACAGGCTATCCTCAAGATACTACCATAACAGAGTCTCCCCAATAACCAAGTCATGATATCCGTAAAGCAGGTTGGTCATGTGACCAGTCTAATTTTATGACCTTTGTTGTGCACTCATTAAACGAATGCCACAGTTGTTAAGCAAATGCCACAGTTTTTAAGTGAATCAACACTTTGGTGCCAATTTCACTAAAAAAACAGAACTGCTTTTGACAAAACAGTTGTAAAACACGGTCAAATAATCGCAGCAGCCCACAAATGGACATCAATAGGACCTAGTTGCCAAGCACCCAAAGTGCAATAATGGGATTATCAGAACATGGAATATGAATTAGACCCCAAGTAGGTCTGTTGGAACTTTGGTCGATAAGCAATCAATTGTAAATCAAGGATTACCTATATCTGTTACTTTGGTGGGAAATCTTGTGATTATGGTATCATCCTGGTAAGTAAATGTCCTTTTAAAAGTCTTATAAAAATCTGTTTTTACAGAAAGAAGATCATTAATACTATTTCTGGAAATCATCATGAGCCACAGTGATGCAAGTGGTTACAGTACAGTACTGCAGGCTACTTCTGCTGACTGCTGGCTACCAACAATTTGGTAGATCGAATCTCACCAGGCTCAAGGATGACTCAGCCTTCCACCCTTCCGAGGTGGGTAAAATGAGGACCCAGATTGTTGGGGACAATATACTAACCCTGTAATCTGCTTTGAGAGGGCTGTAAAAGGACTGTGAAGCAGTATATAAGTCTAAGTACTATTGCTATTGATATCAAAGCTATTCTAAAGATCAAATTTGGAAACTATCAAATGTCCTCTGGGCTGAAAAACAGAAACTTTAAGATTTTTATCTACTTAGGATATTAGAATTTCATTTGTTTGTGTTTCTAAGAAAATAACAAATAATTAATGGAAAATTAATTAATCCTCATAATTAGATTATCAAATGAAAATAGGCATTTATTTCCCATGAATCTTTCCCTAACTTTTAGGTGATTTTACCAATGAAATGTATCTTCAAGACATTCAACATATACCTTCTGGCCTTGGCTTTGGTTTTTCCAGCCCTCCATCTTGCATTAACTCAAATGCAAATGAGACATTGAGTACCTAATGGGTTAATTAAGAGAAAGCAATTACTTACAATTCTAGACTAATGAAGCAGAATAAAAATAGAAGAGTGACATTTATTTAATCTTTATTTAAATCAAGTGTTATTGAGGTTTTTTGTGTGCAGTGCTATGAACCCTCTTTTAGGATGACAACCAGTATAAACATAAATAGTCAAATTAATTCTTCTTTAAATGCATAAAAGTTTACCTTTTGTTCAAAACTGTCAGGAGTTAGGAAAAAGCTGTGAAGAGGCACAAAATAACCTTCAAGAAGACCCATCAGCAGCACCAGGTATACACCATCTGCAAACTTTTAAAAATAACACCTTTTTAAAGATCTAATCTTGTAAAGATACAGGATTTAAAAAAAGCAACTGCTTGATTTTAAAGTTTTGTAAGCATAGACAATTATGCATCACAGAAGTTCCTGTCATTAAGAATGGTAGGACTCGGGTGCTTGTAAGTGATTCAGAAGAACTGAAGTACTTGACCAAGGGAAGTACTCTACATCAGGGATCCCCAACCTTTCGACGGCCGCCGTCCGGTTCCTCGGGCGTGCTGGGCGCCGCCATCTTTTTTGATGAAAATCACTTCCGGTGACGTCACGAAGTGATTTTCATCAAAAAATGGCGGCGCTAGCGCTCCGGTGAGCTTTTCGGGTAGAAATGGCTTTCACCCAGAAAAGCTCATCGAAGCGCTGGCGCCGCCCATCTTTTTGGGTAAAAATTGCTTTTTTACCAAAAAGATGGCGGCGCCAGCAACCAGCTGCCCGGTAAGGCTTGTTCCAGCTGACCGATGCGTGCCCGGTCCGGGAAAGGTTGGGGACCCCTGCTCTACATGACTTCAAGCAAACCAATTTTCTGTTGTCCACATGTTACAGAAAAAAGGATTAACATATGTGGCATCCCTAGAAAAGGAATTAAAAAAAATAGCTTTCCTTGAGCTGAATTCAAATGAATAGCTTCCCTTGATTTCAAATGAATTCTGCAGACACATCAATACAATTCTCTTGGCTTGGTATGAAAATGGCTTGTCATCACCTTTTCTCAGTTTTTTTGCTTAATTTGCCAATTTAGACACTAGCCTTGGATTTCACAGGATACCTCTTATAAAATAGTATGCAGAAACACTCTTGCTTTCTGGATTAGCCTAGGTCCATTACCAAGTGCTACCATTTTCTCAAATAACAATTCTATCTGAAAGCATTTTTAACATGCAAGACAAATCACTGCGAGTTTGCTGGCATGCCTTATATTGCTTTTATTCAGCTGTTATTATTTTTATAAATAACTCAAGGTGGTGAACATATCTAATGTTCTTTCCTCCTCATATTTTCCTGACAGATTTCAGAATTTTCCTGAATTCACTACAAACTGAATTGTCTGCTATTCAAAAGTCAAGGGATTTTTTTTTTTAAAAAAGTAGAAGTATTATTATTTTTCTATATTTAATGAAAGAGCAGATACAAAGCTCTTTCCTTTAATTTAAAAGGAGCAGAAATAAGAAAAAAAAACCGGTTGTTGTATTTTAGCATACAATGAATTGGTTTGGACCAGATAATAAACCAGGGTTCAGGGTAATGCTCAAACTACATGTTATATTAGCATAGTTATTTTCATCTTAGCATCTTCTAACTATCTCTAATGCTTACCATCAGCAGTTTAACCTCCTTTAGTCAGACCCTAATTATTTCATTCCTCTGCCACAAATCCTCTTTCACTTTAAATCCCCATTTTTTGAAACAATGCCTTTCAGATGTGATTGACCTTTAGCTTCTGGCAATGCAATCTATTTCTCCATTTGGTTAACATCACTTTCAATAGCATATTTTGGGGGACTTCCAGTATATTTTGAGTCAGAAAATGACAATTGGGTAAACAATGTGACACGTCAGGCACCAAAACAAAGAAATGCTATTCTTTTCCCATTTGAATATCGCAATATTGTAATCTTCCTCAATATCTTATTTTCTCTCCTCCTCCTAAGTGCATATGATTTTTTTTATATGCCACAGAAAAAGGAATGTAATATCTGCCAAGACTTCCATCCTATCACCAGTTTTCATGCAGATGGTCTCATGGGGAAAACTTGGGGGGGGTGTGTGTCAATGAAGACAATGAAAACCTGTGCAAAATAGAATATGGTTGCTGGACTTTTCATTGGGGTATTCAAGAAGAGGGACTAGTTTTAGATTTCTAAATTGGATCAAAGGCACAATTGTTTCTTGGGAGGCAAATATTTTACTGCTTTTATTTTAAAGCAGGGCAGAAAAAAAAAACCTACAATACACAGTAGCTTTATGATACTTTCAACTTCGGCAGCATAGATTCATGCTCTGGTTAAAAATGGCATTTTCTTTTCCATGGGAATGTTCAAAACTTTTAACTCCAATTATTGTTTTTTGTCTTAGGGAGAAATCAAGTGTAGATACGGTGGATTTTCTAGCAAATGCAAACAAAAATAAGATCCTTGTGATTCTATGAATTTCCTTTTGATAGTGAAGAAAACAAGATGCTCTGTATAATGGAATATTAATACAAACACACATCATGACATATTTTCTCCCTACATGTGCACAGAATCTGGAGGATCAAACAGTTCAGTCCATTATTGCTACATAAAACCAAAGCCGTTCCATAGTTGGTCAGATGGATTCTGTCATCTAGCCGACAAACATATCAAAAGTTTGCTGACTTTTTTATATGGATGGCTTAGCTTTCATTTAATCTATTCTTACCACAAATGTTTTAGTCATTCTGTTATATATCGTGTAATAGTTTTTTGTTAACCAACAAGAGCCCAATTTCATGGTATCCTTCTAACAAATTTAATTTAAAAAAAAAATGTCTATCAATAGCCATGGTTTCAGATAGTAAAGATGATCTTTGTTTTGTATCCATGATATAATTGTAAAAAAGTGAAGGATGGACAAGAAAATAAAAGATAATCTTCCTATATATCAGGCGTGTCAAACTCGATTTCATTGAGGGCCGCATCAGGCTTGTGTTTGACCTTGGGGGGCTGGGTGGGCATGTCCAGGATGGGAGTGACCAGCTTGACATCATTTGTGTGGGGGCACCTGTGGCCCAAGTGCTCTGCCAGAGAAAACAGGCTCCTGAGCTCAGTTTTTGGCTGGGTTGGCAACCCCCTGCCAGCAAAAATGGAGCTCAGGAGGGCCATGTTTTTGCTGGCAAAGGCACCGCAGGCTGGTCCTTCGCTATTTCCAGGGCGGCCCTGAAGGCCAGATCTAAGTACCCCCTGGGCTGGATCTGGCCCCCGGGCCTTGAGTTTGACACCCCTGCAATACATTTCACCTTCATTGATTACATGGTACAAATTGGAATAATGTTAAGAAACAGTTCTCCTTTTTAAAATACATCTATACAATCCTACCTGGGTTTCTAGTTCTGTAACTTCCAGATTCAGCTTATTGAGGTGCTTATTCACAAAAGTAATGAGAGTCTAGAAATTAAGAACATAAGCTTTAAAGGTTTTTAAAAACAAGAGTTCCGTAAAACATGCAATCTGAGCTTTAAAATAATTTAGCATTTAGTAAATTTGCTTGTTTGTTGGCTTTTGAGAAAGAGGAAAATGCTATGGAACTCCATCCTAAATATTAAATAAAGAATGAGTACATATTGCTGGGAAATATTTATCACTTTAAAAAACAAAGCATTATCCTGTTGTAACAAATAAGCTGTTGTAAAGTGGAATGCCACTGTTTTCTCTTCAAGGAAGCTGTGCTGATCTAGATCAACTGGAGATTATATAATACAAATGTGTGAAATGGCAATTTTGGTATTTCATTCCTTTTCTATACCACCTTTCACTAGAAATAATGTACAGAAAAGCATTTGCATTTATATTATGAAATATTTATTTTAAGTAGAGGGGAAAACAGGTAAAACTTCTCAGATTTCAATAAGATGCTCTTTCATACAGTGATTTTCTATACAGTACCTCCAGTGAATATTCAGAAGGATCAATAGGAAGCCAAAAAGCCAAGAGAGAACTGAAGTACTTATACAGAGGGAAATATGATGGGAGGCAAGAGGCGGGCAGTTTCCAGGGGAAGATTGGAAAACTGGTGCCAAGTATTTTCTTAGTTCAAATCCTAGGTACCAGAATGTAGAAGGCCTTGATCTGAAACTGATATTGCTGAATGGCACATCCACATGTAATATGACCATGTTCCTCTACATATGAAGGGGAAAGTACACCTGGGATGTGTTGCTGAAATCTAGTTGGGCACAGATGGAGGGGGAGTCCCCTTGTCTAAGATGTACCTGGCTATATTTTGCATATTCCACCAGTCTAAAGCTTTAGGAGGAAGAATGGGAATGATCCTCCAAAATACATTAGTGACCAGGTGCTGTGCTGCACAGATAACCGGAGGAGAGAGTACATATCTACAGTATGTAACTTAGCACCAGAGCTAACTTGTATTGCCTATTCTACTGCCTAGCACCCTTCCTACTTAAGCTGTTTGACATTATGGCTGACTCATGGTTGATTTGCTTTGATTTTTGGGGCTCTGGGATTTTAATATTCCTGACTTAAGGTAGGTTTGGGATTACATGATTTCGATAAAGTATGGGGTGTTTTTTGTTTTGTTTTTGCAAATCACACATACTAGAGGCCCACTGGAATAGCCTTTATTTAGAGAAGTAGGGATGTAATCTGAAAATCAAATATGTTACTCTTAGTTCTTTGCCACAGTCAATTTATTTCCTGGCTGATGATGCCAGTTGGCACCATGGATTAAGATGGTCAGCCACAGACACAGTATGGATACTACTGAAGCAACACCAATTGCTGGGAATTTTCTCAAAAGTTTGGAGAGCACTTCAGCTAGGCGCTTAGTCAATCAACTTCTACAAAATGCAGAGATTATTTCAACTGCTGTAATTTAAAAGAATATCCTTTAGATCTAGAGGAGCTATTTGGTTAATCATGGACCTTCGTTGTCTAGTGATCCTTCAGCTCTATATGGTAGCAGTCAGGTTGGAAAAGTGTCAGTGCTTCCCACCCTTAATGTATCTGTGGATTGCTATCTAGCAGTCTTACTAGATAGTAGTTACCCATTTCCTTTTGCAGGGTGTTTGGTCAGAAAAACTTTCCTATAAGGTATTTTGTTGCCCAAATAATTTGGAATTAGATGCCACATGGACAGAATCCAGTGAGATGACAAGTATTGTATGAACATATCTTGGATTTACTCAAAATATAAATATTAAAGAAGGGGACAATGTTTTTGGTTACAGAGCTCTTTCAACTTTGGAACTGATGCCTGCTTCACCTAGCTAGTGAAAATTGGGGATTGGGTTCAAGGTTTTGTGAAGGTTTTTTGAAGAGGGGATGATGCCATGCACCTTGATGTACATATATGGTAGCGTATTGTTCTTCAAGAGGCCATCTTTTGGCCTCAGGTTGAACTTGAAGAGTACATTACTTTGCTCTGTACCTGGATGACACACTGCAATTGAAAGCATACAACAAAAACAAATCTATGGAATGTCTTGGCAACATCAAAGTTTAGTTCTAATTAAATTCAGTGAGTTTCTAAGATAGTTAAATAGCACCTGTCAAAAACATTTTTGACTCACCTTTTTCACAACATTGAGTTTATCTGGAGCATGATCAAACAATGTGTCAAATGCATCTCGTTCTGAAAAACAGTTGATGAGAACAACATGTTAAATGTTAAATTACATTTAACATATAGTTAAATGCTACATTACTAGTGTAGGAATTCAAAAACCAGAAGGTCATTGACATCTACATTTAATAAGGAATATTTGGTCTACCCAAATAATTCTTGGCCTTTATTTTCCAAATGCACATTCATGTCGATCTATTTTGAAATCTATTGTTCTCCAGCCATGCAGGTTAGAAAGTATAACAAACTATTGATTTAAGAAATGTAATTATTTTCTAATTATTAAGAAAGTATTCTTCTTTAGAAGAAATATACATTTACAGATCAATTAAGAAAATTTGGAATGTGAACTTAGTTGACTTTGAATTATATAACATAATTAATTGGAGAATAATTTACAAACATCTAGAAAATGTCAACAATCAATTTGTGCTTACCATGCCGTCCTGACATTGCCCTATAGAAAAGAAATAATGCAATTATTTGTATGAGTCCTCCTAAGAGTCATTTAATACATTTTGTTCAAGGCACAAATAGGCAAAGCAAATTAAACATGCACCTGCTAATTACATTCAAAGCAGAAAAGATTGACTCTGAAAATTCCATTAAAACAAAAGCCACAGAAGGTGCTGTCTGAATGACCAAGGAGTAGAAGATCCATAAATCTGGTGCCATCAACTAAGAAAGCCCTTACCTGAATTGTTTCTAATTTGACTTCTAAGTTGGCACTCACAAAAACTCCTGAAAACATATATGGGAAAACTACCTTCTTGTTTAAGGAATTATTTGATTTTAAAGCTTCTTATATTGAGAACATCTCCATATCTTTATATTATTTCTATTTTTATTACTTGGAGTGAAGCCTGTTTGAAGTTTCCATTAGTGGAACCCGTACTCTACAAGGAAGATTTGGTAAAACTGGAACGTCTTAACCTTGACTTGACTTACTCAGTATTGCCAGTTATTTCCTCTTGGATCTGTCGGGACTGGAGGATTCCTTCTCGTTTCTGAAAAAAATAACAATAATTAGCCATAAAATAGGCAATATTTAAATTGTAAAATTATATCTTCTCTAATTTCTTTCCTTATTTATACTTTTATTAACTATTAATTCTAAGATGGGAATCTTCCTGTATGAACCCTGACACGTGTATATAAGGTTAGCTCAACAGGAATTTTTATAAGTTAATGGCAAGCATTCATTATGGCTGAATATTCATGTTACTGTTATTCCTATTCTAGGGGAGGGTCAGTAACTTTAAATAGGAAACAGAAGGCAGCAGAAGATCCATGATACAAGATGGGCCAAGAAGAGACTAGATGGAGACTTATATTTTATAAGTGGTAAGTAGGGATGGACAACTACTTTTACCTGTCACTTTACTGTGAATGCATTCATAACTCTTCTCTCATTTCCACATTAATAAATGTTTTTTATTACAAAAAAATTCTACATAAACATTCACCTTTAGTTTTGTTTTTTTCTCAGAACCTGGAATTTCAACTTGCTTTCTGTCAAAGTAAGCATTTCCAAGTAAATTTCAAAATAATAATTGGAAATTGGTTTGAAAATCAGAATAAGCACTTTGATTTAGTTTTGAAATAAGAACAACCAATTCCAACAGACAGATACATACTATTCTGCATTTTTTTTCCTGGAAGGTTCAGTCCACACCTTGTGGAAATGTACAAAAAGATTTATATATTCCTATACCAGTGCTTCCAACTATGGCATATTCAAGATCTATGGATTTCAGTTCACAAGAGCGTTGATTGCCAAGAATTCTGGGAGCTGCATGCCACAACCCTGCCAATTGCTAAAGCTGGAAAACTGCCCTGCCCTTATAAGGATGCCAGTGGTGAAAAGGGAGATTCTCCAGAAGCAAAATTCAGCCAGTTAAATATCTAAATAAGAGAATTTCTAAGGCTGACTGAATTAGTCTGAATATATGTTCAGCTTCTAAAAAGTAACAATCCAAAGCCACTCCAAATATCAAGCAAGGAGACACTGTATTTTATTTAACAGTAAAAATTGTGGCTTGGCATAACAAAATCAAGATCCTGACAGCAGGCAGGAATCTTGCCATCACCAGGGTTCTGTCTTAAATTCCCAGTTTGCTTTGAAACTGTCCTCTGCCTTTTATGGAAAGAAGGACTTCAAACCTTCGTAGGGTGATTATTCACTTCAGCGTTAGGATAATAATGGAAGCTGGTAATTTTACAAATATGGCATATTGTCCTACTCATTTGGTGATGCATTCTCATTTTTTAAAACGGCTTAACTACAAGAATCAAAAGGTATCCCCCCCACCTGCCTTCCACTTGAAGTAATTCTCGAATAAAACCCAGGGAACCAATTTCAAGCAGGTACTGTTGTGTTTGTTTTCCAAACAGCCACAATCTTATTTGTGTATGGTTACTTATACGAAATATAAGCTTGTTCTGCCTGTTATTTTAAGGAGACAGAAAGCAGCTTGTCTTAGAAATATTTATCATGGAAGCTAGAATTTTCACAGGCTCTTTCTCCAGAAAAAAAAACAATTCTGAAAAACTGACAAAAGCAAGTTCAGTAAAAATAACAAGGATTTTAAAATGTGAATTTGAAATTGTAGGTAGGTCATACAGCTGGCAGACTGATAGAAAGATCTATATTATTTGCCATGTTGAACATGTACTATCAAAAGAGGCATTTATTAAACTTGTGTTCAGTGAGCAAATACAAATATTTGAAGTAGAAAGTAGAGCCATGCAAATCCTTTGAGGGAAATGCTTTGAACCCAGGGGAGCATATACAAAGCATCTCTCTTCAAATTGCAAAGCAGCCACCTCTGTTTCCTGGCTTTTACAAGCTGCTTCCACATGTGTTTGCACAAGTTGCCACTTCGTTTCACATTTCCCTCAGTAAAGCAAAATGCATGTGCACATATATGCAGAGAGAGCTGGGAGCAGCTTCTGAAGCAGCAATGTAAACCCGGAAATTGGCAGGCTCTTTCATGATTTGAAAATTTGATCTGTGTGCATATTCTTTCACAAGATTTGTATAGTCCCAGTAGAATGCCACAACATGGAGCAAGACAACCAGAAAGGTGAAAAATATTAACTTTAGGACTCTTGCATGACAACCTCAGAGTTACACTTTGCCAAAATCTGATTTAATCTTTACTATATTAATGTTACCGTTCCGCTCTTATGCTATCAGTACACTCAGCTCTAAAAAAGAAATGCTGTGCTTTTGACTTTTTTTCTCATTGAAGAAAGATCAAGCAGAAACATGCCTTTTTTCTAAATACTTTCTATAGTTTCAAAAGGGTGCAGAGTTGCAGAAAACATTCATTCATACCTGGACAACCACAACTTGAATAGACACATGATCTGGCAACCTGATGGGGGCCCGAAAATACTGCGACAATGCAACCAAAAGATGCAGTATTGCAACCAGGCTTTTTGCATGGACAGCTGAAAGAGAGGAACTGAAATATTTTACTTGCCAACAACTATCAGTATGCAGCATATTTTATCTTTTAATACTTTGCCCACTAGAGGTTAATCCAAGGGTACTTTCGTCTGTTTCTCTTTCCTGCCATAAATCAATGGGTCTTATAAAAACAACTAAATCAACATTATTCCATTGGGTTAGGTGTTGCATGCTTCTAGTGATTTAAGAGGTTTGGGCGGCTGTAGTAAGTGCTATCTATGGATACCTAAGTGACATTCCTCTATCTGCACTATTCCAATGTTGATTTATAAAATATAAGAAGGATATTTTTTTGATTTATAACATGCACTTAATTTACTTTTAAGTATCATAATGTCTGCAGGAAGATGAATGAGTCCATTTAAGCCCATACCCTTGTGCAATAACTTACTAAACAGACTCAAAAATTCCTCTCAAACTTGTTAAGAGGTCTTTCACAGCAGGCTTTGTATATGTACTCAAGACTAACAAGGCTGCAAGGTATCAAAAGACTTCTCATAGGAAATTTCTAATCTGTAATCATCAAAAGAAATAATTCAAAACTCATCATCATCATCATCATTCCCTTAACTTGGAGTATCCATGAATATCATGTCAAAGTATTTGATGTTAAGCATGCTTCAATTTAAGATTACTCACATATTATAGAACAACAATATAATAGTTGTTAATAACAACTATTCAACTGTATTGTTTGTCTATGTTTGATAACAGGTCTTTTGCAAACTAAAACTACAATGAAACACTTTCCAAACAATACATTTTTAGACTACCTATAGGATAAACATGCTTAAGCAAAGCAACCTAATGTATATACAAAATATTTTCAGACTTTATGGATGATGATCCAGCACAATATTTAGGATAAAGGATGGAGTATTATATCATATACAGGAAGTCCTTGATTTACAACCGTGGTGAACCTGAATTTCTATTATATGTCATGATGGTTGGAAGCTGAGGCACCCACATGATATTTTTTACAGCAATTATTAAATGAACATGGTGGTCATTAAGCAAATGTGGGAGTTGCTAAACTAGACCCATTGTCCAGTGCTTTTTGCTGAAACCAGAAGTAAACACTAGTTTCTGGCAAAAATGATGTAAAACGTCATATGATTATGGGATGCTACAAATGGCCATAAATGTGGGTCAGTTGTCAAGTGCCCAAAATTCAATCAAATGGCTGGAGGGACAGGCAACAGCTCCCATTGGAACTTCAAATTTGAGTCTTAAGTATCTTTTTTGGGGGGGGGGGGTGAATCCATCATAACTTCAAATGGTACTAAAGGATTGGTCTAAGTTGAAGATTCTCCTGTACTTGATTTGAACGAAAGAATTCTAGTGTTAGATATCCTTTTACCAAAGGAATACTTCTGGGAAAGTCTTTTCCCCCCCAACCTAACTCAGCTAACTGGGAATTGAAAGGAATAAACAGAAGCATCTCTTGGACATGGTTGTAAATTCTTTGCAGAATTTAATGAGGAAAATGTATTACAGGATTTGCTCCAAAATTTGTGAGAAAATTCTCTCGGTTCTCTGGGCAAGAGACAATACAAAAAAATAACAACATTACATAGACTAGACTTTTTATTTTCCTGTGAACCAACTCCTTTAGATTTTCTTGGATATCAGTCTTTTTCACATTTATTGTTCTATAAAGCCCCATTGCAAATTATATCAGAAATCAGCAAAAAGACCTCTCCAGTTTTGAAGATATTCCTTGACGAATGCAGCACTTTGCCTTCATTTGTGAATGCTACATGGCACATACAATTGGAATTTAAACTTAACAACCTTTGAGTTGACGATTATTTGCCAACAATTACAAGCTTCTTTCTTTCGCCCTCTCAGTATGTCTGTGTATATATGTATGTATATGCTTTTAAATATATCTAAAACATTCATAAACATGCACAAATTCATGTCTTCATACACATACCCCACTAAATTGGCTTCTGGTTACAAAACATTTCTGGCTTTTTTTCTTATTTAATAAACTTAACACAATTTTAATGTAATTTGTATAATACAAATTCTACTGTAAATAAATAACTCACAGTCCACATTCCATTTGATGTTCCTTGGAGGAAGCTTAAGGGTTTCATTGATCTTTTCAAGGACTGTCTGTAGCTTCTGTTTCTGAGCTATTTCAGACTGTGTGACTTCAGCCACATTGAGTTTCTCACTCTCAAGCTTCTCTGAAGTGATAATGGAAGAAAAAACAAGTCTTTGCCTCAACTCCATGTACCCAGTTCAATGTGAAGACATTCTGTTCCACATATTTCAAAATGGATTTTCTATAGAGAACCTAATTTAAAACTTCAAAAGTAACCACTGACAAATCACGAAGCAGAACTAAGTACAGTAAGGAAAAATCTTTCCTTCTGTTGCAGATTTCAATACTTTTAATAAAGCACAGTGATTTCAATACATTTTACATTTATTTCTTCCAAAAATATATATCTGACAGTATTGATGAATGACGTTCCTAGGGAAAAAAAACTATCTAGAATATTTTACTAATGTTAATTATAGTAACATTTTTTCAAAACTTTATAGTATAGTTTTCCTCAAAAACGGCCTTTAAACCTGGATGTCATCATTAAATATGATAGCACTACAGAAAGAGAAATTTCAGAGAAATGTCTAATTTAAGATGCTAAGTAAAAATAATTTAAAATATAATACAAATATAAAGGAAATGGTTATTTGCTGTTTAGACATTATAGCCATTCATTGGATAAAATCTATGAAAAGTAGGAACAAATTATTCTTAGGAAACAAAAGGAACTTATCTTTTCTTATTTCTTGGTTGTTGTTTTTTTTAAAAACCACTCTATATAAAGACAAAATTTCATCACACTATGCTTGAAAATAAAATTACTTCTTACCAAAGAGTTTTTGCAGTACTTGTCCATCATACATGTCTTCAGCCAGATCTTTTACTATTATTCTTTCTCCTACTAATACATCGTTAATCCAGTCTATTAATACCTTTGTTAAAGAGACCAAGATTTAGCAATATTACCCATGCATCATCGCAAATGTATGTTATACTAAACACGATATGATGTTCGAGACAATAGGAAAAAATTCAACATGAAAGATGCAGTGTATCAAGTTAAATACAAGAATTAAAATCTTGATATTGAAATATGACTATTTATGGCGGGTGTATGTTATATTGTATCAAATGAGTTAAGCTACACCATTTTTTTTAAAAAAAAGCTACCCATTTTTCAGCTTCCCAAATGTTGAAGTTACTTTATAGCAGAATTATATTTTTCTAATAAATTATCAGTAGACATTACAACTACTTAATGATGATTGCTGGATAAGTTACTGGGTAAGACTTAAAATATAAATTATTGCAATTCAATAGTGAAATTCAATGGAACTTAAAATATAATTATAGAAATCCAGTAGTTAAATTCAATGGTATTTAAGCATGAGGTAAAAAATAAAGACATCCTCAAGTCATATTCAGGTCATAGTAATCTCATGAACACAATTATGTAGGGATTTTTTGGCAATGATTCAGAAGGGACAAACAACATTTTTTTCCAGTTTTGAATCAGTACTGAAGATTAATATAAATATACATGAGGTAAACAATGAAATTTTAAAGAATGTTCTTCACATTCCAATATTTGTTCTCTCAGCAAATAAATCATTTACAGTAAATTCTATTTTTAGCTTTTTTTTGTTTATAGAAGAAAATGTTGGACTCAAATTCTAAATTTTCAAGGAGATACTTTCCACTATTAAAAATCTATATGTAAGCTTTGAATAGCAGAAAGGACTCTCTTCTACTTTACAAAAAGTGGACATGGAAGGCCCTCCGGTTTTGAATCTCCCTGAAAATAGACCGCTAACCGTGACTGTGCGCAGCTTTGGTCCATGCTTCGCCATCGGAGAGCTCCTATCGGTCAGATTTGGGGCAGAAACCGCCTTGTAGGGGTGGCGGAGGAAGGGGAGACCATCAGCTGGGTAGAGGGAGTCGCAAATCCCCTCCCTGGCTTTGCAATTGCTCCCTCCCGAAGATGCCTGAAGCGGTGGTCTAAAATGGCCACCCTGAAGGGGAAGATTAAACTGGAATAAGATTGTGCAGGAGAGAGAGAAAGAAGTGAACAGCAGGAGGAATGGGACAATATAATTAAATGGAAGGTACCCCCAGGATTAACATTTCAAAGAATTTTAAAGAAAGGATTTAAAGCAGCAAAGAGAAAGAGAGAAAAAAAAGGTGTGAATTGCTTTTGACACTGGTGGGGCTTTGAACTGGGAAAGGTAGAAGCTGGAAGAAGGAATCCTCTAATCAATTTGGATAAGTATATTCTGATTCTATATAGGCACTAATAAAACTGAACTATAAATTGTTAAAGAGAAAATTTAATACCAATTGGATTTGATCTTTTTGTTTGGAAGACTGTGGTTGAAAAAGCTCTGAATAATTGGAAAAAGAAAAAGAAAAGAGGGGTGAAGATCTGTTATAACAAAGAGTGCCATCTAAGTTAAATCTAACTTGTTTTTCTTTTAAACGACTCTGTTTCTTAAAAACTGTAAGGAAAATTGATACAATAAAACAAGAACTTTGAAAAATTGAAATATTGAAACAAAGAAAGAAACAGAAAGATTGGATTAATTGTTGATTCTGACATGGATTTGGCATTGGATTAGATGACGACTAAAACTTGAGAGGAAGAAAATAAAAGCTGACTGTTGGAAATTAACATTATTTATTTATTTATTTATATTTGTTAATTGCTTACAAGATAATAGGTATAAGTAAAAACATAGTTATGAATACATGGATACATATAAGAAAAATAAAAAATATATAAAAGAAACAATAGGGCAGGGACAGTAGGCATGATTGGTGCGCTTATGCACGCCCCCTACAGACCTCTTAGGAAAGGGGTGAGGTCAATAGTAGACAGTCTAAGGTTAAAGTTTTTGGGGTTTGGGGAAAAAACCACAGAGTCAGGTAGAGTATTCTAGACATTGACCACTCTGTTGCTGAAGTCAAGTTGTATTTCCTGCAATCAAGTTTGGTGCGGTTAACCTTGAGTTTGTATCTATTGTTTGCTCTTGTGTTGTTATGGTTGAAGCTGAAGTATTCATTGACAGGTAGGACATTGCAATGTATGATTTTATATACTATACTTAGATCGGACCGAAGGCAGTGTAGTTCTAGGTTTTCTAGGTCTAGAATTTCGAGCCTGGTGGCATAAGGTATTCTGCAACGAGTAGAGAAGTGGAGAACTCTTCTTGTGAAATATTTCTGAACTTTCTCAACTGTGTTAATATCAGATACGTAATGTGGGTTTCAGACTGATGAGCTGTATTCGAGTATTGGTCTAGCAAATATTTTGTATGCTCTATTTAGTAGTGTAATATTACCAGAGAAAAAGCTATGTAAGATTACGTTAACAACTCTTAACACCTTTTTGACTATGTAGTTACAGTGGGCTCTAGCACTTAGGTCATTTGAGATGAGTACTCCAAGATCCTTGACAGAGTTTGGATCATCAACAAGGTCTTGACTATTCAGCCTGTATTTTATTTTCTGATTTTTTTTCCCAATATGTAGGACAGAGCATTTATTTGTTGAGATTTGAAGTTGCCATTTGTTTGACCATTCTGATACATAGTCAAGGTCTTTTTGAAGGGTAGCAGTATTGTCTGTGGTGTTGAATAGCTTTACATCATCAGCAAAGAGAATGCAGTTGCTCTTGATATGTTCACAGAGGTCATTTATGTAGAGTATGAAAAGAGTTGGTCCTTCAAAGACACTATTTGGATTAAATTGCTAATTAGAAAGTTGTAAAATGGCGATATCTCTTCTGGAATTAAAAATGGAACTTAGAAGCATGAAAGAAATATTACAAGAGTGAGGTGAATTGCTGGGCTTTGCTTTAAAATTTATGGAAAATGTGATTGTAGAATATGAACGAGAAAGACAAAAGACAGAAGAGGAGGTGGAGCAAATCATAGAAGGGGCCATCTTTAATTATCATCAAGAACAAAGAACTCTGGAAAGAGTTGGAAATAAATATAGGAGATTTAAGAAGTTAAATAAAGAGGGGAATATCCAGAAAATTAAAAAAGGGAAAAAGAATCAGCAGAAATTCGAAGGGTGGAAGGAAGCTATAAATAGAGAGGGGGATAAAAACTGGAGTGAAAGAATAAAGGGGAAAATACAAGGGGAAAGAAGGGATAAGAAACAGGACTTGGGAACAAAGAAATATGGGAATTGTAAAAAAAATGGGGAAAAATTGTTTAATTAGTCATAGAGATAATGGGTGATTAATATTTAGAGAGGGGATTCTGCAAGGTCTTGAGGGGTAACATAAATAAATTTATAGTTAAGAAATAGGGACATATAGATTGATAAGATGGAAAACAAAACTGTTATTTCTCAATAATGGAATCTAATGCTCTTTTCCTTCATGTATAGAGATAATTGTAACAAATAATGGAATATGTTTATTAAATATATTGAAATATTTCTAGGACTAGAATGCAGGCTTTTTTGTCTAAATATGAATGGAATAATTAATGGAATACATGTATTAAATATATGGAAATAAATGAAATGATATAGGAGGAGAGCTGAAATGGAATTAACATCAGGATTTAGGATTAAATGAGTAGATTAATATGTCTTTTTTTTTGAAATTGTAAATAAATCTTATGAAATTAAAAAGGGGGGAAACCATGCAGAATCTGATTTATATATGCTATGTAGTTTTAAAGGGATTATTAATTTTAATGTTTTAGGTAATAAAATGTTAAACGTTTACTGGGATTTAAAAGGGGAGATAATTAATGAATATGTAATTTAAGAGGTGGCGCACTTAAGCTGATATTTTAGGGGGGGAAACCAATTTATAGAAGGAGTGTTTTTAATTAGAATTTAAGATGAAATATACAAATGTGACAGCTAAAAGTACTAAAGTATAATAATTATGAAGCTCACATAAGTGAATTAAATAATGAGATAAGCATTTGGCATAATACAATAAAATAGAAAATGTATAAAAGCATTGTTAAGATAAGAAATTGAATACAAAAATTGAACATGTAACTATGGTCATATTTGTATGTATATGTGAAATCTGAAATCATGCTGTTCACTAAAAAGATATGTTAAAATGTGGAAAACTGAATAAAACTTGTTTTTTTAAAAAAAAAAGTGGACATGGAAGTATCTTCGAAATTATCTCTATTTCAGTAATGAAAACTTTTGGAATACTTTGACTTCATTCTTAAACATATTGTTAGAAAAATATTGATTGCATAGAATTATTAGAACTCTCATCTCTAATTTCAGCAATGCTAGAAGTTTAGCTGATCTTTCTTTTTTTTAATCTTCCAAAATCACTAATGTTGGATGCAGATGAAATGAACATGGTCCATTGATTTTATTAAATTCCTATCAGGCTTTCAACTCTCCAAGAAAAACCTGCTACTCGTCACATGAATTAAAGTTTAGAAATTATGGTGAAAACTCTCTTTGGTCAACTAAATTAACTAAATCTTATTTCAGCTCACAAAATGGGCATTCCATATCGGTTAATTGAAGGGAAAGAAGATTTTCAGGAATTTCAACTATCTTTTGTAATCCTCCCAAAAAACTGTTCTAGAAGCTTGAGAGTTCCCAGGAGCATATGGGAGGGACTGCAGAGAGTAGGAAAAATTGGCAAAAATTGTTTTTTCACCTTCTTTTAGTAAATTTAAATGAAATGATCTTCCATTGATGGAATATTACTTTTTCAATTTCAGTTTATACTGTGACATTCCCATTAAATTTAAAAAATACCCACTGTTTCTTTAAAAAACTTCAAATATGTCTGGTTTTAAATAAGTTGACATTCAAACCTGGGGAAAAAATCCTCATCTCTGAAGAAATGGAACAGCAATACGCTGTTTTCTTCACACATTAATTTCACAAGTCTTTGGTACCTATGTTTAAGGTTTAAAAAATGCAGATTGTTGATATTTAGTCACTGGGTATATTTTTAGTTCTGCTGTTAAATATGAATTGTTCCATTTTTGTTCGGCTATCATTTGTTGTTATATTTCAGATTATTTCTTTGTTTATATCTTGGAAAGCCTAACAGAGTTAAATGGCAAGATTAAAATTATTTTAAATAAATACCTAAACCATTTAAAAAATAAAATTTAGGGGAACAATTAGTGTTAAAGCTATAATCCACAAAATATTTTCTGCTAAAGGATCCAGTGATTCACAAGCCATTTGTCTTAAACACAGGAAGTACGTTTTACAATGAGTATTGAGTAAATGGAGGTAGGAGAAGGCTGATGTGATTCGGAGAACCCAACTTACTTTATTTTGCCTGAATTTTATAGACTACTTTCAAAGTGTTTGAAGTTGAAAGAACAAGTATTACCTTCATTAGCTCCTGTAGTTTTGGGTCACTTCTTGAATTGGGATCAATCATTGTTCGAACTTCATTTTCCTCTTTGAAAAAAAATGGAGAGAAATGAAGAAGGAAGATTCCTCGTTATAAAAAAAAAGGCATACTTATGACCAGTTTAAATTTAAAAAAGTATTTCAAATTACCTAACATAGTATCTTCAGGATCTAATTCAAAAGGAATTGGACTGAGTGGTAAATTTATGGCATTTATTCCTTCTTCCTGTAGTTCAGATACTGAAAGGAAAGAAAAAAAAGGTTAGTGAAATTAAAAAAAAAATTCCTTGATGTTACAATGCCT
The DNA here is from genome assembly GCF_049901735.1 of Notechis scutatus. Classification (NCBI taxonomy): domain Eukaryota; kingdom Metazoa; phylum Chordata; class Lepidosauria; order Squamata; family Elapidae; genus Notechis; species Notechis scutatus. Next base: position 247,634,149 of record NC_142009.1, on the reverse strand, counting down.
TTTAGTAGCAATAAGGAGTGCACTTTATGTTCTTATCCAATGTTGAGAGATAATTGTAAAATGAAGTGAGCAGGAAACAAAATGCAAAACTGACAAATAACAGTAAAAAGCAAAAATTATGGGTCATTGAGGACCTGACATGACTGCAACTTTCTGTTAGTTTCCAACAAGCAATGTTAATGGGGCTGGGAGTTCTACGTCCTGGGCAACTTGCAAGCAGGCCAGAGGATTTGTGGATAATGGCCCCTCACAAAACAATTCCAGTACAATAATTATGCAAAGAATGTATGCACCCATTAAATCAGGGATGTCAAACTCAAGGCCCGCAGGCCAGATCCGGCCCATGGGGTACTTAGATCTAATATGTGGGACCACCCTGGAAACAGCGAAGGACCAGCCCATGGGGCCTCTGCCAGCAAAAACAGAGAGCTCTGTTTTTGCTGGCAGAGGGTTACAGGAGGCCAGTGCAGCCGAAAATGGAGCTTGCGAGCCTGTTTTCACTGGCAAAGCACTTGGGCCGCCAAGGCGCCCCTGACACAAGTGATGTCAAACCAGCCATGCCCCCCCAAGGTCAAACACAACCCTGATGGGCCCTCAATGAAATCGAGTTTGACACCCCTGCATTAAATCATTCAAAATAATGTGTTCTATATTTTTAAAAACTGAAACTGCACCATAACATTCCCTCCTCAACCCACATACACTCATGTGGCACCACAGCAACTTCTCCCTAGCCTGAACCCACTCTCCACAACACCCCTCTGCCTTACTCTGTAGTATCCACAAGTCCTCTGGCCTGCTTGCAAGTTTCCCAAGACTTACAACTTCCAGCCCTACTGACATTGCTTGTTGGAAGCCAAGCAGAAGGTTGCAGTCGTGTCAAGCCCTCAATGACCCATGATTTTTGCTTAACAACGGCAACAGGGAGTAGGATTGCAAGCAGGCCAGAGTTGCTAAGCAACCTGGTCACGTGATATCTCATTTTATCATCATTTAGCTGCAACATTTAGCAATTCAGGTCCCAATTACCCTTGTTAAGTGAGGACTACCTTAGATGTTGCACATCTAGGAGGTCAGTTCTGATTTACTTCAGAATTACTGCAGAAAGAGTGCCAACTCTTATGTATGTGTAGACTTCTGCTAGGTAGATACTAGGGGATGGGGCCCAGGAAAGATATGCAATGTTTTGGAGGAATACCAATTCTCTTGCTCTCTTGTATCTGTGGAACTCTTCATATTTATGGAATTAAATCTATAGCTAACAATATTCAGCAGTAAAACTATCCCCTATTTGAAGAACCTGACACAAAAATCGACAATGAAGAATTCATTCCTGCCCATCACTAATCTAGAAGCAGCTTTCTTTTCCAAAATAAAAGTATATAAATAAATTCCGCCCTTTAAAGTCCCTGGAAACTGATGAGTCTATCAGAAGGCATAAATAGCAGTGCCTGCAAGGTTTAAATTAGCTTAATTTCTTTAGTATATGCAGGCATGTCCTCCATGTTGTGCTTTATTAGACTTTATTTCATGTCTTTTGTTACTATTTATATTTCCATTCATTAGCAATTTCAAACATTCCATCTTGAAGGCTTCCTACTATTTTATTTCAGATTATAGGGAATAAAAAAGGAGAAGCTGCTACTAATGGTTAACCACACATTGTGCTGCTCAACAATTACAGTCATCATTTTTTTAAAGGCTGGGAAAGTGGGGAAAAAACTCTTTGTTTGCTTTGGGAAGCAATTCCTGATCTTTCCTAACTAACAAAAAGAGACGAAAAAGGAAGCCACATATATTTTCCTAATTCTGTAAACATAATCCTTATTGTTTAGGCCTTGGGTACAACGGGCTTGCTATTTGCTTAGCACAATTCTGTACCAATGTACAGTTTTGGTTTCCAGGTGCTTCAAAGAGGAATTAATGTACTCTAATTAGTACTTAACACACCTGACCTAACCTATACAACAGCACTGAATCCAGAAGCATCCCATAGATGCACATTGTGTTTTTAGGAACTGTGTAACCCCATTCAACATCAGTGGCATTCTATTACTCAAATAATATAATTTCCAATCCAAAGACATATCCATTTCCCAATAGAAAGTTTGTTCTTCCTCATCCAAGAACTGAATATATATGACAATTTATGAGTTCCATAGCTTCCAAAGCTGAGAATTAGTGGAAAATAAAGGCAGTGTTGTCCGTAATTTGCAAACTGTTGATAACGAGATTCATTATACAAATGGCTTATTTCACTGGTTTACTTTGCTCCATGTGTGCCCATAAACACATCCTCTGAGGATTATCAGCCTGTAGAGTGGAAGAGAATCACACCATATTACTTAGATAGACCAGACTCATAATGTGCCTCATAACCCAAGACAGAAAGCTGTGATAAGGGAACATCATGTTCAATACTATCAAACACCACTAAAAAAACCAACATATGATTATTCTAGTCCCATTTATTGATAGGATATACAAGTCTCCTTTCATCTTCAAAGCAGGACATACAGTAATCTAGATTGGAGAGAACTAGGTAAAATGATTTACTCCAAAATTATAAAGAGTTGAGACATTTCCTTTTTCTAGCTCATAAAGATAGTTATGAATAAATGATAGGCATTTCTAAAAATGACTGTAAGGATTGGGCATTGGTATTTTATGCACATTACAATTATTTACTGATTTGGATGCATTTACCTGCCATGGTTCAAAGCATCTATAGAAGACAATATAGCTGCTGTTTTAATATTGATCTATACTGATTAGGGTGCCTGAACATGAATATGAGTAATACTGTCTAAAAGTGGCATTGCCAATTGGTTACAGTCAGACTAAGTGCATAAAGTCACAAAGTACACAGACTAACTGAACATTGATCAGAGGTAACTCTGGGAAAGAAATGGTATCAACACTGCTTAGTTACAGGCATTTATACCCAGGGGGGTGGGATTCAATTTTTTAAACAACCGGTTCTGTGGGCATGGCTTAGTCGGTGGGCATGGCTTGGTGGTCATATGACTTGGTGGACGTGGCTTGGTGGTCATGTTGTTGGCTGGGCATGGCCAACTCAACATCACTCACATGAGGCACTTATCTCCTTGCCTGGCCTCTCATGACTGTGGGGATGCTGCAAGTGTGATGAATGGTCGTAAGTGTGAAAAATGGTCATAAGTCACTTTTTTCAGTGCCATTGTAACTTTGAATGGTCACTCCACATAAGCAAAGTACCAGCAAAGGAGGGGAGAAAAACTCCAGAGAAGTTCCAGAGACAGGAAGTCTAGTCCTGCCAAAAATGTAATAAGGGTTAACAGAGAGGCAGCTTCTGTAAGCAACACCAGAATGTTTCCTTCCTGCCTTCCTTACAGGATTAGGCCAGTAATTTCTTCTAACAACCGGTTCTCCGAACTGCTTAGAATGTTAACAACTGGTTCTAGCGAATCGGTGCGAACTGGTAGAATCCCGCCCGTTTATACCTCCCTCTCTATCTCTCTCTCCCTCCCTCCCTATCTCTCTTCCTCCCTCTCCCTGCTGTGTAAAATACCACCTCTTTTCCTATCCAATTTTCAGAAACAATTATGCATGCAAAGGCAGAATTTGATTTCATATAGGTGGAACACTATGCAGTTTTGTTTTTCAATCAAGCTTATCAAATTGGGGAAGTTAATATAGAGCACACCTTTCATTTTTATTGATTCTATTACATTTTCAGAAAATGTAAGCAATTTAACATTTAAATTTGAAAAAGCCCATAATCCACATCAAAACGAAGTGGCAATGAAGGTAAGTAGAAAAATACTAAGATAATACTACATATTTAGTTTGCATGAATACTTGTATGCACACATTAGATTTCATTTAGTTTGTTGTACATAATGTGTAATTTTAAAATATAAAATGCTGACATATGCACACAATATAAAAATTGTTTTGACTTTAGCAACAAAATGCTAACAACTGATAATTAAATGTGTAAATGTACTATTGGGATCAAAATAATTATTTCACAATCCCCATAGAAATATATTTACAATTACACAGATGGCTGTTTATGAGGTGTTCATTCAAAACAGTGTCTTCAGAATGTAAAGCATACATTGTTAAGCAATAAATGTCTATTCATTCTTAAAAGACTTGATAAAGGAAGGAAGAAGAGATGTGTTTACAACTGAAAATATTTTTCAGAAAACCATCTGTAGCAGAGCTGAGGACCACATCCATTAATTGCTGACTCCAAGCCAATCACTTCTGAAAGTGAATACAGTATGCAAACAATATGCATCAGTCTGATGATGATGCATTACTACTTATTCTCAGAAATGCCCATTTTCCATGGTTGCATAATTTCTCTTTTAAATAAAACATAACTAATAAGTAGTCAGAAAAACAACCACACAGAATTGTTTGGAATATAATGCAAATTAAGGACCTAGCACCTTGAATTTTTCTCAACTGCTCATTATTTTACTCCATATCTTTGTTTTGTTCTACTTTTGATTATATGGAGCCAATCAATGTTACAAAGATACTGATTGAAAGAAAGAGTAACATAAAATGCCTACTATGTAATTTTTCTTTTGGCAAAGGCAATTAATTTTGTTCTCATTATAACTTTGATGCTATTGTAATATTTTACTTTTATACTTGTATTTTCACCTGAAAAGAGAAAAAGAAAATATGATTTATGTATAGCAACCCTCGTTTCCCAAGTTGTGTTATCATATTTATTATATTTCTGTATTGCTGGACTCAAAAACAACTCCAAGTAGTTTATAACATAAAATGAAACGTGGATGATTCTTGTATGATTCACAATAAAGTACTGATCCAGAGGCTTGAAGTGGGCAGTTTTTGACATCTCAAACTCTTAAAAAGTTCTTGCTGTGAAGATGACCTAAGACAGCATGTTGCTATGACCATGAAAGAAATTATATTAATTAGAAAATCCCTCAACCATCTTTACACATTCTGTGGTCTCCCAGTTGTCCTGGATTTCAACTTTTCTGCTAAAACAGCCAAGCTGAAGTTGATCTGAAGTTGACTATATCTAGAAGAAGATACTATATAGAAAAGGCTGAATGAAACTTTTCACCACCCCAGAATAAAAGCCCAACAAAAAAATTGGATGCTGAAATTTGTATGTTAATTTGGTGGTTGGGGGGGGAAGAGGGGAGAGAAAGCATGAATAGTTGATTAATTTATTGATTGATTGACTGACTGGCAGACTGGGGTAAATACTCCACTTTAATTCAAGAGGTTTATAACTCTTGCAGAAAAAATAAGGTAATAAAAGAGAATAACAGTGGAATTACAATAGCAAAACCAGTAAATTAAAGATCACAAAAAAGACAATTGTGAGGCCAACAGGAACTACAATATCCAAGCATAGGGCAAGGGCTTTTAACTTGTACTAGATTCCCTCTCACGGCTGCTCACATTGAAGACTCTGATGAACAAAAAAGGTAGGAGGTGAAAGAGAAATTATTTTAATTATTTGCTTGCATTTGTATTTATTTAAACTAGTTGTTTTAATATGTTGTCACACCTACAGCCTATTTTATTTGATCTTAGTATATTTTATATTATAAATCACTTTGGGGAAATCAGAGTTTTCAAAGGTGGCTAAGAAATCCATCACTTAAAGGGAAAAAGTTTTAGGGGTCTGAGCCCCCAAATCCTTGCCTTTCATGACTAGATTCTCAAATGGCAAAACTGGCTGGGTTTGGGTGAATTTTGACAGAAGAAATTCTAGTTAATAAAACAGAAAGACTGGGTTTATAATTGGTATGCGTGTATCTTTTAAACAGAGAGCTTGAATCTATGGTGTGTGGGTGATGTTTCAATGCTCTTAAATATTAAGATTGAAAGAAGCACTAAATATAGATTGGATTTTTCATTGGGCACATAGATAGCACCTGACATAAAAACCAATATCCAAGTACAACTTTTCCTGGGGTTGTGCCTTAACTGTGAAAAGCGGCAGGGTGAGCCCAAGAAAAGAGACAGCTGGTTTTAAGGTGGTTCCAATAGCGGTACGCATCCATATGTGTGTCTTCTGAATCACATTTTGTGTTTCAGTCTGAATCTCTGACAGTCCTACTAGGATGTATCCAAGGTAGACTTTCTGTGAATGGGAATGTGGGAACAACAGCTGTACTGAAGAAGCAAAGAAGAATTTGATCAATTTTCCTTTTACTCTGCAGCCTTTTGCACTACTTCTCATATTCTCTGGAGGACCAGATATTCCTCCAAGTCACAGTGGAAGGAGATGGGATTGGCAAAAATTACCTTTTCCCATTTCCAGTAGCACAACTCATTTGGAAAGTCTGCTCATGAGGATTTGCATCCAACTCCACTGTGATTCGGAAATAATCTGAGTGCACACATTCAGCACATATCATTTAACACCAGTAGCAGGACTGTTATCACTGATGATTCTTCTCTTTCTAGCTAGGACATTCACTCTTTAAAAATTTCAGCTTTAAATACCATAAACATGGATGCATATTAGTTTACCCAATATATTTTCCTGATTTTTTTTTTATTAAAAGCAGGAAGGACACATGCAGCTGTTAACAACAGAGGCTCTTGAACACATCCAAAGGGCTTCCTGATCTTCGCATTGGGAAACCTCATCAAACACATTCAGAAATAATAATGCACAACTTTGAGAGGGCAGCTACTTCCAGAATAAAGAGGGCCTAAAATTAAAAAGTGCTTGGTGATTAAAAAAAAATGTTATTATTCTAAAACATGAAGCAATTTTGACAGAGTTGGGATGGGGCAACTTTATGAAAAACACATATTTCCAAGTTTCTTTTGTATGACTCTGTATTTTAGTTATTGCTGATCTGAGATTGTTAGGATTACTATTCCACATTTGTTTGGAAAGGGAAAAAAAAATCCCACATTTTTCAGTTTATTTGAGGTAATTTCATTAAACTGTTGACCTCAATAGTTGTTCCTACCACAATATCACAGCAAGGTAATGCAACATAAAAATAGTATTAGCTAGCAGAAAAATTAAAATGTAGCAACCAAAAGAAAATATCCAAATCCTTTGGATAATCAGTCACAGCAATAAGCCTGGAAAAAAAAAATTCAGCAAGCACTGCAGTATCCCTTACCTTTGAGGCAAAATACTCCACATCCCATTGTACACTATCCAAGTCATCATTTTAACAGCTAAGAAGTCCTCTTCTTAACAGCTCTGTCTTTTGCTGCCTCGCATAGCTGTATTATGCTTCCGAGTCCATTTCTTGACAGAACACTCAATGCATATTGCACCTCTAAGCTCAATGCATTATAGAGTTGACTGACTGCCTATATAATTTAATATGATACCACAAGAGACTCGTACACCATCTGCAGAACAAACAAAGTTTGCCAGTCTCATTTTGGCAAAATTTCATTCTGGAAAGCTGAACGTTTGACATACTGTGCAACATCGTTTATCCAACTAGCTTACAGAATTCTTCAGTCATTAAATTTTATTAGGATGAATATTATTATAGCAGCAATGAAGGCTGGGAGTGCGTATACTGAGAAACCAAGGAGCAGCACAAGGTAAACTCTCCCTCCTTTCCCTTTCAGTTCTATTTTCACTGCTTGATCAATATCTACCCTCGTAATACAACTATCAGAATCATCCATTTCTTTTCTCCTGGATTGTTTGCTTTTTTCTCTTGCACCTCCTTTGTTTTTCTCCTCTCCATTTCCTATTTATGCCCTCACACAGAACAAGAGGTTTAAAAGTACCTCACTCTATTTAATAGTTTCAAATAAATCTTCAGGTCTTCACACTGACATTCAGATAAATATAAGTCAACTACATGCTATACAGGATTGATTCATGTGCTTTGGTTTAGTGTGTTTCAAGCATCCCCAATGATTTAGATTATATGTGGATTATGACTTGCTCAAAAATTGATTTATATCTTAACCTGCATAGTCAATGAATACTTTGATTGTAATGTAACTTTTGGGCTCTATCTTTAGATTCTGCTCCTAATTCTTTGTAGTTCTCAGTACATCATTCAAAGCAGTGGTGGGATTTAAAATGGTTTTACTATCGGTTCTATGGGGGCGGTTAGGGGGCATGGCTAGGGGGCAAGGCCATGTGACTAGGTGGGCATGGCTTTTTTGCTTTTTGCAGCAGCACCCCATTTTTTGGGCCTTCTGGGCCTCAGGCAAGCTTCCTGGGGGTCGTTTTTGCTCCCAGAAGGCTTCCCTAGTGCTTAGGAAGGCAGAAAACTGAGCATGGGGGGTGTACCCCCCATGCTTCATTTTAGGGCCTCCCTGGGACCCATGAAGACAAAAAATGGAGGGGGTGGAAGGGTTGGTTTTTTTTGCCTCCCTAGGCCTCAGGGAAGCCTCCTGGGTGAAGCAGTAAGTAAGCGAGGGGAATCCCAGCACAGCTGATCAAAGGAACAGCTGATTGTCAGGAGGAAAAAAAAATACCTTAAGGAATGACTAGGCGGGCTAGGTTCAAGCAGGCAGGGTGCGCGAGCATCAGGTGGGTGGGACAAGCGAGTGAGCGGCAACTGGGTGACTGGGTCAGGGGCGTTGCCAGCCAGAAGTTACTACCGGTTCGGCAACACATGCCAAATCCTTGCTACCGGTTCGAGTGAACCGGTGTAAACTGGCTGAATACCACCACGGATTCAAAGACAAATAATTGACAGAACTGCGAAGTAGAAGGGAAAACTGATAACACAATTTCCTTTTTGGGTTTCCTTCTCTTTCTCTTCTCTTTTCAGAAACAGGCAACCTCTTTCTGAAAAGCATGTTTATGAAAACTCTGAGCAGCTTCAAGCATCTCTGAGATTCCCCCTCTTTTTTCTCTATTTCTCACACATTACTGCCAACAATGGAGAGATCATGTGATAAGGTCAGTTGAGTTCCCTTTTTTCTTTTTCTATAGTAGTACCAAAGCAAGATGGTGATCTTGACAGGCACCGAGTTAAATGATTGAGTATGTTTGGGAGGGTTAGGGTGGGATGAAGTTTGTGGAAGGAGCAGAGAGGATCTTCTGTAGCTTTCAATGGCAATTAGCAGGGGAATAATTGGCGTCTCCAGAGCAGTTGGTGAGGTCCTGTGGGAGACCATTCAAAATTAGAATAAAAAATGGTCCAAGAGCTGGAGAGGAAGCTGGACCTGGAGTTGATTGACTAGATCCAGAAATCAGCTCTTGGTGGTAGCCGTAGCAATGATACCAATTACCATGGCACGTGCTGGATTGAAGCTACCCATCAGCTGCTGGGTGCTGGGCCACCAGGTGCTAGCAAGGTGGTAGAGAACTTGTCTGGTGGTAGAAGCATTACTTATTATTGGCTGGTCTCTGGGGTGATGGAGGATATCCAGTATACCCAGCCTCAGTGAGCTGGACTGCTGGTAGAAAGCAGGGATGGGAGCAAGACCAGGCTAATGCATGAGAAAACTCTTCTATGTTCTGCCATTTCCAGAGTCTTGCTGTATTTCATTTTCAGTTCATATTTTAAGGGATTAAATATATAACAATAATACAAGTGCTAAACTTCAGTTAAAATTGCAGAGCTCCATAAGGAGGGCTTTTAAAAGTCTGATTTTACCACCTCCCGAACTACATCATAGCAAATCAATTATATAATCAGTTCCAAAGCTGAAACATCCATTTCACCTAAAAATTCAGAGGAGTAGAATTACATTTATGATGTTTGAAAAACATTTCAATTTCCTCTACCACATTTATTTAGGGTACAAGATGTTCCTGTGATATCCTCTCTCAGAAAAAAACAAACGTTCTCAGTGTTATTTGATGTCTGTTCTTTCCATTTCTTATATGTTTTTTTCTCCCATCCAATTAGCATCTTAATTACAAACTGAAACTTTATCAATAAGGAATGAAAAATTCGTGAGATGGTTTTGGTCGTCAGAAGTTCAGAGGTAACATAATACTAATAGATTAATTTGTGAAAATTGATGAATACAATATCTGCCGTATAGCACTTTTAGTAACATAACAAATAAACATAGAAATAGGCCTGGAATGGTTGGTTAAAAGGTTTTTTTCCTTGAAGAGGAAATTGAATTAAACCATATAATGCCAATTACTGTCATTACCAATTATATTATGCCTTCCTAGAAATAATGCAGATGCAAGTTTCTAAAGTTACCTAGATGTTTGATGTTAATAGGATAGAATTATCTAGGCCATGAGAAAATCCAGATAGTGGTGGAAAGAAAATATATTTCCCCCCAAATTGTATATTTTCCAATTGAGTAAATGCATACTTCAGAGCACTAATTGCACAAGAAGCAATGTGCATCCAACGTATACATACCAATATGCCCATTTAGTATTTTTATTATTTTGCAAAGATTATTTTAAAGAAATCTGGCAATTTTTCTCTTTTTGAAATTTATCACAACAAATCAAATTCACAGCACTGTATTATGATTTAGCCATAAATTGGTGACAATAAAAATTATTTTAGGGAGGAAGTCTTAAAGTTGCCAAGTTTGGAGACCTCTGGACTAGAACCTAGATCTCTACATTCCTAATCCAAAACCTACATAGAATCTCTTAGTTTGAGATGGGCAGCCATATACATATGACAAATAAATAAATAAAATATAAATATGTTAATGGTTGTTATGATAGTTTCCAGAACCTAATTTAGGGCCTGGTTTATACAGTTACAGAAAGGAAATATACAGTTTTTCTCTGATCAAGGGCCACACCTAGCTTTGTGCAGCATATTAAAGGAAAAACTCTCCCAAAATAGGAAGGTCCAAAGCATGCTTGATATTTGAGAGATCCTGCTTTTAAGAGTCAGAAAGGTTACGCTGGGCTCTGTATGTATGTATTAGTTTGTTTATTTATTTGACTTATATAGTCACACATCTCAACAAATGACTCCGGGTGGCATCCGGGTGACATCATAAACCATAAAAACAATTTTACAAACACTAACTAAATATATATTGCCCTAAGTGAAAGTAATATGGAGGTTAATACAGTCAGAAAACTGGGCCCTTAACACACTTGTGATCTCAGGCCCCTGAACACAACCAAGTACCCTTCACCTTCCCTATCCCTTAAAAAGACCTTCCTCAATTTAAGAGATGTCCATGGCGGCAGTGCTAAAAAAAGTCAAGGTGGGGGCCTTGCCCTTATTTTTGGGTGTTATGCCTGCAACACGTATTAAAAGGCTGGGGCTTTGCATATTTGAAAATGGCCATTGTAAACTCTCTCTTCAAAGGCCTCTACCCACTGGTTCTTGCAGGTAAATTTTGGGTAAAAATTTAGATCTGCTACACTGTAGTCCTATGTGGCACAGTCTTTCCTATAAACCTCAGAATGCCATTTTAATTAGATTCTTCATCACTTTTATTATCATCACATCAAGCCCTGTTTTAGTCATATAATTTACAAGCAATCTTATTTTAAACTCTGTATGCTGTATGAGTGGTTATAAAAAAAACCAAACTAGAATATAAATGAGGTAGAGATAATGGGCAGAGATGAGTACTGGAATATATTTAAAATACTGTTAACAGGCATGTCATCTTTCTTTTAATTTGTCATGGAAGAAGTATAATACATGATTTGTGGATTTTTTAGCAAGTAACAAAGAGACAGCTTTTTATTAAAGCTATGAAATTTAAAAAAATATGATTTGTTTAGTAATCTTACCCAAGAAATACACTCGAGTAGGGTAGGGGACAACATTGTTAGATTAGACCAACCCAACTAATGTTAGAAATTACAGAAAGAGACTTCAGACCTCATCTGTTTCTGTCTGTTTCTAGGACTGCTCACGCAAAATAGAACAGAGTATGATCATATTTGGAGAAGCCACCAAAAGGAAGGTAAGGTTTGGAAATGGGTTGAATCTGGTTAACCAACTGGGAGGGAATACAAAATCCTATTTTTTTTTCAATATGTCCATATAGGACAGCAATCTGGAAAGCTGGTAGCTCCTCTACTCTAAGTCCCCTTTCTCCTTGTTTGTCACATGCTTATTACATATTACATATCCATATTGCACATTCATATTGCATACAGACAAAGATATGGCCACTGCTGGTAAACAGGTTGGAAATAACTCCAGAAACATATTCCGTCTGTTTTTCCAATCTTGTTCTAAGACTGCATTTGGATCTTTCTTTTCTTTTCTTTTCTTTTATTTTCTTTATAAAGTTTTATTTGGGTTTTCACACACACAAAATACAAGTAAAACATCTTTTTTGAAAATAGCATGGTCCCGGGTTACACTTCTTTATACAGACAAAAACTCAATTTCATGCTCATTTTTGTGTTCTATTCCATATCTTATTACTATTTTGCATTTTCTATATCGTTTTTCCCCTTTTTAATTTTCTCAACTTTATTTTGATTATCTCATCTCAATTCAAATCATTATGTTTCTTCTTTTGTCTGTCCTGTTTCAATTTCATATTATCTTTTCTCATTAAACAAATTTTCTCCTGTAGTTACTAATTGGAGTATTTTGTTGCCATGTTTCAGTTAAAATGTATCTTTTAGAAGTCTTGTTGGGATTTTACTGTAAGTTATTTTTAATTCCAGGCAGTCTCCTCCCTTCCAGATCCTGCCCTTTTATTCTTTTTCTCTCCTTTCCTGCTTTCAAAAGCTTTTAAGTATCCAGAAATCTTTATTATCCCTTTGACATTTTATTTTCAGTTTAAATGCCTATTGATGTCAAAGTGGATTTTTTTTTTCAATTTCTTGCTTAAGTCTCTTAGCTGTCAGTATAGGGAAAGGAAGAGGAGAGAAAAAAACCCAAATCCTTTCCCTTTTCTCTCTCCGCTGCTTGAAAATCTTCTTTGGGAACAGTGTTATTTTTTTTTTATAGTTTAAATTCCAGGGTACCTTATTTGTTGCTTTTGCTATTTGACCCAGTCAACCAAAACTTTCTCTTCTTATCTTCCTCCTGCACATTCTTTTCCGGTCGAGTTCTTCTTTGGGGTGGCCATTTCTGACCACTGCTGCAACCGCCTTCCGGAAAGGGAGGAATGGCCAGCTGAGGAGGAGAGATGCGGCTCTCCTCAACCCTGCAGGCAGTCTCCCCTCTTTTCACCACCTCTACGGGGTGGCTTGGCCCCGAAACCAGCCAGCTCGGGGTGCTCCAGTGGTGAGCACGGATCGAAACAGCACAGAGTCACGGTTTCGGTCTGTTGCTGAAGAAGCTCAAATCGGAAGTCCCTGCATTTGGATCTTTCTAAGTTATCTATTTCCTCCCCCTAAGGATAGGCCAACGACTCCAAAGCACGTTGGTCCCCTCCGTTCCCTGGATCGGAAACCTGGTGAAGAATCTGCTTACCTGAGCATTGAGGGGAGTAGCGAATAGATCCACTGCCGGGGAGCCGAACCTGTGGGACAATATCAGAAACAGTGAAGGGTGGAGGCTCCATTCCAAATGGTCGACCTGGGACTGACTCAACCAGTCGGCCTGGACATTGTTGACCCCTGATATGTGATCTGCCTTGAGGGAAAGCAGATGCTTCTCTGCCCATCTCCCCAGGCATTCCACCTCCCTCATGAGAGCCCTGGACCTGGTGCCCCCGTCTGTTGACATGAGTCTTTGCAGCCACATTGTCTGTCATGACGAGGATGTGGCAACCTGTCACTCTGTGTCGGAAATGCTTCAGGGCCAAGAAAATGGCCCTGAGTTTGAGCCAATTGATGGCGCAAGTCCTGTCTCCCAGCTGCCTTGAGCTATCTCACCCTCTAGATGGGCTCCCCAGCCCTGGAGGCTGGCATCCATGGTGAGCAGGGCCCTGTTTGGTTCCCTGAAGGGAAGGTCCTGCCCTACTGCCTGGGACTGCCACCACCTGAAGGAATGAAGAACTTGAGATGGAACCTGAACTCTGATTGCTGAATGGTTGGTGCCTGCCCTTTGGAATGGCAGCAGGAACCACTGAAGCACTCGTGCATGAAGGCGGGCCTACGGGACAATGCCAATGCAGGAGATCATCTTCCCCAGGAGCTGAGACAGGAGAGACAGTGGAACGGTGCGTTGTCCTCTGATCTGGATAGTAAAGGCGTTGAGGCTCTCCCTGGGTTCTGGGGAGAGGAAAACTTGGCAGCGGGAAGTATCGATGATCGCCCCGAGATGCTGCAGCCTGGTCATAAGGGAGAGGTGGCTTTTCTTGAGGTTGATCGAGAAGCTGTGGTCTCGCAGGCACTGTACCATGATGAGAAGATCTCAATGGGCTGAACTGATGGACTGCAACTGAATCAGGATATTGTCCAGATAGCACTGGACCCTCACCAGAATAGCCCTCAGCGATGCCACCAGAACTGTCAGCACCTTTGTGAAGACCCTGGGCGCCGATGAAAGAACAAATGGAAGGGCCCAGTACTGGAAATGGACATTCTGGTAACAGAAACGGAGAAACTGGCGGTAATGAGGCTAAATAGGTATATGGAGGTAAGCCTCCGTGAGATCAATGGAGGAAAGGAGGTCGCCCTCTTGTACACTCTCTAAAATGGAATGCAGAGTTTGCATTTTAAAGCGCCTGTACAGAATAAGCCTGTTTAGCTACTTAAGGTTGAGGATGGCCCTCCACCACTCCCCAAAGCCTTCGGGATGATGAAGAGTCAAGAGTAGAAACCTAGTCCTCATTGTTCCATCGGAACCAGCTCAATGGCCCTAATTTCGACCAGGTGTTGAATGGCCGAATCCACGAGGTCCCGTCGAGATCTGTCCCTTGACATAGGGCATCAATATAAAGATGGGTGGAGATATAAACTCAATCTGCAGGCCAAACCATACTGTTTCCAGTACCCAGGCATCTGAAGTTGACTCCTCCCATTGAGATGCGAAAAAGGCCAAACGGCCTCTGATGGGGGGTGTCAACCATCTCTTTACTTCGAGCGATGGAATGAATGACCTCCTCCCCCTCGAAAGGGCTGTTGCCTGCCTGAAGCCTCAGGACGTTAGTCTTGACGTTGAGGGAATGATCTCTGGCCTCTAGAGAATCACGATGGGGATTCAGATCTGAATATGGCTGGTCGATAGTACGGACTGGGACGATATTCTGACCTCTTCCCTGCTGTAGAGAGAACTTTTCTCTTGTCCTTGGTTTCGACCAAGTAAGGCTCCAGAGCCCTCCCGAACAGCTTATCCCCTGAACAGGGAACCGATGCCAACTTTCATTTGCACTTCGCATCCAACTGCCAGTTCCAAAGCCAAAGGAGTCACCTGGCCACCACAGAAGAAGCCATAGCACTGGAGGCGAATTTGGCTGAGTCCAAGGTCGCATCAGCCGTAAATTCCGCAGCTGCAATTATTTTGTTAAGATCCTGGTGAGCCCTGGAATCAGTGGCCAGGAGTCTTTCTTGAAGCTGATGGAGCCATCACAATGAGGACCTTGTGAAAAATGAGGCAGCCATAGATGCCCTGATAGCCCGTGCTGCAGCCTGGTGGGTGCATCTGAGGGTTTGTTCAGACCTCCTATCCTCTGCCTTAAGCACATCCTCAGGCTCAATGGGTGTGCCCGATGAGGAGAAAGAGGCCACCACCAGGGCATCTACTGTAAGGACAATGAGGGCATTGCCCAAGGCTGGTCCCCCATTGTAAAACTGCCTATCATGCGATGAAGGCCATGGTTCATCATGCGATGAAGGCCTGGGGAGATACCCTGTTCCCTAACCAGATCCAGGAATATGGTGGGAGAAGAGAGAATCTCAGTGTGAATCACTGGTTTTGTGAACAGAGAATCACTGTGGCCTGGAGGGGCCGTCTGAGGCTCTGGGGCCACTTCCTCAGCTGTCAATTGTGCCGTAACCAAGGCTTTGTGTAAGAGAGGTTTGAAAAGGGAAGGTTTGAAAACCCCAGTAAAGGAAGGCTGATCAGCTTTAAATTCTTCCTCCTCAGACATATTGCGATCAACAATCGCACCCTCCTCCTCCTCAGAGAGTAGTGACTGTGATCAGAAGGGTTAGTATAATCTTCTTCCTCCTCCTCCCCCCAATCGGAATGAGCTGGCCAATGGCTAGGGAAAACTCTGAAAGAAGGAGCCACCCCTTGGGGCAAGGAAGACAACAAGGACTGACCCCTGACAACCACCATATCCTTGATGTCATCATGGCAATGGCCTGAAGGGGGTTCCGAGGGACTCATACCAGCAGTCATAGGAGTATAAGTAGCTGTTGGCATCGGCCTGTGACCTGCTTGTACCCAGTGACCCAATGGAAGGGAAGGTCCTGGGCCCCAGGATGCCTGTCTGGAAGAAGGACTCTTCTTACTCAAGTCTTAGGGTATATGCTCCCCCTCCACCCTCTCAGGGGACCAATCTAAAAGGTGACTAGCAGAGGTAGAGGCCACTCCCCCCCCCCTTGCAGACATATCAGGGCAAGCCTGCAGCTCCCCGTGCTGGGAGGACTGATGAATCTGATCTCTCATCTGTGCCAATGTCTTTTCAAACTGCTTTTCCAAAGCAACATGTCTTCTCTTCTCAGCTCTAAGCTCTGATTTGGAAGTCTTTTTTGGAGCTACGGCTTTGGCTTTGATTTTAGCAGCCACTTCTCTGTTTGTAGAACGCCTTTGTCTTTCCTTGTCTTAATAGGGGCTGGAGGATCACAAAGTTCTTCTGGCCCCATGGAGGCTGCATGTGAGGCTTCCTTCTCCATTACGCCAACAGGATAGACACAGAAGGCGCTGAGAGCTTCCCCACTTTAAGTGCAGCCTGTAGCGGGGGCCAAATCAGCTCTAAGGCTGTGAGACCCAATCAGTATTCACCAAGGAGAAAACAAAAACGAATCCATCTCCCAAATGGCCGCCTGCTACGTGTGGCAGTCCAGGAACAGCCAGCCCCGAGCTGCTTCATGCTAGCCTGAACAGCTGCAAAGCGGCGAAATTCGATCCCCAGAGTCAGCTGTGAAGCGGGGAGAAGATCGGTAGCGTGGCAGCACTTTCTGATCTTCGGGCTGCATAGGAGGCTCATTAGAACTTTCCCTGTAGCTGCAGCCTTCCAACGAGGCAGCGCCAAAGCTTTGATGCTACCGGAGAGCAGATTCCCCGCCCCCTGAAGCCTTTTCTCAACCAGAGCCCCAGGAGCAGCAGAAACAATGAGGGAAAGAAACCCTTATCAAATATCAAGTAAACTCTTTTAAACTCGTGCGAAGCTCAGACTATCTTCCAGAGACTAAGCTCTAAGTCAAGAGCTG
Source organism: Notechis scutatus (assembly GCF_049901735.1). Classification (NCBI taxonomy): domain Eukaryota; kingdom Metazoa; phylum Chordata; class Lepidosauria; order Squamata; family Elapidae; genus Notechis; species Notechis scutatus. The sequence continues at coordinate 247,616,967 of NC_142009.1, read as the reverse complement.
AGTCAAAAAGATGGTGAGCAGCTAAGGCGGATTGGTTTTATAGTGGCAGACCCAGCTCTATGACGTCAGTAGGAGGAGTCATACTCATTTCCTGGACACTCTTAGCAGCCTGTATGAGAATATACTATTCTTTGTTTTATACCCAGCTCTTTCTATCTCTCTATCACACACACACACACACACACACACACTTTCAATGGAATACATTCTAACTTTCTTTGAACATGGATATATTGATACATAGTTATATATACACATATATACAGATAGTCCTCAACTTGCAATTACAATTGAACCCAAAATTTATGTTGCTAAATGAGACATTTGTTAAGTGAATTTTGCCACATTTTACAACCTTTCTTGCCAAAGCTGTTAAGTGAATCACTGCAGTTGTAATGTTAGTGACATGATGATTAAGTGAAACTGACTTCCACATTGATTTTACTTGCTCAGAAGGTTGTAAAAGATGATCATATGAATCACATAAATATCACTCAATTGCCAAGTCTGAATTTTGATCATGTGACCATAGGGATACTGCAATGATTGTCGGTGTGAAAAATGGTGATAAATCACTTTTTTCAGTGCCATTGTAACTTTGAACTGTAACTAAATGAACTACCGTATTTATCGGCGTATAACACGCACTGGCGTATAACACGCATCTTCATTTTAAAGGGGGAAATTTCAGGAAAAAAAATTTAAAAAATTCTGCCTGCCTGCCTTAGTTTCTGGTTGTTTGGGAGCAGCTTCGCTGAGAATAATAACTATTCGCCTCTTTTACTCAGCCGAAGCTGTTCCGATTCAACCATTAACGAAGGCAGGCAGGCAGGCAGAACGGAGCACTGCGGGCGGGCGGGCGGGCGGACGGGGTGGGGGGGGGGAGAGGCGACAGGAAAAGGCCCCCGCTTCTTTGAAGCAGTTTCTTCCTGTGCTGGTGGAGGAGCGAGAGAGCAACTGAGAGAGCTGACCCAGAGAGAAGGACAGGCTTCGGTTGCTTCCTCCTCCCCTTCTTTCATTTGTGTCCTTGATCCCCGATCCCAGCAGCATTCACCAAAGGCTTCTAACATATATCGGCGTATAACACGCATACATCATTTGCCCCCTATTTTCAGGGGGAAAAAGTGCGTGTTATACGCCGATAAATACGGTATCTGCACAGAGTTCACAATTCTACATACTCCAAATAACTCAAGGTGGATTATAATCCATAAAGTATGTAATAAAATAAAGTGAAATGAAAATTACAATACTTAATTAAATGTAAATAACTATAATAAAGTAATAGAGACATAGGTTTTTACAAAGAATAATAGGGTCCCCTAATTTTTAAGTTCTGATTGCAAAAATAATACCTGAGTTTTCTCCTGGTATTGAAATGAAATCAATACTGATGCTAGCCAACTTCCTGAAAACATTCCAAAATCAGGATGTTCCTCTCCTAAGTAATTTACTGCAGATTTCTCCCCGTCTCAGTTTGCAGACCATAATATTTTGTTAGGTACAGTTTCCTAGTATGATTTGATTGCTTATTGTACCCTATGACTATCATTAAGTGTTTTCCTTATGATTCTTGACTCTTGACGAATGTAGCTTTTATGTGTATTGAGAATATTTGCACCAAGACAAATTCCTTGTGTGTCCAATCACACTTGGCCAATAAAGTATTCTATTCTATTCTATTCTATTCTATTCTATTCTATTCTATTCTATTCTATTCTATTCTATTCTATTCTATTCTATTCTGGAAGAAGCATTTTCCCTCAAGCTTCAAGGGTTTTTTGTATGGGCATCTCTACATTAGAAGATACACGTATAATTGAAACCGCCTATCTTCTACTATTCTTGGAAGTTGACCAAATTCTCAGATACAATTTCCATCTCTTTTTGAGGTTAAATAGGCAGAAAAGATCTTGCTAAATGCTTTTCTTCTTTGAAATTTCCTGGGAGTAGTGTGGCAGTGAGAGGGTCCATTTCAGGATGGAATAAAATCTTCTAAGACTTCTGTCTATAATGTAGTAAGTAGGCAGAGGGATACTGTGTGAGTATATATTATTTATTCTGGATAATTCAAAGCCTTACTCTGATATCTCCAAGTTAAAAAGGGAAAAAAGGAGTTGGTGGCTGTGCGTATCAGTGAAAGCAATCACGGTTGTGTTATTTGGGATGGCCAGATGGTGTGTGAGGGCCTTAAAAGTTTAAATGTCATTACTAAAACCAGATGTTACATAGTTTTCAGTTCCTAACCTTAATTTCCTACAGCCTAGGGACAGGTTGTCAGACACAGGAAATCAAGAGACAGAATAGAATTCAAAAGCACCATGAGTTTTCTCCATGTAACCTATAAACAAGAATCTGATTTAATAATGATCGAGGAAAATTGATGCCACATAAGAGTAAATGAACTTCATGGAGGGATGCTGGACTTCGGTATCTTACAGGGGCACACCAATTCCAAACTGATGATGCATTTGACCTCACCCTCAGACTCAGCAGGTGTTACACAGATGGTCTTCCAGAGATTGCTATACAACACTTTAGTAACAATAGAAAATAATATATGTAGCTCAAGGTTGAACTATGGAATTCATGGCAATCTATGAGCTTGATTATTTGCTTGCACTGATGATGTTTGTATTACCTAGACTGGTAATAAAATATCTGCAAGCAAATAACCAAGCTCTGAGAGAGAATCAAGGACTCCATTTTAGTACTATCAACCAGCATGCTGGAAGTTGTAGTTTAATACTAATGGATCATCTACCAGTTCCATCTCCTTGAATTTGGGAAGAACAGATCTGCTTTCATTTTCAGATCAAGCAATTTTTGTTATAAGAAAGGATATTTCCAGTGTGTTTTCACAAAACATGTAAAATGCAAAGTGCCTACCTTTTTCTAAAATATCCTCACAACTCCCAGCTTCTTAAGTCATCTCCCAATGAACACAACTAGTATGTTAAAATAGCACTGACAGATGACCTAAAAATGTTTGCAAAATCCTGTTCCTCTCTCGAGGGTACAGAAAACCCAAAAGGAACCTGCCATGAGACAAAAGAAATAGCTGAATGGTAACGGATGCAAACTAAGGCAGCCTGCATCTGAGAAGATTAAGGGTTTTAAAGAGAAGGCAGCAAAAAGTCAAAAGAACAAGTTAAAATAGCTAATAGGAAGTAAAAGAACAGTAAGGTAGTATTTCCCTCTTTATGATGGGTAAAAAAGAACGAGTGCTCTTGGAATGACTGAATCAGACTTGGCCCAGTACAATCTAGTATGCAATGAAATAGTCAGGACAATGTGTTGAAAATGAAATTATTTGGGAGTTGGTCTACATAATAAACAGATGGTTTGACTACTGTAAAAAGGACGTTGCTGCAGTAAAATTATATTAAAAAGAGTATGTCGGTGCATAGATTTCCAACTACATTTGTTGCCTTGATTTTAGTGGCTTTAGTTCCTGGTTGCACTCACCTTCTAGGGAAAAAATGTGATTAGTCATTTTTATTATTATTATTTATTTATTTATTTATTTATTTATTTGATTTGCCAATTGTTTACAAGATAATAAGTATAAGTGTATACATAGTTGTGAATACATGAAATGGGTACATATAAGAAAAATAAAAGAAGAATAAGAGAAACAATAGGACAGGGACGGTAGGCACGTTGGTGCGCTTATGCACGCCCCCTACAGACCTCTTAGGAAAGGGGTGAGGTCAATAGTAGACAGTCTAAGGTTAAAGTTTTTGGGGTTTGGGGAAGAAACTACAGAGTCGGGTAGAGTATTCCAGACATTGACCACTCTATTGCTGAAGTCGTATTTCCTGCAATCAAGTTTGGTGCGGTTAACTTTGAGTTTGTATCTATTGTGTGCTCTTGTGTTGTTATGGTTGAAGCTGAAGTATTCATTGACAGGTAGGACATTGCAATGTGTGATTTTATATACCATGCTTAAATCAGACCAAAGACGGCGTAATTCAAGGTTTTCTAGTTCTATCCTTGAATTGTTTTACTCTTGAATTGTTTTATCCTTGAATTGTTTTACTCACAAAAAAATCATGCGTGCTATGTTAAATACAGCACGTTAAAATGATTATGATTAGGAAAAAAGAATAGTAAGGTATGCAGTATTACAGATTAAAAAAAATAAAAGATGCTTGAAGCACAGTGAGAACCTGAAAGTAACATGTGTCTGTGTGAAATTCTTTAAATCAAGTGCACATTTTTCTTTGACTGCAGCAACCAGGCAACCCCAGGGAAAGATGTGACTACATTAGGGGGTTAGAGGCAGGGGCCTCATTTTCATACACCTCCATTCTGAAGCATCTTTTTGCTCTTCTGAAGCACTTTCAAGCTGTGCTGTTTTCATTTATACAATTGGCCTTTAATTAGCTCAGCTTTTTTTAAAAACAAACAAACCCCAAAGCAAGAAAGAAGTGGTTACAATAAAAACAAGTTAAATGGGAAAGATTTTTGCTTCTCTCAGAAATTGCTATTGAGTTTTGATTTTGAGATCATTTCTTCTGGAACAATTTTGATTTAATCCTCTTATGATTCATATATATCCCACGTGCCTTGATTGATAATGTGCAGATTGGCTTACTTTTTTGAGATATCTGCCTTGTTCGTGGATGGTTTGGTTTCTGAATGGTGCTTCGTGCCCGGATAAATACAAACAATCTGTTTAGCCCCATGGTGAGAGATTCTCTCATTCAGTTTCCATTTGCTTATGCTCCCTTGGGTTTTTCACCCTCAGTGGCTCTCACCTCTGAAAGAAGTTGATAAATTTGGCCGGAGCAACTCCCAAAGGGTTAGGCAAGTTTGAACAGCTGGGCATTCTGAGGAGCACCTGCATGCAAATGCAGTCCAAAAGGAAACCCTCCAGCCAAAAGTAAATGACCTGACATTAACCATTAGTAAGTGGAAGGAAATGAAAGATATAAAGGAAAATGATAAGAAACAAAAGGACTTTACAGAACAGAGTGCACAGCTTTTCATTTGTATTTCTCATTTATGCATTTTACAAATTGCAGAATCGAGGTTTGATCCCATCTAAGGGAGGGGGGAAACAGTTTCATTCAGATAGGTTTTTGAACTTATAGTGCTAATCCAGAGACCTATGACTAAAAATAAGCAACAGTCTGCCTAATTGGTTTGGCACAAGCTTAGCTTCTGATTGAAATCAAAGCTATATTAATAGCAGGTGTATGCTTTCTGTTACACAGTACAAAAAGAAAAAAAAAACCTGAAACATACCCTTTCTTTTTAATTAGGAACTGTGCTTGAAGTCAATACACTTGGCTTCTCAGCCTGCCTACTTTAAAAGGGGCAAGGGAGAAGGATAATTTATGTTAGGGTTATATGAATCATGTTCTATACACACACACAAACACACACGATGATGCATAAAGGAATGAAATGTGAAATCGTTAAGAGTGAAACAAATCACATCTGATTTATTTCAGACCTAACACTTAAGTTCAAGGCTCTAAAACAAAGACTTAAATAGGCAATGTTAGAGAATTCTCTTGCAGCATCGCCAACATTTCAGTATTCACTCTTTATCTGTGGGATCAAGTCTGTTAGGGAGGCTTGGTAAGTGTTACTCAGCCATCATTCCTGGTTATGTACATCTGTGGTCAATTTTCCATGCTTTTTCCCATAAAAGGCAAATTAGGCACTGTACTTGCAACACGGTAATCTAAACAATATGAACAATGTTACAGTTAAAGACCATCTGGCTCATCTACTACTGCTCGGAATGTTTAACTCCTTGGAGTAAAATATGAACATTCAATAAGAGATGTTTTACTTGTTCCAATAGTTTGCAGGTAGCCAGAGTGCATGGCTTTCCAGGACCTTTTGTCCTTACTTCTCCCTTCCTGTACCACCCTATCAGCTGCCAGAAAACATTTCTTCAGTTCTTTTGGAAAATAGTATCTTGGCTCCTTTTATAGGAAATGTACTGTATATTATACTGCAGCTTTATAATTAAAAGGAGTGAACATTTTTAGATAATTGTATGAGTAAAAAGAGGACCCAAGAGGTCTGTCTGTCTGTCTGTCTGTCTGTCTCTCTCTCTCTCTCTCTCACACACACACACGTTCAGCATTTTCCTCTATGGGGTATCATTTCAAACTATGATTAAACTATGGCTTGTTGTTACATCTGAATCTGTCTCAATGCATTTTCCAAAACAATTAAAATAACATAGATCACAGGAGTCTTTGTTTCAGAAATGTGTAAGCCCCATCTGAAAAGAGGCACGTTACAGACCCTCTTTCTAATTTCACAAGAAAAGAGTTAAATGTTATCTGCACAAATCATGCAGCTGTGCAAACTCTGGCTGCCTGAACAAAAGAGTTCCAAAGACTCCTTTTCTCAATAACTTTGTTAAAAGAAAACAGGAAAGCATACTTTAACAGTTTCATAATTTCTCATTTTCTTATTTTTTTCCCCCAAAATGAATTTTGTTTCAATGGGGAGAGGAGCAAGGGTTAAATCTGATCTTATACATTTTCTCTGAACATTAACTGGAATACAAAGGGGATTTTCACATTCATTGGGCTTGTTTAGCTTTAAGTCCCTATGGCTACATTAAAACACAAACATGGCCATATCTGGTTTCCACATAAACATTCAGTTTAAACCATCTCTTTTTCCACCTACTGATTTTTGCAGTGTTAATGTTAGCCCTTGTCCTTTCCTTCCTTTTTACTAAATGATACTGATATTAATCCCCTCACCCAGATGTTAACTGAAATTTACCCAGTTGTCTGTGTGTGTGCCCCCGCCCTCCAAAATGGATAAACAATTTGCATTTGAATATATGTTTTACCCTGACTGCTCTTTAGAAGGCCAGGTTCTGAAGATGAAGCTCAAATACTTTGGCCACCTAATGAGAAGGAAGGACTCACTGGAGAAGAGCCTAATGCTGGGAATGGTTGAGGGCTAAAGAAGAAGGGGACGACAGAGAATGAGGTGGCTGGATGGAGTCACTGAAGCAGTCGGTGTGAGCTTAAATGGACTCCAGGGGATGGTAGAGGACAGGAAGGTCTGGAAGAATGTTGTCCATGGGGTCACGATGGGCCAGACACGACTTCGCAACTAACAACAACAATATGTTTTACAATTATAAATAAGAATTGTAGTTGCATCGAACTTTTACTTATTATTATTCACTGTCAAATTTGAATTGATTTAACTTTTAAAAAGTCATAATTAGGAACTTCTTAATTTAATGGAAAGTGTGAGGAGATTTACAGGTAGTCCTCAACCTACAACCATTTGTTCACTGACTGTTCAAAGTCACAAAGGCAATTAAAAAGTTACTTAGGACCATTTTTTACACTTAGAACCACTGCAGCATTCCCATGGTCATGTGATCAAAATTTGGACACTTGGCTACTGGCTGCAGTGTCCCAGAGTTCATGTGACCACCTTTTGCCAATTTCTGGCAAGCAAAGTCAACGGAGAAGCCAGATTCACTTTATAACGTTGCTAATTTAACAAATGCAGTGATTCACTGAACAACCGTGGCAAGAAAGATTGTGAAATGGAGCAAAACTCACTTAACAACTGTCTCGCTTAGCAACAGAAATTTTGGGCTCAATTGTGATCATAAGTCAAGGACTACCTGCACATTATAATTAGAATTTTAGATCATGTCACGTTTATTTGGCAAGAGTGGAATTAATAAAATACCATTTGGAAAATGGAAAAAAAAAACCTTGATACACTCTTACTTTATAAGTAACTATCCATGATTCATCTAGAATTAAAATAGTTACATTAAATTTCATTGAAATTAATTTGCATTTGTCATGACTAATATTCCATTGATTTTTATGTCAGCTAAGTATGATTAACACCACCTGGGAATAACCCATTGTATTCCAGTGTATACAAATCAAAGTGATTCACAAATACTGTCAGGTCTAAACTATCTATTTCACTATTATATTCCTTTAATGGAGTTATATCTAAAAGAAAATTTTCTTGTCTTACCACTTCTTGGCTTGTCAAGAGTTTTCCATTCCTGGATGTTTCTTAGACTTTTCCCCAGGAGAGATCACTCTTGTTATACTACTTTTACATTTTCCAAATGTAATTTTTTTTTCTTACTTGAATACAATTGAATTCTGCCTCTGTGGCAGCATCAAAATATAGATTTCTCTCTCCCATTCCTTACAGTAGAGACTGAATACACAATTGTTCTGCTCGTATCTTTCATAGCGAACCTATTGCTGAGTAATTCAATAACTTTATTTTTTTTATTTCAAAAACTGCAAAACTGGTTCTGTTTGTACTTGACATTAAATAAATGCACTATTTTTAAATAAATGCACTATTAAATATTTAAACTTATTCTCTGTGTCAGTACAATGCTTTGTTTTCCCCTTCAAAGCCTACTTCAGTCCCTATTTTGACATTCTGATTATTTAATGACATAAAAAAGACCCCAGGAGTATGAGTGAAAAAGATCATTGCCAAGAGAATATTGCAGCTGATTGGCCGTCTCTGGATTTAGCATTCATTATTTAAGTCAAATGCATATTATAAAACCTTTAATATTATATTGACTCATCCTCTTTAATTTTCAATTTCCAGTAAAAGAATCCATTAGTTTTTGGCACCAGATAAGTTGCACTGAAAGGGAATTAATGTTTTTTTATCTAATTCTTTTGTTCTACTGTAATCAGAATAACATTTGTAAATATAGAATTTCTATATATGTTTATTCCATAATCACCACTGAGTTCAGTAGGATCTAATGAGGTAAGATTGCAGGCTAAATTTATATCTTGACTATTTCTGTAAGACTCTCATTTAAGATTTTTATAGCTCCATAAACAAGGACATAGATCAGTTCTTGGATTTATCCCTGTATGCAATCATATGTCAAAGTGAAAATAAAATGAATGGTCTATATTTTTAGTGATCAAAAAAGGTGGATGAAAAAGAAATTATATATGCTCCAAGAGTATTTAGATATGATAAGGTATAGATGGTACAACTGAAGAAATATTGACTCTTGGGATATAATTGACATTTAATTAAGAAATTGGTCTATATGCTTAAGATTTCCTTGGATCATTCTCTTCTTTGTAAATCAAAGTACTACATGCTTCTTCCTATGTATATTTCTTTTTGTCTCTTGGATGTTGTTCATCTGTGATTAAAAGTTCTAACAGTTCTTCTAGATCGTTCAATTTAGGGAAGATATATAACAAAATGAATAGTCTTGAATTATGGAATGTTTTGCTTGGCATGGGATTGAAGGTGGCTTACTGAGTTCAGTAAGAAAGGTATAAATGGAAGAAAAGCATGTATGAAATTAAATGAGATGCTTAGTGAATGGTTTACCATTGAGGATAGAGTAAGAAAAGGTTATGTTATGCCACCTTAGTTTGTTGCATATAATTATATAAGGAAAGTCTCAAAGGTGTTTTTTTTAAAGACAACTGGACTTCCCTTGTTTTTGCTTGGAGATATTTCGCTGGACTGGGCATTTTGATATGCAGATGATATGCTGTTGGCTAAAACTCAAATGATTTGCAATAAATATTAAATTTATGTAACGTGATATGAAAAACTGGAATATGATTGTGGGTATTTAGATATGTAGATGATACCATGGGGTTGGCTAAAATGTGTGGATATATCAGGAGAAACAAAATTAAGTAAAATGTGCTAGGAATGAAGCACTTAATTAGAAGGAGTTAAACCAGAAATTAGAGGGTCAAGAATGATGGATGATTTAAGAATAAGTAAATTAAGGATAAGAACTGAATAAAAAGGGGAATGATCAGTATGCGGTAAGGGCATTTGAGTGTTTTGCTCATCCAGAGAGAAAGAACTAAGATCAGATTACAAAAATATATGAAAAGTAAACAGGTAGAGAGAATGGGGTAACCCAAGTCATGCATGACCAAGTTATACTATTTTTTTTGGATAAGGAATGCTTTTATCAAAATGCAAAAGTATTACTTATACAACGAAATATACAGATGGGAGGCAAAGATAGTCACAATTTAGTCTCCAACCCAAACACAGACAAGCTATACAGTTTCATTCCAACACAGATGTTTTTGTGGCATATTTTCCAAGGAACAAGCCAAAAGTGTTGCATTGGAATCAGTCCTTATAAACATGACATGTTTATGGACATGCATATTGAAGTATGTCATACCTAATTTTCTAGAGTGGTACTGACACTTAAAAAGCAGATGTGGTCTTTAAAAAAAATACCAGCTGTTTTATTTAACAATAAAAATTCCCTACTTTGTGAATTTTCTATTCTTTATAATTTGGCATAATGGTGCAAATAAGAACTTGCTTATCACCTATGTTTCCATAGAGCAGTGACACCTATGTGAACTATGGCACTGAAGCATAAGTCCTGTTGTTATAGCACACAGGAGAGTATCAGAATCAAATGTATAACCAAATTAATGTATATAAATTACCTACCCATAAATTACCTACACATAAATTACCTACCCAGATGGAAGTTTTTTCAGAGTTCCTATACTAGTTGGTGGGTAGTAAATAAAACAAAATAATCCTTGTAGTACTACAGATACCATAACCATGCAGGATCATAGTTATGGAGAAGTAGCTTCTTATTATTGCAAATAGATCTTAGGAAGGCATTTAGAACTTAAAACTACATACTGTAGATAGGTCCTATTACTCAGGTTCTTCCTATTCAAAATAAACAGAATGAAATAAAGATGGGGACAGATTTCAATTGGCTCCACCCAGGACCTCTATTTTTTTATTATGAATCTATCAAACAAAAATTTAAAAAGTGAAAAACAAATATAACCTGAAACCAATGTATAAATATTGAAAACATGTGCGTATGCCCTAAACAATTAAAATCTTTCAGAATAAAAATTAGCTTGATTGTGCTATAAGAAACTTTCCATTTTGTTGCATCAATATATGAAATAGTTCAGAATTTTGATATGTTCATCAGGAAAGCATAATGCTTGTATTATGTTATCTTTAAGCAACTGAAGTGTTTCAATACAAATTTAAATGCTGTGTCAGCATTAAGTCAGAGGAATGTACTGGTTAGAAACTGAATCAGGACCAGTAAGAGGCAGAGATCAAGTCCACCTTCTACGATGGAAGCCTATTGATCAACTTTCTTTTTGTTTAATTTCCTGTGTAGGGTAGCGGTTTGGGGGGGGGAAAATGGAGTACAGAATGCTATGTAGGTTATTCTGAACTACTGAACAATATAAGTTTAATAAAGAAAGAAATATCAGTGGGTGGCTTATGCATGTTACTATCCTTACCCCAAGAACTCAAAACATGACAAAAAGAAATATTTAGATTAAGTAACTCAGCAGGTAATCTGCAGTTTGCTTTAGTTGGTATAACAGAACAAAATGAACAATCTTTTGTACTACTAATACATTTCTACTACACATACATTTACTGAACAATAACATTTAACTACAGGACAACTTCAGTGGACCAGTGCTTAGCAATCAAAAGATTTATTCTTTTTATGAAACAAAATACAAGAATGTCAAGAAGTGTGTTTAAATAACAACTGAAAATACTGTATATACATATGTTGAAAGGTGTCAAAATGCCTTTCTTTCGAGGATTCGATTTTCCTGCTGGGGGAGCTCCGGCGCAAGGACACGGACAACTGCTTGAAAGCTGGATCTTTTTATTTTTCAGGAGGGCAGAGAACAGCGAGAAGTCTGCATTCCTGGGCTAGCTAGCTTCTTATGGTAAGTCCCTGGTTTTTTTATACCCTTTTCTCCCTTTGTAAGTTGATTTTGTGTGAGTGTTTGTATTTGTGCCTTATGTTTCAAATCCTGTTTGAGTTTGTCTTTATTTCTGCCAGAGGGCAAACTCCGCGGGGTGCGGAAGGCAAACTCTGCGGGGTGGCCAGATTGTATTATTGGTTTTCTGTAATCTCTTTTAGCTTTAAGATAGTTTTTCATATTTGTTCTGTGGCAATCTCCTGTCTGTCCCTTTTGTAATTTATATTTTGTGTCTTTTGTCTGTTTGTTTTGCTTATTTGGTATGTCCTGTGTTTGTAAGGGTTTTCTAAATTATCTTTTGTTTCCTTTTCCTATTTGTCTAGTTTTTTTAATTACTTAGGCTTTTGTCTATAGGGATTCTTTAATACTTTTATTTGATTCCTTTTCCTATGTAAATTTGTTTTCTGGCTGACCTGATGTTCCCTTGGGCTTTTCCTGGTTTTTTTTGTGACACTACTGCCTTTGTGAAATTCCCTTTCCACAGGTATGAAAGGAAAGCATTTCCCTGTTCTTTTTCCCATGACTCACAGACTCCGGTTATACCTACGGATTTTCACAATACTTTGGATTTAAAATTGAAGCAGGAGATTGAGGGTCTTTTGTCTTCAAGTTAAATGAACTTTAAATATAGTCTAGACGAGCGGTCCCCAAGTTCACTGGAGAGAGTTTTTTCCCGTGGACTGGAGCATGTGTGGCTTTGCATAGTGCTTGCATCCTGTGGATGGTGCTTCACTTGTTTGAGCAGCCCAGTTTCTGGCACGCCGCAGCCCAGTCCACAGACCGCAGTACCAGTCCATAGACCGGAGGTTGGGGACCCCTGGTCTAGACTAGTCCAGTTTGCCAGTGTCCTTGCTGGCCTGTGTTCTCATGAGCTCAGTATATAGTCTAAGCATTTTTAAGGATAACAATGATCTTTAGTTTGCAGAAGTACCTCTGCTGACAAACCAGTTGGTATTTCCCTCTACCCTTTATGACTCTATGAGTTATTAAAAATCTTTGCCCATCGAGATGGAAGGCAGCTAATTAAAATTAACTTAAATTTCAAATCTACCCAATGGATTTTGAACAAGGCACTTCCAGATCCAATGTTTGGTCAAACTTCCTATTCACTTTTTATCATCATTTGCATCTTTTTCTTTAATTTCCAAAAGCAGCAAAATGTTTTGAAGACATATTTTTTCATGTTGTGATTTCTCAGGCAGAAAATGCTAATAAATAGTGAAAAACCAATACGAACTGCCAAATTCCTTACAATCATTCTGATGCCTGACACACACAGAATGGCACCTGAATAGTTGATTCCTGTAAGATCTTTAGAGCAAGCAAGTTCACTTTAGCATGCTGTCTATCATTGTATCAAACAAGTTGGATATCAAAAATAGACATGTTAATGTTTTTACCTGCATAAATAATAAAACAGTAAGGATAATTTACCTGAAACCAACAACTGGTAAGACAACAAAATAAACAAAGTAATAGAAAAGGAAGAAGTTAAATTGGTCTGGGACTTTAGAATTCAAACAGACAAGCACCTGACATGTAACAGCCCAGACTTGAGAACTGTCAATAAGAATGACAAAAAAGTCTCAGAAGTGGACACTAGAAACAAGCAGAAGAGAAGAGAAAGAATTGGAGAAAATCGCAAAATAGAAAGACCTGCAAACAGAAGCAGAATGACAATGGCAAAAGAAAACAAAGATAGTACCAACACTAATAGATGCTCTGGATGAAATAAAAACCATCTGGAGCACACACTGACAATTTCTGTATATTAGAAATTAGGAAGAAAAGAAAGTTTTAAAACAATGGTCGTTTCCTTCTTTCTAGGCCTTGGCCACTTGAAAATCTCAAGATTACAGCAAAATGATAATAGTAATTCAGAATTCATACAACTTTGCTGGATTTACCCACTAAACTCATGTATGGGCATGAGAGGATGGTACACTCAACAACTACTTCTGAAAAATATGGAAGAAAAGAATAGGAAAGGAATGGGTGTTGCTTTCCTGGAAGTTCTTCTTTTCGCTACATTTCTCTTTACAATTATAAGCATCCATAATTCTCTCTTAAAGTATCAAAAGTATGATGTAAAATAGAAGCAAAGTCTTTCATTTTAGAAAGCAGATTAAAATGTCGAATCTTATGAAAGACTTCTGCATCCTTTTTAGGTTAGAGAAAGAACAAGCAAGGCTTTTGAAAAGCATTATATGATTCAAGAGAAAGAAAGAAATTGACAACAGAGAGCTAAGCAGAAATAAAGCAATTGATAAAACCAATGGAAAACCAAAGTGAGAGAACTGAGGTAGTTAGGTGAGAGATGATCAATTATTTCTATGGAATCAGAGAAGAAAAAAGCATGCTTCTCAAATTTTATGAAAGAAAAGAAGCAACTTTATTTGGGCAGAGAGGTAAGAATTAAAACCCAAAGCAAAATTGTTGAGTTTGATCAACAGAATGGATTTGATGTCAAGGGATAAGACAAATAAATGAGGAGAGAAATAAAGACTTTGGGGGAAGTATAAGTGAACATTGGTATTGACAACTGTCATCTAACAGAAATATTTGACACCTGAACAGGTAATTAAAAGGTAACATATATTGGGGGGGCATCTGTGTGACATAAAATATGATACAAGAGAATGAGTAGATCATAACAAGTAGCTTTATCAATTGTGTGTTATTAAAGTTCTAGGGTTTTGGCTCTTCAGTATTCCAGGAACAAAAACATGATGTAAGGGGCGGAAGAAGGTTAAGGGGGGAGGGTTTTGGAATTGCAGAGCTGTGAGCTGGTGCTATGGGAGCTTGCAGTAGTGTGATGGGCAATCTCCAGGATGATGTATTGTGGTCTGCAGTAAATGAAGAGCTGGACAAGATTGTGCAACCAAACAGCTCCTTTTGGTAGCCAAATGTAACAGAAGCAATGTTCCTGATCACCTGTTTGGTGATGCTTGGCATTGGGCTAGAGATACCCACTGTTAAATATCTAAAGGTGCAGCTACAGAGCTGTGGTGATTCCCAACAATGTAACAACAGAGGCAGTGTGTTTACTAGAGGTTGACCTCTCTCCTGAGAGACAATGGCCATGCAATCCAAAGATGGTCTGACCTTGGCATTCCAAAGGATGCAAGCATCTCAGTGATGGCACTCATGGACAATAAGACTGAGGTTGGGATAATGGATGTATTGGAGAGCTGCTACTAGGTTTGTCACACTGGGCACTATCTAGCTTCTTTCCTTCAAGTGGTGATTGGGCTTAGACAGACAGACAAAAATACGGTGTGTTCCATCTTTCAGCAGCACGTCTCAGGAGTTTGGTCACCTATGATATTCAAAAATCTGGATTGTGAATAGGAACAAATTTTTAGACAGAAGATTTCAGAGAACAGTGTTGAGGTATAATGACTGTTCTCCCTCCTGAGGTAGGGGGCAGGATTGATCATCCTTACTTGCTGTGGTTTTGGATTAGGTATCATTAAACAAAATGGAGCTTTTGAAAAAAAAAACCAGACAGCTACTTAAGGAGTTTGTACAGGTAATACAATTTAGTTACTATATGTACGTGCTTTAGCAATTTCATCTTAATTTTGTTAGAAAATTGGAATTTGAATGCAACATACAATGCAACAAAATATTAAATAACTCAAACTAAAACAAGCTCATAAAACAACAATGCAATTTACAATGTGAATTGCCAAATCAAGCAATTATCAAGAAGTTTCACTCATATCACAATCAAACATACTATTTTTCCAAAAGACCCTCAATAATTATTAAAAAGTATACCTCTCCATGACTATACATATTTAATCATTTCTTAAAGAATCTGTTCATCCATTATTCTCACCAAAACTTACCTTGTGTGCTGGTTACTGGAGCCACCTGGTGCCTTAAGGAGCACCTGCAGCTTACAATACTTGAAATTGGAAAATTTACTGCAGGATAAGCTAATGGGCAGCAAAAGTTAAACAAATTTCTACATTTGACAGACTCTATACCCATAGTTTTATGAATAAGGTTTCAGAGGGCAATTTACTGATGTTGAAAGATTTTGTTAAATCTTTAGAAAAATCTTATTACGGAGGTTTATTATTACTATTGGAGTATACTTGCTGGTTTTAGAATTGCATATTTCTTTATAGAATACTAAACAATAAAATTGTATTATTAAAAAGAGCCATCAAATTAATTAAGGGTTGTTTTTTTTAAAAAAATGAAGATGCACTGAAATTTGGTACGGGAGAAAGTCCCTGTGAGCAGACATTTAACAATTTATTTACCATAGATTTGGCACTGTACTACCAAAATCTCCACCTCCTAGAAACTTGGAGGAAATTGTAACTAGGCGTTGTTTTAAATATACTATGATGAATAAGTTCTGACAATAAATTATAAGAACAGAACAATCCAAACACAACTACTCTATTGGAGTCCATTTGATAACTGAGAAATGTATATTAAGCCCATTCAGTAAATGCCTAATTCACTTATCATATGATATGAATATCTAATGCTACAAATGAGCATTTTTGATCCTATGTTCTGCAAATTCACTCTTCAGATCTCAGTCTTGCAAGATAATATGTCCTGAGGATGTAGTGATTCAACAGAAATACATAGTAAGCAGCCGCAAAACAACCAAGATCACTTTAAAGAGTAACACTGTTGAATAGATTCAGAATTTTTATGGATTACAGTCTATTTTGTCTAATGAATGTAGCATAAACAAGATAATACAGCCATATGAATGGACTAATTCAAGGGAGAGGGTGTCTGCTATTCATAAACGTCCATTAAATGCTACAGCATGTTATTGCAGCAACTTACATCATTTCCATGACATCATTACACTAATAATGCCAATTATATAATTTGCATCAATTTGTATAATGATGTCTTTACCAAAAGATGCAAATCACTGAGGAAATTATTCCATTGCATGAATGAATAATAATACGCTGCATTAAAGTTTCATTATATGATACATTAGGACTGTGCAAATTCTTTTAAAGAATTGCTTCAGAATATACAGAAAATATGTACAAAATAACTATTTTTCCATTGTTAAAACAGCCACATCTTAAGTTCACATAGCATCTGCTGGCTGAGAAATAGAATATTCAGAAAGCAACAGTTACTTTTCATTATAAATGTAAACTGTACACATGTCTTGTTTGATTCACACAAGATAATCAAGCTAAACAAAGGCTATCAAACTTTCAGCTCACTTTCATATGTATAAAAAAGCTTGGGACACGCAGTGAAGCTGCAGAGATTGAATTAAGCTTTGAACACATAAAGAAATAAAAGAGACCCCCACAACAAGCCCCCCCCCCAAAAGAAGAAAGTATTTTTTTTATCCAGTTAGTGCAATGGTTTGCCTGTGTTTTGCTTAGGTGTACACAATAATTTCCATTAATATACCATGTATTTATTCTATATAAAAAGTAATAAAGATACAGTATTAGTGCAAAACCTATTATTGTATGCTTAAAGTTTACAAAACTGAAAATTAGAATAAGATCATTCTTAGTTATTTATTACAGCAATATTTTTAAAAGTTTTTTTTAGAGACATAAACAAAACATAAATATAAAACCATATTTTCAATTACATACAGTGTGTTGTGCACAATCTCTGCAGTCATTCCCTTCCAATTTAAATTAATCCTCATATTACAAATCAGCTATATATATTATTATCATGATATTAAAATATTAAGACTCATCTTGATTCAAAAAGATATTCAGGAATCAGGTACATAAATCAATCACTTCTAGTTGGTATCTATCTATATAAAAGCGAAATACCACTCATGCATCATCACAAAATCTCCAGAACCATAAAGCCTAAAAACTTGAAATTTGGCCCGTATGTTCCTCTTGGCTTCTAGGTGCTCACTAAGAAAAGATTTTTCAAAATGACCATCAGAGCATTAGTATTTCGTAAACACGCTCTGATGCTAAGGAGTTCTACTCCTCCTCCCACCTGAAAAAAAATCTGTTCCAAATGCAAAGCACAAGCAGAGGAGAGGAGTTTCAGTTTCAGAGCACCAAGCAGCTTTAGTATAGAACAGTTGAGCTAAGCCACGCCCAGGCTCCTTGTTGTCTCCTTCTTGCTCACACAGCAAATACTGCTTCAGTTTCCAAACAGCACTCAACTCTCTCACACACTGACAGGACACTAGCCAGATGAATACCGATGGATGCTGATAGGCAGAGGCACATTTCCCCCCCTTATTTTCCTCCTCCAAAATTAAGCCCAATCACATAGTTTTGTAGCAAAGCACTGGTATAGAGCTAGTTGGTTGTATCACCAGTTTAATGGGCTAGCTTATGTTTAACTGCTTTGTCTTTTCAATATGTTTCTAGTAGAAGTCCCTATAAAATTTGTTTGATTAAGTTTTAAGTCTCATTGTTAATTGCTGCAAACTTGTATGCTGGATTTCAATTTAGTTGCTATATGGTGACTTTTATATTTTTGACACCAATAATTATTTTTTTTAATCTTACATCAAACTTGTTCTTGACTTGATTATTTTTCCCTAGATAATCAGGCAGAAAAATACTGGGTCTACTGCAATATCCAATCACACCCCCAAATACTATCAATTCACTAAAAGCCATTCTCCTTTTTGATGTATTTAAATTATGTATCATTATTAAAAGAAGAAATAGGTCAGACATTATTTGGCAGAGTTGTTTTATATATAGGAACAGAAACATCTAATTTTAATTGTTTGGGTTAATTTTGAAGCAAATACTTGTGGTTGTATTATTGCATGCTTAATGGAAAAATACATTTAAAAAATGAACAATAAAACATGGAGACTGAAATCCAAAATAGTGTAACATAACCTTTTGTGGGGGCTTTGAGTAAGTGTTGAATCCTAGCAATTGCCTGGACAAATCCCTGCAGTTTTGTTGGCAAGATTTTTTGTAAACTTTGCCATTGCTTTCTTCTTAGGTCCAGGAAAGAGTGACTGGCCCATAGTCAGTCATTCAGTTGGCTTTGCACCTAAAGTGGGATTAGGACTCCTAGTCTTCCAGTCTCTAGTCTGATGCCTTAACTAGTATACATAATCCTAGACTTAAAATCATCCATTTAATGACTATTCAAAATTACAACTGCACTGAAGAAAGTTATTTATGATTAGTTCTCACACTTATATGACCACTGAAGCATCCTTAGTCACGTGATCAAAATCTGAGTAGTTGGCAAACGGCATGTATTTATGAGCATTGCAGCACCTCAGGGTCCTGGGGTTGTCATTTCCAATCTTACTAGGGAGCTTCTGACAAGCAAAGTCAATGGGGGAAGCCATATTTGCCTAACAAGTGCATGATTCATTTTAACTGCAGTGATTCACTTAACAACCATTGCAAAAGGGTCATAAAATGGGGTGTGATTCACTTAACAATTGCCTTGTTTAGTAATGAAAAATTTGAGCCATTGTAGTGCAATGGTTAGAATGCGGTATTGCAGGCTAATTCTGCTGACTGCTGGCTGCCAGCAATTCAGCAGTTTGATTCTCACCGGCTCAAGGTTGACTCAGCCTTCCATCAGTAGTAAATAAAACTTCCGTCAGTAAAATGAGGACCCCAATTGTTGGGGCAATATGCTGACTCCGTAAACTGCTTAGAGAGGGCTGTGAAGCACTGTGAAGTGGTATATAAGTCTACATGCTATTACTATTGCTAAATTGAAACTTAATATCCTTTATACACTTAATACATATTATTTATTGAAATACACAAAGCAAAAAATACTAAGCAAGTGATATACTTTTGAATTTATTTTCCAACAATTTCAATCTAACATTCTCTTCTCTACTGAAATAGAAGCACATTACATAAATCCAAATATTTATATTATTTGCCCAAGCTATCTACTATTAAAAATATTCAGGGCAAATTTTATTAAAGACTTGGATTTAATAAAGAAGATGCTTGCGTTCGGACTTGGCATTTATGACAGTGAACCAAAGGTTACTGGGAAACATAATCATATTTAAATAAGTTATTTGAAAAACACACATGGCCAGGCTATTTATCAATCTGCACTCTTCTATCTTCAGGAAATAATAGATACCACTTAATCTATAAAAGCTGGAAACTTTCCCAGGCTTGATGACTATCCTGTGAAGCAATATAGGACATACATTTTTTTCTCTGCATACACTGAGGGCTTATAATGTTGCTTTCCAACATGAGATTGTTTTCAGTTTCTACCAATTGTGCAAGCCATTATCCAATTTTCTTGACATACACTGATGCCAATATTTTGATAGCAACCCTGGCATGTAAACTATAGCTAGTATTGCCTTAGATTATCCATCCTGGGTGTTTTGGTTGCATTTGGTTTCATTGGATGCAGAAATTTGGTTCTGCCAAACATAAATTTCCTTTTTTGTTTTTAAGAAAGTGGTATTCTAATTCCTTAGTGGGGAACAAATTGTTTTGCTATCAAAATTCTCATGAAAGCTTGCCTCCCAGAGTTGTGGGTGCATGAGAATCCTGATAGGAAAACAATTTGTTCCCTGCTAAGGAATTAGAATGACACTGATTTGCAGTGGCTTTTCTTCTTATATTTAATTTCACAGACACTGACCTGTGTAACCAGGCAGTTAAAGGACATTTTGGGCATAATGGAAGCAGTTGAACACATTGTTATTATTACACATTTGGGAGAATGTTGGAACAGAAGTAAAATTTTGATCCTTATTCACATCATAACTTTAAATTTTGGGTGAATTCGAGTTTGAAAATAGGTGTATTTTAAAGTCAAGAGGTAAAAGGATTATTAACATTTTAATAGCAATAGCACTTAGACTTATATACTGCTTCATAGTGCTTTACAGCCCTCTCTAAGCAGTTTACAGGGTCAGCATAAGGCCCCCAATAATCTGGGTCGTCATCTTGGAAGGATGGAAGACTGAGTCAACCTTGAGCCTGATGAAATTCAAACTGCCAAATTATAGGCAGCCGATAGTCAGAAGTAGCCTGCAGTACTGCTTTCTAACCACTGTGCCACCGAGGCTCTTTAAATTACCTTATAATCAATTATATGATTTTAAACTACTTGAGCTATGGCAAGAGGAAATTAAAGGTAAAATTTCCCCTCTCCAGTCATGAGGCAGTGCTCATCTCCATTTCTTAGCCGAGGGATCAGCGTTGTCCAAAGATGCTTCCATGGTCATGTGGCCAGAATGACTATACATTTGAGGCATGGACTGCTTTACATTCCCACCAAAGTGGTACCTATTTATTGAGTTGCATTTGCATGTTTTGGCAGATTGGCATGAGCTGGGGAAGGAACAGGAGCTTACCCTGTTACACAACAGTTGGATCTCAAACCCAGGATGTCAGCTTTCCAGCTGACAAGTTCAGAGTCTTTAAACCCTGAGCCATCGGTCTCCTCAAGAGGAAATTACATGGCCTAAAACGATGGAATGGTAAAATGTTCAATGAAAGCAACCTTTGATTTCATAGTTTGGTCCAGATCTTGGGATGCATCCAAATCTTGGGATGACAATCATTGTTTGAAATGTAATAATGGGACGATGAGGGAATGAGGCTCAAAGCACCCTTGGCCAATCCATAGTGTAAGTGGGTAAGCAGAAGTGGAAAGGAAGAGACAACAAGCAGACATGAAACAAAAAACTGGAAGGCACCTCAGAGATCTGCTAGTGCAGGGGTCCCCAAACTTGGCAACTTTAAGACTTGTTGACTTCAACTCCCAGAATTCTGGGAGTTGAAATCCACAAGTCTTAAAATTTCCAAGTTTGGAGACTCTGTTCTAGTGACTAGTCCAAACCCCTGCTCAATGCAGGAGCCTTACATCACTGCAGTCAAATGATTAGCCAGTCTATTTTTGAAAACCTCAGTGATGGAGGACCCAGAACTCTGGGAGGCAAGCTATTTCATTGAGTAAGTGTTCTCACGGTCAGAAAATTTTCTCCTTACTTCTAGATTGGATATCTCTTTAACAAGCTTCCACCCATTACTTCTTGTTCTGCCCTCAGGTGCTTTTGAGTTTTGAATTCTAGTAATCCTTATCAATAGTGCTGCTACTTGACTAAATTCCCCTGCATAGGCATGAATAATAAATCAATATAATTGGAACTTAACATGTGGCCCTGGTCTTTTATGGGTGACAACAGCCAGTTTATTCGGCCTTCTGATTATCTGATATTATTTACAGATCAATTCTTTTTGCAGATTACACCAGCAGATTTGCCTTTTGGATAGGGCAAAATGCAGTATTTTTCAACTGCAGCAGCAAAATAAGCAGCCGGGCCAAAAAAGCACAGGAAATATTACAAAAGTTAGAGCCAGAATAATTTTTCTTCTACTATCAGAACCAAATAAGCCTATGATAAGAGTGGGCAAATTATTTCAATTGAAGTCGTATCAATTGGAGATAGTCTGAGGCCATACACTGCATCATAATTGTCCTCCATATAATTTACAGGGCCAAAGTGTCTGTTTTTTCATCTGTTCCTACATCAATTTAAGCAATTTTGATCTTTGCTCTCCCTTGGTAAATGTATCACAGCTTTCTAAGAACGTCAGGCTCCAATTGTTAAGATCCTCTAAGGCAGGGATCCCCAACCTTTTCGACGCCGCGGCCGGTTCCGACATCAGCTGGGCGCCGCGCCCGGCATCAACTGGCGCCGCCATCTTTTATGACGAAAGGGCTTCGGTGACGTCACGAGCGCGTTTCGTCATAAAAGATGGCGGCGCTAGCGCTTCTGGTGAGCTTTTTCGGCAGAAATGGCTTTCTACCCGGAAAAGCTCACCGAAGCGTCGCCGCCATCTTTTATGACGAAACAGCGCTTCCGGTGAACTTTCTACCCGGAAGCGCTTTTTACCAAAAAGATGGCGGCGCCCAGCAACCAGCGACCCGGTAAGGGTTGTTCCGGATCGGTACCGGTCCGCGGACCGGCGGTTGGGGACCCTGCTCTAAGGCAGGTTATTACAAGATGTGATTTTTTTGATGTCTGCCTGTTAAATCCAGAAATGCTGAAGGAGAACAATGAATTATGGCTTTACTTACCCTGGCAAACCATAATATAACATAATGAAATACTACAAGGGGAAATGGATAGAGGAAAATTATTTTCTTCTACCATTATCTCAAAGACTTCCTTGCTAATGATTCTAATATCATAAAGAGATTTAAAGTAAACTGTACTTCTAAGTATCCCAAATGATATCTGCAAATATCATGGTTTCATTTATTTATATCCTCTTCATAAGAGAATTGAGAATGTGCTGATCAATGAATGCATTAATAACTCTTTCTATAATCATCCTACTTACATAGGAACTCCATTAACGAATACCAGTATTTGCAGTTGTATTCCACCCAATGTCTGCTCGCTATATTTATTTGTAAATGAGCTGAATACTTCATGAAACTAGTATACCAAGGTGACTTCAGGTCACAAATGGTTGTATGGTAATTAACATTAGTAAGGTATTTATGTTGCCATGTTCTTTAAGGTATTTTATAATATAGTGGAAGTGACCAATTAACTTGAGTAATGAAAACATGGACTCTTCATTTATTATGACCAAAACTGGGACCAGAATTTCCGTTCCTAAGCAAAGTAATTATTGAGTTGCACCCGATTTTACATTTTTGCCATGACGATTAAGTGAATCTCTGCAGTTGTTAAGTGAATGTTGTGGGCCTTAAACGAATCCAGTTTCCCCCATTGAATTTGCTTGTCAGAAACTGCAACCATTGTAAATATGTGCCGATTGCCAAATGCCTGAATGTGGATCATGTGACTGTGAAGATGCTGCAATCAAGGTTGTGAGTGTGAACTTAGATTTTAAAATGACAAGCTCCAAAAATATGGAAAATATACTAGATATACATTTGTACACTAGATATACAAATGAAACCAGCTGATGTTTTAATAACTAAGAGACATTCAAATGTGATAATAGATAAGTAATAAGTGATTATTAAGCAATAATAAGAGTAACTTAGATAATTTTCCTCTATTGTACTTACAAAGGAGACCTGTTAAATTTTGAAAGACTTGGTGAGGAAAAAAAAAGTACCATGTTCTAGGACATTATTTGAAGAAAATAAAGATCAAGATACTTTACAAGGAAAGGAATATAAAGTTGTTTTATTTGATCAAGATTAAAAAAGGTGTTAATTCTGGCAATCCTTAATGGACTTTTGCTGACCAAGTTTGAACAATGAGGATTTAAGGATCTGTCTTTAGATAAGAGATGTGACATGGGATGAAGAGATTGTTTGTCTTATTTTAAAAGAATGGTAAGTTGTTAAAATTGTTTAGATTTATCGTGACTTATTGTGACACAGGGGAAAGTAATTTTATACTTTCTTTTCTTTCCTTTTTTTCTTTTTTATTCTTCTATGTGCGTGTGTATTCTTTTCTACACTTTTTATTATTTGTAGCTTGTAGTAGTTTTGATTTGCATAAAATTATTTAGAAAAAGTAACCAAAGATGACATAACTGAAACAGCTTTACTTGGCAATTTCTATAGACTTTCATTGCTATCTCTGTGTTCTGGAAGACACAGTAACTGTGAAATTAACCTTTCTTCGAGATCCACACTGGGTTATGGGTGATACTGCATACTTACATCAGAATTACCAAGATTTTGCATTCAGAGAACATACTGGGCCCACCATTGACCTGGTTTACTATATCTTATGAATATAACTGAAAGAGCCAGGAAGACAAAAAAAAAGTTTGATTTTAATAGTTAATAAATGTTGATACAGTACAAATTTTGAGGAGGAATGCTACAATACTATGGACTGATCTGAAGATGCAGATCATAGAAGCAACTCACTAAGATAACTTTGAACATACAAGGCCCAACAAGCCACTGCATGCTCTACCAATCCAGACATTGGGTCTTGTACATCATGGTTTATTTCTTCATAATGTGAACTCTTAACTGTGGTTTGTTAACAAACCATTCAAAATCCATGTAGTTTGCTAACGGGACTATGTATCTTGCAAACCTAGAAACCTGGGTTGAGCGTTTCAATTTTAAACACAGATCTTCATCCCTTCCCCCCCCCACTTCTCAAATTATGGGGTGCTCTCAATAAAGGTCCTTTTCCCTCCATAACAATCTTGACCCTTCTCCTCTTCCATCAGCTTCTTCTGACAGGAGTTTTGCCAACCCAAAGGAATAAGAAACCACGAGCAGAAAAGACACAAAGCCTTTTTATTTGGCAGAGCCCAGCTGGCGGCAGGGCGGCGGAGAGGCGCGCTGCTGCCAACCTCCCCACCCACCCACGCACCCACCTCCGCCACCGGGCACACGTTTTCGAGCCCCGCAGTCCCACTGCGAGCAGTAAGCCCTTTCCGGTAGGCAGCGGGCGGTGACGTCTGTCTCAGGCCCTTTCCACTATAAGGCCCGCGAGTTCCCAGGCGGCCGAAAACAATGAGCCAAGCGGAACCTTGCCAGTCAGCCAGCGATGACCTGGCCGCCGCTCTCAGGGCTTTATGCCCTGAGGAGAACTTTGCACGTTACGGACGGCCAACCTCTCGGTGCAAGAAAGCAAAAGGAGTTGCCGGAAGAGCCCGTCATCAACTCCCCAGCAGCGCTTCAGGGGACAACATTTTTTCAGCATGACGCGCCTCCCCCACGGCAGCGCACCCAGCCCGCCGGCCCCGCCAAGGCGCCTCTCCCAAGCCCCGCGGGCTCCGGGTTGGAGGGCAGTGCGGGCCACCTTTGCCTCTTCTCCCCCCCCCCTTCTCTCTCTCGCCCCTCCCCTCGCCTCATTAAAGGCACCGCGCGCGCTTGCGGAGCTTTGGTTACCTTCTTTAGCTTTTTTCCTCCTGGCTAAGGTGCCTCCGAGCTTTCCGAGGAAGGAGTCGTCTTTCTTCCGGGAAGGGGGCGACTTGGGGGTCGGAGACTTGGGGGAAGAAGGCGATTTCTGAGGAGAGGTTGCCATGGCGGTGGCTCCTACCAAACGGCGCCCGAGCCTGGTTGGGAAACGAAAGCGGAGAGGCTTCGGCTCGACTCAGTCACCAGCGGGCTCGTCCCTATTCCCAACGGAAGCGGAATTATTTCAAGCATCTAAGGCTGCTCTGGGTCTGCTCCTTCCCTCCCTCCCTCGGTCCTTCCTCCCTCCCTCCCGCGCACACCCAGAGAAGGAGGGTTTTTTTCCCCCTCTCCCTCTGGCAAACTCGCGCAGAGCCCGATCGGCTCCGTTAGAGAGCTGCTGCTGCTCGTTCCCGCTCCCCTTCCTCAAAGCCCAGAGATTGTGAGAAACGTTTGCGGCTTTGGCTCGCAAATTGCTCCTGCATCTTCAGCGGACCTGCAGGTAGACTGTAAAAGATGCTGCGGCCTGGACCTTGGGGCAAAATATACAGGGAAAAGGTCCCGGCGTCCACCGCCTGCTTAGGCATAGGTCTGAAGCCCGATCCTGCTCCCTACGGTTGCTTGACAGGAAAGTCGGTGGAGTTTAATCTACTTTTCACAACTCTTACGCCTAGCTCTATTCGTTTCACTTGCAAAGGGGGAGTTTGGGGGAAGATCCTGCGTGTCTCCATTCTGAATTAAAGTAAACTCGCGTCTTTAGTTGCACTTACAAAGGGGCGACCGCGCAACTTGGCAGCCCTTTCGCTCCCCTGGGCTGATTTATTCACCGTACCTGCATCATTGGCCGGGACAGTTTCAAAAAGTAGCGTAGTCTGTGCTCCCGGAAAACATTTCCCGCGACGTCATTTCCTAGCCCAGTTTCACTTACACACAATGCGTCTGTACTCCTATCAATGTCAAAACTAAATCTTTGTCCCCCTTCTTAAATTGTATCGCCTCTTTTCCACTCCGCGTCCTCCTCGGCGGAGGTGGGTGGGGGGGAAGGAATCGTCCGAGGATACCGATGTGCCGCCGGGGGATCTTGAGGATTGCCGAATTAAGAATTCAAATGTAATGTTAGAAAAGGTGTTGAAAGGGGGTTGGGAAAAAATAACGTTTAATGCAGTTCCTTTGATTTTGGAGGCTAAGCAAGCTAGCCAGGAAGTAACGGAACGCAAAGTTGAATAAAAGTGGGAGTTACTCTTTTCTGCTTGGTCGAGGATCTGCTTCACGGGGCATAAGTCTGTATTTCTGTGCTGCCAGCTGGTATTAAGCAACTGAGCCATTTCCCAAGATGTTGGTAGGTGGGAGAAATGAGCCCCATAAAAAGTTGACTTTTATTCACCATTTACATGAGACTACTGGAAAAGATCAAAAATGTGGTCAGATAAATCAAGGCTATGGTTTTCCCGGTTGCAATGTATGGCTGTGAAATTGAGGCCTTTGAACTATGGTGCTGGTGAGGATTCCTGGTTCTTTGGACTGGAAGGTGATCAGTCAATCCTGACTGTTCTTTAGAAGGCCAGATCCTGAAGATGAAACTCAACTACCTTGGGCACCTAATGAAAAGGAAGGACTCACTGGAGAAGAGCCTAATGTTGGGAAAGATTGAGGGCAATAGAAGAAGGGGTGACAGAATGAGCTGGCTGGCTGGAGTCACTGAAGCAGTAGGTGTGAGCATAAATTGACTCGGAGGATGATAGAGGACAGGAAGGCCTGGAGGAACACTATGGGTCGGACATGATTTTGCAACTAACAACAATCATTTGTTGATATTACAGATATTACAGTACCCAGCTTTAGATTTCAGCCTTGGCTGAGGAAGAAATACTGTGGAGGTCCTTTCCTGGTACCTGAAGGTCTGAATGAGGAGAATCAGAGTTTAGGCTTGAATCTAGCAAGATCAAATCACTTTGGTTTCAATAACATGCTGGTCATCATGAGTTACTTGAAGGAATGACACTTTCCCAGATGTATGTAACTCGTGGTTCCTCCTGGACTGTTAGCTCCTGCTCAGTGAACAACTGTGGCCACAGGGCCTTTTATTTAGGGTTCATTTTAGATATCCAAAACCAAATCTTTATAAAAGCAAACTCTCCCTTGCAGACCACGCAGTGAAAATTACAAAAATAACATTTAGAGTTGTGTCCAAACTTACTGAAACTAAGTAACTAAGGATAAATATTATCAATTAATTATAACTAAAATCACCATTTTTAGACTTTACTTATTAAAGAGTGGTGTGGTGTCCTAGTGGTGAAGACACCTGTCTCCCACTTGGAAGGTTGAGAGTTCAATTCTAGGTAGCAGCAGATGATTTTCTCCTAAGGCCCAAAGAAAAAATATCTGCTGTGAACTCCATGTGACATCAGGAAGGACATCCGGCCAGTAAACACTCAACTCCATCCAGTCGCCCCCAACTCTACACCGAATTAAGGGATTACAGAGTCATAAAAAGGAATTATTGCCCTCAAAGGAAGATCATTGAGGCTAGGAACTTTGGCTTACTGTACATAGTCAACAAAACTCTAATCTGCTAAATTAGGGCTTAGTTGCATTTACATTGTGTAAGATCAAGTTATATGCTATTTGTATCAGAACTTTCCCATCAGTCAGGAATCACAGATTTTTGCACTTAAATGTTTTATACAATACTTGATATTCTTTAGAAGAAGAAGCAGTGACTTTGATTCATATTTTACACACACTTTTTTAAAAAATATTTCCATTTGGAATAGTAAACAAAAGATGTTCAGTGTTATCCTACACCTTTCATGCAAGTTTTAAAAAGCAAAATTACAAAAATAACATTTAGAGTAAACCAATATTTTTATTATTTGTTTCAATACAAATAGCCTACTTAAAATTGCTTTACATCTTGTTCAGAATAAACGCGTATATATTAAATTA
Organism: Notechis scutatus; assembly: GCF_049901735.1. Classification (NCBI taxonomy): domain Eukaryota; kingdom Metazoa; phylum Chordata; class Lepidosauria; order Squamata; family Elapidae; genus Notechis; species Notechis scutatus. The sequence continues at coordinate 247,588,399 of NC_142009.1, read as the reverse complement.
CAATGTACAAAGTACAAATATCTACCATAGTTTTAAAGTTTAACATGTATAGTGACTTTTAGTTTGCAAACACATAAATTGCATTTTCTTAACAGCAACTGATTCCTTTTTGTTTTTTATTTACAACATACATATACAGTATAATTTCTAATCAACTGTTGTAACTGTTCATAGTTACAATGGCATTCTAATCACAAGAATACCATCCTCCACCTAAAGAATTAATGTAAAATGTTAAGTGGTATGTAGTAGTACATACTGTATGTCAATCACGGAAAGTCTTTTCATCATCCATCAACAAGATATGTTTACTTTTAAGGAAAACTAAAACAGTGTTGCAGTTTTGTAACTATCAAGTATTCTCAGAATTAAAAATCCAGGAAGTAGAACACAAAAACCATTCTAGTATTACTTCCTCAGTGGAATTGTATTAGATAAGGTCCATTTACGATTCAGTCATTCTTTTCCCATAAAAGCCAATGCTATTTTTACATTATCAATTGGAACATTATTCCTTTCCCCTACAGTTGTACTGTGCAATAAGATTTTGATCCTAATTTACTTGATTTATTTATTTGATTTCTATAAGCCCTGCCCCCTTTCCACAAGTGACTGGAGAGCATACATTAATGGTATTCACTATGCTGGAAGGACAATTGTTTTCTGAGAACTTTAAAACATAGAATAACAGAGTTGGAAGGAACCTTGGAGGTCATCTAGCCCAACCTCCTGCTCAAGCAAGAGAGTCTATACCATTTCAAACAAATGGATGTCCAATCTCTTCTTGAAAGTCTCCAGTGATGGGGCACCCACAACTTCTGAAGATAAGCCGTTCCAGTGATACATTGTTCTCACCGTTAGGAACTGTATACACCTTCCTGTGTTTATATTTGTCAAGCAGTATAAACTTACCAAAATACAGTTCTTTGGCTTATTGAAACTTTCTGTTCCTTCCAAGAAATACTATTCTTCTGTTTTTCTTATGTTTCTTATTCATCAATTAGGCCCTGTTTCAAATACAAAAATTAAAAGTTAATAACCTTTTGTTATTGCATTAAATAGCATACTGGATATATTTAGGGCTAGTGTAACAAAAGTGGGGAAACCAGAATCAGGATCAGTTCTGTCTATTTATGCTGTGATGTCCATGAATATCATCAGACATGGAATATATTAAAAAGCTCACCAGGCATTTGTGAACAGGTTGCCCACCTGTATTGCTGTGTATGTGGACTTTTATACCCCATCAAGGATGCTGTTCAAGCAGGGATTTCTAGACAAACTTGCTAAATGAACAATATACAAGAAGCTGCCATTCATACATTGCACAGACTTTCATTCAAGAGTCGGTTCATAGTTCCAACAGGAACATTTCTGAACCCATCCTTTGCCCATAATCCAGATATGAATGCTAAATAATAATTATTTGTATGTAAGAATTATTTCATGAGAGTCATTTTGAACATTCTTTCTCCTATCCTACCAAATACTTGAATTGCTTTTAAATTTTCTTTGTAAATGATGACTCAAATGTTGATTTAATTTTAGCACATATGTTCTAAAAACTTCCAACTCTGTTGTTTAAATATATGTTCAGTACCTCTCACACTATTACCTCATTGGGATAAGCAATGCTGTGCAAAGAGCAAGAAGTAGAGGGTGAAGCAAAGGAAAATCAGGAGGCAAAAGGAAAATTTACACAAACATTTCGCATACTTCCCCATACCTTCACACCCATGCTTTCACCAGATCATGCACTGCCTTTTGTATTTAAAACCTCTAATTTCTCTGTTTTTCATGATTGTCATCTGTTCCATTCAGATCTTTGTGAATATTGAGTTTCTTTATCTTCCCCTTGGTCTCAGCCCATTTACTCTTTCTCCATATATTTCTTCCCTGATTTGATTCTCATTCACTTGATTTATTACAAAACATCTCAGCTTTGTTCATACTGATTTTTCATTTTCATATTACTACATTCATCCATCAGCCTTTCATTCGTCACCATATAAGAACAAAAACATTATTTTTGGGAGGGCGGAGCTGACGTCGCGACGATACAGCATGTGATCTTGGAGGTCTGAGATCACTGCCGATATCTTTGCTCCTGGACAGTCCTATCAGATCTAAACCGTCCCGAAGAGATGGTGAAAGTGAAGAGCGCATCCTGTTGATCCCAGGGATACCGCAAAGTCCCTGGTAGATGCAGGAGAAGCTCTTCTTGCCAGTAGCAAAGAGGCAGCCATTAAAGCTGCTGAAGTTGGGACAGCTCCGAAATGGAAGAGAACAGAAAGAGAGAGTGTGCCGGTTTGGTGAGAACTTTTTCTTTATTCTAAGATCTGAAAGGACACCCTAAGGAAAAGAAAGAATCTGTAAAAGTTTTGACAGAAGTGATTAAGCGGCGATTTTAAACAGGAACGTCAAAGTAATGTGTTTTTTTTCTCATTGCTGGATTTTCTATACACGATCTTATATTTTGAAACTGGACTGTTTTTTTCTTTTACATCTATTTTTTTTCTCCTTTTTGATTTTGTAATATTTTAGGCTAGAGGCTCCCTTTTAGTTATTTCTTTTTTTAAAAAAATCTTTTTCTTTTCTTTTATAATTAATTCTTATATCTTGCTTGGAAAAGGAGGGGGAAAGTGAGAGCAAAGAAACTTTGTAACACTGCCAACTAGAGGCTTGAAAATATTCTATTTCCCTGTGACCAGACAAAGCTGAGAAAGAAAGAACTGAGACTCTTTTTCAAGGACATTGCTATTAGATAAGATAGAGGGAAGAGCATGGGAGAGTATTATTGCAGGTGCTCTTCTGGGTTTCTATCAACATCTGGAGTCTGGTGTTGAAATCTAGGGGAAAAAAAGGTGATAAGTTTTTGGAGAAGAGAGCTATAATAAGAGCCTTGGATAATTAAACAAAGTGCAGTGTGCTCTTTTTACTTTTTCTAAGTTATGCTATCCCTCCTCACCAGCTTTATTGTATTTCATTTTATCTTTTTTTTCCTTGTAATAACTATTTGGGTTTTTGGCTTTGTTGGAGCTTGTCTTTGTTTTTCTTTTTTTATTTGGAAGTGCAATCTCTACGTTTGCTTTTTATTTTAAAGGGAAAGCTTTAGTATTAATGTTTTTTTTTAAGGGAATAGACCTTTTTTTTCCTTTCCTGGTATTTTTGTTTTTTCATCTACCTTTCTGGTTTATTCTTATGCACTCTTTTCTATTTGAGACCTTTCAATTGGATTAAGGTGTTGAAGAACCTGAAGAATTTTTCCTTTTCCTTTTTTTTCTTTTTTTTTTCAAGCCATTTTCTTCATCTAACTACTGATCAACAAAATTAATAACTAATATTCAAGAAATAAATATTGAAACAAATACTTGGGCAGATCACAATCCAATGACAATTAAATAGAAAGGACAAAAAAGAAGATCTAGATGGACGTTAAATAATACTATTTTAAAGGAAAAAGACTTCACACAGTGGATGGAGAACAAATTGGCTTTTTTCTTTAGAGAAAACAAAAAAGAAGATACATCAATTCAGAATGTATGGGATACAATGAAGGCATATGTTAGAGGCTTGATAATAGACTATACAAGGAAAAGGAATACTATGAAAAGACTAGCCTCTAAGGCCTTAGAGCAGGGGTGGGCAAACTTTTTGGCTCGGGGGCCGCATTGACTTTTAAAATTTGACAGACAGGCCGGGTCAGCACAAGATTTTTTGGGAATCGCCCCCACCCTTTCCCCCTCTTCTCCTCCTTCCCCTCCCCTCGAGGCCCCCTGAGTCAGGAGTTGCTACCGCCGGCGCAGCTCCGCGAGGCTCTAGTCCCGCGTTGCCTCGGGAAGGGAAAGGCAAAAGGAAGAGCCGCGCGGTGCTTTGCAACGGCAGCAGCGGCACCGGAGGCTCAGGCTCAGCGGCTCCTGGTTTTGCCTTTTCCTTCCCAAGGCAACGCGGGACTGGAGCTGCGCGAGCTGCGCCGGCGGTAGCAACTCCTGACAGCCCCAGCCGGACACCTGAGCGGAGCCTGGGCGGAACTGCCTGTTCCTGCTGCTGGAGCACCGCCGGTCGCCTCCTCCAAGCAGCCCGCCCGCCCGCTGGCTTCCTCCGCCATGCGGCTCGGGCCAGGCGCGAGCGCCGCGAGTTAAAAGGAAGCCGAAAGTTGCTGGGAAGTTGCTCGGTTTCGGGCTTCAGGCTTAAACTTTGCACAGGCAAAGTTTGCAGGCGGGCGTCTTCCGCCGAGGAGCAGGAAGGGTTCCGCCCGGCGGGTGGGCGCGCTGCTTGGAGGAGGCAACCCGGTGGTGCTCCGGGTTCCCCTCTGCCGCACGGCTCTGGGCCAGGCGCGAGCGCCCGTGAGGAAAAAGGAAGCCACAAGTTGCTGGGAAGTTGCTCGGGTGCTGGGAGCAGGCTTTTAAAGTGCCGCCCGAGCAGGACCGCCGAGCTGGGAAACGGGGCACCAAGGCAGGGCAAGACTCCACCAGCAGCGGCCTAGCTTTAGGTGGCTCCAAGCAGCCCGCTCCAAGCAGCCCACCCGCTTGCTGGGCGGAACCCTTCCCGCTCCTCGGCCGGAAGACGCTCCGCCTGCAAACTTTGCCTTTGCAAAGTTTAAGCCTGAAGCCCCGGAAAAAAAGGGGGATCGGTGAGTCACCTTCGGAGAGGTCGCACTCGAAGGTGATTTCGAACTCCCAGCCGAGGCCTTTGCAAAGTTCTTCTTTTCTTTCCTACCCGAGAGCACTCCGCACTGTTTTGCAGCTTTGGGGGCCACGCGCACAGGGCAATACGCCACACCCAGCGATTTTTTTTTCAGGGGCGGGCCGGATTGGACAGACCAACGGGCCGGATGTGGCCCGCGGGCCGTAGTTTGCCCACCCCTGCCTTAGAGGATGAGTATAAAAGACTTGAAAAAGAGCTACAGAAAATGCCACAGAAAAAGGACATCAAGCTAAAAATAGATATAATTAAACATAAAATGGGTCAAATAGAAAAAGAATAATTAGCACAGAAAATTAGAGGTGCTAAACAGAACTACTTTGAAGACGCAAACAAACCAGGTAGATGGTTAGCATACAAATTGAGAAAGGAGAAAGAATCAAGGAAAATATTGCAATTAATAGATGACCAAGGCCAAGTTTGCTATGGTAGTAAAGAAAAGAAGGAAATCATTTGAGACTATTATGGGAAATTATATATGCAAGAGAATATTGATGAGGAAAGAGTTAAACAGTACTTACACAATGCTAATTTACCTCAGATACCTAAAGAGACTGAAACAATGTTAGAAAGCAATATAACGATGATGGAGTTAACTGAAGCACTCAAGAAGCAAAATAATGGAAAGGCCCAGATGGACTTCCGGCAGAATTTTACAAAACATTACAAGAATCGTTGAATCTTCCATTGCTAGAAGTTATGAATGAAGTTATATTAAAGAAGATACCTAAATCATGGTCAGAAACCTATATTACACTTATTCCAAAAGAGGAGTCCGATCCATTACAAATTAAGAACTATAGGCCCATTTCTCTACTAAATGCAGATTATAAAATCTTTGCTTCAGTATTGGCAGAAAGACTTAAAAAATATTTAAATAATTTTATTCATCCTGATCAAAAGGGATTTCTGCCAAAGAGACAAATTAAAGACAATATGAGAGTAATCTTGGACACTTTGGAATACTACGAGACACATCCTGAAAAACAAATAGCTTTGATATTTCTAGATGCACAGAAGGCATTTGATAATGTGAATTGGCGATTCATATTATTACTGTTGGAACAGATGGGTTTTGGTAGAAAATTTATTCAAGCAATAGAAGCTATATATCATAAGCAGACGGCAAAGGTAATGATAGAGGGAGAACTGACAGAATCTATTGATATAAGAAAAGGAACAAGACAAGGGTGCCCACTATCACCCTTGTTGTTTGTGTTAACTTTGGAAGTGCTAAACAGAAATATTAGAAATGAAAAGAATATAAAAGGAATGAAAATCAAAAAGGAAGAATTTAAGCTGCAAGCATTTGCAGATGATCTGATTTTCATCTTAGAAGACCCTTTAGAAACAGCATCAAAATTGATAGAAAAGATAGAGACATATGGAAATACATATGGCTGGTTTGAAAATAAATAAAGATAAGACAAAGATCTTGACAAAGATATATGCTATTAAGACAAAAGGAAGAACTGGCAGACCTATTGAAAATTCAGGTCACGAATAAGATCAAGTACTTGGGGATATATTTGACAGCAAGATGTAGTACATTAAAAGAGAATAATTATATCAAACTTAAACAGCAGATAGCGCTAGATCTGGCGAAATGGGAAAATTTACAACTGTCACTAATAGGGAGAATTTCAACAATCAAGATGAATATATTACCCAGAATTTTATATTTGTTTCAAACAATTCCAATTAGGCTTGGAAAAGATTACTTTGAAGATTTAAATAAAATTGTGTTGAAATATATATGGAAATGTAAGAAAGCGAGAATAAAGTTAAAACTTTTGCAAGATGCTAGAATTAGAGGAGGATTTGGTTTGCCTATTTGGGAGTTGTACTATCAAGCTACAAATCTGATGTGGGTTAAGGAATGGATAACACTAAGAAATACTAGATTGTTGATATTAGAAGGACATGATTTGTTGCTGGGGTGGCATGCTTTTTTATGGTATAAAGGAACTAAAACACAGGGGTATCTTAGAAGACATTATATACGGGAGTCTCTGTGGTTAAACTGGGAGAAGATTAAAAGACAATGTTATTTGAAAATTCCAGTCTGGTTATCGACTATATTCTTATCCTATAATATACAAAAAGGAACAAACAGTTAGATATGGTGAAATATTGAATGAAAAGGGTGAACTCAAATCTATACAAAAACTAGAGGAACAAGCTATAAAGATGAATTGGTTTTCATATGCGCAAATACATTCAAGGTATGATAAAGATTCTAAAATGGAAGGTTGCTGTTATGTCTGGGAGAGTGGGCGCAAAGAACGGAGACGAGGCATCGAATAGTGACTCCAACTCTTTATTAGTGACTTCAGAACAGAGCAAAATACTTGGGCAGCAGCAGCTCCTTTTATAGAGCTGGCTGCTGTCAAAACACCCAATGATTTGAGTTTGCCGCGCTGGGAGTGTCCAATCAGCGGCGACCCGCCAACAGCCAATCAGATCAGCCAAAAGCGATCAATCACGATCCGCCATTAGCGGGCCAATCAGAAGTGCAGGTTTACGAGCCTGTCGTGGAAGGAAAACTATTAGAAATGCAAACTAACGAGTTGCTTAGTTCGAACACCCCGCCCCCTAGGTTCCGTCTCTCAAGGGTGGGGTGATGTATTCTCGCAGGTAGGCAGGCTGTTTCACCTGTCTACCTGATTTGCGTTGCACCACCAGTCTTTGCCCGGACTCTGGTTCCGGTGGGCTGTTCATTGAGCTCGGCGGTAATGATGATCTGACTTCTCCGTTGGGTGAGTCGGGGTTGTCATTCCTACTCCCGTCAAGGCTATCATCTGGATTCTCTGAGTTTGCTGATGCTGCAGTGCTGCTTCGTGGAGAGATGACCATCTGCCCCGGCTCTTCTTCGGAAGGTGAATATTCTGGGTTTGGTTGCGCTGATTGCTGGGTTTTGAGTACTGGGTCGGATACAAGTTCATTTTCGGCCCCCTCGATTTCCCTCCCCCCCCTGGTTTGGAGTTCAGGGTTTGTGACGGGGGTAGGTGCCAACCGGGAGCGTAGTTGGTCGATATGGCGCTTCCACAGTCTCCCATCAGCAGTTTGTAAACAGTAGGAACGGGGACCCGTAAGTTGAGTTATGGTAGCGGGGGCCCACAATGGGTCTCCTGTAAAGTTTTTTGCAAAGACCGGGTCGCCTACCTTGAACGTGCGATACTTGCTGCTGGACCCCAGGGGCTTTTCCGGCGTGTAAGCAGTGTGTAGGCAGTCAAGATGTGATCGAAGTTTCCTGCCCATCAGGAGTTCGGCTGGGGTTTTATTTGTGGTGCTGTTTGGAGTAATGTGTTGGAGGAGAAGCATCCTTGTCACCTTGTCATGGATGTTCCCTTGCTCCATCTTGTGTAAGGTTTTCTTTGTGAATTGGACCATTCGTTCAGCCCTACCGTTGGCCACAGGGTGAGCCGGCGATGTTAAGGCATGGCGTATCCCCCGGTCTGCTAGGTACTGTTCAAATGCCAAGGCGGTGAATTGTGGGCCATTGTCTGAAACCAAGACATCTGGCAAGCCGTGTGTGGCAAATAGTCTGTTTAGTTTATTAACGACGGCCTCTGTGGTGGTGCTCTTCATTTTGTGGACCTCAAGCCAGTTGGAATAGGCATCCACTGTTATGAGAAACGTATGCCCCTTGGTGGGTCCCACAAAATCGATGTGGATACGGGACCAGGGACCTCGGGGCGTTTCCCATTCTGTTGGCGGTGCTTTTGGAGGAGCTGAGTGTGTTTCCTGGCACTTGTTACAGGTGGCCACCCAGGTTTCTATTTGCCTGTCCATACCTGGCCACCAAGCGTAGCTCCTTGCTAGTGCCTTCATTCGCACGATGCCGGGATGTCCATCATGCAGTAGTTTTAGGACCTTATGCTGTAGTCTTCCTGGGATGATGACTCTGTCTCCCCACAGGACACATCCTTTTTGGGAGAAAAGTTCTGTCCGCCTGTGTTTGAAGGGCTTGAAGGTGTCGTTGGGTTCGTTGTCAGGCCAACCTCTTTCCACCCAGCTGAGGACTCGTGCCAAACAAGGGTCCTTCCTTGTTTCCGATGCGATGTCTTGTGCAGTTAGTGGTGCTGAAGGAAGTGCCTCGATTTGCAGTGTAGTTAGGGTTGGAGCTGGGTCGTCTAGGATTTCTGGTAGTGGAGAGCGGATCAGGGCGTCAGCGTGGGGAATGGCTTTTCCGGGTCGGTGTTGCAGTTGGTAATCGTATGCGGCTAGAAACTCTGACCAGTGTGTCATTCTTGGCGATAAGATGTGGGGAGTTGGTTTATCCCCTGCCAAGATGCCAAGTAATGGTTTGTGATAGGTGATTATAGAAAAAGGTCTTCCATATACATACTCGTGGAATCGTTTGATCGCTGCCACAATAGTGAGAGCCTCTTTATCTAGTTGGCTATAGTTTCTCTCAGTTTTAGATAAAGTTCTTGAAAAAAATGCAATGGGTGCCTCAGTACCGTTTGGCAGGACGTGGCTCAGGATGGCTCCTACTCCAAACGGTGAGGCGTCACAGGTGACAGTTAAAGGTAAAGTCTTGTTATATTGTATCAATACAGCATCTGATGTTAAAAGGTCTTTTACTTGCTGAAAAGCCCGCTCTTCTGGACGTCCCCAGACCCAGGAAGCCTTCTTGTCGAGGAGCCTGTGCAGGGGTTCAGCAACAGTCGCCTTCTGGGGTAGGAAGATGTTATAAAAGTTGATGAGTCCCAGGAAGGCTTGGAGATCTGTTTTGTTCCTAGGTATCAGGGCGTTTTTTATTGCAGCCAATTTTTTTTCAGTAGGGTGAATTCCCTGTTTGTCAAGAAGGTAACCAAGGAATTCAACCCTCTCAGTGCATAGTTTGCACTTTTCCTTCTTGACCTTCAGGCCAGCATCTTTGAATTTTTGGAGGACCATTCGTAGTCACTTTTCTAGTAGGCTTCTAGTGGGGGCGGCTATCAAGACATCATTGAAGTAGGGCACAACCCCTTTTATGCCTTGTAGCAATCTTTCCATCAGACTTTGGAAGATGCCAGGTGCTACGCTCACTCCGAACTGGAGTCTATTACACTTGAATGCACCTCTGTGCGTGACTATAGTTTGGGCTTCTGCGGTCTCTGCATCTACGGGCAGCTGCTGGTACGCTTGGGCTAGATCCAATTTTGCGAATATTTTCCCACCCCCAAGGGAGTGAAGAAGGTGTTGGACCACAGGTACGGGGTAAGCGCTCTGCTGAAGTGCGTGGTTTAGGGTGGCCTTGTAATCCCCACAAATTCTCAGAGATCCGTCAGGTTTTATGGGGGTTACAATTGGGGTCTCCCATCGGGCGTGATCAATCGGTTCCAACACGCCCTGGGCTATTAATTTGTCCAATTGTTCGTCAATCTTTGGTTTGAGTGCAAAGGGCACTCGACGAGGCTTAAGGCGAATGGGCGCAATATCAGGGCAGAGATTAAACGATATGGGGGATTCCTTGTACTTGCCTAGCTTCTCGGTGAAAACTTCCCGGAAGTCCTGGACGAGGGCCGCTTCCCAGTCATCGTTTTCGGTCTGGTTGATGCCCGCCAGTTCGATTCCTAGTGGCGCGAACCACTGCAAGCCTAGTAAGCTGGGTCAATCTTTATCGACGATGGTAAGAGGTAGGGTTGCGGTGTGGTCTTTGAAGGAGACTTGGACGTGGCTGGAACCGGCGACTGGGATCCTATTTCCTTGGTAGTCCTTTAATATGATCTTCTGTGTGCTGAGGTCCTGGCGACGGATGTCAGGGATCAGCTGTTTGAGGGTTTTCCAGGAGACCATTGATAGGGAAGACCCGGAGTCGACATCCATAACGCATGGCCGATTCTCAATGGTGACCCTTACTCAGATTTTTCTTGCATCAAGGGATGACGCGTGGCTGATGGTGATGGTTTGGTGCGCCTCTTCTCGTCTGGTAGAAGTGGCTGGTGCTCGATTTCTGTAGTAGTGGTTCCATTGGTTGCTTGGGCGGTCCCGATTTACTGGTGGGGTGCCTGTTGTCTGCCGGAAATTATTTTCTCTTCGGTTTGGGCTGGACCCTCGCTTGCTTCTACAGACCTTTGCAATATGGCCCCTCTTTCCACAGGAACAGCAGAGGGCGTCTAGGAATTTGCAGTCTGATTGCGGGTGGTTTCCCCCGCATCCAGCACACTGATACGAAGGTTTGCGGTTCCGCTGGTCTCGCTGATCGCATTCTGACCTGAGTCTGTTGACCTCTTCTTCCTCGCTTTCTGATGAGGATTCGAGGTCTTCATGGTGGGTGGTCATTGTGTGCTTCTCAGAAAAGGAAGTAGTGTCACTAGCGAGTTGGCGGTGTGGTCCGTTCGTTTGGTGCATTCGAGCTGCCGACTTCCTGGTTGCTTCTGCTGCAGTAAGCTTCGCGATGACATCTGCGAGGCCGATGTCCCCTTGCCATAATCTTGCTCTGGGTTGTGGGGTCTTTTAGACCCAGAACGATTCGATCTCTCATGGCTTCCTCTAGGTTTGCGAAGCCACAGAGTCCCCCAGGTTTCTGAGGTCCGCGATGAAGTCTCCAACACTTTCGCTTTCCTGTTGGTCCCTCTGGTAAAACTCGTGTCTCCTGATGAGTGTTGGCACCGCTGGGGCATAATGGGCCCGGAGGATTGGGGCGAGGTTGTCCCAGTCCATCGTCTTGACTTCTGCTGGTTTAGCGAGTGCCTTTGCCATCTTGAAAACGGCGGGTCCTCAATGGGTCAGGAATACAGCTCGTTTCTTGCCAGGCGTAGCATCCTTCAAGTAATTGGTTTCCAAGAACATCTGAAACCTGTCCATATACGAGTCCCAGTCTTCGTTGGCTGGGTCAAATGGAGCGGGTGGTATGGCGCCGCTGGTCATTCTGCCGCTATTGGTGCGCTATCAGCCACGTGCTCTGTTAGTGTTCAGCGAGTGCTCAGTCAGCTCTATCGTCTCCGCATCCCACCTTCGTCGCCAGTGTTATGTCTGGGAGAGTGGGCGCAAAGAACGGAGACAAGGCATCGAATAGTGACTCCAACTCTTTATTAGTGACTTCAGAACAGAGCAAATACTTGGGCAGCAGCAGCTCCTTTTATAGAGCTGGCTGCTGTCAAAACACCCAATGATTTGAGTTTGCCGCGCTGGGAGCGTCCAATCAGCGGCGACCCGCCAACAGCCAATCAGATCAGCCAAAAGCGACCAATCACAATCCGCCATTAGCGGGCCAATCAGAAGTGCAGGTTTACGAGCCTGTCGTGGAAGGAAAACTATTAGAAATGCAAACTAACGAGTTGCTTAGTTCGGAACAGTTTCTATGATAAATTGACTGATTTAGATAAGATTTTGACAGGTAGTGATGAAAAGGTGATTTAAAAACTGTTTGGATATTTATTAGAAATTAAATTAGAAGAAGAACAAGTTAAAGAAACTATGATTGCTTGGGGGAAGAATTTTGGATATGGGATCGATTTAGAGAAATGGCAAAAATTGTGGTCTTAAAATTATAAAATGACAATGTCAACAGCATATAAAGAAAATTTGTATAAAATGTTTTACAGGTGGCATTTCCCCCCACAAGAATAGCAAGAATGTTCAAGAATAAATCCAAAAAATGTTGGAAATGTCATCAGACACCTGGCTCATATTACCATATGTGGTGGACTTGTGCGGATGCTAAAAAATACTGGAGTAAAATCCACACGTGGTTGGAAAAAATGACAAAAAAACATATAGACTTGAAACCAGAGATATGTTTATTGGGAATTTTACCTGAAATATATAGTAAAGACTTGAAATACCTGATTATAAATGTATTAACAGTGGCTAGGACTGTATTTGCTAAAAACTGGAAAAATGAGAAAATACCATCACGGGAGGAAATCATTAAGAAAATATTGGAATGTGCTGAAATGAGTAGATTGACATTTGAAATTAGAGAACAACAGGATAAACAATTTTATAAAATTTGGGATCTTTTCTATCAATGGTTAGACAATAAAATACAGTAATGAAATATGTAGACTTTTAGAAAATAATAAATATATAAAGATGTACTTCTTATTATATCTCCAAAATGATTTTAGGATAGATTTGGGATGATAATATGAACTGTTATAAAATAAATTAAGTAAATTATATTTATCTTGTAAAACATGAATGAATAAAAGTATAGTCAAATGATTGATTAATAATGATACTAAGGTATTTAATTTTTGATTGACAATATGAGATTACATGTAATGTAATTGTAATTGAAGACTACGAAATGGAAGCACAAAACACTTTGTAAACCAACCGGCACTCTGTATGTACACATATGGAAGACAGTTTGATGTTTTTATGTTTTGTTCGTTTATGTTTGTTTTTAAAAACCAATAAAAATTAAAAAAAAGAAAAAGAAATTATTTTATTTTATTAAATAACCACAACCACAGCTGGAAATGAAAAACTACTGTTGTAAGTAAGGAGTGATTTCTCCCCCTTACAACTGTTGCTTGGCGAGAGAGTTACCAGTCTCAATGTGTTTGGAAAACGAGCACTAACTCTACCCATTTTCAGGTGGACATAGATTGATTTTGTATACAAAATAAACTTTATGCCAATACCTTAAACATCTACTTTATCACCAATAGTTAGTTTTCTATCTCGGTTCTCCTCCAGTCATTCTGATGATCTTCCAGTTCTATATCTTTGGCTCTGGAACAAGAAAAAGATGCCACTATGATGACCGATCCTTTGATAACTCCTATCATTCTACACAAAGTTGATCAAGATCCTTATTTTTTTGAGCAATGCAATAAAAGGTGCCCAAGTTCATTTCCATTTCTATCTTCATTTTTGACCTGTAAACCTATTAACTTGGCTAATTTTGAAAACACTGCCTCCCCATGAGATTGAAACATGCTTTTCTTGGCGAGCATAAAAGTCACACACATAAAAATGTTGTAAAAAAAATAGCTTGGTGTGGTATAATATCCCCTGGAGTGATTCTTCCCTCTGATATAGGTAATCCTTGACTTAAAACCAAAGTTACAATGGCACTGAAAAGTTGCTTACAACTGGCCCTGCAGCATATCCATGGTCATGTGATCAAAATTCAGTCACTTGGCCACCGGCATCCTGGGGTCATGTGATTGCCATTTGCGACCTTCTCAGACAGCTTCTGATGAGCAAGGTCAGCAGGGGAAGCCATATTTGCTTAATGGCCACATGATTCAATTAAGAATGTGGTGACTTGCTTAACAACTGTGGGAAACAGGTTGCAAAATCAGACACAAGAACTTAACAGTCCCCTTGCTTATCAATGGAAATTCTTGTCCCAGTTGTGGTCATAAGTCAAGGATTATCTGTATATGACAGTCCTTATTCTCCTTGCCTTGAGAAAAGCCACTGAAACCTAGCTTTTTAGCCAAATATTGGGGTCCAGATATGTGTAGTCTTTTAGTTTGTTTAATTATAGAATAGAATAGAATAGAATAGAATAGAATAGAATAGAATAGAATAGAATAGAATAGAATAGAATAGAATAGAATTCTTTATTGGCCAAGTATGATTGGACACAAGGAATTTGTCTTGGTGTAAATGCTCTCAGTGTGCATAAAAGAAAAGATACATTCATCAAGAGTCAAGAATCATAAGGTACAACACTTAATAATAGTCATAGGGTTATCAAGTTTGGTTCACTATTTTATATATTTGAGTGTTTTAATGATGTAGGTCATTCTTTTTTTTGGATCATTGTTCACAAATTTGTTGTGTGCCACCCACACAACATTATTAGGGCTCAAAACAAATATATTATAAATACAAATAAAGGAAAATATTTGTAGCTCAGGATTGAAATGAGGAGCTGCTCTCTGAACTTGCTGAAGCAAGCTCAGAGAGTACTAAGGACTACTCAGTCTTATAAATGCAATAAATAGAATAAGAAATGGGATATGAAAGGAAAACAGGATCAGGAAACAAAGCAGGAAATGTACAGCTTTGTACAAATATACAGCTCATGAATGAATATATCACAGCAATAAAATGTACAAATTGTTTAAGATTAGGATTGACTAGGATTGTCTTAATTCAAAGGTAAAAAGTATAAAACGTCTTCCCTCTTCCTTCCTTCCTTCCTTCCTTCCTCCCTCCCTCCCTCCCTAGTAAAGATTTCAAATCAGCATGAAAGTGCCCTTAGAAGATATTCCATCAAGGCTTTTCATGAAGGATAGTATTAAAAAGATTAATTAACTTCAAACCAAAATAAAAATACATATGCAAGGAGTAACACAAGAGTTTAGCTCAGTAAGGGACATATATATGCTGGAAAGAGAAAATCTTCTGGCATCCATAAATATATACATGCATACAGTACATATATTCTCACCATTGATGCAAACTGCCAGTTCTGACTTACATGGTCAAGAGTTCAGCTTCATAGCGCATTAATCTGTTCTTTTCCAGTACTAGTTCAAACCATTCATGTAATAATTCAGATTCATCTTGTGTCCTTGAATCTGTTTGAGAAATTTTAAAAATGCTAGAATTAGTTTTTTTCCCCCATCCGAAAAATTGCATCCAATATAGAGTAGCGGTTATTAAAATGTCCTCTTCCAAAATACTCCAGTTGTATTTTCTAAGCATTTTCAAATATTGCAGCTGCTGAACTGAAGGCTAGAAGTCCCAAAGGTGTTTTTTTTTTTTCCCCAAGAGGCAACTGGACTTTCTGGTTTTTCTTTGAAGACGTTTCTTCAAAGCTGAGCTGAAGAAACTTCTTGGATGAGAAGTGAAACGTCTTCAAAGAAATGCCAGAAAGTCCAGTTGCTTCTTGAATAAGAAAAAAAAACACCTTTGAGACAACCATGACCTGGTGACTGAGAATCTTCATAGACATGAAGGCTAGAAGGCATATTATTAAAAAGTTAAGTTCCATTTTTGATCCCACAGGGTTGTTCTTCACAGCAGCATGCAAGTGCTGTTATCCAGCATGGGAGCCAGCCAGCAGAGGGATCCGACCGGTGTAACTACCGGTTCGGTGATTTTACATTTTGCTGCGTGCGCGTGTATATTGTCGTCATCTAGCTGCCTGGACAGCTGCGCGCGGGTGCACAGCAGTTGAAAAAGCACTTTTTCCCCTGCTTTTTCAACTGCAGCTGTGTTGTGCAAAGCAGCTGCGGTTGAAAATGCAGGAAATAAAGGTCAGGTAAGAGCCCGGGCAGGTGGGTGGGCCAAAACAGCAGCAAACATAGAACCGGTTTTATGTATGCTCTCTGTTTGCTGCTTTTCAGAGCAACCGGTTCTACAGAAGTGGACAGAACTGGTAGAATCCCACCCCTGGAGCCAACAGAAAACAGTGCTGGCTTAACAAGGGGCTGATCACATTTCCAGCAATGAAGTAGAATAAAGATCTTGTCTGCACCGGAAAAGAGGGAAAATTGAGAGCCCTATTGAAGAATGCCTTCTTTAGGACCAGATATGACCATGTCTCTCTAGGGTTGGAGAACTGACACCAAAGGAGATGGTCTCCTCCTCCTTTCCCTTCACTTCTCCTGCCACCAGTGGTAAGAAAAGCAGAAGACAAGTAGGGAAAAAACAAGCCTTCTGCCACTTGTTCTCCAATTGTACAAAATGACCACTCTAAGACCACTGTTCTTCTCTGCAGCTATTTCCCATTTTTCCTGCCAGGTGTGGCAGGAGAAATAACTTGCCACAGACTGACCACCTGGCATACCTTGTACTAAAAAGGCAAAATTTGCTACTTTTGAAGTGAAGCAAAAGG
Source organism: Notechis scutatus (assembly GCF_049901735.1). Lineage (NCBI taxonomy): Eukaryota > Metazoa > Chordata > Lepidosauria > Squamata > Elapidae > Notechis > Notechis scutatus. The sequence continues at coordinate 247,571,952 of NC_142009.1, read as the reverse complement.
GCAGAGAGCTGTAAGACAGAGACAAGTTGGGGATAATATTATGTATTCATGTCCAGCATGAATTATTTATTTCACTTATTCAAAATGCTTTTTCACCAAATAGCTTCCAATACTTTTCAAATCAGATTTTTGAGAAACTCTCAATTACAGCATGAAGGCAGAGGATATTCCTACGGTTTGTTTCTACCATTTATATTTTAAAGAGTATCTCTCTTTCTCTGGAACACATTATACATGCTTAGTTGTTCATACAACCAGGCCCTGCATTTTTGTAAATGCGCAAGGGTTTGTCACATGGTCCCACCTCAGTCTGCGGCACTTCCAATTTGTGATGATATACAGTACAACCTTATACTGATATATCACGTTGGAAAAAATCTGTACTTTCAGTAGCTCTCACACAAAGTAGAGATATATAAAACAATAAAACGAAACAACCAGGATTTATCTTTTGATATCCCATTGCCAGTGATGGAATATGAACCTGTATAGAAAAGCTTTAGGGAAACAGGGATTTCAGAATTCAGCTGACGTTCCAGCTCAGGGGTGTCAAACTTGTGGTCCGCAGGCCGGATGTGTCATGCACTGGCCACGCCCACCCCCAGTTTAGTGAAGGCGAAAAAAATAACAATACATCACATGACAACATGACGCCGCAAGTTTGACACCCCTGTAATCTAGCTGTACTAAAATTAAGTTGCACAGAATTAAAATCAGTGCCTAAATGAGAGGCTGCTCCAGAAGAACTTTAAAAGAAAAAGAGGAACAGATCACAATTAACCTAGTCCGTGCCCCAGTAATAATTTTAATGGTATTCATAAGGCTAAGATTATTTGAGGTTTTTCTAATGCGTACGTGGTTGTTGCTCCAGTTGTGATCCTCTTAGACACATTTTGCTCAGTGCCTTTAGAGCACTTTATTTCACCCTCCACAGTCTCTTATTCAGTCCAGTAGCTAATGAGTAATTCCCCCTAACAAAAGAGCCTTTCATTTCACTCTCACACAATTATTAGAGGGGAGTTGCATTAATGTCATGGAAGACTACTGTTTGCAGGCCTTTTCTCTAAATTTGGTTATTAAGAACCTTTGCAGCTCAATAATATTGCTTAACTGTGATGATTTTCTAATTACCATAATAACACCTATTAAATCACTTGAACTCCATAAGCACAGCCCTGCCTAAATACAGCTTAATCTAATAAGACCTGGTTATTTATTAAAGCAATAAAGTACTATATTTCTAAAGGCTGAACGAACAGAACCGTAAGAGCTGTAACTATACATTAACAACATAAACATGGTTAACACCAAATTAATAAATTTCTTAGGTTGTTTGCCAAATCTACATGTAAGGTTGACAAATGAGAAGTAATCAGTCCCTCTTTTAGAACAGCAGCTTCTGTCGATCAATCAATAGAGAACAGGGGGAAAAATTGACCCTAATTAAAGGAATTAAATTACTAATGATGGGGAATGGAGCAGAAATCTTCCATCTCCCAAGCCATGCCAAGTCAATAATGGCATAACAACTTAGCAAGCCTAACTAAAAGTCTGTACATTGTTGAATGCTACAAATATTCAGTTCTTAAGACTTTGGGCAGCTTAACCCATTTGCTCCATTCATATGAGAACCCTTGTTTTTATTTTCGTTACAGTAGATAGAAATGCTTTTGACAAAGACTCTTGTAGGAGGTTTTTTTTCCTCCCTTTAATAGCAGTGTCCTTGCATCAGTATCATTTGCTATGGCCTGCTTGCTTGGTGCCCCTTTTATAAGAAACTGTTGCTACCGTTGAATTAGTGCAGATGGAACAATGAGATACCAGATCAGGGAGAATGGAGATGATCAAGTGCCTCTGATGTGTAATTTACAAGGTTGCATATGAGCTGGAAAGATCAGCAACAATTCCATTCTAACATGGTACTCGGAGCAAGCAACCAGCCTTCTTGGGGGAAACATGGAATAAGGCCAGCTCACAGCAAGAAATTTATGCTCAGCAACAAGGCAAATCTAAAGTCTTTCTCTCACAAGACAAAATGCATGATGAAGACAGCAATTTTTAAAAGGTACCACCTGCTGTGGGCTGAAAAGTAATTTGGCATACTTTGGAGCAATTAAGTAACTGTTTGCTCTTCCAACCATCTGTTTAAAAAAAAAAAGTACCATTGCTCTGCATTAGCGCTAAAGCTGCTAGAAAACATATTCAGTCCTACCTATGACATCTTACAATTGCCTGTGCTTTAGATGTGCTGGTGCCCACAGTGATGCTCAAAGGCATCAGGATGCCTCCAGACAATTACATTTTATTCTGCCTGCTAAGCCAGGAGTCTTTAGCAACTTTAAGACTTGTGGACTTCAACTCCCAGAATTCACCAGCCAGCATGGGGAAGCCTGGGAGTTATAAGTCCACAAATCTTAAAGGTTTTCAAGTTTGGAGACCTCTGCACTAAGCAAAATGGCCTCCAGTGCCTACTCAAAGCTTGTCTTCCTCCTCCCTCCAGTCTTTCTATAATGTAATGTTGGTGTCACCGGAGAGAAAGGTGTCTTCTTAGCAGTGGTGGGATTCAAATTTTTTTACTACCAGTTCTGTGGGTGTGGCTTGGTGGGCAGCCTCCCCACCCCACTAACCTGCTTTCCAGCTCCGTTCTTCTGTGCAGGGCAACAAAAGAAGAGCCAGCCAATCAGCTGGGATTTGGGAGGCAGAGAATAGATGGGGGTGGGGCCAGTCAGAGGTGATATTTGCCGGTTCTCCGAACTACTCAAAATTTCTACTACCGGTTCTCCAGAACTGGTCATAACCTGCTGAATACCACCTCTGCTCCTTAGGAAGGGAGGAGATCAGTGATGGGATTCAAATATTTTTAACCACCGGTTCAGTGGGCGTGGCTTGGTGGATGCGCTTTGTGTGCGTGCACACACTTTGTGTGTGAGCACATACCAAATGTGCACTTTGCGCAGGTGCAGAGGCATTCTAACTCACCTCCTGCAAGCCTGCAGCTGCCGCAGGGCACTCTAAGTAATAAAAGGGAAAGAGGGAGAGGGTGACTGAATGCAAAAGAAAATAGTTCCTTCATCTTTCTCTTATTCTTTTTGATATCCAAGCATAATGTGTGCTGGACTTTGACCACAATAAATCAAATTAATTGATTGATCACAAGTATAAAGTGCTAGAATTCTACCCCCTTTTAAATTTTGCCTCTTCTAATGGAAACGTGTAGTTACATGAGATATGGCCATAAGAATACAGATTTACAATTACTTTCTGATCTCCTCTATTAATTTTCAGTAATACTGGTCTGAGTTGTAGCAAAAATTCCTTTTCCTTTCCAGTATCTGTTTGTTTCAATGGGTAGATTTAAATATACCTGCTTTCCTTCCTTCATTTGGTGGGGAGACACTGGAATTCACTGCCCAAGTTTGTTTGCTTGTTTGTTTATTTAATATTTACGCCATCCATCTCACTTATAAGGTGATTCTGGGCAGCTTTAAATTTATCACTAAATAAACATGAGCAATTGATAACAGCTTGATTCTGGATGACTTCATTAACATTATATACAGTAGAAGTGAATTGCCATTTTGTTTTAATTCCCCAATCTAGTTTACAAGGTGGAATGTTCTTGTGGCCTCTCGAACATTAACCAAATTGCCACCTACTCCAGCTGCTCACTTGTAGGTGGTTGGGCATTGTCCTGTACATCTCAAGATTAGCCATGCTGTCCCCAACAATCGTCACATGATACCAAGGGGGAAAGTTCTCACATAATCAAAAATGCCCACAAGCCTAAAAGTTTCCTGTATCCCATTCTATCCCAATCTATTCTAGGAGGATAAAAGATAAAATGCAAATGAATTTTTTTGTACAACTTCTCAAACAGCTTCAGGACGGCTGGCATGTTCTTCAAATCACACATTTTTCTGCCATTCTCACCTGCTTCTCCTCGTAGTTCCCTCTCCAACTGAACACCATACACCTCAAGGGCTCTCTGTTGCTCTTCTACTTCTTCCAATAACCGTTGGATAGCCTGGATAAATGAATAAATTAATCTAAGAAATAAAACCTTCAAAGGTGCTGTTTTGGTATACAGCTAATCCTCAACTTACAATCACAACTGAGCCCAAAATTTCTGTTGATAAGTGAGACGTTTGTTAAGTTAGTTTTGCTCCATTTCACGACCTTGCTTGCTACAGTTGTTAAGTGAATCATTGCAGTTGTAACAAGTTAGTAACGTGATTGTTCAGTGAATCTGGCTTCCCCACTGACTTTGCCTGTCAGAAGGTCTGAAAAGCTAATCACATGACACTGCAATGGTCATAAATAGGAGTCAATTGCCAAGCATCTGAATTTTGATCAAGTGACTGTGGGACTGTTGCAATGTCTTAAGTGTGAAAAACATTGTCATAAGTAACTTTTTTCAGTCCCGTTGTAATTTTGAACAGTCACTAAATGAACTGTTGTAAGTTGAGGACTACTTGTATCTACTTCATGGCTCTCTATTCAATTAGACAGTGACTCATTATGATGATATTGCTATTTTCCTAACTGTTACGTAGAGATACGGGAACTAAATGTAGGCCTTTCAGCATACGTTAACATATATCTTTGGGTGTTTTTTTAAGTCTCTATCCCAAGAAAATTTAAACACAGATTAAGGCATATATACGTATGTTTCTGCTGTCAAATATTGTCAGGAACCATAATAGTACCAACAAAAGTGCCTAACCGTTCTTTAGCAGTCATGCACCTGGGATAATAGCTACTGTACAACCTATTCCACCAGAAAAAGTACTAAGATTATCCACAATAACAGCGCACATAAAAGAGTCTGGTTGCAGAGCTTCTAAGGCCCACAGATTTTGTCAGTAAAATGAATTGATGAACATAAAGCCATCAGTCCAAGAAAAGAAAATAGCACAGGTAAAAATGAAAATGTACAAAGCTAAAAAGAAAGGAAATTAATATAAAATTTTGAGACCTGTGGAGAGATGGATAGTGCATAAAGAGGTACAGAATTGGGCAACCTGGAATGCCAGTTTGGTTTAGTAATTAAGGTGTTAGCCTAGGAACAAAGTGACTGTGAGTTCTAGTCCCCACCTTAGGCATGAAAAACTGCCTGGGTGACTTTGGGCCAGCCATTCACTTTTAGCCCAACTCACCTCACAGTATTGTTATGAGGAAAATAGAAAGAGGAAGGAGTTTGCAATAGTGGCGAATATCTGTAGGATGAGGGTGAAAGTTCATTCTTTGAGCTTGTGGGTTGGTTTCCGAGCATTTTGTTACTAGGCTAGCTAACATCTTCAGCTGAGTTTAGGGGATGTCAGTGTCACTATTCTTCTGTTTATAAGGGTGTGAGTGTGACAGGTGAGGGTCTTGTGATACGTAGGTGTGAGTCATCAGTGAGAGTCTTGTGACGGGTCTTGTAATAGGGAGGTTACATCAGGTCAGGGTGATTGGGAGGTGAACTGCTGGTGGTGGGGAGTTGCGTGGGTTGGTTGAGCATCAGTGCTATCTCTGGTTGGCTATGCGGTTGATTTGGGTTCTGAGGGGTTTTTAGGCTGGTTGTAGGTTAATTTGTCTGTTGATGGAATTGCTTGTGGAGTTCCGGGCTTCATTGAACTCATGAGTGTGGTGGATGGTAGCATGTTTTTGACCTTGAGTAATTTATAAGCAATAATAAAGGTGGGATAAAAATCAAACAAATAAATCTAAACATGGAACAGATAGAAGAAATGACAAAGAAAGGGCATGTTCGCTACCAGGAAATATCTTCAGAATAGGATAAATAAAAATCATTTCAAATTTCTTGTCAAGAGAACAGTGAAGGAACATATGGCTCCACTGAGCCATCTTCATAAGGACATACTAAGCATTAATGAAGGGGAATATTTTTGCAGTTTCCCAATAATATGGCAGAAGACAATGCATCCAAACTGGCCAAATATTTTACTGTTGAATACATTACATGAAGGGTAAGAAGCTAAAATACCTGTGCTTTGTGAAGTCTATTTAGTTCCTTTTGTTTAACCAGTTGCTTTGTTTCTTTTTCTAACCTTTTGTTTCTTCTACTTTTGACCTGCAGAAATAAACAACAGCACATACCAAAGGAAATCAATACTTTGTACTTAGCCACAGATTTTCATAGACTTTTCTTTTAATGTGAATGTTAAGTAGCCTATGACTATGTTAGCTGGGACAGTCTGAGCCATTTGTCAAGAAAGGCCTAACCGCAGTCTTAGTTAGGCATTAACATTTTCTGTCGATAATGGAAATGGTAATGTTCTGTCAATTAAGATAAAACACCACATCTATAAAACCAAGGTAATAATAATCCTGGTAGTGCTAAAGTAAACATTAGGGAATCTGGCATTACATTCAAATCTTCCTTAACTTACCACTGTGGCAAAATATTAAAAGATATACTCCACCATGAAAAGAAAAAATAGAGTACCTTCATGCAAAATGCAGGAACATTTAATATTAAAAATGTCAATATAAATGTTTTATTTATTGTGCTTTATGCCTGTTCTGATTACAAACGAAAAGAATAAAAATAGCAATAAAATGCAATGCCGGATATTTATAAGGAAAATGTAAAACTTATCTTTTCATAATGGTTGGTCTGTGGAGATCATTCTGTAAGAGGCTTTGCTCAAAGGGTCTCTCTGGACCTGCTCTTTGATACTGTGTGAAAGATCTGCAGCCACTGAAAGCCACTGAAAGCCACTCCAATCACTCTGAGATTCTGCATGGTCACCCAAGCATCCATTTAGCTAGGATAAAGTGACCTTTGAGTTGCTGTAGTTTCAAGGAGCAGATGCAGAGGAGTATTTTGGTAGTAAATAAATGATTTTACACTTGGTTTCTCCACCTCCTCCTCCCTCTCCCTCTTCTCCCTCTCCCTCTCCCTCCCCCCCTCCTCCTCTTCATCTCCACATAATCAGCCACGTCTGACTAGCCTCAGCAGCTTCATAAATAGTACTGGAGACAAAGTAATGTCTTCTAGCACCTGCAGAAGAAATATGGCCACCCAACGCTACTCTGGTACTGTTCCTTCACGTAGGAGTCAATCTACTGTGTTCTCATCCTTCAATGTATGAGGATACGGGGATATCAAAGGGCATCAGTGAGGTGCATACTTTTCAGAGTTCAGCCAAACACATTATTTTCCTCAGAAAAGGAGCAGGCTAAATATCATCATCTGAATTCTGATGATAGCAAGCCCCAATACTGGTTCCAAAAGACCAGATGCCGATGTTACAGTGTTTGATTCTGGTGCTGAGGATTTAAATCTGGAATTAAAAGCAAACCCACACAGTCTTTGAGAACCAAGAAGACCACAGCTGGAAAGACTTGTGAAAGACCTGTGTTGTGGATTTAGGTAGCATTTGAGAATTCCTGCAACCAGAATCTTTTTTATTACCAGATATTCACCAAATAGTGCTTTTAAATTAAAATATGAGGTTCCAGCCTCATTTGTTTTTACACAATTTTCTACCATTTAATTTACCTTCTATAATTCTATTTTTTATATCAACACGGTTTTTAGCCTGCAGGTTATGTCATGCATTGTAATTCATTTTCCTTTTTCTTTATTGCTTTATTGTGTCTCTGTTTATTTTAAACTTTGCTCCCAGTTATTTTTGCATAGTCTGGTACTGGGACCCTCTCACTGGCACTGAGCTGCCATACTGTTAGGCCTTTTCCAGTGCAGCTAATGCTCAAGAGTTTGCTATAGTCTTCGTCAGTTGGGTATGCCAGTGTTCAGCCCCTCTGCTTGCCAGGCCAGGCTCTTAGTTTAGGGCCTGTGCTCTAGGCTGTTTGGAATAATTGCTAACACTGAGGACTTGGTTTCCTGCTGGTGTCTAGACCTCCAGTGTAATTGCCAGTATATTGGGCTTAATTTCCTGCCAGCACTCTGGGTTTTTTACTCTGCTACCACTAACAATCTCCTCTTCACCTCTCTCCAAGCTGCTTTCCCTATCACCACCATTTTACTGCTCTGCCTATCATCTCTGCCTATCATCAGACTTTAGCTTTCATGTTTTTACATCTTCTTTCCAACTTTTCTGTGTTCTTGTTCTTCTCCCTCAATGTCACCATAACCAAGGGCAGTCAAAGTAGGTAAAGGTGGGTGGTATTTGGCCACCATGGTTCCATCATTGTTCCTTCAATGCAGTGCCTCTCAAGGAAACCAATGTAAGAGAAGGCAGAGTTGGGGGCTGGGATGGTGGTGGAATTAAATATGTCATCAGCTTAGAGTCCTTACATTGCCACAAATTATCCAAGTCTAGCCCTCCTTGAATTTTGTTACCCTTATCTAGTGCCAATTTAGTGCTGACTGTTAGTTGACTAGAGGTTTGTGTGTTGATCTGATTAAATATTCTGTGCTGCAAGTTAACATAAGGTCCTGATCCTTTGTGCATGACAACCATTTGCCTTAAGTTGAGAATATGCAGGATCAAAACCTAACAAAATAAGGCTGCAGAGCTTCAGCTGTATCTGGTGTGGAACGTAGGGGACTAGTATATTTATGACTGCTCAGCAGTTTTATGCTCTACTTGAGCAACATTTGGTGGTAGCCCATTCTTGGTGCTGAGAATCTATTACCTGCTCCCTTGGCTCTTTGATCCTGTGGGTTCGACCACATTCCACATTTCACCCCTTGGAATTCTCACAGTGAATGGCCAAGTCAAATTCTGCATCCTTATAATACCAGTGAAAGACTGAGGACTGATTTATAGTCTTACCATTGGCATGGCTGGTAAGAGAATTGATTTATGGCAGTTCTATTTAACTCCCTGCTAGCATCTCATTAGGCTGTGAAACATATTCCCTTTGTCTTTTCTGCAGGAGGTCATTTAACAGGGTGACCATAGCTGAGTTTGTTCCAAAATCAGACTGGAAGCCAGCCTGAAAAGGACTGTGTTAATAGGATTCTTCCAAGAATGTCAGCAGTTTTACAGGCAATATTTTCTCAAGCACCTTGCCTGTAAATGGGTTTTTGTAACATGGCTGTCGTTGGTGAAAGTTGTATTTAGTTATCTTTTTTCTTCAGGAATGGATGTTCAACTTAGATATTCCCCTTTTGTAACATGATTAAACCACAATGGGACAGGGAGTAAGAGTTGGGGGAGTGTCAATTCTGATACCACCACTTTGTCACAGGGATTGCCAAATGGAAACTTATTTGCACAGCCTGACTGAGTATGTTCATAGTGAGGATGCAGGAGTTGGGTGGAGGGGGCCTGCTCTTTATTTAATAAAATCCAAGACACCTTGGGTCTGGCATTCAAGTTGGGTAGTAAAAGACTTTATCCTTAAAATACTTTATGCAGATTGAGTTTGTTGGAATAGATGAAAATAGACCCTTGAGCAAAATAAAGCATTCTAATAGGCAATTACCTGAGATGCAATGGGGTAAGTAAGCCTTCTTTATAACCTTCATGACTTACAAGAGGCATGATTGTATCTACTAAGCCACATATCTCACTTCCAAGTGGGTCTAACCATCCCTTTGCTATAGTTGTTTACTCCAATGCTTCATTGTGTGGAATTCTCCAGAACAGGGGTCTCCAACCTTGGCAACTTTAAGACTTGTGGACTTCAATTCCCAGAGCAAAGCTGGCTGAGGTACTCTGGGAGTTGAAGTCCACAATCTTAAGTTGCCAAGGTTGGAGACCCGTGCTCAAAACAAGGAAAAAAAGCACAGACTCTACAGCAGTGGTCCCCAACCACGGGCCCGGACCGGTACCGGTCCGTGGATCATTTTCTACCGGAGCTGCGGTACTTGGGCGCCGCCATCTTGTTTGACGCGCTTGAGAAAGTGCTTCCGGGTGAGCTTGTCGGTCGTCGGTTGGAAGCGGCGTTTGGGTGCTGAAGGAATCCTTGCGCCTTAGTTTCATCGAGGCGGTCGAATGAAGAGCTGTCCTGATGGCGCTGGAGTCTCATGTTACTCAGGAGGAGATTAAGAGCCCGAAAAGCCCATCGGCAAAGGTACAAAGGAGTAGTTGAAGGTGGCGGGGAGAAGCGGGGGATGGCTGGCTGGCTGGTCGCTCAGCTCGCCTTGCCTTGGTCATGCGTGCTGATGCGGTACTGGTCCGTGGATCATTTTGTGATGCCAGTACCAGGCCGTGAGTACAAAAAAGGTTGGGGGCCACTGCTCTACAGCATCAAAAGTGGTAAGATTGTGTCAACAGTCTGTTCTATTTTTCCATTACTGAATCACATGTTTTGGTTTCTGGAAAATCTTCCCAGGCAAACACTATCGAGCAATAGAGGTAATGGACACTATGAGACCACACTCTCCATGTAGTGATCTGTTGGATAGTCTTAATACCCTTAATATGCAGCTGACCTAATTCGAAGAAAAAAATCTATCCTAAAGTTCTGTAATTTTGCATCAAAGACCAGCTTAGCTCTCTCAACAAAGAATATCAGGACACCAAATAATATTCCCCATCTTGACTCAACTTTGTGCAAAGCCCTTTTAACCAGCCAAATTAGGCTTTTTAGCAAATGAGTTGGTATTTCCTATGGATCACTGAGAATCCATCCTCACAATCCCACTGTTGGGCTAAAGGTACACTGAAAATACAGGTGGACAAAGCTGTGTCAAGCTCACACAATCCAGGTTTCAGTAATACATGCCACATCATTTTCTTCATTCACAATAAAATCATAAATAGTGAAATATAACTGTGAACTTTGTTTAAAAGCAAACATCATCAAGGAATAAGAGATAGAGCTAAATCTGTAGAAACCAGGTGATGACCTGCAGCAATCTATGTCCTCTGGCCATTAGGTATTTTCTATCCCTGGTCATTCTTCATTTCTAACTAGCATTTATCTGAAGTTGGGTGCCACCACTGCCATCCCCAGGAAACATTTAATCTTCCACATTAACATAGAGAAAAAAGATATGGCAAGGGCAGAAAACCATATACCAAGCTTATTTATTACAGTTATGGACTGTGGCATTAAAGCAGCCTAATGCCTCCAATTCTTTTCTCATCTAAGCTGGAATGACTTCAAAACCTTTCCAACATTTAGAAAACCCTCTGATAGCCCACGATCATATTCAGGAGAAAGAAAAAGAAAACACATATGTGTAAATACCTGACACATGTCCACACAGAGAGACACAGCCTGACAGTTTTCTCAGAGGGACAGCCCTTCTTGATGTGGCCAAAGTTAGTTTCACCTTCATGCTATTCTCCCAACCAGCAATTTCTGGCAAAACCTCTACTTTGCCCTGAAAGTCAACCATTGCAAATTGTTTTCTATCACCTCCCGCTTTCTTTCTTCAAAGTGAGCCAAAGGCTGTAGAAGCTGTGAGGTGAGGCGGGGAATGAGCAAGTGGAATCTGCTCTCAGAAAGAAGCTTCACACCTGCCTTTCCAGGTTAGTGGCTGTTACTATTTTAGTTGGTTGGCTTATTGGCTAACTTCAAGAGCTCATCCTTCATGGAATTCCACTAGTGAAACAGCTGATACCTATCACAGATGACTGAAATGGCTGAGATTTTGTACTATCAGAGAGACAGAGCAAGCCAGAAGACTATCTTAGATTTGGTTGCTATTCATATTCTAGAGGGAAGTAGGAAAACCTTAGATAGATGTATTTTAAAAAGAGAGGTTCAAATCATATTAAAAACAAAAAAGGGCTTCAACATTACTTAAAGAGAAAACTTTGATAACCTATGTAAAACAGTTTAATAATTGCCCCAATTTCCTAGTCAGTGGAAGATGGATGGATTGCAGACTCAAGAGATTTGATGGACAACTTTGACAGATGATGGTGAGAGATGGTTGCTGAAATAGATAGTCTTGTGACTGTAGTGAAATAACATAAAGTCTTATTTGATTCAAGCTCAGTTCCTGGGAACTTCATGGGGACAATCTTGCCGTCTTCTTGGCAGCATTCAGAAGATGATTTTCAGTGTGATTTTTTTTCAACTTCCCAGTCTAACCTACAACCCTCATTGCAATACTCATCAGGCCATCCTGAGCTTCTTAGACCAAACAAGGTCATCCAGGTGTTTTGGGTCCAACCTCTGTCTTATTATTATTGTTATATTGATTGCACTCCTATTCTGCCTTTTGAGACTGTAGGGCAGTTTCTAGTCTGGTGCCTTTAATCGTTACACTTTAATTCAACACCACCGACAATACTACCAATCCTTTAAAATGATCTTGATAATGTGTCTGAATGGTCTAACAGTTGGCAACTCCAAATCTCAACCAACAAATGCTCTGTCCTACACATTGGTAAAAAAAAAAATCTATATACCAAATACAAGCTAGGTGGATATGACCTTGTTGATGACTCTCACTCTGTCGAGGACCTTGGAGTTCTCATATCGAATGATCAAAGCACCAAAGCTCACTGCAACAGTATTGCCAAAAAGACTTTAAGAGTTGTAAATCTAATTTTACGAAGCTTCTCCTCTGGTAATACTGATTTGCAAACTAGGGCATTTAAAACCTTTGCTAGACCAATACTTGAATTCAGCTCTGCTGTCTGGAATCCACACTGTATATCAGACATAAATACAATTGAGCGAGTCCAGAAGTGTTTTACCAGAAGAGTGCTCTGTTCGCAACAGAATACCCTACAGCACCAGATTTGAGATTCTAGGCTTAGACAACCTTGAACTACGCCGACTAAGATTGGACTTAAGCATAGTACTTAAATCATATGTTACAACATCTTACTAGTTAATGAATATTTCAGCTTTAACCACAACACAAGAGCACATAACAGATATAAACTTAATGTAAACCACTCCAAACTTGACTGCAGGAAGTACAATTTCAGCAACAAAGTAGTCAATGTCTGGAACTCACTACCTGATTCTGTTGTCATCTGCTCAAACCCCCGCTTCTTTACCCTCAAACCTCTATTGACTTCACCCCATTTCTGAGAGGTCTGTAAGGGGCGTGCATAAGTGCACAATCGTGCCTACCATCCCTATCCTATTGTCCCCAATTATTAGTTCCTATTTCTTATATTTAAACTTATGTTTATTCTTATTTCTATTATATTGTAAGCATTTGACAAAATAAATAAAAAAATAAAAGTACACTAAGATGGTGCTTGCTTTTTCATTCTCTCTGTGTCTCTACATCAGTGTTCCCCAGTCTTTCCGGCTGCATGGATCACCAGTGACGACAGTATTTGGTTCAGTATTTGTAAACAGCAATGGATCATGCCCAGTATTTCCTAGTCGAACCACAGAAAACTACAATGATCTAATACATATTGATTTTACAGAAGACAATGTTGAAAAAGCACTACGCAATCTAAAACCATCTCTATCTATTGGACCGGATGGAGTATATGCCTACTTCTTAAAAAAGCTATCCACTGCCATAATCTTTGAAAAATCTTTCAGGACCAGCTCCTTGCCAAAACTATGGTCACAAGCCACGGTCATCCCCATCTTCAAAAAGGGAGACCCCAGCCTAGTTGAAAATTACAGACCAATCTCTTTATGCTGCGTCACCTAGTAAAGTCATGGAATCAATTATTAACCAATCCATTATCCTCCACTTAGAGACAAACAACCTACTCTCTAATAAACAATTTGGTTTCAGAAAAAAACTACCCTGTAATCTGCAACTCTTACACTGCAAAAATATATAGACTACACAACTCGATCAGGGCAAAGCAATAGACGTAATCTACATAGACTTCTGTAAAGCCTTTGATTCAGTGGTACATGACAAACTACTCCTAAAATCTTATGGTATCTCTGAACACCTGCATTACTGGATAGAAGCATTCCTGTCAAACAGACAAAAAATGGTCAAAATTGGGAGTGTCCTGTTAAATTCTGTACCTGTCAACAGTGGTGTCCCCCAAGGCAGTGTTCTAGGACCAACTCTCTTCATACTCTACATAAATGACCTCTGTGATCATATTAAGAGCGACTGCATTCTCTTCGCTGATGATGTAGAGTTATTCAACACCACAGAAAATACTGCTACCCTTCAAAAAGACCTTGACTATGTATCAGAATGGTCAAACAAATGGCAACTTCAAATCTCAACAAATAAATGCTCTGTCTTACATATTGGCCAAAAAAAATCAGAAAATAAAATACAAGCTGAATAGTCAAGACCTTGTTGATGATCCAAACTCCGTCAAGGACCTTGGAGTACTCATCTCAAATGATCTAAGTGCTAGAGCCCACTGTAACTACATAGCCAAAAAGGCATTAAGAATTGTTAACCTAATGTAGCTTTTTCTCTGGTAATATCACACTACTAACCAGAGAATACAAAACATTTGCAAGACCAATACTTGAATACAGCTCATCAGTCTGGAACCCACATTACGTATCTGATATTAACACAGTTTAGAAAGTCCAGAAATATTTCACAAGAAGAGTTCTCCACCCCTCTACTCATTGCAGAATACCTTATGCCACCAGACTTGAAACTCTAGATCTAGAAAACCTAGAACTACGCCGCCTTCAGTCTGATCTAAGTATAGTATATAAAATCATACATTGCAATGTCCTTCCTGTTAATGAATACTTCAGCTTCAACCATAACAATACAAGAGCATACAACAGATACAAACTCAAGGTTAACCACACCAAACTTGATTGCAGGAAATACAACTTGACTTCAGCAACAGAGTGGTCAATGGCTGGAATACTCTACCTCAGGGATCCCCAACCACCAGGCCCCGGACCGGTACCGGTCTGTGGATCATTTTGTGAGCCGCCTGCTTTGCTTGGGCGCCGCCTGCTTTGCTTGGGCGCCGCCTGCTTTGCTTGGGCGCCGCCATCTTGTTTCGACGGCGCTTGAGAATGTGCTTCCAGGTCGTCGGTTGGTGCTGAAGGAATCCTCGTGCCTTAGTTTCGTCAAAGTGAGGGGGCGGCTTCGAACAAAGAGCCATCCTGATGGCGGTGGAGTCTCGCGTTACTCAGGAGGAGATTAAGAAAGAGCCTGAAAAGCCCATCGAGCACGAGAAGGTACAAAGGAGGAGTTGAAGGTGGCGGGGAGAAGCGGGGGACGGCTGGCTGGCCGGTCGCTCGGCTCGCCTTGCCTTGGTCATGCGTGCTGATGCCGGTACCGGTCCGTGGATCATTTTGTACCAGTCCGTGGTACAAAAAAGTTTGGGGACCACTGCTCTACCTGACTCTGTGGTTTCTTACCTAAACCCCAAAAACTTTAATCTTAGACTGTCTACTATTGACCTCACCCATTTCCTAAGAGGTCTGTAGGGGGCATGCATAAGTGCACTAATGTGCCTACCATCCCTGTCCTATTGTTTCTTTTTATTTTTCTTATATGTATCCATTTCATGTATTCATAACTATGTTTATACTTATACCTATTATCTTGTAAGAGATTGACAAATAAATAAATAAATGAATAAATAAATAAATAAATAAATAACTATAAAGGTATTGTTTCACATGCACAGTCTAGTCTCCTGTATGCCCAAATGAAACTTCACACACTCGGCCACTGATTGTATGGCCGGTTCCCAATGGACTGTGGCCAAGAAGTTGGGGACCCTTTTTCTACACAAATACACACAAACATAATACATAAATAATTTAACACAACCCTAACTTAGATGTAGAAATAAAAAGGCAAAGCTTCAAAGTACATATACATGGCATATGTGCTAGTTTAAATCTTCCTTTTTGAAAATATTGGTCTCTAATTCTTCTAGCAGAATCTTTTATCAATAGTGCATCAATGGTGTAGTGGTCATTACATTAGCCTTGCAAATATAAGGTTCAAAACCTAGAACAAATTAAAAAGAAATACAATTTTTCTTTCCCTGAGGTACCTACTGGACTTTTTAAAAAAATCACTGTAATACACTTTTTCTTAATTCCTTCAGTTGCTCGCATCTTTATTGTATCTTTAGATTTATTTAAAACTAAATAAATAGATAACTCCATGGGTATTCTTCCTCTGGCAGTAAATGTATTTCACAGATTTAAATTGCTGTATTTAATACAATGTTTTCTTTTATACTTATATTAAATTATTTCCCTTTTTGTACCTCTCTCTTTTCAGTATCTCATAGTATCCTCTTTGCATCCCATTTGTTTCCTGTTTTATCTGTTTCTCCATGTAATGTTGTTTGCAAAGTTCTCTAGATGTTTCTGCTGGCTTGATTTTTTTTTTCTTCATTTATTAAATTTGTATGACTTGGCAGTTCACCAGTAAATTCATACTTTAAATATGTAAAATAATTTGTAGGAGAACATTTGCAAAATTAGGTGTTCAGGTCATCAGTAGTTATTTTGATTTAAGTTAAATAAAGAGAGAGACCGAGAGAGCTCCTACAGCCATTCAAAGCAACCCACAAGGACAATCCACAAGGGTGAACTGTATTTTTGTGGCTAAGTGCCATATTCATGTGTAGTATGCCAAAAAGCCAAGTTGAAAGAGTTGGCAAGGCCTGGAGAAAAAGTAGGTGGAACTAGAGCTAAAAAGGGCTGGGCATAAATATTAGATAAATGAAAACAATCGTCAAAAAGCAGTAGCCGGCCAGATTCTTCCAAGAAACAGTAAGAAAGCTTTAGCAGCAGGCAGACCACACATTCTCATATATATAAGGTCATATAATATATATGACCACCCCTGAAATGAAAGTATATACATGCCTACATACTTTCCCTCCCTCCCTTTCTCTCTCTCTCTTTCTCTCTCTCACACACAGAAACAGACACACACAGAGTGTACAGAAGGCAAACTTTTCCTGTTTAGCATTTTAATAATATGTTATTCTGTTGTTTATTATAACATTATGTTATTCTGTTATATAAAATCAATGCCCAAGCCTTTAATATGCCCGCAATGTTTTTATTTTACTATTCCCCCCTCTCTTTGTCCTTATTCTGGCTTGCATTTTTCCTGTGCCCGGCATGGAAGACCCAATGTGGAAGGAGCTTTGGGATTCACACAAAAACTTCTGACTGCAGTTTTCAGCTACCCACTAGCTTGGCTGATACTGGGAGTGCAGCTTAGCACCATATTAGGATAACATCAACTTATGTTATTAGGACAGCATTGGCAACTGCCTACTGTCCTAACTATCTTTTTAGGACTCTATGGAGCTTGGAAGTGGTGAAATTGAAGGTGCTATTTCCTACCAAAACTCTGGAAAGGAACAAAAAAACAAACAAACCCTGGCTTTGTCTCCTTGAGGCACACTAGCTTATCTCTTCCTCCCCTCAGGCCAACTTAGACATTATTCCCCTTAAATGTTCTGTGTGCCTCTGGAAAACCAAACTTTGCCAACCTTCATATTGGAATATTTATAGGTTTGTGGAGTAAGAGAATGAGAGTTCCCACCACTTTTTAGCAATTGACCAGGTTGCATGAAAAAAGTGCTTCAGTAAGGAAATATTTTCCAAGTAGCTCCAGCTTGCTATTTTATACTTTTTCCATTCTCAGTAGGTGATTTCCAATGGACTTTGGCTAATTTCAAAATACATTATGCAGGATTATCACTTTTCATTTTGTTCCTTAAAGATGGGTGCAGGACTTAGTTGGAAGACCACCAAGATGAAACCCCAGGGGTGTGTGAACTAGATAAAAGAAATTGAAAATGCATTCCAGAGGGAGACCATGGCAAGCCATGTCTACATTGCTGCCTAGGGTGCATTCTTGTAGTTCCCTAAACTCAAATTGGATTCCAGGAAATGTTACTTTTAAGATTTAGGTCCACCAAATAAGCTCTGCTGCAAAGAAATTGAAATCATAAAATATTATTGCATATTTCATCATTTAAATTTGTTTATTATTTTATTATTGCACCTAATGGACTCTCTTCAGCCAATCTTAGTCGTTCTTTGTTACCTAAACTTATTAATGTGGTATTCCATTTATCTGAAATAGTATAGGGTTTCCTGCTTGAGCAGGGGTTGGACTAGAAGACCTCCAAGGTCCCTTCCAATTCTGTTATTCTGTTATCTTAAGGAGTCTTCTACAAAATATAGCTGGTCATTCATGCTGCCTCTGTGGGAGACTAGTTAAACTATTATTCCCTTTCCCCCTTAAGTTTCCTTAACATGCTATTAAAGAGACAAATAGATGATTGCGTCAAATGTCAATCATTTTTGTAATCAAGTGAAACCAGCAAATGTTTGAGAGGAAATAGCCTTCAATAACTTACCAAGCGTTGCGGTGAAGGATTATATTCCCATTCGCCATCAGAGGAGGATGAGCAATAGCCAGCTATTGCTTGTTTCTTGTCAGGTAGACCTCCAGATCCTGAAAGAGAATCAACCTGCTCAATGACAAAGCCTTTATTCTTTTCCTAGGATCCAACTTCAACCCCTTATGCTGCAGCTTCTCATAGCTTCTCAAAGCTAAACTGAACAACAATTTGTAAACCTGATTACATTAAATACATTTTGGCTACTGTTCAAGGCTTTCACTTCCTGGCAATCCTGTGCTCATCCTCACAATATGAATATATCAAATTTTATGTGCAAACAATGGCTCACCCTATCTTAAAAATTAGGCCTGTTCTTAAAACGCATATCACAAGTTAGCCACATTATCTCACACCATGGGGCATAAATAAATGCACCAAAGTTGAGCCAGCTCTTAAACAAATTACTCTTATGTGGCTTGTAGCATCTGGCACCCATTTTTCTTCTGTGACATCTGCTCAGTGTAAAATAGCTGGCGTCAGAATGTCTGGTCATATTTTTAAAGAAGTTACAAATATAATCAGAAGCAAATGGACGCCTTGATGGAGGCTTTATCACTCAGCCTTCTGCAGCATAAATATTTCATTAATGAGGTCTAAATAAATGTCACTTATATTTTCACTCTCTCAATCTCTACCACAGCAAGTATTAAATAATATGTGCTGTTTACAAGCACACACATTGCAACACTGTAGAAAGCTCAATGGGAAAGGAAGGATTTCTGGGAATAACTTGCATTCCAAGTTGATTTCATTATTATGCCCTAACTCTACTTGTTACCTAGGTCATCAGCATTATGTTTTAACAGGAACTGAACCTGCCCTCCTAACAATTGACTTGTCTAATCCATATACAGCTCCTCTTCATAAATTGAACAATAGAAGCACAAGGAACATCTGCTACTGCACTTAATTTGCTGCAAGATTAATGATTAACACCTGGATTCACTTATGGTCAGGACATGAGTGACAAGGACACATTGTTTAAGATGATTGAGAGCTTCTTGCTTAATTTCAGATGAGTAAGTATGAATTTGCTATAACTGATGTCAGAAATGCATGTTGTACAAGCATGCAGAGATGTTCCTTTGCTTTGGAGGGACAAAATACTATTTGGGAGGGCTTAGCCACACAATGGAAGTTTATCATCCAGGAAGGTTATTTTTCAATGTGCTGCTTTCAACAGGTCAGGCTGCTACCATGATTTTAAGCCAAAGAGACCATAAAAGAAGTACCGACCATTAAGGCCAGGAGCCATAGTTAGAGAAAATGCCCTGATAATTCAGAGTGACAGAAAAACAAACCAGGCAACAACTGAGAAGGAGAGCAAAGTCCCATATTTCAGGTTATGTTAAATAGAACCCTGAATCAGAAATCTTTAAGGATGACAGAGATATCAAAACAGTAGCAAAATATACAGTATTTTGCATTCCTGTGGCTTAGAACATGCTAAAATGTTCAAGGAGTACTGAAGAACCTTTGAGAAAAGACATTCTCTGCAACCATGCCATTTTTGAAATGCATTCAAATAAATTTCATGAAAGAACTCAATCAAATCCACCTGGAAATAAAATAAAAGTTCATAAATCATTTTACATTAGACCCAATTGGGATAAATTTGCATTTTAAGAAAGAAACGTTCAGAGCAAAGTCCAAAAAAAAAAAAAAAAAAGACAGTCCGTGTCTTTTTATGTGTACATTTAAAATAGGTTAGACTTAGCAATCAACTTTATAGCACTTGACATTCCTCAGAATCTCAAGCTATGCTAGAATTCTAGGTTAGGGGTTAGATCATACCAAGGCTCTTCGAAGTTGGCAAATTTAAGACTTGTGGACTTCAACTCCCAGAATTCCTGAGCTAATATGACTGGAGGAGGAATTCTGGGAGTTGAAGTTCACAAGTCTTAAAGCTGTCAAGTTTGAAGACCCCTGGGCTATACTAACAGAAGAGATTAAAAATCAGGATCAGGGTACAGTAGCAGATCTTTCTACAGCTATAGTCCTACCACATAATGCTACAAGCACTGTTGAGCCTAAAAAGAAGGGTCCCCTCTCTCATCTATCTATATCCTATGAATGAATAGCCCCTCCTCCTCACACATAAACAACTGATCCATGCCCAACCTAATGATTCCATGAGATTATTAGATAGCTATTAGATGAGTAATAGTTAAGGAATGCAAGAATTTAAATCATTTGCCATCTTCACCAACGGAAAGAAAATCTGGGCCTATCCTTTTCAGAGGTCTTCAAACTTGGCAACTTTAAGACTTGTGGACTTCAACTCCCAGAATTCTCCAGCCAGTGCTGGCTGGAGAATTCTGGAAGTTTAAGTCCCACAAGTCTTTTTTTTTTTTTTGAAAACAATTTTATTAGTTTTTAAAAACAAACAAACAAACAAAACATAAAAACATCCAGCTTTCTTTCATAAATATACAAACAGTGTGTCGGTTGGTTTACCAGTTTTTGTGCCACAAGTCCCACAAGTCTTAAAGTTGCCAAGTTTGAAGACCTCTGCTTTATATGTTCTACTAAAGAAAGGTTGTTAGGAATTCTCTGTCTCTCTGATTTTTCTATATTTTTCTGCATTATTCTGCCTTTTTATGATTCCCATTCCATTTCACAGAAAAGAAAGTGCTTTCAAAACAATATGAAAGAAGAGAAAAACATCTGGAAATCTTTCGTTGTCCTGTATGGAGTTCTTGCATTTAATTTAAATATGATTAAACTGATGGGTAAATTTGAGTATCCTGACTTTCAGTTTTAAGTTTAAGTTTAAGTTAAGTTCAGTTTTTAAGTTTTGGAACAGCCAGCCATGCTAGACTTCTACATGTAACATTACCACTCTCCATTATTTTATTTATAAACTGGGCCTGCAAAGCTCTCTAACTTCCTACATTTCAATTATATCTCAAAAGAAGACATCAGAGAAAGAACATTTTCTATAAAGAAAGTTTCAATCTAGGAGATGGGCAGCCAAGAAGACTGCGGAATGCTGGTTAGATATATTTAAAAAGTGATCACGAGCCAATCCTCTGTTCCCTTTCAAAAATAATGGAAGTTCAAGTGCAGCATCAAATAGGAACTCTAAAAAACATTTTCAAAAAATAGCAATAGCACTTAAACTTATATAGCAGCAGCTCCCAACCTTGAAATTCTAAAAAACATTTACAAAAAGATAGCAATAGCAATAGCACTTAGACTTATATGGCAGTGGCCCCCAACCTTTTAGGTACCGGGGACCGGTTCCTTGGAGAGAGGTTTTTCCACGGACCGGAGGGGGCACGGTTTTTTGCAGTCTGCATCCCATGGATGGGGCTTCACTTGTTTGCACAGCCGTTTCTGGCATGCTGTGGACCGGTGCCAGTCCACTGACTGGGGGTTGGGAACCCCTGCTACATACCACTTTACTGTGCTTTACAGCTCTCTCTAAGTGGTTTCCAGAGTCAGCATCTTGCACCCAACAATCTGGATCCTCATTTTACTGAACTTGTGGAAGGATGGAAGGCTGAATCAACCTTGAGCCGATTAGAATCAAAGTTGCTGGAAGACGGCAGAATTAGCCTGCAATACTGCTTTCTAACCACTGCGCCATCATGGCTCTTCTAAAGAACATTCTAAAGCACCCTGACCTAAAAATCCAGAATCTCTTTCATAAGGAAAATTGAAGGACAGATCCTAGTGTGGCAATATAATAAAATACAGCACATATTTCAAATGAATAATATGTCATCCTTAATTTAAAATATTTTTAAATAGCATGCTTACCCAAATATTCTCTTTTGGAAGAATCACTTAGTACTTTATCAACATCGAAGATGGTAGTGGGAGACACAGCTGGAATTAACAAAGGGCTTTTAATGCTGTCATCTTCATTCCTCAAACTGCTGAACAGATTCCACACATTGTTCCTCTGAACTGGACCATCTAGTATAGCATTATCACTTTTCGTTTTGTTCTTTAAAGATGGGTGCAGCATGTTCTTTTGATTACAATCAATATATGACTTTCGAGCATTTTCTTTAAGGGTAAATCTTTCTAAAAGTGTGGGAACATCAACTTTATTAGAGTAAGAATATCTATTGTGAGTACTGCTGGGTGATCTCAGATGCACATCGTATTTTAGAAAATATCCTCTTTTATCATCATACCGACAATCTTCAATTGAACCGGAAAAATTAGAGATAACTGAACTCCTGGGTTCAAGGCCCGGTTTTGTAGTATTCAACAGAAATAACTCTTGTGTTTGTGCACTGGAATCTTCCTGAATCTTAGTGTTTTTCAGAATTTCAGGATGAGCCAGGTTATGAGAGTAATTAAAGGTATTTTCCAAAGAAAATTTGGTATGCACATCTTGGCTTTTTTCCTGATCTTCTAGTATGGATTTTCTAATGACATTAGCCATTAACTTCAGTGACAACTTAGGCTGAGCAGCAATGGGGCATTTAGGAACATATTTTGGAAATTTCTGCTCAGGGTCCCATATTGGCGAAAGGTTATCTGAGAAATCAGGAGACCTAGCATAACTAGGTTGCTTTGGAATGTGTTCATTTCTACTAAGATAGGAATTCTTTGGCCCTGGAATTCCTTGGCCTTGGTGAGCAATTCTTGCCCCTTCTGGTGGAGAATTCTTCAGAGCACAGGTTAACTTCCTCATTATTTTACTTTTTGCTTTGTTTAAGGGTTTGTCTTGCTGTTCCTTGGCAGGTGCTGAAGCAATTTTATCTCCTTCATCAAGGTTTATGGAGGATGTATCTGAGGTTTTTGTAAACCATCTTGAAGTCAGTTGCTGATTGTTTGCTGCTTTGTTTCCTAAATATTGTTCATCAGTACTACCCTGGTTGACACCAAGTTTAAGAGAACTGGGAATGGTAGCCCAATCAGCATGAGAAAGGGATTCATTATGTGCCACTGGATAACTCTCTACGCAGCAGCGATGAGGAATATAGAAAGGAATTTGTCCAGGTTCATTGGTGGCTTTTTCTTTGGACTGAAATTCTGCGCCGTGAGGTTGGAAATGTGCTTTCATTTCTGGAATGTTGTTGGGATATGTTAGCTGTAAGGAATGCATAAAATGATTATTTTTAGAGGAAAAATGTAGTTCCTCAGCCATGCTTCTATCTGGGGAGAATTTTGAAACAATTCAGTTCTAAAAAATGCACATATAAATATCAAGTCAACAGAGCGAGCTGAAAACCATTGAAAAGATGAAGACCATTCCAATAAAAACAAAAAAGGAACAGTGTTGATGGTGATGTTAGCTAAGGTCCTCTGAGAGCAATAAAAATATTTGTGGAGTTGTAATTGTAGGAGTCTTTATTTGTAATAGGCTGCCTCACAGCTAAATAACATGCAAACCTTCTAATTGTGTCTTCCAACTATCCTCATTATTAAGAGATCCATATTCCTCAACTGTGTGGCTCAACAAACACACAACTTGTTTAAGTGAAAAGCTGGCCTACATTTGATGGATGGATGGATGGATGATGGATGGATGGATAGATAGGATGGACCTTAGCAATTTTCTGCTGCACTTAGCTGCAAAGGTCTGAAACAAGAATCTCCAGCCAAATTGAAGTAGAATAAGAACACTGAATTATGCAGTGTGGTTGAATAATCAATAGCATCTCTTTGACCTGACTGGACTTGGACTATTGGCCAGATGCAATTTAGCCCACAACTTTCATTTTTTAATAAATTGATTAAAAGGTTTAAATCCCATAACTTGGATTCAAAAACTCTTCCTGGTACACAGAGTGTTCTTTTTTAAACTTTGGAAACATATGATCCATTAGACTAGAGGAAACCCAGCAGTGAAATGGAGACAGAGAAGAATCTTCATTGATTTCCTCACCAGTTCCTTACAAAATCTGCTCTGGAAGGCATTTTCTTTTGGGGGGGGGGGGAGTCTGTTGCTTTTCTTTATAGGATATCTAAGATAGACAGCTCTGCAAATATAACTATGACAGAAAAGAGATTACATGTAACGGATAACAGATAATCAACAATTGGAAGGGACCTTCCAACTAGTCCAACCCCCTGCCCAAGCAGGAGATCCTACAGCATTTCTGACAGATGGAAGTCCAATCTCTTCTTGAAAGTCTCAAGTGATGGCGCTCCCACAACTTCCGAGGGCAAGATGTTCCATTGGTTGATTGTTCTCCCTGTCAGAAAGTTTCTCCTTATTTCCAGGTTAAATCTCTCTTTGTTCAGTTTCCATCCATTATTCCTTGTCTGGCCTACAGGCACTTTAGAAAATAGCTTAACCCCTTCCTCCCTGTGGCAGCCCCTCAAATATTGGAAGACCGCTATCATGTCTCCCCTGGTCCTTCTCTTTACTAGACTAGCCATGCCCAGTTCCTGTAACATTCTTCATATGTTTAGTCTCCAGTCCCCTAATCGCTCTTCTCTGTATTTTTTCTAGAATCTCAACATCTTTTTTATAATGCGGTGAACAAAACTGGATGCAGTACTCTAGGTGTGGTCTTACTCAGGCTTTATAGAGTGGTATTAGTACTTCCCTTGATCTTGATTGTATCCCTCTGTTAATGCAATTTAGGATTGCATTAGCTTTTTTGGCTGCTGCTGCACACTGCTGGCTCATATTTAGCTGGTTGTCCACTAAGACTCCAAGATCCCTCTCACAGTTACTGCTATAAGGCCTGGTTTCACCCAGTCTATATGTGTACTTTGGGTTTTTCTTGCCTAAGTGTAGGACTTTACTTTTTTCTACATTTCTCTACATTCTCTACATGTAGTTTTCTTCCTGCTATAAAAATCTACAGCAAGTTAGACATTTATGGACAAAAGAACATTGCTCTGCGCAACTCTGCTTTTTCATTTCTGGACTAGCCACTCATATGAACCCCCATAACATGAAGCAGTCCTCAAACAAAGCTCAATGTTACCTGAAGTCTGTCTAGCCATTGTCAACTTCTATCACATCTCATCCTATTGGGCCCTAATTGTAGCAGTGGAAGAAAAGGTATTTCAACATAGAGCATTTCCCTTTTTTGCCATCTTATTGGATGGCAGTATGGAGGCTCTATTGAAGGAGATCAATGAAACCTGGGATGTGATTAACTCTGTTCCTATATCTATTCTAATAAAGGGTCATAAGGAAACATAATGGATGCCATTTCCTGCATGGGAAAGTTTTGTGAGGCATGAAATATAGAAATATTTAAAGAATTAAAATTGTAGTTAGATAAGGGACATCAATTGGCAGTGACCTCACTTGAAGTCAACGCTTGTTTGACCCTCATTTTCAAGAAACTAAAAAGTTAATAGTTATGTCCTTGTAAAAGCAGAGCTCATGTTAAATATCACATATATTACCATACCATTTAGACAGGATATGTATTTTTTATTAACTGAAAAATGTAGGGGACTTTGTTTATTCATTTTTTCACGATTATTCTATTTGCAGTATATTTATTGTAGAACAAATTTGTTACACAAATTCTGAAACAACTACCAGGAATTCTGGTTGCAGAAAATGAGACTGTTCCATCTCCAAGTAATAACAGGCAAATGTTCTATTTGAATTTTTGTCAATATTTAATATTTTTCCGTGATGAAATAAAATGGCTTTCAAACAGACACTACAGCTTGGCTTGTTGAACCTGGTACAGTTGGCAAAGTCAGAGGCTATTAACAGTGTCCAGAATTTTTCAAAGGTCATTCTTAGAAAAATTATCAGACAATATAATGTTGCCTTCCCTGGAGCTGAACCATGGAAAACAGCATATAGTCATTCTGTTTTTGTGTACTTTTTTCAAAGCCTGCCCACCCTGAGTGCATCCATGTGAGTGAAAACAAAACAGAACAAAGACAGATTTGCTACCCTGCTGTTTTGTAAGATAAGCAAAGGTTAACATTCTTTTCCAACCTTGTTGGAAAAGTGCCAAACTGAAGTGGAACATTTTTGCTTTTTGGAGTGGGGGGGGGGGTAAGGAATCCATCAACTACTGTGGCAAATATTTGAAGGGGAGCAGCTGGAAACAGGAAAAAAGAAAAAACGCCCAAGAATCTTTGGGAAAATAGGATTGTCAGGAGACTGGAGAAGAAGGAAGGGAAATAAAGGTAGGGCTGGAAAGACAGACAGACAAGGAGGGAAATGAATTTGAGAGAAAGCAGCTGAATATGTGATGGAGAAAAAAAATGGATGAGCAACAGTGGGTGAATGGGTGGGGGAAAGAAAATATCAATACCACGAGGATGTCTGTCTGCAGGGTAGAGTTAAAAAAAAAACCCTTTCAAGATGGCAGAGGTGCAATCAAAGCTTTGCCCATTTTTAATGTGCATCAGTACAAAAATTGGCAACGCTTTGGTTGCACTGTTGCAGTTGCCATCTTGATTTTTTTAAAAACTATAACCCTGTGGACACTTCTGGTATGGGGCGAGGGAGCATAATGGGCAGAATCTAACCATTTGTAGTTTTGTGCCAGGTAGCTAGGCATAGAAGCGAGCAAGGGAAAAGGGAAAGCCATCTATGAAGTTCAACTAGGCATAGAAGCGAGCAAGGGAAAAGGGAAAGCCATCTATGAAGTTCAACAGGGAAGCTCGAGGGATAGTTTTTTTTTTTTAATAGTCTGTCTAAATTAAATCCACACTTTCCCATCCCACATTAGATGGGAACAAAGAAAACCCGTCTGCTTCTATGATCTTTAAAAACAAGCCTTAGGACAGATGGACAAGAGTCTGTAGTTGTGAACCACCATACTTGTGATTTGTTTGTATTCCTGGCATATATCTGTAGCAGCTATAGACTCATAATTGGCTTGGGGAGGGGAAAGCCCCAGAACAAAAGCATAGCCATACTTCAACTGATGAGAGAAGATGAAGCTGTATTAGATACAGGAAAGGAGACGCTAATAGGAGCTATGAAGGGAAGCAACTCTTCCGAAGAAAATTGAATGAGGAAGCAAATGTAGTGAAAAAGAATGACCGTGGTTTTTATCTTCACAGCCTGCTCATCATCCTTCATGGTATTAAAATGCCCTAATAATTATCTTTGTAGGTCATGTCACAGAAAACATTGCTGTTGTGTCATCCTCAGCCCACCAGAGAGACAGCTGTCCCTGCTTTGACACATGCACAGAGAGACGTGCCCGACCTATCATTTGGGTCGGTAAAATAAGTGGAGGGAACTATTTTTAAAAACATCCTTGTTCTGTCCCACAGATCTGTGTTTAAAAACAGGGCCTGTGCAGAATATCTACTATCTCCTGGGAAGCACCCACTGGTCCTAAACACTGCTGGTCATCCATTAGTTCCTGCAAAAGCAAGAGAACAAAAATCGCCTACTTTACTGACTCTGCAAATCATCCACACCTGGGATGGATAAATGATACCTAATAAAGGAAGAGGGCATTGATTGTTATACCAAGCAGAAATAGCTCCTCTAGTATACATTTGTTAGTCATATATTGGGAACAGGTTTTGACAGATGATTACAACCCTGGATTTAGTTGTCTGTCAAAACTTATTTCTTCCCTTAGGGATGGTGGTGGTTGAAACCACTAGAAAAATCCATTAACATTTTTATTAAATTGGTGTTTTCCCCCCATCCTAGCATTTCCCTCACAAGTGCGTAGTCTGCTTTTTACAGATCAACCAAAAGTTGACCCATTAGTTGTGACAAGAGTTGATTCATGGGCTGAGGGAGTCACTGGCCCAAAGTCACCCATCCATCTCTCATGCCTCAGTCTTCAGTTTTCTAGCTATTGTTTAACCACTAGGCCAAACTGGCTCCTCTATATTCATTAAGTTATCGTGCACTGAATTAAATTCCTTAGGACAGCACCAGAGGCTTTTTCATTGCTGAATAAAAATAGTACTTTTCAATGAGAGTAGTACAAAGGATACCAGCCTTTTGTTGTTATTGTTCTTGTTGTTCTGTTCTGTCTCAGAAATCAGAGTATAGCATGGACTCTGAGATATTGTGCTACATCCTAGATTATACCAGGAGCCAGACTTGATCATCTCTTCAGTCCCTACCGACTTTATGATTCTATAATTCATATTAAGGTATTTGGAGGAAAGCATTGTAACATTGGAGAACCAATGTTGTCCAACTATTGGTTGTCCAACCAATTAAGATTGGACAACCATTTGGTTTCCTGCTTGAGCAGGGGGTTGGACTAGAAGACCTCCAAGGTCTCTTCCAGCTCTGTTATTCTGTTATTAAGAATCACCTATCAGACAGGGGTAGGGATAGGGGGTTGAGGAGACATTCTGCCCCACTGGAACTCAAAAGAGTGTTCAGGCTCTTGCAAGATAAAAGGCTTTAAATTTTCAGGAAAGAAGAGCCTGGATCCCTGAAGGCCAAGAGCAGATGCACCCTTCAAGAAGTTAATAGAAGAGCTGGAGTAGTTAATTACTCACTCTAACAATTAAGACAAATGTGTGCTGGGGGACTGATTGACTTATGAAGTGTCCTTGTCTGTTAACATCAAAACTCAGGGATGTAAGAGGACAACTTCCAACATTTCCACTGAAATGGTTAAAGTCTGTTAATCCATGTATGACAAATGATACTGCAAGGAACAGTCATTTCCCCTGTCAAATATATCTTATCCCAAGTGCACTGATGCCTTTAGTTGCACGGGGCAAATGTTGTAACGTAGACTGAAGCCTTCTGAATGTCAGTTCTGTCTCACTGTGTTTTAACATTGTTCACTTAAATGTTAAATAATGCATGTTAACAAAAAATAATGATGATGATGATGATGCAGCAGGTTCAAAACAGTGTGCTGCCCTCTCTTGGCCACCTACCTCTGTCTTAAAGCAACTCTCCTCAAACTCTTGCTGAAGGCTGGCAGAAGCATCCTTTGAAGATGGTCCGCTTCTCTTGTTGTACAAAAGAGGAAAATCTATAAAAGGAGAAATGAGCTGTTCAGTTAAAACGAGGGTGGTGGACATTTCTACTAAGGATATTTACTTTAAAGAAGAAAAACTAGCAGGAGACCTCATAGCAGCCTTCCAAGACCTGAAGAGTTGTCAGAGGGAAGAGATTATGGATTTATTAATGCTGTATTAACAGAGGGGTAGAATCAAGATCACGTGAAGTGTTAATACCACTTTATAATGAAGGCATTATACCAAGGGGTAAGGCCACACTGGAACACTGCATTTAGTTTTGATCAGCACAATGTAAAAAAGACGTTGAGACTCTTTTTTGCCATTTTATTGGATGGCAGTATGGAGGCTCTATTGAAGGAGATCAATGAAACCTGGGATGTGATTAACTCTGTTCCTATATCTATTCTAATAAAGGGTTATAAGGAAACATAATGGATGCCATTTCCTGCATGGGGAAGTTTTGTAAGGCATGAAATATAGAAATATTTAAAGAATTAAAACTGTAGTTAGATAAAGGACATCAATTGGCAGTGACCTCACTTGAAGTCAACGCTTGTTTGACCCTCATTTTCAAGAAACTAAAAAGTTAATAGTTATGTCCTTGAAAAAGCAGAGCTCATGTTAAATATTACATATATTACCATACCATTTAGACAGGATATGTATTTTTTTATTAACTGAAAAATGTAGGGGACTTTGTTTATTCATTTTTTCATGATTATTCTATTTGCAGTATATTTATTGTAGAACAAATTTGTTACACAAATTCTGAAACAACTACCAGGAATTCTGGTTGCAGAAAATGAGACTGTTCCATCTCCAAGTAATAACAGGCAAATGTTCTATTTGAATTTTTGTCAATATTTAATATTTTTCCGTGATAAAATAAAATGGCTTTCAAATAGACACTACAGCTTGGCTTGTTGAACCTGGTACAGTTGGCAAAGTCAGAGGCTATTAACAGTGTCCAGAATTTTTGGAACACTTGGAACACTGCATTTAGTTTTGATCAGCACAATGCAAAAAAGACGTTGAGACTCTAGAAAGAGTGCAGAGAAGAGCAACAAAGATGGTTAGGGGACTGGAGGCTAAAACATATAAAGAACGGCTTGCTGGAACTGCGTATGTCTAATTTAATGAAAAGAAGGACTAGGAGTGATATGGTAGCAGCATTTCAATATTTGAGGAGCTGCCACAAAGACGGGAGAGTCAAGCTATTCTCCATAGCATTTGAGTGCAGGACAATAGATGGAAACTAATCAAGGAGAGAAGCAACCTAGAACTAAGAAGAAATTTCCTGACAGTTAGAACAATTAACCAGTGGAACAACTTGCCTCCAGAAGTTGTGAATTCTCCAACATTGAAAGTTTTAAAAAAGAAATTGGACAACCATTTGTCTGAAATGGTAAGGGTTCCTGCCTGAGCAGGAGGTTGGACGAGAAGACCTCCAAGATCCCTTCCACTCTGCTATTCTATTCTGTCTTGTCCTATCCTATCCTATCCTATCCTATCCTATCCTATCCTATCCTTCTTTAGGGTTCTCTAAATGAAGCAGATGGCTAGATTTATGGAAGGAGATCCCATTCAAAAGAAGGAAGAATCTCCCAATTGTGAGAACTGTTAAGTAGTGGAACAGTCATGGGTGCTCAATCACCAAGGTTTTAAGTAAACAGACGGGACATTTGTCTTGGAATGGAATGAGAATACCTGTCTTGGGCAATGGGTTGCACTATAAGATTTCTGATACTACTAGAGTTGTGTCGGGAGCACAACGAGTGCTTCTTGGTTGAAATGATTGAATGAATGATGACATCACAATTGCCTGGGGGATGTCCAATTGGGGGCTGCTTTCATGTCCACATTAAGTTGCCCGTTAAAGTGGGACCCATTTATCTACCTGCGATCACCCGTTTTGAACTGTTGGATTGGCAGGAGGTTGTGATGGGAGCTCACCCTGTCCTGCAGCAGCAACTGGGTCTCAAACATGAGTCTTCCAATCATCAGCCCAGCATCTTAACCTATTGAGTTATCACATTCCTGCAAGACCACTGATGATATCCATGATTATGATTATGCTCTTAGCTCTGAAATGCGCAGCAGAATGCATATTGGCTATGCATAATGCCTTTTAGGAGACATGGATATTTCATGGAGAAAAATTCACTCTCTGAGAGGAAAAAAAAAGCCAAACTTTGTATTTCTCTGGACCTGTTTCTTTAAAATTCAATGCCTAGTATGGCTACAGTCCTAACATGATGTCATATGCAGACCATCCAGCCACAGTCTAATGGCTGGGCGAGATTATTCTCTCCTATTGTAGATCTATGACAGCCTGTCATGCAGGCATTTATATTGCTTCCTCTCTCTATCCCTCTAACCCCGCCTTAAGAATTGTGGAGCAGAATTTTCACTGCTGGCCTGCTTCCCACCAACCTTCAGATTTCTTCACAATGGAATTCAAGGCCAGGCAGCTCTTCTCTTTATTGACTGAATGGCTCAGCTCAGCTCCTGGTGGTGCCAATTAAGCTCAGCGGGGGACACAAGCAGCAGCTGTCAAAGACTTGTTGTCGCCCCCTCCCCTTCATGCACCAGTAATGGTGGAAATGTTTTGTTCTCTGCAACATGGGAAGCAACAGACCCTTCACCCTTTCAATAGGAATCCTTGGCTCACATATTGTAGTATGACTTATACTTTTTTTGTTAGTGGAATAGTAAATGCCAAAAAATATTTGTCCAGATTTGGATGCATGCAACACCCTGTACTGCGTTTTGAAGCAAGTGACATCATTTCAGCTGATGCCTGCCCAAATTATCTCTCCACTCTTTTGTCTCTTATTCTTTTTTCTTGTGATATATTCGAAGAATATCCCCAGGTTCAGTATTCCAGGTGCGTCTTTAATAAATTGAATACGTATTGGGGGAAGTCAAAAGAAAATGGGGCAAAATATGATGAATATTGACCTACCCATATATCCCCATGCACACTAGTGCGAAACAGCAGGGCATGCAACACTGATTCCATTTTCAAGTGCCTCCTGTCTTCTCCACTATGAACATCGTGTAGTCTATGCAACATACCTAAATCTGAAATCTTTAAAGGTACAATTTTCATTGTTTTCTGAACTGAGAACCAACACGTAGCATATTAACAGAAAACTAGGTTCAGTTTTCTCCTGGTCCTACTTGCATTTTTATCTCTTTTTTTTCGTAATATGGTTTCAATATGCTAAGTGTTGGCTCTCAGTTCACTCTGATTTAAATAGAATAATACAGATTGTACTTCCAAAAATTAAAAAGAATAGCATTCAAATATTAAAACAATGATGTATTTTGTAATTCTAGAAGTCTAACTGTTAGAATTCCTGGTTTTCACCTGAATAAAATATAATTGTTGAGTTGGGCAAAATACTTTAATCGTAGGTAATAATTCCTTCTAGTGAATAGATTAGCTTGAACATGTTAACATTCAATATCTTCTTCCCACAAGCTTTTAGCTCCCTCTGGAGACGCCTCATCAAACACACAGGGGAAATTTAAAAAAATACAAAACGACAACAGAATTAATAAGCAGCATTTTAAACACAGACTTAATTGAGAAGAACAAATTAAAAATGAGGTGGTGGTAGTTTTGCCACCTGCCTCTCTCTCTTTTGTAAAAGCATTACGATTTTTGCAAATTGTTTATTCGTTAGTTCATGTGCTAATTGGACAGCTAGGGCAAACCTGGCTTTTTATATCTAAATGTAATACATAAATCAAAGGCATTGTTATTCATTATTTGTGGAATTGCCTTAAAGTGAACATGCACCATGAATTCAGAAATAAGCTGCAGCTCAGAACGTTTTGTATGATGTCAAAAGTAGGGCTTGCCTGATAGAGCGAGGCAGTGGCCTCTGGTGGCAAATGCTTGATGTTGGGGGGCGGGGACGGACGGCGGGAAGTGAAGCATGGTCATAATTCAGAAATGCTGGCCACTTTCTGGTATTACAC
Source organism: Notechis scutatus (assembly GCF_049901735.1). NCBI lineage: Eukaryota > Metazoa > Chordata > Lepidosauria > Squamata > Elapidae > Notechis > Notechis scutatus. The sequence goes on along the minus strand of NC_142009.1, from coordinate 247,538,902 downwards.
CATGTGACTTAGGAATACAGAGACATACATACCCACCTTCCCTAACCTGAGCCCCAGAGTTCTTCAAAAATTAAATGTGCAGTAGGTGACATGAGTTGGGAGGTGGGTGAAACTGGTGGGATACTGGTGGCCTGGGCTTGCAAGGCCCCTGAATGACAGGAAGTGGAGCATGGGTACCTCAGGGGGCAGGGCCTGCACTAGGCCTCTCAGCGCCTCTCCTGGGCCCCTGAGGCACCTGTGTTCCGCTTAATGACCTGCACATTTGTTTAACAATCCAATCAGCTGTTAACTACTTCCTTTACTTTGTGGCTGTCACAACATCCAACTGTAATGAGCAGGATCTATCCCAGTTGAGTCAGGGACAGGGGGTGGGATGCAAATATTTTTACTACTGGTTCTGTGGGCGTGGCTAGGTGGGCATGGCTTTTTTTTGCAGCACATCCCCCCCAGTTCCATTTTTTTTGCTTCCTGGGCCTCAGGAAGCCTCCTGGGAGGCTGGTTTTGCTTCCAGGAGGCTTCTCTGAGGCCCAGGAGGCAAAAAACGGAGCGTGGGGGGGGGGGTGCACAGCACTCCCCTCCCCAGGTGCCCCTTTTTGCCTCCTGGGCCTCAGGGAAGCCTCCTGGGCAAAGCAGTAAGACAGCGAGGGGGATCCCAGCACAGTTGATCATTGGAACAGCTGATTGTCGGCGGGGAAAAAAAAGAAATACAGGTTTGGCCAAACTGGTAGCTGTTGTTTTTTTTTAACTACCGGTTCACCCTAATTTAGGTTGTTTTTCAGATACAGGAATAGCTCCTCCTCCCCTTGCTAGTATCAAAGATCTAAGTATCAGTTCAGAAACTTCTAATCTACACCATTCTGCAGAAGGCAAAATAGATAGCAACTTTGCCTCAAGCAAAACACATGTTTCCAGCCAGCCTTTTCTGAGACCTCCAAGATGCTAAAGTTGATGCAACCTTTTTCTCAGTACTAAGAATGGAACACAAAACAGCTGAGAGGGATCAGATTGCACAACAGGTGGACCAATGTGTGTATTCTATGGAGGAAAATGAAGAAATCTCGTATCTGAAAATGAAAATGTAAATGAATGTACAATGTACTTTAAGTGTAAAGATACATTGACAGTGGTTCCCCAGTGCTGTGAATGTTTAGTTTAGTTTACTTTATTGTCATTGCACCTCGTACAACGAAATCAAACACCATCTTTAGCGCACATCATGACCATGAAAATAAACACAAACACACATCCTTCACACTCCACACATTGAATTGAAAACCCCGACACCACACCAACACTTCACTATACAGTAGAATTCAACAGAGCTACTGCCCCGGGATAAGAAGCTGTTTTTCAGCCTATTTGTCCTTGTTTTTATTATTCTGTACCATCTGCCAGATGGGCTCAAAATGTTTGTTTTGTTGATCTAGGCTTGGGAACACCTGAAAATGAAAGTATTTATAATACATCAAAGAATCTGTCAGTCCTAGTTTCTACAATAAAGCTTTTACATTCTTCTTGCTAGGTTAGGCTTATGGCCAATTATTAACAATGCATTTAAAAGAGAGAGGAGGGGAAATAAAGCAAATTAAAACGCAAGAAGACCCATGTTAGTTATCCAGTGCAACAATACTACAAAATCCATATTGCAGGTATTACAAAGCCCATCCTATGTGGCCCTCATATCTTTGATATTCTGAGGGAGGGAAACTGCTTTACAAATAGCTAACAGGAACAGGGAAGCAAAATATGTATTTTTTTTAAAAAAAGGATTACGTGTCTTTCCCACATGTCTTATATCAAAGTCGTTTCCTTAAAAGTAATCATAATCAAGTCATGAGAGTAGATGGACATTACAGGTAGTTCTTGACGTACAACCATTCTTTTAGCAACTTTTACCACAGCACTGAAAAAAGTGACTTACAGCTTGTCCTCACCCTTATGATTGTTGCAGCATCTCCATAGTCATGTGAACAAAATCCGGGTGTTTGGCAACCATACATTGCAGAATAAATTGTGGAATCCCAGACGATCACTGTTTGTGACCTTCCCAGCTGAATTCCAAAAAGCACACTGAACGAGGGAAGTTGCGTTCAGTTAACAACCTATGCAATTCACTTAATACCTGCAGTGATTGGCCTAACATCCGTAGCACAAAGGTTGTAAAATTGGCATAAATGAAAGTAGAATATAAATGAAATTGTTTAATGGAAGAATGTAGCTAAACATGTAATTGTATTGGGTGATTTAATAAGATTATATCTTACTTGACTGAATCTTTTTCCAGTTCTGATATTTTTTGGATGAAGAAGAATCACGAAGACTGTAGGCTCGTTGTAATGCTAGAGGGGAGAGATAAGGAAAAAAAAACAGCTACAAAGGGTTTTTGTTAAAATTCAGGAAGTTCCAAACCTCAACAATAAGCACACTGAGATTTTAAATTTGAATTTGTTTTGCTTGGATATATGTTTTGGAGTTATTCCACAACTGGAGAGTAAAGTTTGACATCCTACCATTCCTTATTATTCATATTTGACAAAACCAGCTGCAGCTGGTAGCCAACAAAAAAATCAGTCAAGTCTTCTTCACAGAACAGTTCACTCAGGAAGTTTACATTTCAAGTAGAAGAGTTCAAAATTACAATTTTTCTAAGGCAATGACGCCTCACCATTTCAAGCGGGCAGATAAATATTTAAATATCAGCCACGAGGGGGCAATGTTCTCCAACCTGATTTTTCCTTGGCTCAGCAGTTTAATTCTCAATTTATTCCATTTTTGTGGAATGGTATAGCTGCAGCAGGAGAATGCATTTATGCCCAGCCATTTCTATATCTCTATTGTTTCTCTTGCCTGTGGGTTGTTGGTTTTTTTTTTTCTACTCCAAAATGAGGGAGAAAATGAAACATTTGTTTTTCATTGGTCGAAGTTACATAATTCTCACAACTGACTTCAAGGAAAAAATCCTAGTAATCAAGCAAACAATGACGGTGCGAAACAGAGCAATGTGGGTGATAGAAAGCTAAGGATCAGGGAGGCCCAAAAGGGGAAAGTACGTTATGTACCAGGGAATGCTGTGGTTCACTTTGGAAAAAATCAGTGCAGAAGCTGAAGTGGTGTGTGTGTAAAGAGGGGTTATGACAGTGCGCATGTGTGTGTGTGTGTGTATATGTTTGGGTGTGTAAAACACAATGTATGAGAGGGGAGAGGTGGATGGCTTCAGTGGGATACTTTGCATCCCATTGCTTTGCATTTCAAAAGCTTTCCTTTAAAACAGGGGTCCCCAAACTTGGCAACCTTAAGACTTGTAGACATAGTTGGCTGGAGAATTCTGGGAGTTGAAGTCTACAAGTCTTACAGTTGCCAAGTTTGGAGACCTCTGCTTTAAAAAGAGAAAATTTAATTTATATAGATTCTTGGCTGCTGTACAGGTAGGCCTCGACTTAAGACCTCACTGTTCAAAGTGGCAACCGCACTGAAAAAAGTGGCATATGACCATTTTTCACACTTATGACTGTTACAGCATTCCTGTGCTCATGTGATTTATATTCAGATGCTTGGCAACTGACTCATATTTATGATGAGTCAACATCCCGGGCAGTGGTGGGATTCAAAAAATTTTACTACCGGATCTGTGGCCTGTGGCTTGGTGGGTATGGCTTGATGGGTATGGCAGGGGAAGGATACTGCAAAATCTCCATTCCCTCCCCACCCCACTAACCTGCTTTCCAGCTCCATTCTCCTGTGCAGGGCAACAAAAGAAGACCCAGCCGATCAGCTAAGACTCAGGAGGCAGAGAATAGGTGGGGGCAGGGCCAGTCAGAAGTGGTATTTGCCAGTTCTCTGAACTACTCAAAAATTCCGCTACTGGTTCTCCAGAACTGGTCAGAACCTGCTGAATACCACCTCTGATCCTGGGGTCATGTGATCCCCTTCTGTGACCTTCTGACAAGCAAAGTCAACGAGGAAACCAGATTCACATAACATGCATATTACTAATTTAACAACTGTAGTGATTCAGTCAATTCACGTGGCAAGAATAGTTGTGAAATGGGGCAAAACTCACTTAATAAATTTCTCACTTAGCAACATAAATGTTGGGCTCAGTTATGGTCGTAAGTATTAGGGTTAAAAGTAGAGGGCATTAAAATATATTTGCTATGATATCTATTAAAATATATAAACAATAGATTTAATCAAGCTATTGTTTTACAATTGTATTAGGTATGGAGTGGTCAGAGCAACAAAATAAAGTTCCATTATTTTACAAAACATACAACAAAAACTGGATGTATGGAAAGCATTCTTTTCCAAAGTTCTATCAGCATTATTTTATATAATGGTATATTTTCTAAATATGCTAACTCCTCTATTGTCTACATTAGTGTTACATAATTTATGGCTTAATTATCTAATGCTAAAGTAAATTTAGAAATGATTGCTAAAAAGTACTTGGGAAAATAGAGAACCCAGCACCCACAAATGAATTTGTTTAATTCAACTGCAGTTTTTTTCTTTTTCGACCCTGTAATGCAGGGGTGTTAAACTCATGGCCCGTGGGCCGGATGTGTCATATGCTGGCCACACCCACCCATTTTAGTGAAGGGGTCACAGTACATCACAGGACGACAATGTGGAGATGCAAATTTGGCACCCTTGCTGTAATCCCTTGATTTGGGATGGAGTCAGGGTGACTGAATGGAGCTGAGCATTTACTGATCAGATGCCCTTCCTGATTCCTTTGTGGAGCTCACAGCAGATATTTTCATTCTGTGCCCTGTTAGAGAAACATCTGTTACTACCTAGGATTGCACTCTCAACCTTCCGAGTGGGAGGTGAGCATCTTCACCTCTAGGCCACCATGCCACTCAATTCAAACCGCATTATATCTTCTGAACCTCATACCACTTTGTCAATGAGGAGGTCTTGAATGGTTTCAGTGCCTTTTGGTGGACTCAGAGAGTTTTGGAGCTTATAGAAACTTACCATTAGCAGCTTTGGATTTTTCAAGGCGATCACTTCCCTTCTCCAAATTTGTGACGGACAGTGGAGATCTCTTTGAAGATGAGAGACAATTCCAGATGGGCTTAGGCAATGGCAACATTTCTTCTGAGGATGCAAGAATGGCTGAATTTCCAGAAAGATCAGATTCTAGTTCTGAGCTAAGAATCCAAGAGTAGAAAGATCTGGTTGTTTTAAGCATGACCAGCAAGTGGTACAAAAAATACCTAATCAACAATTCACACATGTATGGTATCTTTCCCTTACATATGTAATAGGTATCATTGGTTGACTTTGTTATAGTTTTTCTTTTAACAGGTGTTCTATTTCTGGACATGTGTCCTCCAGATGTGTTGGATTAAAACTGCCATAACTCTCAGCCAGCAAAATGAAAGAAAACAACACCCTCTCAACTCACACTACTTAAAGTCTATCAAGTTATTGACAGTTCTTCAGCTAGAAAGAACTGCTAATGATGGAACTGGAAGGACAAAAGTTGAAGAAAGTCAGTGCAAAGGAAACTGGGAAATATATACTGTATATTTGTATTCAACAAAGCTGCTTTCTTGAAAACTTCAATAACTCTTACATACTGTAATTTTTATTGCTGTTGTTGTCAAAGCTAACCTGGATCTAATCCCCCACCCCACCCTGTATGATTCAGGCTGTGTGGGATGCAAAGATTTCTTGTCAGTGAATCATATGCCCACAAGAACTTTGTGCAAGCTGCAAGAATTGAGTGTTCCTGGTTCATCATTCTTCTTTCTCTCATTATCATCTCCTTTATTTACTCTGACAACTGGGTTCTATCATTTCTGCTTCCAGTTCATTCAAGGAAGTAAATTTGCATCAGTAACCAATACCTGCTTCCATCACTAGTTAGCACAACTTGGACTGCCAGAGGTTTGTGATTAGCTTTTTCTTCTTCTGGGTTAAGTTTGACCAAAGTCCATTCAGAAGGGGCCAAGGAACTTCTAAAGTCAAGATGGGGGATATTCTTGCACTTCTTGGGAGAGATGGATTCATCTACTGGACAGTTGCAATACTCTAGAAAAAATAAAGAACATGAAAACTTGTCCCACATCAATTCAGAATAATAACATTGTTCATTCAGGAGGATGCCAAAAGTGTGGAAAAGTCAAGCCAACCATCTTTTAAACACAGTTTATCTGTAGAGGAAGATTTGCTTAAAATGAACTTATATGTCCATTGTTTAAAAATATCCTTCCTTCAATATGGATGTCCTTCAACATGTTCAACGAGAACTATTTTGCTGGAGTAACTGGAGCAAAATAGTTGTCCTCACTTCCCTTTGACTTTCTCATGTAGCAGAGAACTGAAAGGTAACAGCCAATAGACAACCTATGCCTGAATTGGGGTCCCAGGTCCTGCTGCTACTGCTTCTAGGAACAATGATCAATCTTCATGATTGTAGCCTTGTCTTATGTTCTCCATTTGAACTGCTTCTGTTACCCGGACCTGCAGGATTATCCACCTCAAATAGATGCTTATCTGTTCAGTTTGCATATCCTGTATAGATGTTGAGGATTTCCCTCCATGCATATTTGTGGAGGAAGGGCCTCTCGCTTATGGTCCTTAGATTCAGGAACAGCTTTCTTCTGGAAAACTCTAATATATCTTTCCTTCCAGTATTTAAGAAGTCAGTAAAAACAGAGCTATTTAGAAGAGCCTTCACTTCAGTTGGGAGATACCCAATGTAATTAACTAATTAGTTAATTATGGATACCCAATAAGAACATTAATTTTAATTATGTGTAGGTTTACAGTTTCATTATATGGTTGAAAGTTTATGATATAAGACTCAAAGAGCTCCTTGGGATTGTGGGGATGCAAAAACAAAGAAACAAACATGCCAGATAGTTCTCTCATTTGTTTCACACAGATATGACTCTAGTTTCTTTTCTGGTTCTCCCATCAACTTTTCTAAGAAAAGAATCAAAAATAGAACTTGGCTTTGCAAGGCTGTCTCTGAACCAGACGAGTTCACCATAATAAACAGCTTAACTGCAGAAAGTCCCTTGGCCATGAATTTCCACTCCCTGTGGTCAAAAAGGCCGACACTCATGGCCATCTGTTGTCTCTGATGGGAACAAGTTACAACGGGGATCGGGATGGATGGATCATTTGTCCAGATCCACTTCAACTTCACACTTTGGGAGAAATTACTAGCAATCTTACAACATGTGGCAAGCTCTGCGCTACTGTACTTGGGATAATCTGCAGGTTCTCCCAGATTAAGATCATCCTGTGCAACCAGATTTAGTTTCTGGGCAATGCAGTCAACAATGAATAAACTAAGTCTGACGGGTTGCAATTTATACTGTACATTGGGCCCATTGCCTCTGACCACAAAGCCTCCATTGAGATTTTTATGCCTAGACAGTCAGCTCTTGAGCATACAATTCGTGGATACATTAATTTTTTAAAATGAACAACATATAGCAACTTCTCATGAAACAACACCAACCTGTACTTGAGTGCTTCATCAGTGGATGAGTTGGTGCCTACAACACCAGCTTCCCTTGATTTTCATCCTACTACCAGCATTGCATAATGAATAGCAACAGCAATTAAACTTATATACTACTTCATAGTGCTTTACAGCCATCTCTAATCAGTTTACAGAGTCAGCAACAATCAATCCTTCTTTTACTGGCTTTTGCAATACAGTCTCCTAACCACTGCGCCACCATGGCTCTTTGAAGGAGAGATGAAAAATACTTACTCCTTACATTCTCCTCCTTGACTGAGATGAAGGATTGTTGTTTACAATGTGATGGCCTAGAACTGTGATAGCGAACCTATGGCACGCGTGCCAGAAGTGGCACACAGAGCCATTTCTGCCGGCATGTGAGAGGTCACCCGAAATAGACCTACTGCACGTGCGCGCTTGTCCCCGCAAGCCAGCTGATTGTCGGGTATCTGCCGCGCATGCATGGGGGGAGACGCATGCACAGGAGATGTGTGCACATGTGCAGGGGGTGGGGCACACAGGGGGCACACATGCACGTACAGAGGCGTGTGATGGGGGGTTGCGCGCACATGTGCAGGGGCAGGGGGAGTCACACATGCATTGTATTATGGGTGCAGGCACGCATGCACGCTCACACTTTTGGCACACTATGAAAAAAAAATTAGCCATCACTGGCCTAGAAACTGGTCACCCATGAGTATCTAGTCAGGCATAGAATCCCAAGGGGATGCTCTTTCTCAGCTGAACTCACCTTACAAGGTTATTGTTGGGGTGGAAATAGATAGCACAAAGAACTCTGTTGCTGTTCTGGTTAGCCGGCAGCAGGTACAGATGGTTGAGGAGAGCAAGGACTCTGATGAAGGGCCAGGACCATCAGGGAGTGGACTGCTGCCTTCAGAGATTGTGGGGGCTGGCAGCAGTGATGAGGAGGTTCCCGAGGAGCCTGTGTCAAGTGCACATGCACGAAGGATTGCTCAGAGGAAAGAACAATTACAGCAGCACAGGCAACTTGGGAGTAATGCTGCAAGGTAATGGCCCCTCCCTCGAGAGGATAAAAGCCAGGTTTGGAAAAGCGTTCTTTGCAGACAGCAAAGAAGCTCAAGCTCAACTGGTGGACATTTTAGTTCATGAATCTTGTAAATTAGTTCTTATCTCTGGGTTTTTGGCAGCCTTGACAAACAACTTGGCAAGGCTCTTTCTTGTTGGAGATAATTGTTGGAAAGCAGCCTTTTATCTGTAAAGGAACAGCATTCGTGATTAAACCTTGAACGGTGGGGGCTTCTGCCTTTGTCTGTGTTTGCTCTCTGGGAACCCGGTTGGGTCAGAACAGTTGCCCTATTAAGAATGGAGCATGAGGGCTTCCAACAGTTAGGATGGAGAAGCCTCCGAACACCAGCTTTTTCCACCAGCTGATTGGCCAGTTATCTAAAGTCATTACCTGCATGGCAGCACATGTTACATCTCATCCTTTTGAATCCCCCTGCCATAGGCGAACCATTGCAGGGAAGAGAGCTGCCTTGCAAGTGCCTGATGCTGCCAGAAAAGGAAAGGGTACCTAGCAAAAAGCCTACTTGAATACCCTTGGCATTGTAAGATGGCTGAAGTTCCTCATATCCCATCCCTGCAACTATGCCTTGCTGTGGTGGCCAAAGGCACAGCAGGGATCTGGTCATTTTGAAGTGCTCCTATCCTTGCTCAGGTCACCGCCCAGCATGCCAATTTGATAGTAATGGATAGTAATGGATGGCCTGGATCTTCACAACCATCACATGCCACAAACTAAGATTTAGGAAAGGGCAGCTCATCCTTGCCTTCAGCCCTACAGTCTTGCCAAGGGGAGAGACTTTATTGCCTGATACAATACATCCATACCTTTAATTTTGCATGAAATAATAACCAAAAATCCTTGACGGTAAATAGTCAACCCTGAAGACCTCTATCTGTTTTGTAGCTTTATGGATTGCCTTCTCCATTGAAATGTTTCTCTCTGGGACTTGGGTACAGCTTTCACAAAACCACTTGTTCTGTGTCCAAAACATGCCCACAATGGCCATTGCTACCACGTGCTCTGCAAAATTTTATTTTGTGTTAAAAAAAAAAATTAAGCAAAACCAAAAGCGATTGTCTTACAGTCTCCTTGATTAACTTTTCTATCAGACAGACTTTGGAGGCTTCTTAACAGAAGAAAAATGTTGAGGGTCACACATTTAGATGAGTTTATTTCCACTGAAATCAGCGGAATTAAAATGGCATTAAGTTCAAATTCTTCAATTTACTCTTCCTTTTAGCCTGTTTATCCAGGGTTTTCTGCACCTTAAAGCAGTCTAACTAAAATCTCTGTATGGAATTGTATGTTACTCCCAGAAGCTCTCATTTATTTCAGGGAAAACTTTTTTCAACCAAAATATGATTCCCACATGTTTCAAAGTTTAAGCATGAAATGTTAAAAATATTAAGGAAATCCTATCATTATAAATATATATAATTTATTCCATGTTGGTGATTATATAATGGAATTTCCTTCCAGAAATATCCCCCCCCGCCCATATTCCAGTCTAGTCTCAGTTCTACGATTTGATTGTCTCCCATCCAGTTTACTTGCCAGACTAACATTCCTTAGCTTTATGAGAGCAGCCAAGGCCAGCTAAATGGCTAAATTTTAATTACTGCGTATCCTGATTTGGGAAATCCTGATCAGCATATAGCCAACTTTAGAGGTCCAGGTACCCTTCTGTTTTCTGAAGACAATTTTCAGAACATAATGTCTCAGCTCTATCTCTCAGGTAGGCTGGTTTGCTTTAAAAGAGAAACAAACCCTCAATTCTTCTCATATGCAAATATATTTTCTGGTTGTTGTTTTTACTTTTTAATGTTCTCTTTTCTATCTGGGAGTTCTCTAAAATTAAGAGGGCTGAAAGAGTTTAAAGAAAACATTCAGGTTTGTGCTGGGGCTTCTCACAGGAGGAAGGAGGCATTTCATCTTTGGCTCACTCACACAACAACACTAGTGGGACATGATCTCATCTGATTCAGGGACTTCCTTTCCCATAATTACAGGCATCTGAAGCCGAGAGCGTTGGGCTGCCAGATACCACACAGAGTTACAGTGTTTAGTTAGAGGATTGTTATGTATGGATCAAAGATTACTTTTCAGTTTTTTTTTAAAAAAACATTTACTTGTAGTTAAATCTAACATCTGGCTTACTAAATCAAGGAATGTCCTCCAGGTATGGTTAAAAAATTAAAATGCAATCAAAGCTCTGCCTATTATGTGTGACATATACAGCAAAACAGGCAGAGTTTCATTGGTGCCATTATGGCCACCATTTTGACTTTTTCTTTTAACAACACTCTGTGGACCCTCCTGACAATATCTATTACTTCAAAGACTTTAATCCAAGTAATACTGTCTCCTTCTAGATCTTCCTAAACTCCAGCTCTATTTCTACTTTCAAATACATTAAAACTGAAATTTTGGGAGGTGTTAGCCCACATGTGGCCTATTACTGTGGCAGTGAGCAACAGGCTGAAAAGTTCTTCAAGTTCAACTGAGTAAGATGCAACATGCTGAAAGTCTCATCCTACTAAGAATATCTTTGGTGATGTTTTAGAGGTCTTAAAGCTTTAAAGTGCTTGGCTTTGTATCAGAACACGAAATCCATACATCAAAAATAAAACCAGAGCAGAAAACCAACAGGCTGTACCATAGTGTTTGAGACAGAGCTCAGATGTGGAACAATTCTGAGTGGCTGTTTAAGCCTATCATTATTGGTGCTTTCTTTGTGCCCTCTGTGAGTGCCATTCTTTCAGCTGGCACATAATAGTTTGGTTTGGGAAAAGATGCTCAGCTCCCAAAAGAAATTTGTGGCAAGGCCACCTATGAAGAATGGCAGTCATGTTCCAGATTCATGCTGGGCTGGGATCTACTTACTAATAATTTGTCCTTGCAATTGTTCTCTCCTAATGCTGATGGATCTTCTGATGCAGCTTCTATTGAAGGATAGGCTGTGATCACAATAGACAGCAGTCCAGTTATCCTAGCTTTATTTTCAGTAACCTTACACAGCCTCCTTGTTGCAAGTACTGAAAAAGACAGCAAGAAGACACTAAACAACTGGCATTTGTATGTTACTCCCCAAAAAGATAGACAAGGGTTGGGGGAAACAGACCGAACATAAAGGTTAAAAATCAATAGCAGCAACAGAAGGGCTTTTCAATAAAGCAACAGCTTTCTCCTCCAATAACAATTATGCACCTTTAGCACCACTGCCAAGCACTAAAGTGGCATGATTGTAAACCAGAAACAATTAAGATGTTCTCATCATCAATGGATTCATTTAAATGTTACCGGTGCACTTCAGCTTCATTTAATTCCTTTGCCCCCAAATGTACTTAACATTGTCTAATTGGGTCTGGGAAGGTATTAAAGCATTATAAAATCATGTCCCTGAGCATCAATCTTGTCTTACTAAAAGCTCCATGATATGGAGTATATGTAGCAGAGTTCATGAATCTGAAGATGCACAAACTGAGTGTAAAAAGCCACCTGTGTCCTTAATTTTTTAAAATCAAATGAAGTACAACCTCTGTCACAAAAGATTCCAAATTATATGCGTAGTTAATGTACTGTAACACTCTGTCATTGATCGAGGATACATTCACACTTGGAATAGTGTCCATAGATATTTCAAATTATTTCAGAAAGGCTATTGTACTGCTAGAAATGTAGGGAAAGCAGCTGGAATGGTGGGAGGAGGAAGAGAATTGGAACGATTCCCCTAGAAAGATTATAACATGGTTGGAGGCATTTTAGTTGAGTGACAAGAAAGTCAAGATAGATGAGTATCAAGTGAAGCATAATGCAATCAATCACTCAATCAATCAATCATTCAGTCTTGCTCCCTTTCTTACCCAGTATAACTTGATTGACCCAGTCTATAACACTGCAGTAGTGAAATAAAGTTCTTCATATGAAATTCATTGCCACAATATAGTTTTAATCCATTAGACAATTTCAGGGAGGATTAGCTATTCATCATGCTTGTTCGTAAGGAAATGTTCAGATTCAAGGACAACTTCTCCTGACTCTCAATTGTCTGAGAACAGTAGCAGGAGAAGACAACGCCATTGTCTTTTTGTATCCTTTCTGCTGGCTTCCTGAAGACACCTTACCAGCTTCATCATTAAGGTAGTCTTCTTGTCTTCCTCTCCAAAAGTTTGATTAATGGAACTTGGATGAAACATTCTTGTTTTTCATACGAGACTTTCTTGTGGTGTCTCCAGATGTACTGAGACCAGTTTATGCAGGGCTGGATTAATTGCATTCTATTTAGACCAGGGGTCTTCAACCTTGGCCGCTTTAAGCCTGGTGGACTTCAACTCCCAGAATTCCCCAGCCAGCTTTGCTGGCTGGGGAATTCTGGGAGTTGAAGTCCATCAGGCTTAAAGCGGCCAAGGTTGGAGACCCCTGATTTAGACCATGATATTAAAGTTATCCAAAATAGTTGGACCGAGCAAAGGCTTTTTAATTATGGGACACATTACAGGCTTCTTTAGAGATCACAGAAGCACTTCCTCATTCCACAAATGTGGGAGGTCTTAACCAGCCACAAAGAGCAGGAATCCTCTCTGACAAGTGGTGGAATTACACTGTAGAGTCTCCAGTGAGTCTCAGGAAGTCTCTGCTCTCTTGAGACTCACAGGCTCAAAATTATTCACTGGCCCAGATTACTTCAAAGATACGGCCCCAATCATTTCTGTTGGTATTGTCCAACTGCTCTTGAATTTGTTTTGTTAGCCAAATGCTGCAATGATGTTTTTTTCAAATGTGAGCAGTTTTTCCTCTAAAAGGAAGCAGGTTTCTTAAAAAGGATTCTTGGATGGCATTTAGCCAATGATCTTTTTAAGCAACTTTTCCTAAAAGGAAGCAAGCAACTTTTCCTAAAGGGAAGTGAGTTTCTTAAAAAGGACCATTGAGTGGCATTCAGCCAATACAATAAGGACCACAAAATACTTATTTTTGCCATTCAACTATCCACTCTAAGTTTGAACGTGACTCAGACTCAAAATAAATCTTTTTCCAACAGTGCTCTACGTTTCTCCAATACTGCTCCATTTTCCTCCATTTCAATATACTACTCTGTTGCAATCTGGCCCCTCTGGATGATTCTTTATTACAGAGAGTGACCACAGTGTCAGCCAAACTGCCTACCAAATCCTCATGAAACTCCCCAAGAGCCATCTGAAAATCCACAGGATCTATTAGTTACATTCAGTAGAAGGACTCAATCTAATAGATCCTTCCCTTCTATGGAGGGGATATTGCAAAGAATTATCTGTCCGTGATGAGAGACAAAGTCCTTTCAAATCACATTTGGTCTGTCCTGAGCTGAAAACTCGATCTAGAATGTGGTCTTTAATGTGTTCTGGATCTTTGATTCATATCTGTCATGGTAGCTATGAACCTCTGGACTATTCTATACCCCTTGTGGTGGGAAGGTAGATTGATGTCCCCAACACTACTGGCTGGGGAACTCACCCACCATTCCAGAAATCAGCTTACATAGCCCTGGCATAAATGCCATTGAATGGCAAGGGGGAATGTTACCCAAGCAGCAAACCCTACTGATGCTTCTGGCTCAGCTGCACAAAAAAAGGTCCACATCACTACATCAGATTATTTGTGACATAAAGCCTTTTGATGCAACAACTCCCCCCTTCTACATATACACTTGATATTTTACTAAATCTGCAAAAAGTGTATATTTCCTCCAGCAAATATTTTATACACTGTGTAGTTCCAGAGAGCAGAAGTATTTTTCTGCAAGAAACTGTAAATAGGCTTTATTGCCTATAGAAAGGAATATCAGGAGCCCTAATAAGAACTATAAATAGAGAGGATGATTCCCTAAGGAGACAGAAAGCATAAAGCTGTGAACATCTTGGTCACAGCAAGATAGTAACTCAGATGCTGCGGAAATAGTTAATTACTTTATAAAGGATGCATAATTACTAAAAATTGAAAAAAAATTATGCAGCCTTGCTTAGTAAAAAAAACGTATTATACATCAGATGGGCTGAAAGTCTCTGAGTCACAATCTTTCCTACTCATCCCTTATTCCAGACATTGTATTAATGGCAAACAACAACAAAAAAGAGTCTGTGAGTCACAATCTCTCTCTCTCTCTCTCTCTCTCTCTCTCTCTCTCCCTCCCTCCCTCCCTCCCTCCCTCCTCTCTCTCTCTCTCTCTCTCTCTCACACACACACACACACACACACCACACACACACGCACACACACACACACACACACACACACACGGATATATCAGCACATATGCATATAAATAGAGCATAATAGCTTTCCCCAACTTTGTGTCTTACTAAGGGTGTGGAACTTTACACACCAGAATTCCCAGACAGGCCAAGTATGAATTGTATGAGATAATTAAGCCCACGTTGGGAGGCAACCAGCCTGCAGAAAACTTCTTAGATTCCTAGAACCAATGTGAACTTGACTAATTATGCCTGGGGACCACATAAGTGCAGACTCCAACAAGTCAACTTCAGCTTCTGTTCACTGCATTGATACAAGTTTTTAGCCATACTCTGGGCATAGTACATCACTGTTTTCTCCTGGGATATTTTTTGCAACTTCCAATTTAGTCTACAGCCTTGGGATTTCCTGTAATAATCAGCTTCAAGTTCAACTCTGCTAAGCTTTTTTGGACGTCAGGCTAAGCTCATAACATCCTGCAGAAATATTAAAGGACAAAGATTATTTAAAGAATAATTTTCACTTAATATTGTATAGAGACAAAAGAAATCACACTGAACTACAGGAAAAGTAAAAAAAAATTCCAGTATGTTTACATATACTCTGTTACAACTTCCAGAGATATCCACCATTCAAATACTACCTCAATATGAAGACATTAGATATTATGGTACCAAGATTAAGCCATACAATGCTAGGAAAGAAGGAAGGAAGGAAGGAAGGAAGGAAGGAAGGAAGGAAGGAAGGAAGGAAGGAAGGAAGGAAGGAAGGAAGGAAGGAAGGAAGGAAGGAAGGAAGGAAGGAAGGAAGGAAGGAAGGAAGGAAGGAAGGAAGGAAGAGGGTGATTGAGTATCTGGTGAGCAGGAAGGAAGTCCTGTGATACAGAGTAAGCACATCACCTACCTTATTTACAGCCTTCTGTCTTTCTATGTTTTTATGAGGAAGAAAGTTTCCTTTCTCCTCTTTGTCATTGCTTAGGCGCACTTCTTTGTCGTTAACTTAAAAGAGCTCCATTACTACATTTTCTAATGACCCTCATTCTATATCAAAGCAAACCCAAAACACTAATTCAGATGCTATACGCAGATTAGATTTCTGTAAGTCATTATGGCTAGCAAAGAGAATATATAAGTAGATTTTTGTGATTCACTAACTTTGAGGTGCCATTTGGGTGTCCCAAGCTAGGTGTTCATTATGCAATTGTCCTGTTTGTTTTTATAATTTAATTTGGGAAGTGAGGGATGTGTTGACTAAGTATAATATTCTTCTATTCGTGACTCTCCTAGTCTTCCATATTCCCTATTGCTTGAATATTCTTCATTCTTTCTGATTATTTTTTTTAAAGGAAACTGAATCTGTGCAATTTTCTGACTAGCAATATTAGCTGCAGCAGACCTATGTGGCTTGGTGTGGGATAACAGAAAGCAATGGTTTGTGTATAATTGAGTGTCAAAGGAAACGTGGTATCTGTACACCTTGAGTGTTTGAAACTCAGTTTACTCTAGAGGTGTTCATTGGAGCACCACTGTATTTCTGTTGCTAATACACAAATCTTCTTTGTGTAGTTAAATAAAACCCAAGCATATCCACCCATAACAAATCATAGCAAAACATTTCCTTATACAGAAGACTGTACTTAGAAACATTAAAACATATATATTATTCTCATCAAAAGGTCATGTTTATATTTTACTTCACCAGAACTTAACTTCATGAATCTTCTGTAAAGGCATTTTAATATCAAGAAGAATTGCAGAGATTAAGGTGCTATATCCCCTCCCAAATTTGCAAGACATTTCTAATGTAGAGGACCAGCAAGAGAGAGAAAGAAAGAGATTTTGAGGGAGAAATCACATTCTACTGACACCAAAATGCGTAAGTTATCTGAAACAGACTCCTGGGCACAATGTCCTCATACCCAGAACATCCTTGAAATTATACAATAGTCTAACATCTGCATGAAGACGCATTGATGAGGAAAAAGTTCCTGATCAGTGTGTGTGTGTGTGTGTGTGTGTGTGTGTGTGTGTGCACGCGTGTGTTTGTAGCTGTTGTTCATACCCATCACCCCAACTATCATAGTAGAACACAATGTCATGGGAGAAGCCAATCCTACAGGTGACCTTAAGTAATAGAGGGATTGAATTCCACACATTGGAAAACATTAGTACATGTTCTAAAAAATGCCTTTTTCACATTTCTTTAGCCAAAATCCACTCTGGAATTAAAAACAGATTGCACGTCTGCTCTCTTGAATGTTCCAACCTTTGTCACCTGGTGATACCTTAAATCTGGAAAAGGGATACCAGAAAGACTCTTCTCTGTGAGACAACTGGCTCCACAGGGGGTCCCTGGATGAGATTCAGGAAATGGTTATTAGCTATCAAACCCTTTGTGGCCTATGGCCAGCCAGGCTATTTGTCTCCATTTTTTGTGGAAAACATCATCAGATTTGTCAGGGACGGCATGCTCCAGATGACTTCTGTCCATGTCATCTTGCTGGAGTAGGAGTCATGCCTTTCCTGTGGTGGTGCCTGCTCCAGAGAGCAGCCTCCCTCCAGAAATCCAGATGGCCCCAACCCTATTAACTCCCATAAAGGGAATTAAAGCCTGGCTTTCCCCCCAGGCATTAGGATTGTTAAATGAGCTTTGCTATGAGTTGGCTGATTGAATTTATTGCTCTGGTAAATTTGGAGTTATTTTTCTTCATCCTGGACTTTGATTATGTGGATTATTGGCTCTTTAATGTTATTGTTTCCTGTTTTTAATTTCGTATAAACTGTCCAGAGTCATTGCTATGAACAGCCCTGTCTGTCTGAATGCACATTCATCCATCTGATCAATCCTCTCGATGCATTAAGAAGCAAATTATTTTTTAAAGTTGCATAGTCCATTCTGTTCAATTAACATTGCAAAGAGAACTAGAGAATCCAAAGGAGGTATTTGGCAAGCCAAGAAATATTTCAGTTTCTTGGAATTGAAACGAAGCAGTGACAAAGTAGTGGTTGGGTTTCTGTGAACATTGCCTTGCAGCCAACTTCTAAACATTTCTGATACTTGGGCTTAATTATTAATTCTATTTTTGCTGCAACCAAAATAAATCTAGTTAGACAATAGCCACTGGTCCTCCTTACAACCGAAAAGAATATTTGAAATTATGCATGTATGCGTGTGATTCACTTCACAATCTGCTCACTGAACAAGCAAAAATGAAAGGCCAAGGCAAAAAATGCCTAGATGGAGAAAGGAATGCCACACCTAAAATTCCTAGGAGTTATCTGCCAATGCACATTAACAGCAACAATGATGAAAACAAGCTTGTTTCTGATGAATATTTAAAGTATTCAGCCATTTATTCAAAGCATCCATTATCTATGAAGGAGTTAATTTACACTACAAATGTTCAATTCCCTTTCATTTTCTGGTCAATGAACCTACTACATTAAGAATAGCCAATAACTCTTGGGAGAAATGTTGTTTAATAGGTCCTGGAAAATGTAGCAGGTTGTGAAGAATTGTGTTTAATTCTTGTAGAATTAAACATTCCAAAGATACACGCAGTCAGGCACTCATTTTTTCATCTCTATCTTAGCACTAATACTTAAAATATGGGTCCATAAATCACATGCGTGTATATACTTTTAAAAGAAAAAAATATTGAAATGGATTTAGTCAGTATTCCTATTAAATATTAAAGTTGTATCTGAAACCAACCAAACCAGGATAAATATATCTGATTATATATGTAAAATACATAGAACTATGTTCTTCATTTTAGCAAGAACATGTGAATACATGCCAATGGATAATATAATAAAAACCATCCAAATAATTCTAGGCCTTCTTTCTATTCTCAGTCAAAAATTCTGATGGAGAAATCTCATTCCAGACCAACTTTCTATAAGTCTATGACAATTTGGTGACACAACCACTAGCCTAAAACAATGGGGATGTCTAGTTAGAAATCTTTGCAAAATTCAAGTATCATGGCAATGTGACCAAAGAATATAATAGCTTTGGACCTCTAACAACACATATTTTAATTATCTTGATAAATACATTATAAAGGCAATGCCTTTAGTTAGCTTTTCAAATGATGGAAAAGACTACAATAAACTGAGCACATTGTGACAAATGCAGAAAGTTCATTGAATCTAATTTTCATTTTGATTCCTCTCAGAAATTTATACATTTGCCAGAATTCTAGTTCTCTACATCATATGCTTTCAAATAGTTTTTAAAGTATGCCCCAAAATGCATACCCAAATTTAGGTCAGCCCACATTTGCCAGGCAGGCATGTTTGCTCTATAATATTGCAAAGATGGAAGAAATTGTCATTTTAATGTTTTATGATAAACGATTAAGATCACCTTTCTGGCTCTTTGACACCAAATAGCAGGACATAAACACAGGAATAAATAAGGATTTGAAGCATTTAACAGTATTACGCTAATGGCAGGTATCCTGATTGAACATACTAGCAGTTTATTGTTAAAATATAAAGAGAATGCTTCCCAAACTGTAAGTCACTTCTGACAATCCAAGGCAAAATATGGATGTATGTTTATATAACCAAAGGTTTAAGGGTGGAGATATTAAGGTTGGGTTGGAAAAAGGGAAATAAAGTCATTGTGGAAAGAAATCCAATATACACCGGAATTGTTTTCTCTACAGTGTGGTCTAATTCAGGAAAAACAATACCTAAGAGACAAAAACCTATGAATGTTTTGATAAAAAATTGATTACATAAAAAAGTTAAAGCTCTCCAGATGTTTAACCATCATATGTTGCCCTTGCACAGCTGATTCAAATAAAAGGGTTGGCACTTCACTTAGCAAAGCTTTGTAGTCCTGCAGAGTCCTGGGAATGGGGGCTATTGAAAGAGAGAGAGAGAAAAAGAAAGACTTCAAAAGAAAAAACAAGGAAGTCCAGTTGCCTCCAGAAAAAAAGCACCTTTGGGACAACCATGACCTGGGTGACTGAGAATCTCTACAGACTTTTAGGCTATTGAAAGGTTTGAACGAACAAGGAAGGCTCTGAGTAAGTACTGTATGAAACTGGAGCTCTTCTAATTAATGCTGTTGTATCGGCACTGATTTAAGAACTTTAGTAAGCCAGTAAGTGCAGGGCAAGACAAGGTAGGTTGCCTTCCTCCCCTAGAATGACACAGCGATTGAGATGAGCTCATTCAAAGGGACAAGCATCTTCTCTAAGCTTAATATTTACATTTCCTCAACATTACCCATTTTGCTCCTCAAAATAAAGTTTGGGGAAGATAAGACACTCTTAGTGTAATTTCTTTTACTTTGTTGGCCGATATGAAAATGAAACCACTCAATTACTGGTCAGTATCTGAGCAGTGATTAGCTAAGAAATCCCAGCACTTCTTTCTGGCAGGAAGGGACTGTTATGTTTGTGCTACAGCAGGGGTGTCAAACTCAAGGCCTGCGGGCTGAATTTGGTGCTTAGATCTTGCCCACTGGGCAGCCCTGGAAGTAGCGAAGGACTGGCCCATGGTGCCTGCCAGCAAAAAATGGAGCTCGGGAGGCTTGTGTGTGGTCCTCCCAAACTCAGTTTTTGCTGGCAAAGGGTTGCAGGAAGTGCTCAAAGCTGAAAATGGAGCTCGGGAGTCTGTTTTTGTTGGCAGAGTGCTTGGGCCACCACCTGCGCCCCGACATGAATGATGTCAACCTGGCCACACCTTCCCTGGCCATGCCTACCCCAGCCCCCCAGGTCAAACACAACCTTGATGTGGCCCTCAATGAAATTGAATTTGACACCCCTGTGCGACAGGCTTGCAATACAGAAGTGTCTTTAGCATCATGTTGCCTAAAATTATGAAAACCCAATATCCAAGTTCTCCTTTGTTTTAGTTCTACAGTCAGAAGACTTGATTTCTGGATTGTTGCTCATTTGTTTAATCGATCACGAGAATCTGAGCCTTTTGAGCCTTAGTTTCTCAAACACATTTCCTGCCTCTTAAACACAGTAAAAACTTTAATCACAGTAAAAACATTATCAGCAGTTATAATTGCAATTGAAACTAATCAAATTGTCTCATAGGTAAAAATGGCAGTCTGAAGCTTTCATTATCCTTTAAAAAAAAAAAAACTTTACGTTTATAAAGGAAAAAGAGATCCATTTAGTGAAAGGGAAAAGTTAGAAATGTTACCAAAGCCACCATTTCTCAAAATTCAGATGAGAATCTGCAAAAATTTGTCAGAGTATATTCTATATTTACACTACAGGATTCCATTTCCAGATAGGAAGGAAGTGTCATATGATAGATTTGAGCACAACATTGTAAAATGTTACCACTTATACAACAATGAGGTCTGCAAATATCAGTGCACCCACCAGATGGCGGTGTTTTCTGGCTTCTTTCTGCCATCTAGTGGTCGCAAAATGTTTATAGTACATACAGGTAGTCTTCAACTTACGACAATTGAGCCCAAAATTTATGTTAAGTGAGACATTTGTTAAGCGAGTTTTGCCCCATTTTCTGACTTTTCTTGCCAATGTTGTTAAGTGAATCACTGCAGTTGATAAGTTAGTATATTGATTATTATGTAAATCTGCCTTCCCCATTGACTTTGCTTGTCAGAAGAGCGCAAAAGGTGATCACATGACTCTGGGGTGCGGCAAGAATCATAAATGTGAACCAGTTGCGAAGCACCTGAATTTTGATCACATGAACATGGGGATGCTGCAAAGGTCAAGACTAAAAAAAACAGCCATGTCACATTTTTCAGTGCTGTTGTAACTCTGAACGGTCACTAAATGAACTGTTGTAAGTCGAGGACTACCTGTATTTTGTAGTCATTTGGCAACATTTTAAATGTCTTTCAGGAACATAATAAGAAAGCCCACACTGAGTGTAAGAAGCATTGTACCAAAACCAGAAAGGCAGCAAAGGTGAAACTCTCCGTCTCCAATGCAGTTTGTTAAAAAGGAAGAACAGATGCAACAGTATTTAGGAGAACTGAATTTATTTCTTAACAGCCACATTAAAAAGTTAAACATTAAATCTGTGCAAAATACAAATTTTCATGTGAAATTTTTATAAACTTTTTTTTTTAAAAAAAAGAACACTCTAACAAAAAAGTTTAATTAAATTCCAGAAACATTTTAAGTGACAAGGAGTAGAGGAAGAGAATTCCCACTGGTATTGTTTAAGAGATGAGTAGATCTGCAATAGAAATAAGTAAAGTAGAGAGAAAATTTTCATTCAGATGTCCCCCATACCCCAAACATGCAGAGAATTTGTGTTAATCACAGCAAAAAAAAAAAAAAGGTACCATTCTGTTAGGATATATCTGGATCCTTTCCTGATCTTTCCTTTGGGAATCCAAAAGAAGCATCTTTTTAAGACTCTTCAAGTGGTTTTTAAAAGCCTCCACTGATATTTTTTTAAAGTATCTTTTTTTAACATGCTAGGGAGCCCCCAAATCCTTCAAAATGGAAACTAAAGCAATCAATATAACTCTGAGGGTCCTCATATTTATGAAGAGAATTATGGTTTCTGAATGTGCTAAGCTTTGGGTGATTCCGGATTCATTACAAAACATTAAGCAGATATTGATCATTAAAAACCAGAAAAGGTTTACATTTTTAACAAAATCCAAATTGAATATTGTTCTTCAGCATAAAGTAAGCAGGAAGAGTGGTCTAAATTTCTAAAAATTCTGAAGAAAAGAAAAACCGATTTTGTTTAGCATACTTAAGATACTAAAACCAGTTTTTTACTTTGGAAATAGGAACATGACACATAGTTGGATGAGTAAGAATTTTAATAGCATATGATTGTCTTTGGGATTCTCTATTCAGGAAGTATCAAATATGTCATCTCCAGTGTTTTTTTTCCTAGCTTCTTTGTACTATCTACTACTTTCACGAATCATAAAATCAGACTGATTCCTTCCAATTCCAGAATATTTAGAATTATTCTCCTCCTGAACAAGCAGAGAAATCCTTATTTCTACTCTCAACTCTACCAATAATTAATAAACCTGGTGTGTTATCCAGCTCTGCTCCATCCTATCAGACTATAAGGCTGGCAGAAGGACAGGAAAAAAAGCAAATTGTAAACAAGAGAACCCACTAGCAAATGACAGAATTCTTCTTCCTTTTCTTATGAAAATAGCCTTGTCTCCTAGAGGGAAAATACATATCTTTCTCTTGCAAATACAGTTTGTCCTCATGATAGGAGTGGTAATAATTCTGCATAGAATGTCTTTCCGTTTCAGAGTTCTGAGAGACCATTTTGAAAAAAGTAAAGTAATATATCACCTTAAGTACCGTATTTAGTGCTTAAGATATGTTTCATAATAGCTTTCTCAATCCTCAGTAAAAAGAAGATAGAACAGGATTGGGAGGGGGATACATGGGAGGGGGAGGCTGTTCTGTCTGTTTTGTCCTACAGGCCTTTACATTTATAAGCAGAAGCTTGTAAAAATGTGTATTATGCTGATGTCACAGCAGCATGAATTTGAATTTCATATAGATGCATTAAAATTCCTTAAGGAATGAAATCTGTGTCTTTCAGTTTCCAGACTTTACTTAAATCTTTGTATTGAAACAATCAGGGATTCGTGTTTTAAGATTACTTTCTATATAGTTGTTGCTAAAGTGATTTGTAAAACTAAAAGGCCATTCTCCTAATCATTTTTTCCTAACATTTAGTAGACCAAGACCTACAATTTAAGGAGATGCAGATGCCTGAGCACAACTTTAATTGCTGCAAAGAAGGAATTAATAAAAACATAGAAATGCCTCATGATTAAATATAAATAATTTCTTTTTTAAAAATAAATTTGGAATTCATGCAAAGATAAGGACTACAATGCAGAGTGGGAACACTTGGAAAGAAGCAAGTCAGAAGTTTTGGATTGCCAGCTACAAAGTAGGGTAAGTGACCATGCAGATTCTTATTTTGGATTTAGTACACACATACACACACACAAAACACACATTCTTCTCTGGTATTTTTAAACACTAGTAGGGAGTATTAGGCATTCATCGCAACACGAAAAAAAGGAAGCATAGAAAATCTTACACTAGAAATGGTTCAGCCAGTTAGGGGCTGTAGCACTGGAATGTTGAAATGAACTAAAGACAATGTAAAATATTGGAAAAAGAAAGTAGTCAGAACAAGCTAACTGTAAATCTTTGATTACATAGCACTAGACACATTGCACTGATACTGTAAGGTATAACAAATGAACAGTAATTCGTCTTTCTGATCAGCCAAAAATATTAAATAACCACATTTATTACATTTCAAGTATCAAATAATAGTAGTTATCAAAGACTCTTTGAAATAGCAACAGACTTCAAACAATCAACTTCAAATATGATTAAGTCAAAATAAATGATTCTGCATTTATCTGAGATTGAATTTGGATTTACATGTACAATATATTGGTCACATCTTTTGTAACCCCAAAGCCACCTCTAAAGCTTTCCAAAGAAACCTTCACTGAATGTGGAAATGACAAGGAAGTAACAAAATACCTTAGCCAAATAGAATATGGTTATTTGTGTACACGTGACTGGACATAACGCAAAAGAAAATTCTGGCCTTTTTACAGTGATCCAACATACCTTGAGTTTGGAAATAGTCTCCCTTAGAGTGAGATAAACAACTGAATAAACAAAATTGTACTGTGTAATGATTATCAGTGGCTTCAAACAGTGTAAATGGACCCTCCTTTTCTGTGCATTGCATTCAAACTATTAGATAATACCGGAAGCGCTTGAAGTGTTTCATTTGTGATAAAGGTTTGATATACAAATCAGCTGAAATTGTAATCATTAACTAATGATTGTACAACTAACAAGTCAAATTATAGACAAATAAAATATGAACATAATTTAACAATATTGAAACTTTTTTTTAATGTAAGATACAGTGAAGTAAGCAGTGCAAAACGTATTTGTGTTGTTCTCTTCACCCTTGAAGTTGCCGTAAAATCATTCATAGATTTTGGGTGTACACTGGCTATTCTGACGCTTAATTCCCTGAGTCTGAGATATGCAATAGCTGAATTGCAAGAATGGCAGCAGTTATATATATATATATATAGTAAGCTGGTTACAAGCGGAGAGCCAACCTTTATTCAGGTTCAACTTGTGATACAGACTGCAGAGTTGTATCCATCAGCCAATACAAGATGCTACTAGATCAAATTTCCCTTCTCTTACACCTTCTTAAATGAGAATTAGAAACTCTGAAAAAGGCGTTGGGGGGCGGGTGAGAACACCAAAAACTGTTGCATAAGCAGAAACTATGTGCTAGGGAGACCTTGAAATAACTACAAAGACATTTAGTTTGTTAATTGAAAAAAAGGCATCAAATAAAAAATGCAGGAGGGTTTTATGGGGGGGTGCGGAAGGAAAGGATGGGTTCACACATTTAGAGCTTGCCATCATGTGTTGATAAATGGGAGGGATTCAAATTGCAAGGGCAGGAGGAGGAAATAATATATAGACAGCTGGGAAAACATGGCTGGGGAGCAAAGGAAGACGAAGCAGAAAGGCAAGGCAGAAAGATCATGCTTAGATAGCCAGGCTGGAGATGAGGAGTGGGGAGCCATGATTTTACTAACTGGGAAGAAACAGGCGGAGTTGCCCAGAGTCAGGCTCAAAGCCATAGTGGGCAAGATGAAGAGATCAGAGCAGGAAGGTAGCAAGAAACTGGTCTTGCAGGAGAGTGCTTTGGAAACATAGGGTGCCACAGTAAGTGGCCTTTACAAGTCTATATGGTAGGCTGCTTTCTTCTAAAAGAATACCAAGAAAAACATGGCAATCAGGGGAAAAGGAACTTTAGTGATGCAGCTGCTGGTTTGTCGAGACAGAGTGAGATTCAAATTTGTAATCCCAGACCAACTTGAATGGTTGTCAAATACCATCTTACTCTGCCTGGCCAAGTCAGTGGCCACACCATAGGCAGTGCCATTGTATGGCAAGAGGGGGTAGGTAGAGTAGTCTCAAAAGACTAGTCATGTGAGAGTAGGAAATATTATTTACAGCTTCCCTACCTCTGCTGCTCATCACTGCAGAAGAGAGGTGACCAGAAAGTCCAAGGGATAGAGGTTGAAGGTCCAACAAGCCTTTCCATTGTTAAAAGAAGCCTTGTTTATTGGTACAGCAGTAACCTGAGTTTCCACAGTCCACACTGGCTTCTGATAATTCAACTTCCCTTTCCACCCTGTTCTTCCCTGGATCTAGTCCCTTGCTCCATGGTGCAGACATCTCATCTGTCAGGTAATACACATTTGGGCGTACTTCTTAGGAATGGAGGACCTAAAAGCATCATTGGGCCTAGACAAGCTAGCAGCAGGACTGAGTTCTCAATGGATTCTGGCTTTCTGTGCACCTGATGGCACAATTACTATTATAGAGAAGAAGGAACTCATTGGTTTTATTCATGGAGGGGTGTCACACAAATCCCTTTGCTGTTTCAGGGAGTTCACAATATCACAGCATGTGAGTAGGACCACCTAAAATTCTAACATGTAAGCAAATAATTAACAGAGCAAAAATTAACCCTCTTTTAAAAATATTAAAAATAAAAGCCTCTTTTCATCACCATTGTTCATTTAATTAAAGATTATTGTTGTGTACTGTGCTTAACACTACATCTCCCCATTCCAATGAAATAAATAGGACAATTTTCCAAGTAGGAATCCATGAGATTTAAGGTGAAAATAGAACAGCATGTATACCAGTTAATCCTTTAACAGGCTAGCTCTAAATTAAATCTTTCTTGATGGGTTTTATGAAGTTGTTTTTATCCTGTTTAATGGTAAGTTAATATTACATTATACAAATAATATTTATGCAATTGAATAGCCACAGGATGGGTATAGAGAACCAGACATATAATCTAGGAGAACTATTTTTCTATCAGCCAAAAGTCAAATTGGTTTTAGTTTCAGGAGCCAATTATCTGACCCTTTTATAGAATGAACAAGCCTCATAATTGGACTTTGTTTTTACAGCTATTTCCCAAGACTTTGAAGAAGCATGTATTCTTCAAAGATAACTTAGGGCAATAAGACATTAAATAAAAGGATCCTATTAATTATTTTTTATCTTAAATTTATCCATAGATATCTCCTGTGTAAATCATCTATAATGGCAAAAATAAATTTAAGGCCCTATGGTGCCTATACCTTTTCTCTTTCAGTCAAATGTGGCTTTTATATCAAGTGAATATATTATAATTCTCAGCCATATCCTAATTTCTATGACACTCTATGGTGTCAAAAAGAGCTATGAAGTCAGTAACAGAAACTGAATAATTATCCCTCTTTCTCAAATTATTCCATTTTTATACTATTCTGATCGTTACAACTTTCAAATGATTGACTGAGAAAAACTATTCTAACACAGATACATCTTACCTTCCATATCAGCTCTGGGTTATCTCTAATATAAATTAACAAAATTGCCCCTTGATTTGAGAAAAAATAAATATAGGCTATTGCTGTACTTTGGTTTAGTTTAATTAATGTCTTAATATTACTCTTTGAATTCATTCATAAATATTACAGAAAATGCCCAGTGTTCACAAAGGGTTTATCAAAGAGACGTCAATGTAACTATTATGGGCTAAGTATACATTTGAACTTTAAAAAAAATTGATGAAGACAGTAGCCCCATAGACAAAGCAAAAGGTAGAAAAAGGTATGTGCCACATTCAGTTTTCAAAATAAACCTCCACATAATAAAAATTTGCTATCTCCCTATGTATGAAAGTTCTTCCTTTCACAGTCATTAAAATAAGAATATCAAAATGTAAACATAGAGGAATATATGTTTTTTTAACTAGAAATAGATTCATGTAATTAAAAAAAATCTATAAAACTATCCTTCATAGCGTCTCCATGGATGGGAAATGAATTCGGACACTTAACATTCATGATCCAATAATAATAATAATAATAATAATAAAAATGATTTTACAATTGCACCATGGAGCTCTGGGCTCATTTAAAGCACTTACTGAATTGAAATATTTATTTTTGTGCAAAACCCCAAAGCTGTTTGTTTTGGAAATCTGAAAGGCACAACCAAGATTCAGAAGAACTTTAAAGCTTGAAAAATTTCTTCACCGATTCAAGCATATTGTCATATGACAACTCCACTTCCCCGTAAAAATTGCCAAGTAACTCATGAAGCACAAAAAGGAATGGCATGCTAATGCTTAGGAGTTCATACAAGTAGACATAGTTGTATGCATTGTCCCAGAAATGAAGTCTGGTTGCGTGCAGGACACCATGCATCCAGTTAGAGAGGCGTCTCGGAAGATCAAGCAGATCCCTGGTCACCTTAAGAGGCCAGCATAGAGCTTTCCCAAAGAATGAAGGCAGGATACCTGGTGACCGGTCTTCTGAGCTGCTACTAGTAGCAAAAGCACTTTCTGAGCTAGTTTCTTCACACATGGGTTCTTGATGCCTCTGAAGTCCTGCTTCCTCCTTTAAAGAGAAATAGATTAACAGGATGTTCATCTTCAATATTTCAAATATTTGTTTAAAAAACCATTTATTTATTGTCTACATTTGTGCCTTGCCACGATTCAAAGACTTTCTAGATTACTCAAAACTCCTTGCAAAGAAATGTTTTGCAATCTCCAAAATACAATTTACTGTGTGTCAATGCTTCAACTTAGAAAAGGACCGCCCTGATGGCCTACTAACTCCAAAATAAGTAAGGGAATTTTTTCCATTGAGTTCAAGTTATAAACAGATATCAATTTTCAGAATCAAGGTAGACATAAAGGTCACGTCTTATCTCCTCCCCCTAGTGTCTCCTTTCAAAAACTAATAAAAAGCCTTAGAGAGGCTGCAAGAAAGTTAGAATGAGAATGCAAAGGATATTTAATATTTTCTCATCTTGATAAACAAAAAAATGGCAGCCCAGGGAAAGAAAACATGTCATTGAGGTTATTTTCTTTCTTGTTTATCATCATATGCATCATATTTTCCAGTCAAAATTGAAAATACATTAGAATGCATTTGATATGACTAGGCTAAGAAAATAATGTAGTTTGGCGTGTTAAAATAATGGAACCATCAGAAATTTCACTGGTACTTTGAAGTCCAAAAAACAATCATTTGCAATTCTTACATATTTCAGCTCCTCCTTTTCTGCAGGTGGCACAAAGACATATCTTGATATAAATGTTTTAAAGCTAGGGTGGCTCACAGACTGAGCGAAAACGTCTCTGAATGTATCAGTTCACTTCTGCTAAGAGAGACAACATTTTGGATATCCAGTGATCACCCCAATGTAATTCAAGTGCAAAGGTCGGCCAGAATAACATGGATAGTTTCCCTTTTATGCATCACTTCCAATGAGCTGGAATTGGTCTCTTTATAATCTTCCTACTCTCTGTCATACTTTAGTGGAAATATATATATATATACCTTTATTTCCGCTCTCTTCTTTCTGTGCGTATTCTTTGTTTTACATTGTGCAAGATGAAGCTTGCAGTAAAAATTACCTGAAAAATAAAAGGAATGCCATTAGGTTTTGTCCCTTCCCCAATGCAATCTGCCAGATAGTAAACTTGACAAATGGAATGGGGAATGTAAATGTAATATACCTTCAAATGTAAGTTATTTTAAGTGACTTTGTTTAAAACCATTTGGAAAGCAGTGCTTTCATGAAAAAGTCCTTTATATGAGAAAAGTTTATTACCTTATTCTAGCAACTGAGTGGTCTTACCTTTGGGATACCAAAGCCTTGGCAAAATGGCTAAAATACCACATGTGGTATTTTTGCTGTGGATAATGAAGATGCTATCCTTGCTTGGTTTCATATAACCCACCCTTTATCATTTAGTTTAACCGTATCTAGGAACATACAATCAAAATATGCGTAGGGTACATTGTCTTGGCATCAATACATAAATATTTCTGAGGGGTCCTTGATGCTCTCTGAACTTGATTGTTTTCTTGCAGATGTTTCATTACTTAAACTACGTAGCATCATCAGTGCTAGTCCTACTATATAGTCCTTTTAGTCTTACGATCAGTGCAATAAGCACTGATGTTACCTAGTTTATGTAATGAAACATCTGCAAGAAAACAACCAAGTTCAGAGACCACCAAGGACTTCTCATTTCAACCCTGAGCTACAAATATTCTCCTTTATCGATAAATTAAAATACTTTATTGTAGATCTGCATTACCTTCTTCTGCATCAAAGGTATATGTTGCTAGGCGGAGAGTAGTTGCACATATGACACATTTAAAGCATTCTCGGTGGAAGAAATGGCCTTCCGCGCTCAATCGTTCCATGACATAAACTCTTTTCTTACAGAAATAGCAGATTTCACTTCCACCTATTGTCTGAGGAAATTCTCTTTTCAAAGATCCCTATTGAAAAAATTAAAATATATTGGTAATATCTGAATAATGTTTGTATCACTATTTAATCTCACAAAAAAAGTTTTTTCAGAAGGAAAACTAGGAGTTTAATCAAGAACAGGCTCTCCTGATTTGCTTGACAATGATTTGTATTGTTACTTGCATATTTTTTTAATCAGAGCTGTTTTACATCATTTTGCATTTTCTTGCTGATTAGACATGTTCTGCATCCTGGCAATATACTATACATTTAAATAATATACAGGTAGTCGTCAATTTACAACCATTTGTTCAGTGACCATTTGAAATTACTTATGACTATTGTAGCATCCTCACATAATCAAAATTTGAACAACTGGTTACATTTACAATGGTTGCAGTATGCTGGGGGTTATGTGATCACTTTTTCCAACCTTGACAAGCGAAGTCAACGGGGGCCAGATGCACTTAACAACTATGTTACTAATTTAACAACTGCAGTGATTCACTTACTATTGGTGTCAAGAAATGGGGCAAAGTTCACTTAACAACAGAAATTTTCAATTGTAGTTGTAATTCGAGGTCTACCCATAGTGTCATAGCAAACCATGCATTTAGTGGTTTGCTACTATATAGTAGTAGTTATTCAGTAGGTCTTATGGCTAAATGGTGGAGCAGGCTTTCCATATGTGGTGTGAGTGCCCATGTGAAGCTATCTATAGCTAGGGTTTAGAACTTGGCAATAGAAGAGCCAAAAGCACTGGAATTAACTCCTACCAGCATCTTAATCAGCCTCTTTGATATGCTGCCATGAAAAACCTTAACACATTTGTGTTCTCACTTTCTCTCCACAGTAATTTTCTGGCAGATTTTAATTGCTAGTGCCATATTTTATGTATTTTCAACTACTGGTACTTCCTGGTTTAATGTTTATGATGCTTGTTCATGATGTTAGATGGCTTTATTAAGGTAGTTACGGTAAAAGATTTTTCAAAAGTCATTTTTGGTGCTGGTTCTATCATCAGTTGTGTGTTCTAATTCTCTTGGATGACACAGCAACATAAGGTTGCCTTCACAGTATCTTTGTAGTGCTTGAATAGATAATCTTGAGGTCTCTTTTTAGTCTCCAGTTCACTATAGAACAATTGATAAGGCATACAGTAGTCCTTTCATTTTGATGATTTGTCCCACCTATGACTCTGATAATTAGGGACTCAATACTCATGGATCCACATTATCCAAATCTTCAAGTTTGAGAAATGGTCTTGCCGACAAATGCCAAGGCTGGAGTGGAGGGCATGAATATGAAATTTCTCCAATTGATTGTTATGTTGTCAGTACCAAGTCCAAGATTCACATCCATATGAGAGAAAGAATAATGATAGCTTCTGCAGACTTTCAGCTTTGTGGAGATATAGACATTGTGCTGCTAGATTACTCTGTTATGCATCCAGCCAGAGCCTGAATGCAGTCAATTTCTTTGTTCAAAGACCAATCACTTGAGATGATGCATCCCAAATATTTGAAGCTCTTTACATTTGGCTGCTGAGTCATCTGCAATGACTTTTGGTTCTGTAGACTGGTATTTGGCACAGGCTCGTAAAGTACTTTAGTTTTTTTAAGGCTATGTTCAAATATAGAATGTGCTGCATGTTCAACATATTGTATATAAAATAGCTCACTAACTAATCTTCAGATTTCCAATTTGTTTATAGAAATTGAATTATGCCCATTTATATAGTACAAAAAAGCACTACTTCCAATTGTCTTAATGTGCTAGACTAGAGTTAGGGAGCAACAATGTTTTTCATATTTTATTCAATGCAATGTAACTCATTTTAATATAATTTATATTATATTCTGTATATCTGTATAAACTGAAAATATAGGCACAAATGTTGGCTTTATCCATTCAAATTTATTTTTATGAATATTTGCTTTGAAAGCCTCTTGTTAAAAGGCAGATGATTTGTATAACCTGAAAATAAGCCATTTTTGGTAGAAAAGTGGGATACAGATATTTTAACTAACTGAAAAAAGGGAAATATTTTCTGGAATTGCAAGCAGAGATTTTAAAAATCTGAATATATGAATGCATGTATATATAAAGGAAACATTAAATGTTATCAGCAAATTCTTAATTATTTTGGGCTACTTAGGCTATAACTTATTCAAAGTACAATACATATAAAGTGATTCAACATAACCAGGGAATCTATGAATAATTCAGCATTTTTATGTGCTTTGGAAAAGCCAGTGCTGTTATCTGTAAAAAGGTTCTATTGTTTTCACTGCTGAAAAATGGATACATTTAATGGATAAAATATTATCATCTTCATTATAACGAGTTGCACTCAATTATGTGTTGATTAAGGCTTACCAATTGCAAAGATGCAGGTAATGGATTAGGTTTGTGATCATTCCTGTATAGATTGACAAGGATTTGTGCTACAGCATCTATTCCATGAGACACCTTCCCTACTGTCATCTAATATTTAACAAGGCCCAAAGAAGGAGAGAGGAAAGAGAAAAGATGGAAAATGAAGAAATCTTGCCTTAGAAATTACAATTTAAGGAAAAGCAAAGCAAAGAAAAACAGTGAAGCAAAGGTGTACAAGTTTAAAGTAAAAAAAGAACAGAGCTTAATTACAGAATGCCAATCCCACATAAAATCTAAACATTTATACCTTACTACATAAAGTCTAAAATCTGTATAATACCATATGTTGACAATCTGCTACATCTTTAAAATCTGAGATTGTATGAATATCTTGAACAGATGAGTTTGTGTGTATGCATACATTCAAACACACTCTACTACACACTCAAGAGGCTAAAGAATTAAGTGAGACCTGCATTTAATTCTGGGCAACTTGTTAAATGGCCAATGAAATAATGAAGATAAAATATTAAAATAATGTTAGTAATAACATTATTACAGTCATCAACACATATTCCTTCTGACTTCTCAAAAAGGGAATAACGACTTCTAATAATTTACCTTGATGACATAATGCAAACATTTACAATTATTACACCAAATTAAAAATGCAAGAAGTATTTTGTAAAAGGAGGCATTCCTGATGAATATGCATGTTTTCAAAAATGCATGAATTATAAATAAAGGTTAAGTTAACAACACCTGTTTTTGATCCTTTGAAGCAAATTATATCTATTGACAGAATTCATATCAATGCTTTAATTTACCAGACACCAATCATGATGGCACCTGGTAAAGCAACATACTTTTGCTTCTTAAAATGATAGACACAATCTTTATTAAAAAGGATGCAAATGCAAGCTTGCCAAAAATGGGATTGTCTTGAAAAAATACAATTATTTTTGTGTGTAAAATTTTATATAACTTGTTTATTAATTTGAATATCATATATTTCAAATTAATATTATATATTATTCAAATTAATATTATTCAGTTTTTTATTTTTTAGACAGGTTACTATCAAATATTTAAAATCTGGGCAATCACTATCACCATCACCACCATCATCAGTGAATGGCCACTATATGAGTGCTTCTGCCTGCTTTGTTACATGAAGTGAGGGTTGAGTAAGTCAGGAGAAATATGAAACTTTTATGAACACAGTGGGAATGGGATACTTAAGAACTATATGGTCCAGGAAGAAATAGGATCAAAAATAAATGAAAGTGGACTGAATGCAGATTTAAAAAAAAAAAAAAAGACTGAATGCAGATTTGAGTGAGCAATACAATAGAAATGTTAGAGAAAATTAGTTACAAAGAAAGAATTAATGAAGATCCATAAGGAAAAGTGAATAGATTGAAAGTAAGAGGAAATAGGAAAGAATCAAAACAAGCACTGTGAGAAGATTAGTATATGAAACAGGATTTGGGCATTATGGAAACTAGGTTGATTTGGAAAGACTGAAAATGGTTTCAAGGTAAACTAGATATATCTGTATTTCCCTTTCTTGGGTTACTATTTCCTTTTCTTTGTTTTGCATTCCTGAAAGTGAACTGTGGGGTGCATATACTCACATGCATTAAACCATGTTTTCAAAGCACTATGTTCCTGAATGTTAAGTCCCAAGCAAACGAACGTGTTATGGTGTTCTATAATGTGTGAATCCATCTTTCTAGATGAAGTTAGGAAAAACAGGACAGCAAAAGATTAAGGCTGGGACATTATTATTATTATTATTCCCTTGGGGATTTTTGTTATGTAAAACATTACATTTCCACAGCATTTTTGTGTTCATGCTACTTCAAAATCATAATCATCATGCTACTTTTTGACAACTGCTATCAGAGAACATTCTGAGGATTGTAAATAAAGAATTGGGAACCCATGTGGGCCTTGAAGCTCACCTGGTAATAAGCACATTTTTTTCTGAACAGCAAATATACAATCATGCTTCTCCCACTGTTTATAGAGGGGAAAGTTACATGATTTCCATTTTTTCAGTCCAAGTTTTAAAATAGTTTATTAAACAGGAGAAGCCAAATTCAAGTTCTGGTGCTGTTTTAAAATTCTTTAATACCCACTACTTTAGCCTTTTTTCAAATGAAACATAGCACATACAAACAGTTCCCTTGCAATATTAGTGAAAGCCAAAGTGACACAGGCATTTTTTTTTTAAGTGACAATATGAAGCTGAGAGGAAACCTGTTAAAGAATACCTTTTCAGAAAGAATAGCAGAGGAAGCAGAGTTTATAGATGAAGAGGAAGCAGCTGAATCATGAGATGGCAGACAAGCGGGAGATGGGAGCGGAGAATGAGAGAGACCTTTAGTGGGAAGTGAATTCTGTGTAAAGCAGAAAGAGGAAAAATGGTCCCAAATTATTTACCTGCAAATGAATGTTAAAATTATGGAACTTGCCAACATGCATTAAATTATTGAAGAACGTTCTGTTATACCCAGAAGAAAAATTATTATAGCCATAAACTAAGACAAACATATCAGAAAAAAACGACATGTTGAAATTGGCCCTTATCACTTTGTGACAGACTATGAGCAAATTTCCACATTTTTAAAAAAATCACATTTAATGAAATGAAGCAAAAGAGTTATTAGCCATGAGCTAGCCCTCTTAACTACTAACACAGTTCCTCACCAACTTTGCATTCTCTGCTTATTTATTCACCTTGGGGATGTCAACACAACCAAACAAGGAGGCCAGATGAGCTGCTTTCTCTTTAATGCTCTTTTTATGAAATTCTCTATTGGCTATGGACTGAGCTTTTTTCTGTGGCAAGAACAGCAAGGAGAGAAAAACAGTTCGAGTTAAGGAAAAAAGTAGAAATAATAGTACAAAAGATAGCAGGTTTGGAGAAAAGAAGATTAAGTAACAAAGAGAAAGAAGGCACAGAAACACTAAGCACTGTTATGTATACATGAAGTTATCTGGAATAATTAAAGAGAAAAAAAATATGTGGGATTCTTTACGAGAAACTTTGTGCCTGATGTCACCCCAATGTACACTTTTTCTTGTGCATTTCACCAGTTGATGAGCTATGCTGCTCTTCCTTTTAAAAACTGTAATGTGCTTTAAAAAAAGACTTTTTCCAGGGATCACATTCTATCAATTTGTGTATGTGCAGCAATCTCTTAGATATCATGACTGCATCCCGAGTTCCTATAGCCTGGCTTTGAGATGTCTTGAAGACTGTTGATTAAAAAAAGGGAGCCAAATCTTTGCTTGATAAATGAAATGATCAAATATCCGTGCAGGACTTAAGAAGTAATTGAGACTTCGAAAACTTTCTAACTCAAGTTTCTCTCAAGTTTCATTAATCAATTTAAGGTGTGTGCAATGTAGAAAATAAATTGTAAAAGGATGAGGGATCTGTGAAAGGAAAGAAAAGTATGTTTTATGGTTAAAGCAGCTAGGATTCCATGGTTCAGAACTGTCCTATATGATTGAATGTGTTTTAGTAGCACAGGAAGAAACCAGAAAGGAAAAAAAAGAAGAGGAAAGAGAGGAAAGAAGTCACCTGATTAATTTTTTCCTCCACATCTTGAAGGCGCTGAAGCACACCAGAGAGTGCAAAGGCAGCAGGACAGGAAGAGGCAAGAGTTTCAGAGACTCTAGACTTCGGCTCGCTTGGTTTTATGCATCTCAAAGGCTTGGCTAGTGGTTGCTCATCAGACAAAGGCCACAAGGGTTTCCTGATAGTGCAGTCCATCTTAGCTATGAACTGAGACTGGGAAATACTGCAAAGGAAACCAGTGGCCTCTTTCCCAGCAAAGGATATCTGCATTGAAATTGGCTAAAATAATCAGAATATACCCATGCAAACGGGCACCTAATCACATGAACAAAAGGCAAATAATTTATTTGGAACAAAAAATCTTGTTACCCAATAGTCATAAACAGCACACATCTGATTATTATAAATTAGATTTCCATTGTCCAATTCTATATTAAAACGATCCTTGACATTATTTTGCTTTTTCTGACATTCACCCAGGATAGGGGATAATAGCGTAAACTTTTGTTAGGAGCTAAGTATTGCTACCTACTATATCACTTCTTCGGTATATTTCACATTGTGTTAAAATGACTTTCTAGTGTTTTGGAATGTATTAATGGGCTTCTTGCTAGCATCATCCAATCATGGTCTCCAGCAGTCAAAGGTTTTTCCCGCCCTGAAGAATGCCTACCTGTTTCTTTGGTGGAGATGGCAGATTATTGGTTGTCTCCTTGGGTTTAGCAAAGCGAGGATTTATAGGAGATTCAGAAGAAAGAAGCAAGCCTGGTCTATTTACCGGCTCCTTAAATTAAAAAAGTGGAAAACAGCCCAAGAACATTTTAGAATTATAACAGAAAGCTAGCATGAAGAAGAAGAAAGAAATTTGAAGAAGAACCACTAGCAGAAGCATTTTAAAATTTGTGAAATTATTATAATTATATAATCATTTCTGTTTATTGCAAATTTAATAATATCCACTAAAATCAGATGGGTACAAACTGAATTGGTAGTTAGCATTAAAATTTATACAGTGTTAGTTAGGACAGTGGGAAGGAGAAGCTCAACTTTTCTTCTCTACTTGGGTCCCAATTAAAATCATTCCCTCAAGCCTCTATTCACACAAATATTAAAGCCAATGGAATAAAAACCTACATAACTAAACAAATTGGAAGCAAATTGTTTTCAAAGCACTCACGTGGAATATTAAATGTTTTGCTTTAAACAGTAGAACATCATAAATATGCTTGGATGGTACTAACCTACAAGACTTATAAAGAAGATAAGGTTGAAGTATCAACGTTAGCTGAGCAAATCATAAATTGAACTCAGGTTTTCTGTAGAGCTCACAGTTTGTATAATCTTCATACTGAAAGCTAAACAGAAACCTAAGCAAACTGAAAATCTGGCCTGTTGCAGGAGTCCCCTGAGTTAGGTGCTATTCAAATATCTAAACTCTGGAAACTTAAAAACCTCTAAAGAGAGAGGATAATATTTATAAACTACATACAATAAGCACTCTTTAGATTTTCCACATTGATGGTCATTAGGAATACCATCACTAATTCTACAATCAAGCTAACTCAGTTTTAAAATCTGATGACTTCTTTCTATCACACGCAACCAGCATTTATTATTGGAGCAACCACTTCATTTTCTTCATTTGAACAATAATTTTTTTAGAATTTTAAAAACCACAATATTCATTAGTCCTTTTGTATAGCAAACTACAATCACAACTGAGCATTTCACTGATAGCTTTTCACTAGCTCAATTTTCAAATTATCCTAGATTGTTGTATATGGTAAAATAACTAGGCAAGCATATTAATTACTGAGAATATATGTGACCTTTTCAACTGCTGTGGAAACATAAAAATTAATCCATGTAGTTTGAAGAAAAAGGAAGTCTTAAATAAACAATAATGAATCTCTGTTGCCTTGATTTGGTCATCATTTTCTGACAGTACCTAACTTAATTGCAACTTTGAAATTTATATTTATTTATTTTGGGTGCCTTTGAGTCAGTGTTGACTCCTAGAAATTGTCAGGACAAGCTTCTGCAGTTTTCTTGGTAAGATTTTAGAAGTAGGTTGCTTGCTTCTTCTAAGAGTGAGTGACTGGCTTAATGTCAGCCAGTTATAAATTAGCCTTGAGCTAATTTTTCCAGTAGCATTGGAAGTGGAGAGGTCAGAAATGTAAACAATTTATTCACAATCTTCAACTGGAATAGGAAAGTGTGACATTACATATCCAAACATTTTACATTTGGTTCAGTGGAGAACATCCTCTATCAGTGATTGCAAATCTTTTTGTTGTGGTGTGCCAAAAGCGTGCACGTGCCGGCACCCACAATGCAATGCACCCCATCCTCTGCACCTGTGCGTGCAATACCCTTGCCTGCCCCCTTACCTGCACTGTGCATGCACGCATATCCCAGCTGATTTTTGGCCTGTTAGAGGCCATTTTCTACCTCCCGGAGGCTCGAGAGAAGTCTCTGCAGGCTTTGGAGGCCGAAAAATGGGCCTGTTTCAGCATTTCCGGAAGGCCTGTTTTTCAGCCTCCTGAGGCTGCAGAGGTTTCCCTCGAGCCTCAGGGAGGCCGAAAACGGCCTCAAACAGGCTGAAAATCAGCTGGGAGGGGCGCGCACATGCGCAGTGCAGGTAAGTTTGGCTAGGGCTCGTGTGCCTGCATAAATGGCTCTGCATGTCGCCTGTGGCACACGTGCCATAGGTTCGCCATCACGGCTCTATCATTAGGTATAGAGAGGTTAAAAATACTCCTTTTTTGAATACTTTTCATTTCAAGTTCAATAGCAATAAAAATAGAATACAGAATAACAGAGTTGGAAGGGACTTTGGGGGTCTTCTAGTCCAATCCTTTGTTCAAGCAGGAGACCCTGTACCATTTCAGACAAGTGGTTGTCCAATCTCTTCTTAAAAGTCTCTCGTAATGCACCCTGAAGGCAAGCAGTTCCACTGACTGTCTAATTTCAAGAAATTTCTCCTTATTTCTATGTTGGGTCTCTTCTTGATTAGTTTCTATCCATTGCTTCTTGCCTTGACCTTAGGTGCTTCGGAGAATAGGTTGTCCCTCTCTTCTCTGTGACAGCCCCTCAAATATTGGAAGACTTATATCATGTCACCCCAGTCCTTCTTTTCATTAGATGAGACATCATCAATTCCTACAACTGTTCTTCATATGTTTTAACTTCTGGTCCTCTAATTATCTTTATTGCTCTTCTTTGCACTATTTTATATAATTGTATACATTGAATTTATGTAGGATGTTTCAAACAAGTTTTTATGGTGGACATTTAAGATTCTGACCACAAAGCCCAAGCTGACACAGAACTTTGACTTGTTTTCTACATGTAATCCTATACTAGAAATATTTGCAAATAGTTAAACAGCAATTGTCATGGAGTATGATGTTTCTAGAAAATCGATTAAGAAAATCAATTTAAGTAACAATAAAAATGTGTAACAAAATTTTCATCATCTTGTAATCTTAACCAAAATATTGCTAACTATCTTAAGAAGCACAAGAATATACAGTTTTTATATTGTTCTATTAAATTATGTTACATGCTAAGACAGCCTGATCCCATGGCATCAGATTATTTAAAAAAAATTTCAGTAACAGGGAAGGAAAGCATCATAAAATTATGTCACACTATCTATCATCTGAAAGGAACCTTGTTTATCTTGGACTAGGAACAAATGACTATGTTGCATTTTCATCATTATACAAAAATACAAAGACAGGAGGTATTCTGAGATGCTTCCTTTTATAATGCCAGCAATATTTATATTATCTGCCTATATGTCTAGAAATGTGTATTTCCTGTATATGTGAAGATTCTGAAACTAATACTGAACTGCATTACTCAAAATCATGCTTTTTAGAGTATTCCCTGAAATGCTGTTTGGAAGCAGAATAAAGTTTTAGGATCTTTCTCCTTGTACTTAAAACTTAAGATAGTAATTCTATGCATATATATTCAGAAGGCCTATGTGCCAATAGCTCAAAATAGCTGCTTATCCCTCAGAAAGATTTGACTCCATTTCCAAATATGAATTTTATTATTTGTACTGGAAGCAGTAACAAAGCAGTAACAAGGCAAAGGAAAGTTTAGTAACTGGTCAAATCAAAGCTGATGAAACTAAGTAAGACAGTAGATTCATTTACTCTATGAAACAGAAGATGTACACAGAAGATCCAAAAACAAGCCAAGGTCACAAGGAAAGATCCAGAATATGTAGGCAGCATCATCATTATAGGAGCTTTGCACAATCAAACATGGAACTTCTGGTAGAGGCTTAAATAGGCTATTTATTTAACTGCCTGACATTATGAGGGAATTCTTCATCCTACAAGATTTGTGTCTTAGATGTTCCCTCCAACTTACTGCACGTACTTTACCGTATGTAAACCACTTTACTGCATGTTCCATATTCCGTAGCATGCAGAGGAGAGAGGCAGGAAGAATTCAGCATCTCTACCTCATCTCTATTTGTTTTTGGATAACACTGCCAGTATAGTCTTATCACCATTTCTCAACTAATCAAGATGGTCTGGCCCTTGTCCTGCAATTGCTCTGCCTTCTTATTCATTTGCTTATTCACTCACCTGTCTCCTTAATGAAACATTGGGCGCATTTTCTTCGAACTTGGCTAAGAGCTGCGTTGCCATTGATTTCACTTTGTTTCGATTTATTGTTCCATTCAAATCCCTTGGTCGATTACTAGAATTTCTTTCTTGATTTAAATGATTTGAAGACTATAAACAAACAGATGAAGAAAAAAAAAGTATATGTCTTTATTCCATAATATTAAGGACTGCCATTTATGTAAATCTTTGATGTAGATTTTAAAAATCTATGTAAAAAAGCTACATTTTTAATAAATAACTTAAGGTAACAAGCATACTTCTTCCTTCTTCCTCTTCCTATTTTCTCCACAACAACCGCTCTATGAAAGTGACTGGCCCCAAATCACCCAGATGGCTTTCATGCCTAAGGTGGGACTAGAACTCACAGTCTCCTGGTTTCTAGCCTGGCACCTTAACTACTAGACCAAATTGTTCTTTCTTCATTACATTTGTGAATTTGAAAAGCATTCTGTCACTCTCATTAGAACAACGCATCTGTTACACACCACAAAAGTAATGCAAGCTTTGAGTTTTTGGGGGATCAAGCATGATAATAAATAAAACAGAAAGTGGGTATATTGGAATGTGAGAATGGAAGAAGTGGTAGGGAAAGATGCTTCCTAAGGAGTGATCAGATAAAAGGGGGAGGAACCCACGAATGAGTAACAAGTAGAGAATTTCATGCCTCAGTAGTTATAAAGATTCATACAGAAATTGGTCTTCTCTCAAATAGTCAGGACCTGAGCTGTGTAGGGTATTAACTGTATTTTGTACACAAATAAATGGGAAGCCACTACTGTATTTTAAGTATACAGCAGGCTAAATATGAACTGATTATGACTTCTGAGACCAACCTGACTGCCTTGTTTTGCTCCAAATAAAATGTTCATAGACACAAAGGTAGACCTGTGTAGAGCCTGGAAGTTCCTGGGACAATTATAATATTAAAACCATTGTCTTCCAATGGGTACAAATATTAAAATTGATAAAATATGCTACTGGCCATTTCTTCAATCTGGAAACAAGAGATAGATCCAAGTCCAGAAATACTCCAAACTACCTAGGCATCCTTCAAAGAGAGTACAATCCTGTTTAAAATATACATTTCTATGCTTTATTGCCTTTCAAATGAACACTTTCTGCTTTACTTGCAACAAATTATCCATTATCTGTCTCACTACAGACAGCAGGCCATTCAGTGGAGTCATACAGATTTCTTGAAAAGTTTATAGAGACATAGAATTGGATGTCAAAACCACATTGATAAATCCAGCTGTATATCTCCAGTGTTTCAAGATATCAAATATTACTGGGAACAGAATAAAGCTGTAGAGTTTCTTATACTCCTGTTTTAAGGATCTGTGTCCAAGCAACATCATTTGAAACCTATCTGAGAGATAGGAATGGAACTATTACAAAGCCATGCCGCCTATTCCCAAATCTAGGGGGCGTGCATAAGCGCACCAACGTGCCTACCGTCCCTGTCCTATTGTTTCTCTTATTCTTCTTTTATTTTTCTTATATGTACCCATTTCATG
Organism: Notechis scutatus; assembly: GCF_049901735.1. NCBI lineage: Eukaryota > Metazoa > Chordata > Lepidosauria > Squamata > Elapidae > Notechis > Notechis scutatus. The sequence goes on along the minus strand of NC_142009.1, from coordinate 247,496,639 downwards.
TATTCACAACTATGTATACACTTATACTTATTATCTTGTAAACAATTGGCAAATCAAATAAATAAAAAAAATAAAAATAAATAAATAAAATCTCTGAGATGATGGCATCTAAAGCCACAGAAAGGCCCTTAAGAAACAATCAAGTAAATTCTATCCTTGATATTTGACACTTGTCACACTACAAGTCTTCAGAGAAGTTTGGCTTCCACTGACAATAGCAGTAGCCATACAGCTTTCCAACCACAGATTTGAAGAATCTAGTATTACTTGAAAGAGGCTAAAGTAAAGTCCTGCTTGTTCAAAGCAAGTTCCAAAACAATATTACTTTTTTTTTTGCAGACATTGAACTGATAACAAAATGGGAGTTATTAATGTCTTCAACTATGGGGCAGTTTAAACCTTTTAATAAATAGATAAAATAATGCTACCCATCCCCTGACTTGTTATGATCAATTTTAATCAGCTAAAAAGCTGAAAGTGAATTCCTTAATATCTACTTTTTATAGTGGAAAACAAATTTTGTTATATAATAATAGCACATTTAATAATTAAATTTATTACCAACCTCTTCAAAACTGATGAAACTTTTGCGTCGCCTTTTATTGGTTTCGTTTTCTTCCACCTGAAAGCAATGAAATCAAGTTAAGAAAACTTTCACAACTGTAAATGAATCAAAAAAATATCTATTTAATAAAAGGGCAAATGAACATGTTGTGCATTAAAAAATCAAATTAGTTATAAAAGAAGAAAGGGCAAAAATCATGCATCAGGTACAATTCAAAGAATTGACTGGAGGACTAAATTTATGGCACTTTTAATATGTTATAAAGTTGATGTTAATGTTTCTCTTTCTACCAACCTATTCTCAGCACATTTTGTTATCTATAGTCCAAACTAGAGTATGCTTTTTTCAGTCTCCTCCATTCTATTCATAAGCTGTGGAATTTGTATAATCTGATTTTTATGTGAAAACCACACATGACTGATGCAAATAAAAGCCACTTTGTCTTCTGCCATTCTTCTTTTATTATGTCAGCCCGAGCACTTTTCTCATTAACAGCTAAAACACCAAAGAGCAAATGAGAAGAGAACAACTACCCGAATTAATAGATTTCAAGGTGTTAAGTAAAAAATGAAGTTTCTTATTATCCTTATCTATATTCTGTTTTTGATACAAAAGTGGCACACACATGTCAATGCATTTGGATTGTAGATTAAACATATAAAATGATTTATTGTATTTATCTCACAATAACTCAGGAATCACACAATTCCAATGTCACAGTAGCTCAGAAACCTTCCACGAGATAATCTGGTTCCCTTGATTCAAGGTCTTTATGCATTATTTCAGGCCTAAAGATCCCAGCATTACACTTTTTCTTTTATGACACCACTCAGGAGCTTGTGTATACTGCTGCCTAATTCAGGCCCTGGATAAATCACCAGTTGTTCTTTATGTAAGGAAGACAGGCATTATCGGTGATATGAATTAATTTATATAGCTTTCTACCTCTTCTACCTCTAAGAAGAGGTAGAAAGTATCCTGTGAATATTTCAACATTATGTTAGTTCAACAATATTTCATGCAAGTGTGAGTGGCATTACTGATAACATTCAACACTCTCTGGCTGAACTTGCAAGCCACATGATTTCACATAAATATATTTCTTTTGGAACTATTTTATAGCTATGTGTAATCTTCTAAATGATGGACAAAACCTGTCTTAGCTCTCCTTTCCAAAACACCGACAGATGTATAGTTCTAAAAATGGTCTTAAAAGTTTTCAAAGTTGTTATTTTGAATCAGACTATTGCCTGTCTAGATTAAAAACCATTACTAATGGTGACGTGAACCAGAATTACCCTTCTGCTCTTGGAAGAGGCTATAACAGAAATTCCTACTACTAATAGAAACCAGAAATTGTTTTTATTCTCCCCCTGCCAAGCTATTTGTGTGATCTCCATTCCCCGTGAAGCAGGGAATTAAGCAAAAGAACCATCTATGGGACAATGCTACAAGTACAGTTCTTGTTACAGATTTGTAGATTTAATCCATTGATCTTTTAAAACTAAGTTTCTGAGCATGTTTTTTTAAAATTTTAATATTTCACTGTTCAGTTGGGCATTTAATAACAATAAATTTTGTTTGTGTAGCTGAGGGCGGAAAAGCTGGCATAGAACAACAAACACGGGGAAAAATGAAGATGTCTTATTTATGTTGATGTGCAAGACTGGAAAAGTTACAGTAAGCCACATCGTGAAATGCACCATATCGATATTTTAGCAGAGGAATCTACTGTAAACTTGTTTTGAAAGGATGAGCATTTTTCTCCTATTTATGCCAAATTGGATAGTTGGGTTTCAATTGAATAAACACACCAGTTCTGTTTGCAAGACTGAATAAAGAAAGGCTGTTTCCTAAAAAGGACATATGACTACTGGTAGATAGCTTAATATTCACATGATTTGATGGTATTATTTATAGAATGGTTGGCATAAGAAGAATCTTACATTTTGTTTTTTATAGACTCTCTTAAACCTTATTCACTGGCCTTAAGAAGGCAGAGTTGATACAGTTTTAAAAGCACAAAATGCACTCATTGTTTTTAGTTGCTAGTTATTGAAGCTGTTGACTAAATATTTTTGTATACACTACTCTCTTACTTGATCAAGCAATCTCTGTAAAATGATACGTGCATGCTAATGTCTCTGGAGGCATTCTAGGGATACGTAAGTAGATGTAGGGATGAAATGTAGGGGGGAGAAAAAGGGGGGAGTTATATTGCATGTGTGAAACCTTCTCACATAATGGAGTGAATCATTGTTAGCTGACTATTCAAATCAATGCAGCTAATTTGTGGTGGTGTAAGTTCTACTTATCACAAAAGTAAGTATAATCAGATGATAATTTTAACCAAAACACACTCCATCAAACAGTACTATATGATGGAAGTTGATAGATGAATGAACTAAGCTATAGCAATTTCATTATTAAAATACTGGGAAGTTTAAGCTTATATTTGAGCACAAGAACTATTATGCAAAGCTGTTTCTTTTTCTGATACCTAACAGCTATGGTAGGAGGCTTTATCTCAAAGATCAAACATTTAATTTTCATACCTAGGATGGAATTTAATTTTCTAAATTTAATTTAAATTTAATTCATTTTTTAAATTTAATTTTTAATACAAATTAATGTTCTGGAGTTATATGTCTGTATAAACCTGAACTTTCTTCCAGTTCTGGAGCCGAGTATTTCTTGTGCTAAATATAAAATTATTAGTAGGAAGTAACACTCTTTCTTTCCTTATTGGTGACACCTGCAAATTCACACACTCTCCTTTATTTTCCTGCTGCTGTGCAGTCATACCATAGCTGTTCCAATGAAGCTTCAACGGGGGAGGGGGGGAAAACACAGTGATCTCTTTCAGAAATCAACAGAGAATATTGGTCACAGATAAGTAGACTCTCTTTTAAAAACTGTAGTTTCTTTTAATATTAGGTCAATTTGACATCTGTAAATGGGAGATCAGATTTACTGGAGAACATTTTTCAGTAGTCTTAGGGATAATTTAGCCTTAGGAGATCAAAGGCCAATTTAATACGGACCTCAAATGGCAACTAAATAGTCCAAGGAAATTTACAAACTTTGCATGATAGAGAAAGCTATACTTTGTTCACTGTGTGAATCTAAATAACATGTAGCTAGCATAATTCAGTACTATCCTATTTTTAACTGTCATGAGTTACACAGTGTTTGTAAGTTTATAAGCTTGCTGTTTATTTTGTACTACGCATGCATTTATCCCTTTATGTGAAGGATGGGGAGGAAGAAAAAAGATATATAATTTTACTTTTGGTATTCTCTTCCTTGGAAATGTCAAGTTTATGTAATTATTACAGCCAAATTTGGATGATTTTGTTGAACGAGGATCAATTCTTTCTCCATTTTGCTTTACCATGGTACCTGTTCAAACATAAAAAATAAAGTAAATTTAAGCATCATGTATTAATTTGGAAATCATGTAAAGCAAGGCATTTATACTTTCAAGTAGTTTTCCTATAAAACTACATTTATAATTCATTAACTTCAGAAAATCTTTCATTACAAAACAAAATTTGAAACACTGAAAAAGCAACATTATTCTTCAAACTAAATAGCACAGTCATATCTTCTCAACTTAGAATAGAGAGAGATATCTCTCAAGTCACATTCAGGTCTCACTCAAACACCCTAAACTTCACTGCCAAAGTCAATAACATAACTGCTGAATTTCAGCAGCCCTTAAAAAAATTAAAAATTCAAAGTAGAAGTGGTTTGTCTCCTGTTCCTGCTTCCATTTTTCTTCCCCACCATAACAACTCCAAAAACTTGAAGTTGTAACAAGTTGAACATTTTTATAATAACTTCTATAACTGTCCCTCTAACAAATCTGGAAGGAAGATCCAAGATGACCCTGAGAAATGGGATATCAGGCCACTGCTGATTTTAGGAAGTTTTATGGGTGGGGATGGAAGTGATTTGTCTGTCAGAGGCCTACCACTTCTATTTCTTTCCTTTTCACCACATGAAAGGGATATAAATTTGGAGTTGTCCCTTCCAATGAAGTCACAGTATCATTAGATGTCTTTCTGTGACCATCCGGAAAGTTGGGAGGTGGATTTAAAGCCTTCAACTACTCAAACAATGCTGACACAAAAAATATAACACATTGAGCAGAGCTGAGTCTCACCAAGATGCATATCTGAGTAAACCAGTTACGATTAGCAGATTGCAATGATTACTTTAAATAAAAGATATTTGTGCATGCCTAAAAGCTCTTCCACTGTACAAATTTTTAATGCAAAACAGAGTCAAGAACTGTCCTGGGCGGCCCCCTCTTTTCGACATTGCCATTTTGCCAATGACTGTGTGAAAGGTGCAAAAATATACTGGATAATGTAGATTTCTGAGTCTTACTGAGCCATATCACAGCACTTGGAAAACAATATATCTAGCAGACAAGGTTTTAAATTGAAAAATGTAATAAAACTGAGACAAATATGAAAACCAAGTAGAGAATCAGCAACTTCCATGAAGGTTATGTGATCAATTAACCAAAATAAGTAATGGAAACAGTGTCTTCTGGTTTTCCAAAAAGAATAAAACTGTCCTTTCCGCCCATTTTGTTATAAAACCTGGTTGACATAGCTAAATATAATTAGATATTCCAAAGCAGTTAGAATTGTAAGAAATCTTGGGCTCAGGTTTAAGGCCAAACCTGAATGTGAAGTAAAAAAAGCTTGATTTTTGCTGGGAGTAAAAGCAACAGAGCTAACTTACCAACTGCTCTCAGAGGTGTCCCCCTAAATAGCTCATAGAATTTTGAGAGATACATAACCATACTGAGTTTATCAGGCTCTCCAGCAGACACCATTTCTTTCCCAGTTGTGACAGGAGGAATTCTAAATTCACGTTCAGCAATATCAAATGCTAGCTGGTTGTTTTCAACTGCGTCTTCTTCATTCAGGGAATCAAAGTCACTGAAGAATTAGGAAGAAAAGTCATATAAGTACAGAAACATCTCTTAAGAGGAGTCTGAATCATGGCAACTGGACTTATCTCTTACAGTACTTTAGAAAATGTTTTTCCCTGTACTAAATCTTTTTGTTTTCAAAGTTTTTCTAAAACATTGTGGGGGGGAAAATGTGTATTAGTATTCTTTAATTTAGTGAGTATTCATACCTACTTAATCTCTTCCACATTATGTTTCTGCCAGAGTGGAATACCACCATCTCCTTATATCATTTCAGTCCAGGTTATATATACAAAACAATAGTCTATAATTATCCCTTAGAACAACCAACAGCCAGCCAGCCAACCAATGAAAGAAACCCTAAATAAATATATGCTATAATAGAATAATATATACCAAACCAGAATACGCAAATGTTCAAAATCAATTGTCTCTGATCCTGTATCTTACAGATGTTCTGAACATATTTTGAGTACTTCCTAAAGGCTGTAACTATAAATTATGGGAAATGATATACATAGATATGGAAGGCTTTAGGTATTAGGAAGAAAGTTAGCATCTATTGGCATAAAAATATTTTTATTCTAGAGAATTATATTTACTAAATAAGTATGAAGTAATTGCTGGTTCCAGTATGAGCCAATTTGGTATAGTGGTTAAAGTGCTGACCTAGAAACCAGGAGTTCTAGATCTCTCTTAGGCATGAAAAACTCAACCCACTTAATAGAGCTATTTTTGTGGAGAAAATAGGAGGTGGGAGCATCAGGTATGTTAACTGCCTTGAGTTGACCAACATATGTAAAAGACAGGATAAAAATCTAATCACCATCATCTCCAGAATTCATGGGGAACTGGGATAGGAATAAAACATACAACTGATTCTCCAAACAGTTGACATATCCTTCCATAGATGCATTAAGATACACACACACACACACACACACACACACACACCTGGCATTTCAAAGAGCTCTAAGGACCTGGTTCTTTGCCTAGGTTTCGCTAAAGACAATTAATGCCCCTTTCTTCCTTTGGGTTGCCTTCAGGGTTTGTTTTCTTTGCTATTATTGCACTTTTGTCATGGGCTGTTTTTGTATTTTTTTTTCCAGACATTATAAAAATACAGATGGCACTCCTCAATTCTGAATAATCTCTCCCCACATTTGCATGTGAATATTACTCAGCACAGAGTGTTTAAAAGAAAACACTGTAAAATAACAAATGCTATGAATTCAGGAAGAAATACAAGCATAAAAGATACCAGCTTCTATAACACAAGCAAAAAACAGTATGGATGAAACTTTAGGAGTTCTTTGAATCTGTAAACTTTGTATTTTTTAGTATGGAGCCAAAGACAGTGAGGGGCAGAATCTGAACAAAAAGACGCAGAGAATTGCAAAATAGATGTTAAAAAGAGAAACAATCTTTCCTGTTTTGATTGGCCTTATTCAAGTCTCTATTTTAAAAGGAATTTGGCAATTAGCAAGCATTATTTATATACATGTATAAAAACTTACATGAGGTCAGGTTTGAAGCGATGTATAACTGCACATAAGGCAAGGCCACTTTTCCATGAACTGGTGAGATCTGTGATGTTCACGTTCTTGTATCCTTCGGTCTGTTTCTGACACCAGGTTAAAAGTTTGTTGGGCTTTATGTCATATTCTGAAATAATAATTTTCTTTTTTAAAAAAAAAACGGTACAATCTTTACAACTTTCAAACTCTCCCAGGTTATGGAGTAAAACAGAACACTAATGAAACTTCTCATACCATGTTTTGAAAGGCCAATTGATCTTCTAATGGTGTTTGCTCTTTCTAGTAGGCACGGCTGCAGCTCATTCGTAATATATAAATGTTTCACCTAAGGGAAGATAATCATCAGTTGAGTTCAGAATCTTCACTGCGCGAATCTGATTTATCATTCAATTATCTAAACTGACAATGGATATGCAACATCTAACCCCAGTTTATATGTTATTTGCTACCCTATTCCAAGATCCCAAGCATTTAACAAACTTTAAAACTCAACAAAACACCATTGTGATAACTTACAGATAAACATCTAGGGGAAATAAATCTATCAAGACATGCATGCAATGCAGGCAGGTCTGCATTTTCTTGATGATCATCTGAGTTTGTTTTCATATTTTATAGGTCAACTATGCAACCACTATGTTTATAACAGTCAAAGTTGAACAGAAATGTTATAAAACCCCAACCCAACCTTCCTTGCATCACTTTGAATGTAGAGAGTTTTATTGTTTATATCTTGGCTTACCTGATGAGGTCGAACACAACTTGAGTTCAAATTGGGATATCGTGTGGCAGGGTCAATAGTGTATTGGTCAAAATTCTTAGTGATATTTTCAGGTGTTGTCTGAGGTAAGAGTCTATAAATACTTTCCCTGAAAGACAGCAAGAGAAATATGCCTGTTTGATTTTAAGAGGCAGGCAGTTTTCATCCTTATCTGATGCGCACCTATCTGTATTTAGACAACAAATTTAGATTTGCCAAACTATGAAAAATGCTTAAGATGACAACAACTCAGGCAGAAAAATATAGGTCTTCCTAAGGCAGAAAATAGCTACAGTGAAGTAAGATTACATCATCCTAAATCATCTGGCTTTAATTTTCATTTTGCACAAGAAACAACTCCTCCTTTAGCCACAAAACAGCAGTAGGTATAGTTTTCACAGCCATTATTAGTCAGTCAGGTTTCCATTTACAGCCTGTGCTGTCTTTTGCTTTCCACAAACATGCTTTCTCAGCCCTTATATGACCTTTTTCCAAATCCAGACACTTGACTTCATCATTACCATATATAACATCCACCAAAAAACCCTTTCTCAACTACTGTCCTCTCCTCCTTGTAATTGGGCAAAGATTGCAGTAGAGCAAATGAGAAACAAATTGATAGCAAAATAAAACAAGAATAAGATAATAGAACAATTATCAAATATGGCAGAACTAGGTCACCTAGATCTACTGAAATACACTGTAGCAACCAAGTGCCCAAGGTCAATAGTAAGGAATGTTTGATATCTAGATGGCCACGGATTCTTCATCCCCACTTTGGATCAAACTGGGATCAATTTAGGCTCTGTGAAAAATGGAATTTATTCACTTCTCTGGTATATAAAGACAAACACATATACACTTACCTTTCTGCTAGGATATCAAGAGGGGACTTTCCTTGTGCCCAACTTTTCACCATCCATGCTGTGTCAAATGCAGCTAAGAAGCCTCTTGCACAACCAGTACCCATTGGCCAGAAAGGCTGTGAAACATATTTTTGTTTAGGTAACATCTACTATAATTTAAATTGAAAGAAAAATTCAAGTTCCTTATTATAGTCTAGATACCATCCAGCCACAATATTACGAGAAGAAAGCAGAGGATACAGGTAGGTAAGCGGTTTACACAAAAGAGCGAAAGTGGAGGAAAAACAAACACAATAGGTAAGAGCTGGAGTATTGGACAACAACAACAATAATAAAACCTCTTGGTATAGATTGTGAATGCTTCGGAAGTTCCTACCATTTAAGTTAGAAAATAGTATTTATAGCATTCATAATTTCAATATTTACTAGATGTTGGTTCATAAAACTGTTATTACAAAGCAAATCACTTTTGAAAGCTATCTTGAACAAATGCGTAATTCATCCTACCTCTACTAAACTGTCTCCAACAAGAGCAACCAACAGTTGATGTCGATGCCTCTCACGTATTAATGCAGCATTTTCAGAGGCATACATAGAAGTAAAATCAAACATGGCCACATCTGGTTGCCCATAGTGATTAATTGCAAAATCTAAGGCAGGCAATTGATAATCCGTCGCAAAGTCGGCAGCTTCTCTTGCATAGGACAATAGATTGTCTTGGTCTACATTTTCCACACACAGTAGCATTTCAGTATCAATAAAATCCTAAATGAAACCACAGAGGTCTATTGTTAGAATTCTTGGACCGTCCAATGGATGCTAGATAAAACAAATAATTACATATAACACTACACGGTGAAGTTATATGCATATTATATGCTAGCAATTTAATTTGCTCTAGACCAGTGGTCTCCAACCTTTCCACCTTTGTGGACTGGCAGCAGGGGGGAAGAGCTGCAGGCATATGCAGCTCCATTTGCAGCTCATACAAATGGAGTTTTGCACTTGCACACGTTCACCACTGAGTGCATCTAAATCAAATATATCGGTACCTAACTAAAAAAATGATTTTAAAAAATGAAATTTCTTTTTAAAAAGTATGAATTCAGACAGTATGTGGAACATAGAATAAAAGGGTCAGAAGGAACCATACACCTCTCTTTCACCTGTTACTGCTTGTCCTGCGCTCAGAGAATAGGTTGAACCCCTCTTCTCTGTTACAGCCCCATAAGTATTGGAAGACAGCCATCATCTGGTTAATTAGATATCGACAGCTACCAGCCCCTAAACCTTCTCTTCAGTGGGCTAGACATACATAGTTCCCTTAATCATTCATCATATGGTTAGGCTCCAGATAGGCTCCAGTTACCTTATCATCTTTATTGCTCTTCTCTGTATTCTTTCTAAGGTCTTGGCATCTTTTTTGTATTGTGGCAACCAGAACTGGATGTAATATTCCAAGTGTGGCTTTACTAGTTTACTATCCTGTAATCTGCAACTCTTACACTGCAAAAACATATGGACTACACAACTCGATCAGGGCAAAGCAATAGACACAATCTACATAGACTTCTGTAAAGCCTTTGATTCAGTGGTACACGACAAACTACTACTAAAACTAAAATCTTATGGTGTCTCTGGACACCTACATAACTGGATAGAAGCATTCCTGTCAAACAGACAACAAATGGTCAAAATTGGGAGCATCCTATCAAATTCTGTACCTGTCAACAGTGGTGTTCCCCAAGGCAGTGTTTTAGGACCAACTCTCTTCATACTCTACATAAATGACCTCTGTGATCATATTAAGAGCAACTGCGTTTTCTTCGCTGATGATGTAAAGCTATTCAACACCACAGACAATACTACTACCCTCCAAAAAGACCTTGACTATGTATCAGAATGGTCAATCAAATGGCAACTTCAAATCTCAACAAATAAATGCTCTGTCTTACATATTGGCAGAAAAAATCAGAAAATAAAATACAAGCTAAATAGTCAAGACCTTGTTGAGGATCCAAACTTTGTCAAGGACCTTGGAGTACTGAACAAGGAGAGATTTAACCTGGAAACAAGGAGAAACTTTCTGACAGTGAGAACAATCAACCAATGGAACATCTTGCCCTTGGAAGTTGCGGGAGCGCCATCAGTTGAGACTTTCAAGAAGAGATTGGACTGCCATTTGTCAGAAATGGTGTAGGGTCTCCTGTTTGGGTGGGGGGTTGGACTAGATGACCTACAAGGTCCCTTCCAACTCTGATTATCTGTATCTGTATCATTGCAAATGATCTAAGTGCTAGAGCCCACAGTAACTACATAGCCAAAAAGGCATTAAGAATTGTTAATCTAATCCTACGTAGCTTCTTCTCTGGTAATATCACACTACTAACTAGAGCATACAAAACATTTGCTAGATCTATACTTGAATACAGCTCATCAGTCTGGAACCCATATCATGTATCTGATATTAACACAGTTGAGAAATTCCAGAAATATTTCACAAGAAGAGTTCTCTGCTCCTCTACTCATTGCAGAATACCTGATGCCACCAGACTCGAAATTCTAGACCTAGAAAACCTAAAACTATGCCGCCTTTGGTCCGATCTAAGTATAGTATATAAAATCATACATTGCAATGTCCTACCTGTCAATGAATACTTCAGCTTCAATCATAACAACACAAGAGCAAACAATAGATACAAACTCAAGGTAAACTGCACCAAACTTGATTGCAGGAAATACAACTTGACTTCAGCAACAGAGTGGTCAATGTCTGGAATACTCTACCTGACTCTGTGGTTTCTTCCCCAAACCCCAAAAACTTTAACCTTAGACTGTCTACTATTGACCTCACCCCCTTCCTAAGAGGCCTGTAGGGGGCATGCATAAGTGCACCAATCATGCCTACTGTCCCTGTCCCATTGTTTTTTTTTTATTTTTCTTATAAGTATCTATCTCATGTATTCAAAACTATATTTATTCTTATACTTGTATCTTGTAAATGATTGACAAATCAAATAAATACTAAAGACTAACATTTTTCATGATCTTGATGCTCTCTCTCTGTTGATGCAGCATAGGACTACATTGGCTTTTTTTGGCAGTTGCAGCACACTGCTGACTCATACTGAAGTAGCTATTGACTATTCTCTACCGATGCATTTGATTTTTCCTGCCAATTACTTTCCAGAACATTTTGAGGTTCAACTCCCATAATCCCCAATTATTTTTAATGTAGCACAAATACAAATTCTATGAATTTATAAATAACTCAGTTGAGATATAACAATTTGAACCCAGAACGTGCCTTAGTTTATTAATGCTATGATGAGTCTTATGCCTGCATGTTCCCTCTCCATCTTCCTTGAATACTCAATTACAACACAATTTCCTGTTAATATTTAACTTTGAAAATGCACTTCAGCTTTTGTCAAATTGTAGTTCAGATGTGTTGTGACTGCAACACTTAGAATTTCCACTCAGTACTTTGGGAATGGCCATTTGGCTGGGAATTCTGGAAATGATCTGTCCCAAATAATCTGGATACTAGTGATTTAAAAAAAGAGAATCTGAGTTTTAAGATTCTGTTCAGGCTCAGAGATCAGAATGTGTACCATTATGCAGAGAAAAAAAATATACATTGGATACCTACGTTAATAATAACACCCTTCTCCAGAAGGCTCTGTTTCTTTGCAGTCATCACAAAATAGTGTGTGCTATCTTTATAGTAAACAATATTTTCTAGGTCAATTCCTACAGAAGAGCAAAACATGTTTTGGATGAAAACTTGTATAATAAAAACAGTGTATATTGCTCATTTTTTTCCTACTTTAACATTCAATGAATTTGGAAAAAAAAACATTTTTAATCTCCTAAATTTTGAATTCAAATTCATTCATACTGTAACATTCTCAATAATGCATTTAATTAAATTCTAACATGATGTTGACATTAAAAACAACAGGATTTGATAATTTAAAGATGAACACATTAAATCATGCATGTTCATAGTCTGAAATCGTATCCTAGTTAAAAATTATGTCACATTAAATTTGTCAGCAAACAGCATGTTTGAGGGAATTCAATTTTTCTTTGTATGCATGTAAAGTGTTGGAAATTTTTTGGTCCAGAAAATAATATGAAAAAGTAAAGGCTGAGAAGATTCTATTGTAGAAAGTCATAAAACATTTTGCTATTTTTATTGCAACGAGTAGCACCTTTGAAATAACTATGACTTAGTTTATACTTAATGCTATGACCAGAAGCTCATAATCCATGACCCTGATACACAAGCACCCTTGAAAACTTGCAAGCAACTGACATGAACCTACAGAAATTATTACCAAATCATAATTTTTATTGTAAAAGATATTAAATTTCTAACTAGACAGCATTCACACTCAATTCCAATTAAATTTAATTAAAACGATAAATGAAGTTAAATCAGTTTGTTCTTAATCCTTTATATTCCTACATCTACAGGAAAAGGGTGACCCACAACCTAGAAAAAAATTGCACATTACTGCACAAATAAAATGTGGCTTGATTGCTTTTGATTTGGCATGATGAGTGAAGCTGTCTATTAATATGTATTTTGTATAAATCACTGAACAAAATCTTAAAGAAAATGAATTAAAGTGCCATCACCAATTTTATACTTCTGTTATTCAGTTTGGTTGCCAGCTTGCTGTATTATGCCATGTTTAAAAGAATACCCACCTGTTTCTTCTTTCAAATCTTGGAAGAATTTTTGATTAAAAATGAAAGCAACACCACTAATCTCCTCCACTTTGGCTTCTGCAGTGGTATTTTTGTTTATAAAGTTGGCAGTAATGGCAATAGCTAGCTTTCCACGAAATTCCTTTCTTTTAAAACCTTACAAGGAAAAACAACAAGAGCAATGCATATCAGTTGATTAATACCATTTTTTCATGAGAAATTTTGGCATTTACCCAAGAACTCAGGTGGAGATCACCATAAAGATTGTAAATTAATTTGGAGCAAGAAATCTCTCAAATATTTGTTCCTCTCTCCTAGCATTTCTCTATTATATCCTCTTTTAATTGAATCACACCTCCTCTAACTATATAATTTCCTGCATCAGATTCTTCAAACTGACTCTCTTCATTTTTCCACTGGTCAGTTCTACATATTTCATATTCAGTGCAAACATTTATTTACAAATCTCCTAAAGAGTTTACTTGTTTTGCTAAAAAATTCTTGGTGTTACCTGTTGTGACTATTCTACCACATTCCTCTGGTACCTCCCAACCTCAGAATTCATCAAATCCATTAGGTGTACTGATTTTTTTTCTCCTAGAATTGGGTAGGCATAACTCTCTGTAGTGATATTAGGTTCAAAAGTTTTAACAGTCCAGTAGTTCCAAAGAATTAAGTGTGCATCTGATTAAAGCCCAATAGGCATAAAGATAACACAATCATATAACACAGCATGGGCTATTTAACTAACATCTCATTGACAAAAGCCGACTTAAGAGTTGTGATACTTATTATTATTAAATTCCTTTTAAAATATTTAACAGCTAGTACAACAGGATCTTTCTCCTTCCATTCGGTTATTCTATACCAAATTCACAATTATTTTTTTAAGTAAAATTGCTTCCTATATTGTGCATATTTATTTTGTACCCCAGCAGAATTGTGATCCAAATAACACAGAATGCCCTTGTTGGAACAATGAAAAGTTCTGCATTAGAGTTTGCAGTTCAAAAGTGCATGTCTCTTTTACTAATAGCCACCCATATTTTTAAAAGATAAAAGTGTAATAATTTTTAAAAGTTTGATCTACTTCATTGTTTTTCATAAAGAAAGAAATGAGCAGGCTCTTTATTTCCATTTTAGATATTTGTTCAACTGAATTTTGATTCTATTTATAACATACCTTCCAAACTATTTCTTCGGCCGTCAGCTCCAATTATGACTTCAAATTCAAATTCTGATAAGGGATGATCCATTGGGAGAAATTCAGCTCTCCAACCTATTTCTGAAATCAAGAGGTTAGTCAGCAAATGTATGTCAATAACATGTATAATGCAAATCATGTTAAGAAATGTTTGGAAAAACTTCCCTACTATCTTCTAGTTGATTTTTTAAAGTTTCAATTTATTAAAAATATGTATTATAGAAAATACAGATAAATTATATGTTTTCTAGAAGAAATGCATACTATATTTATATTTAGTGAAAAAAATGTATACATTTATTGCAAATTCTCTTACAGTTAAAACAATCTAAAAAATGGGATGGACACCATAAATGATTAAATATAGATGATTATATCCATCCATACCATTTCTGTTTTAAACAAAGCAATAATCAAGCAATACATGAAGAAAATTTACACAAATATGATCATGAACCTAGACAGTGTCTACAACTTATTCTACTCAAAAGTGTATCATGATGTAACAAACATTTATAAGCAAGATGATTCCATTTTTATGCTGAATCCCAATTTAATTAGTTGCTAATTAATTAATTCATCCTTAACTTCTGTGGAAAAGATTTTCAGAGTCAATCCTTCAGTCTGAGAGAAGGAATTTGGTACAACATCTGCTCTAAAACTTAACATTAGTCTAAGTAATAAAATACATAAAACATGAATTTATTCAGGTCACATATTGAGATGCACATAAAATGGAAAATTAATTTTGTTTAAAATCAAAACAAACAAATACTGTTTCAGAAGTTTTGCTGAACTGTGGGTGGACAGTAGTTGAACAAATGAAATCCAGAAGAATTTCATTGTTTGAAGATATGGTTGAGTCAAACTTTGGAAGGGTACTAAGGACTGCTCTCTTCTCCTACTTCACATAGCAATCATGTATCACCAATAACTTTGGCTTTCTCTACAAACATTTCTGCCCAAAGCACCAGTTTCCATCTGTGCCTAGATCAAGTTACAGTTTCATTACAGATACAAATCAAAAATACATATTATGCTCTGGACACAGACTAGCCATAAAGAATGCTTTGCACACCTCTATGGATGTAA
Source organism: Notechis scutatus (assembly GCF_049901735.1). Taxonomy (NCBI): domain Eukaryota; kingdom Metazoa; phylum Chordata; class Lepidosauria; order Squamata; family Elapidae; genus Notechis; species Notechis scutatus. The sequence continues at coordinate 247,480,944 of NC_142009.1, read as the reverse complement.
TCAGTTGCATCAAAAATGGCATTCTGTTTTCTAACAGTAAAAAATATTTTTTGCTGTGAAATTCTTCCTTTCAAAGAAACACAACTTACTTTGATTTTCTTGATCTTCAGGAGGTTCCAAAACTTTCACAAATTCTAAGTTCACATAGATTTCAACTCCTAGCAGCAGTGCAACCTTGAAGAGAATAAGCTGAAGTTGTCTAATGCCTATGAAAGAGAAATGTTACTGTGTGAGGTTTTTGATCATGCATTATTTACCATGTATTTTCATTCTGGAAGATATCTAGGAAGTTTTTTTTATGGTTTTCTTTTAATGTTAAGAAAGGATCTACCCCATTAATTGCAATCCCATGCCTGTGTTTTATGATGAATAATCCAGATTGTAAATAGAGGCTGTAGTTGAACTCTAACATATACATCAAGTCCTACTGAAAAATTGTACATAAATACTAAATGTACAGATAATTTCTGCCAACTGATATTGATAAAAATCTGAAGGAACACTTTGGCATACAAGTTAGATAAACACTTGTATGCCAAAGTGTTCCTTCAGATTTTTATTCAACACACTATATCCACCTCTTGGTATTAAGTTGCAGTTAATATTTCTAAACAAAAAATATTCACCATGGGTATAATTTTCCTTTTCAGAAAGAAACAATGATGTAATTATGACTTACTAATGTGATCAATTGATCCGGCACAAAACTTCCCATAAAACTTTTTAGCTCCCAGACTTCGAAGATCATGAATTGTAAATGGCCAGAGGTGCAGTACATTGTTTCTTGAAAATGTGTCTCGCTTTTCTACGACAACGACTTTGGCTCCAAGAAAGGCAAGTTCTATAGCAGTTCGCAAGCCACAGGGACCACCTCCAATAATCAAACACTGGAAAAACAAATAAGAGAAAATTAATTATATTTAGGCCTATAGGAAAATTAAATTTTACACTGTCCCACACAGCCAGCAAATAATGAAAAACACATCTAAACCCTTGAGAGAGCTCACCCTAATCACTTAAGTTGGGAAAAGTCAAGGGCAAAATTAATTCATATTATGTATAGGATTCGAAATATTAGATTGAGCAACCTGATTCAAAGCCACCCTTGGCTATGGAAGTTTCCAAAATGACTCTGGGCCAAAGTCACACTCAGCACAATGTACTTCACAGAAATGTGAGTGTGTGAAAACTCTGGAAAAAAAATGTTATGCCTGCTGTCTTGAATTTCTTGAGATATAAGTCTAACAAAACTACAACTCCATACAAAATATACTTCCTCAAAAACCTGCCATTTAATTCAGAGATGGATCCTTTATGGTTGACTTTCCACCAATGGCCCAATTACATGTTCTTAGTTGTTCTCCTTCATTAAAATAGTTGTATATATTCTTAATCCAGGTACTAATTTCTTCCTGTAATCTCCCCCTTCTAAAGCTTTTTGCTCCAAAATTGCTTTGCTGTATATATCACAGGTGTCAAACTGAATTGTGTCATGTGACATATCATGACATTGTTTTTGCCTTTGCGGAGCCAGAGTGGGCGTGGGCTGTGCATGACGCATCTGGCCCATGGGCCGTCAGTTTGACAGGCCTGCTGCATATAGTAAACAGCACTTTTGAGCACAGAAGATTGATAAATATAGGTGGAAAATGACTTAAGCTAAGCCCTTTACTCAGCTGCTTTCCCTTCATAGCAAGTAGTTAGGTCAAAACCAATATTCTGACATGAATATAGTTTGGACTAAATTATATAGTTCTCGAAACTTGCATTAAAACAATCTTTGAAGCAAACAAAAACATTCAAACCCTTAAAAAATCAACATGAAAAATTCATTGTTCTTTTGAGAACCAATCAGTTCTTTAGTATATATTTGACATATTTGTTTATATACAAATATAAACAACATACATATACTCATACACTCATGAGATACACTCATTCTCAGTATACAATCTTTCGCTCTCTCTCTCTCTCTCTCACACACACACACACACACACACACGATGTGCTGATCAATTGTTAACACAGTTCTTATGATCATTGGCAGAAGAAACGGAAAATAAAACCCCAAGTACTAATATAACAACCTATGCTTACTTTCCTCTATGAAACCCAACACATTCTTTGCAGGTAACTATTTCTGCATAGGTAAAATTTTGCTCTTCCCAGCTAGATTTAGCATATAAAGTCAAAACTGTGCTAAAGTATAATAGGCAGAAAGAATAACCTTAACAAGAGGAAGAGCCACAACCAAGACAAAGGTCAGATAAGAGAAATCCAAGTCTGGAACAGGAATGTAATTTGAAAAAGTGTTTCAGAGATGACCCTCCCTAGTTTTCACAAAGATAAAGGAAGGGAGGGGAGAAGTGATTCAGACCTCAAAAATTCTGTTACTGTAACTTTATAATAAAAATAGTATTAGCATTCATAACTTTGATTTCCTAGTCTAGCCTACCTTGAAGGGTTGAGATAAAGCTACAAAGGTACTTTGTGTCAGCTGCTATCATAAAAGGTGGTTTAGTTGACCTAATTATATGGATCAGTATTATCTAGTCCAAATGCTATCAAGATTGAGGAAACAGTTGGCAGAAGTTTATATGATTTGTCAGCACACTTTTGTTATGATTCACATGAGAACTCTAACAAACATTGCTAAAGAGTTCTAAGAAACATTGCTAAAGAGTTATATATACAGTTTAACAGTACCCAACACATGCACATTATAAATGATTTAATCTATTCTGGCCTGCCAGGCAAAGATGTGCGTATGCATATGTGTGTGCATATATACAAACAATTCCAGTTACAAACAGTGACTCATTCAAACTTTGGTTTTTCAAGGAATATTCTTTTATCACTTAAAACAGAATTCTTTTGAGCAGTTGCAAGATAAACACCACCTACTTTCTTTGGGGCATACGGTTAGCAACTGTTTTATGCCACAATCTGAGAATACCATCTAACATATTTACATTAAATTACTTGCTTTGTAGTTTTGTTTATCAAGATTTTCCTACTAAAATGCAAAATACACGTGTTATTTGCCATTCATATTAAAATATTTGGAGGACAATTATAGATCTTAACTGCATTAAGCATAGTAGTGTTTAGACTCTTATATTTAGCAAAGTATGAAGGGACTGAACAAATTAGCTTTCAGTTACATTGAAATCTGAAGATACATACAGAAAAAAAAAACATTTAATACACAGTTCAAACATCTAACTTTGTACCAAAGCTGCTTTTTTTGGAGGCAACTGGACTTTGGGAAAAAGCCCCTGGATGACAACCATGACCTGGATGACTGAGAATCTCTACAGACTTACAGTAACTGTGTACTTCATACTGATTCCAGACTTTTTCTCCATTTCCAAATCTAGTTAATCCATTTATGATGAAAGGGAACAAACAAGACATAAAGTGCTAGGCAAAGACTCAATAAGGAGAACAGTCAGAAAAACAGACCCAATAGCGTCATTCTGGACTCATAGACTGACAGCTTATATTAGCTTGAGTTCTGGATGTATGCCTGGTTTACGAAATGCCTTCCGTTTAACTCATTCTTCTGCTTACAAAATTGGAATCTAAAGAGAATTCTTTTTTAAAATAGATTATTACTTTAAGGCTGTTATCAGGTTTGCTCTGATGCTTTTGCCTTGGCTGACTTGCAGCTAAAAATTCAGTGTGTGAAAAGAGAAGAGCTGACAGACAGAATTTGCTGTAGATAAATGGATAATATTTCTACCTTGGTTAACATTAAGGAACTACTTCCATCTCTCTTTCATCCAAAAGGTTTTTAGAGCTACATTGCATGAAGAACAATAATTTTGCTGAAAAGAAAGCAAACCAAGAGGTTGTATATGCACCCAGGGACAACTGATAGCAGCTTTTAAAATAACCTAGAAAAAGATGCAGCTGTTTAAGGGTTTGAAGAGAAGTGCGTCATTCATTTTCCCATGCTTCGCAAAGAATATATTTCAAAGGATCTATGCAACTTTAATATAGTATAAATCATTACTTTGACAGAAACATAGAATACAGGAGAACGGCAAAATGAAAAATTTGGTATGTTCTTATAAAGCAAGCACGTGTGTTTACAACTTGATTTACTGTGTCCAACTTGCATAATGTTATGTTCATTGGGTGTTCTTGTTCTATGAATTTCTTTTGGCCACTTTTTTTTTCTAGGTTTGCTACTTGGTTCAGTTCATTGCTCTGAAGGTTCCTACAGACTGTACACCACACTTTTAAATAAGATGAAAGATAACTATACTATTTTAAATAATAAACATTTATAAAACTTACTGATATGCCATACGATCGAATGTATCATAGAGCCTGAAGGAAAAAGTTGTTTTCTAGGTCAGAATCCACCTCCACCACTCTACAGCCAGGTATATGAAGCATAACTGCCTTATTCAATATGCATCTGATATCATATAGATCTGATGCCTTATATTTACACCTGAGGAAATACTTTCAGTAAGCACCAATTTGTTCCAACTTTATATAGCAGATGTTATCAGATAAATTTATCTCACTCCTGATGTGAACTACAAAGGATTGTTTTAAAGCAATACTGTAGATGCCAATATCCTCAAGCAAAAAGCTCCTTTGTTCATATTAGTGCACACAATGCAGAGTAAGATACCTCCAAGTTATTTTTGAGACAGGAACAAAGTCATCTGCTGGGAACTGGACGAAATAGATTGTTTTTGATTTGGCAAGTAAATTAAGTAAGTTATGTGCATTTCTTATTAAAAGCTGTTAAAGCTGCACTCATAATTTAGTAGGACTTTTAATAGGACTCTACTAGGAACCTATACATAGGATTACAGCTATGCCCCACAATTTTTGTTTAATGTAGAATTTGGGCCTTTTTAAGACAAAGTTTTAAATCTAAAAATGAAATCTTTGTCAAATATGTTTAAGTTAAGCACTACCAGATATTCTGTGCTATCAGAGTGACAAAATAGTTTAAGAGTTTATTTAAACATAGTTATAAATTTTGCTCACAGGTTTAAAGATTCTCTTAAGTAATTCTGAATGTCATTTTATGTTTTTAAAAGAACTGTTTGCTTCACGTTACATTAAAAAGTTAAACATTCTCATTTAATAGACTTGATCCATTATATATTTTAAATAAATGTTAATACAGCAAAATTAATATACTAAACTGTAGATATTTTAACTATTGTTGGGCCAAAATATTTTGTTTCTATGGCATTTCTGTAAAATAAAGTCTGGGCCAAAGCAAAATCTACTCCTCCCCTCCTCCTCCTCCCGATATATTGACCTATGCTTTGTTTATTTAAAATTAACAAAAAGCAACATCACCTGGCTTCAACAGAATTTAATACATGAACCCTATTGTTACATACAAAATCATGATTCTATTTCAATAAAGGCATCCAAAGGTCAGAATTAATTACCAAGAATGTCCTCACCATAAAGCACTGCAAAAGAGAATGTTACCACCTTTTTCCTCTCTCCCCTGCATTGTCAAATGACGGATAGTGAAAATTCCTTGTCTTAAGAGACCGTTGGTTACAATCTATTTCCTGACAAGCAGGACAGTTTTCTTGCTTGGACTTTGATCTGTCCTTAGGATAACACATACTCGTTCTATTTGTGGTTCACTAATATAGTTCTGTAACTTTATTCTGTCTTTGGGTCTTTAACCCAGTTTAAAATATTTGACCTTTTTTTGTTTGTTTGGTTCCTCTTTTACTCAATGTTATCTTTAACTTTTCCCCTATAATTAGTGTCAACTTTTTATTCTTTGTAGCTTGGGTTAAATCTTTTTTCTGTTACTTTTGGAGTATTTTTATTTAAATGTAAGAATCTGCAAAAGTTTTATTTTCCTTTTACCTTTGTAGCTGGCAGCCTACATCATTCTTCCTGAGCTTGTCACAAGGTAGCTCCTGCAATAATTCTTCAGTAGACCTGATTTTTCTCACTAGAAGTCAAACACTTGACTTGAATCGATAAGATCCTTGCTACAGATATATGAACTTTCATTAGCTTGAAAAGAGCTTCTGGCAGGCTAAATTCTAGATGCCTACATGCCCCAAGATTTGAATCTGAAGAATCATTTTCTTGTTCTTTTGTAATGCATTCTAAGCTTACTCAACATGGCCAACTGGTTGCGTCTGCACTTTATACTATTTTACACTGTTTACAAAACAGCTGTTTCCATTCCCAAAATCTTTGCTTTCCACATTGACTACTGTAGCATTCACAAATCTCATTTTATTAGATTTTTTTTTGTTTCTAACTCTATTTGGGTTTTATCAAGTATGCCCATGGGTAGGCATCCCGCTCGAAGCATTCTTAGACACATAATCTTATATTTTATTCATCTTCTCATACTTTTTCACATTATTCTCCAAACTTCAGAGGAATACAACAGCCTGCCCTGTATTTAGACAGCTTAGCTTCTGTCCATCCAATGTAATACCAGCTACTTGGACAAGTTCTCTGGGTAATCAAGTAGGTATGGATTTATACTTTTGAACTGGATGTGCCAAGTAATATTGGAACTTTCTGCATACCGTATTGAAAGATAATTAAGAAACCAATTACCAAGTGACCTGCATGGGAAATTACCTTTCATTTTAAATGTTGCTGGTTACTGACTGAATAAACAATCTTTTATTTTTATTTCAGTTTACGTTCACTGAAAATAGAAGAGACTGTTGAAAAGGTGCAGATTTCCAGTGAAGGAAATGGCTGTAGATATTATGACTGAAAAGCAGGGCTGTCTTTGAAGATTAGCCTCAGGCTTATTCTACTTGCAATGCTAATTTATCTTTTTCTGTATCATCAAACAGGTTCCTATAGTATCTTGCCCTAACCTATCCACTTTTATTTTCTCCTTTTCTATCCAAATTTGAATAGCATTTAGACCCCAGCAAAATCTCATCCCTTGTATTAATTAGAAACTTTATGCTATTTTATTTTATATTTTTGAGATTGTGTAGATGAATACTTTTTCTGTTTCATATTTGGATTACTAAACTGATTTTTAAAATTCACCCACAACTTAATTCTGGGTTGTACTGCTGATTTAAATATTATTAGCTTAGATGGAAGCATGTAATGCAGTCAACAAACTAGGTGTAACTTTAAAAGTTATATTCCTTGTTTTCTCCTGAAAATTCAGCACATGCTATCTGCCAGTTTATTACTTTGTCTTTTGCTAGTAGTGTAAGAACTGAGCTCCTTTCAGGAGCTTAAGAATTGTTTATCACTGAGCTTTAATCATACCTTTCTCATAGTCTGGAATAGCTTCCCCACAATGACTCATCAAGACCCACATCATCTACCTCATAACCTTAAGTTTCCTGTGGTATTAGCCACAAATATCTCGTCTCCTACTATTTAAGCATCTGTCCTGACTTCATCATCTTCTAGGAATACTATCCTAACACAGTGTCCATTTTATAACAAGTAGTCAATAGCTTCATAAAATAAATAATTTCATTTATTCTACAAAACTCTTAAACTGTTAAAACTATAGCTATATATCCCTTACTATCACATTATTGGAAGACTATAAGCAGTATACTTAAAAAATAACTGTATCATGTTCATTCTGTAGGCAACAATCAAGTGCCAGAAAAAGCAGTTTTTAGTGATCTATGGCATTAAATCAAAATTAATCTCTTCAAGCAAGTTGTTCCTAAAGTCAAATATGTTGTCTTGTTTACAAAAAAGTATTTTCAATGTTTCCTTTCATCACTGGTGCTTGAAAAAGAATTACTTCCTATAATTTTCTTTTAAAAAAACATGAACACAGGTAAACTAAATCATTATGCAAATAATATAAATGGTAAAACTTTAACTTCCTTCAAGCATTTTTGCCCAAGTGAGTTAACCTTTCTATTTAATGCTGTTAAAAGAGGTGTTTAGTTATTTTGAGCAACTTTGCTGAAATTATTGGATTTAGTAAAATCAGCAACTCTCAACAAGGTGACAATAGATTGTAATTTTGCAAATTCATCAAATACATCTCCTATCAAGCAATCTTAGGATTCTTCAATCTATACTTGTCACAAGGACCATTTCAAAGGATCTTGAACTAAGGAACACAAGTCGGATTATTTCCAGGCTGTCTAAAAACTGATTCCACTGTCTCCACTGTCTGGTTTATCTTGCCCACTATGCTATCATTGCACAGTGCTCTAATATCTCTAGTAGGCAGGGGTGGGCTTCAAAAATTTTAGCAAAGGATACTGTGCCCAGTTGCTGGGTTGGTGTGGCCATGGTGGGCGTGGCTTAGGCAGCCTCCTGCACCCCGGGGGGGGGGCATGTTTTTGCCTCCCCAGGCTCCGGAAGCTTTCCTCAAGCCTTTGGGAGGGCAAAAATGGCCTCCCTGGGCTCCCGGAGGTTCTTTGGAAGCCCAGAAACGGGCCTATTTCCGGCCTTTCCGAACTTCCGGGAGGTCCGTTTTTCACCTTCCTTGAGCCTCCGTGCACACTCATCCAAAATGGGCTGCATGGGGACTCCTGGGAGGAGCAGGCCAGCCAAGAGTGGGATTTGAGGGTTCTCCAAACTTCACAGAATCTTAGCTAGGGGCTCTCCCAAACCCCTGCAAACCCCCAGCAGCCCACTCTGCTAGTAGGACATATAATCTGTTAATTCTTGTGCTAAAATTGCATACTTATTCCCCACTAACATTATTTTTATTGAGAGATTGTGCTTACTGTCATCTGGTAATAATTGCAGTTGTTTTTCAGGACAGCGTGTGCTTGCACAGTACAGAAATCATCAGAGTAATGTCTTGATGTCTCTGCGGTTCTTGTGGTTTGAAATAAAACAGGTAATGCTAAATAAGCATAAATAATCGGAGGGAGTCCCAGAATTATTTTTTTTTAAATTGAGATGATGAAAGACCTTTGGCTTTAAATTAGTTTCTTGGCTCTGGTTTTATTAGCTGAATCTAAGCATTTTATTCAAAGCAACTTGCACATTTTCCACAATTTCTAAGCAAATTCTGCTCTACATTATTAAAATGTTTTTTTTTTTAAATTTACAGAGTATTTGCAGTCCTCAGAGAGACAGTTTGGTGCAGTGGTTAAGGCATAGGCTAGAAACCAGAAGACAATGAGTTCTAGTGTCATCGTAGGCAAAAAAAAAAAGTGGGTAAGCTTGGGCCAGTTACTTTCTCTGATTTCAGAAGGAGACAATAGCAAAAGAAAAAACTCCAGGGATTTTTCCAGGTAGTCACAAGGAATCAACACCAACTTGTAGCAGCCCCTCTTCTGCCCACCAAATTCAGTCCCTAATAACAAAAAAAAGTATGGTTTTAATTGCCTTAAATCCCTGGTAATAAGTGAATATTCTTTTACAGTATGTTAATCCCCAGATAACACAGATGTTCATTTCAAACATCATAGCTCTGATATATGGTACTTAAAAAAACTTTTTCACTTTTTAGAAATGGTAAAAGTTGTTCTGAAATTGATTTCTACGCAGAAATCACACTTGCAAATGAGCTTCAGAGTACAATGCAAAGTACTGTATGGTTATGTACTGCTTATTTCCTCAATTTCACATCCACCTTTTACATCAACCATTTGCAATTCCTGTTTAATCCTGTTAGGAACTAAATAAAGCTAGTAGCTCATGTTAGATAAAAAATATCCAAGTTATCCAATTCCATTCCAAAACCTTGACCATAATTACAGCTCTATAGAATTTTAATGCATTCAAAATTTGTTCTTTTTTTTTTTTTCACTTCACACAAGTGGTTCATTCTTTCCACAATGACTTATACCAAATTCTCCACCAAGATAGTGTCCAGGATTTGAAAGGTAGAGTTAAATATGGAACTCACATTAGCATAATTTATAACATGGTAGTCATTGGTGTAACATTGTCTTCTGATAAAATATCCCAGGCTGCCTCTGACAGTCCCCCATGAACCCCGAATATTTTAGCCTGAGACTATATAGGGAGCTATAGGGGAGAAGGTATGGTGCATCATTACTCCAAACTTTTCATCCAAGCCCAGATTGCTTTAGAAACTCCTCAATGTCAAAAACCATTAAATTTGCATTAAAATTAAGGGGAGGCAGGGGAAGAGTCTGTTCTGTTCAAGAAACATTTATTCTAAACATGTACCTACAACAATAACTTCATTGCTCTCTGAATTACATTTCTCAAAAGGAGGAAGGAGAATATATGAAAGAAGGGGAGAAAACATTACAAAGTCATATAAAAATACACACTGATATCAAATGTGTTTTTATAAAGTTCCAAATATAACTACATATATACTGATAGAAATTGGGGATGGGGTGAAATTATTATAATACAAATCATAACAAGTGCTGCTGTTATTCTCAGAATACTTTACTTGTTTTAGTATCAAGATAGTCTTAGTTTAGTGAAGCTTGAATGTATTTTTTTTTCTTCCATTAATGTATACTAATTAATACTTTTAAATATTAACTAGTTTCATATTTCCTGAGAAATTGATCTATCATTTCAAGCCTTGGCTAAGAAACAATAAAGTTTAATGTTAAATTAACAAAAAGCACAGTTGCCGTATACAGCGTTCATGTACCTTGATTCAGCTATCTGGAAATGCATAAAAGGTATAGTGAAGTATTTATGTATCTTACTGTGAAACTGCATTAAAAAAGCTCAGTTTGTATTCCAGACATTATCAAGCAAAAACAAACAGATTAAGCAATGTACTTATTGCCAGTCTGTCTGCTCTTGAAGCACTGACTGGGAAAAGTGATTAGGATTACATCAGATAATTTCCATTTGCACACATTTTAAAGAGCAAGAACACCCTGCCCAACCTTCTCTGTAAATATCAGCCCCCTTGAAAAAGCCATCCATTGCTTCTACTGATACTAGATCAGCAGGTATCCGACAAGCAGGAAAATGGTGTGTGTGTGTGTGTGTGTGTGTGTGTGTGTGTGTGTTATAATAATGCACAATTGGCTTACTAGTAATGACAATGAAGTAATGTTTAGTTGGATACACACACCCTCCACAGTATGCAAGAGCTAACATTGCGAAATGGTTTTTACTGTACAGATTACTGAATTATTGAAGGAGTTTGAAGCATCTCAGGTGCTCTGCAGGCCTTTTTGCACAGTATTTAACAGACTAAATTCAGCTTTTCCAAAGCATAAGTGATAATACAAGTGATTATTCTATCCAATACCCCATTTACCAATCGTGACTACCAATCGAGTTCAGTAAAAATATGCAGAAATTCAAAGAAGCAACATTAGAAAATACACAATGATTCCAATTTAATCAATATGGAAAATGTGGTTCAGATTTTTTTACATTCCTCAGGTACTCCTACCTCAAAATTGATTTTAGGCAGGCATTCCTATTAAATCAGAGGCTAAGGTAGAAATGGGAAAGCTTACTTTTTCCTACAAAAGCAGAGATTTATCTGTCAAAATTCTCCCTCTACCATTAAAAAGTTGTCTGTTCTAATATTGCTGTATCCAACATCTGAAAGGATGTTTATTTAAAACTGAATGCCACTGTTTACTTCTTATAAATCTATTGATTTTCCTCTGTTTTTTGTTTCAGATATTTTTATTTATTATTTTTTCACTACTGTATGTATGTACGTTTTATCCATTCAATCATGTCTGATTCTCAAAGACTATCTGAACAAATCCCTGCACTTTTCAAAAGTGGTTTGCCATTGCCTATTTTCTAGAACTCAGACAAAGTGACTGGCCACGCAGCTGGCTTTGTTCCTAAGGTGACACTAGAACTCACATTCTCCCAGTTTGTAGCCTAATGCCTTAACCATTACATTTATTTTTATGTATTTTATACTTATACACCCTATTATAAATAATGCAATATATACATTTTAAGGCTACAAGATAGATGATAAATAGACGACAATCAGAAATAATATAGACAGTAAGATGCAAGACTGCTGCAATATTTATGACTATGCAGAAATTTAAACATTATTTTCTAACGTTTAGCTAAACATTCTAGGCTAGCCCATCCACAAAGTTTAATTCTACCTATTAATGCTCAACATGAGAATCATATTTTGTTCCAAGTATATTTGTCCTCACTAATTGTATGGAAGATTTTAGTTCCACAACTGATTTATATACTGGTATGTAATTTAATCTGCTAAGGTGCTAAACCTTGTATATTTAGTATTTTAATGCCAGTAATCATTTGGGAGTTGTTCTTGTTTCTGCACTTCCTATCACTCATATTTATATCATAGATATTTTTTGACAGGAAACAATGATTCATCAGTAAAGAATGCTTGCTTGATAAGTTATATTCGGCTGGCAATCCAGTCAGTGTTTTCATTACATTCCTCATTTCCATACATACAATCTGGTTACTCTGATAGCAGATAAAACAATTTTGGATCATTTTGGAGTATCTGAAATTTATTAATTGATACTATTCCCTATTAAAATGTTATTTTTGTTTTAGTTTCTGTGAAATATTCTCATTTTTTAAAATGTCAAAAAGCCATTGTTAATAATAGAATTTGGAATAATCCCGTTCTTTCTTTTCTAACCTGGGGATAAAAAACACATTTTTAAAAAGTTGCACATATTCCATATATTCAACATGTAACTCAAATTATCTCATTCACATCAGTGCTACAGGTAGTCCTCAGTTCATAAATTAGTTCACAGGTAGGACAGTGTTGCATGAGGAAACTTATGGTCAGTTCTCGAAGCTGAGGCTGTCACAGCATCTCCACAGTCATGCACTTGGCAACCGGCTCACAATTATGACAGTTGCAGCATCCTGCAGTCACATGATCACCATCTGTGACCTTCATTGTCTGCTTCCAACAAGCAAAGTTGATGGGAAGCTGGCAGGAGGACCCATATGTCAATCTTGTGATACTGAGCTAAAAAACTGCAAGATTCAGTTAACAACTACAACTGAAACTACATGAGCCCATTTGAATTCTGTTGACTCTTATCTATTGCCAATTTGCTTTGACTGTTAGTAATTCAGATTCTTGTAGAGAGCTTAAGCTTGCAATAAACCCTTATATTCATTTGAGCTGCCTGCACTCCTGATTTCCTGTATTTGAAACAGAGGATTTTAACCTAATTGAATGCAAATGGATTCAGTTTTTCAATAAGGATGTTTCCCTTCCACCTACTAGTGATCATTCACTCATAGGTTCTTATGAAAGCTGACAATGGAAACTAAAAAGCTGCTTTGGTTTCTTATTAAGTATTCCCAGCACTCTCTGCATTTTTGACTTTGAATGCATCAACTTTGAATGTAAGTTAAATATAACAATAATCTTCCTCAAAATGTGAGTAGATGAAGCAAGTACATATATTTTAATACATTAAAATTAACATGCGGATTTTTTTGTTATATTTACAGTAGAGATTAAAGTAATTGGAAATTTACAAGTATATATCATGCTCAACTTTAAAATACTAAAAAAACAGATGTACATTAGTTTATGATATAGTATATATGAATAGCATAGCATAGGAATAGACTTTTGAACTTTGATCCATAGGAGGAAGTTTATGCAGAAATATTATTAAACCTAAAGAAGTATCCCAAAATTTCTTCTATAAAACCAGAGGGTTACCTGATTTATTCAAGCAGGGTCAGATTCAAAATAAAGTACGAAATTCACCTTACCTTTGTGTTTGTACAAGATTTTCCACGTTTATATTCCTTATGGCTTGCCCTTTTATCTAGCTTATTCCACAAAGCTTTGGCTTTCCAGCTGGTCACTTTTGATTTAAGTTTGGCATAAAAGTTCCTGTTGTCCAAAGGATCTAATTCAAGATGGCGAGTGAGAATATTAAAAGCCTGAATCGAACCTTTGCATGTTGAGGCTTGAAAAAAGCTTTCAAATATTTGGTTAGCTTGGTTGTACTTATCGTTGTCTTTTTCACCCATGTTTCAAGAAGACTGAGTAGCATGTACAAATGGCATATTTTTAAGCAGAGGTTCATCTGAGAGATACTGTCAACTTGTCCCAAGATGTAACATCTAAAAAAAGGGACAGATAAAAATCATTAGTGTAAATCAGGACAAAATTCCAGACTTTACAACATACAACATAGAAAAGAACTCAAAGTGTTGTCATCGAGAGAAAAAAAGTACCACTATTGAGAGAATTTTAAATAAAACTGCTACAACAGAAGTTATATAAATAGATATGCTTAAAGCAATGTTATATTATTCTAACACATGTATGCCTATGATCTGTTACATGATTTTAACACATTTATTTATCAGATTTACATAGCTGTCGATCTCACACAAAATGACTCTAGATAGCGTACAATAAAACTTACTATTAAAACCCACTGCAAAATCCATTAAAAACAATGAAATAGAATTAAAAAGAAGACCACAAGTGGGAGAATATTACAGATAATACCACCAACATGTGGGCTTCTTATCGCCAAAGGATTTTCCCAGGCTTGCTGAAAAAAAACAAAAACAAATTTTAAGGTCCTTCCGGAAGACCATAACAGTTGAGGTAAATTTCACCAGGGAAGAGACAATGTTTAGAGAGGGGATGAAGATTTTATGTATACTTCAATATAACCTTTTGCAAAGTTTCTAGCTTTGGGATTATTTTTTGCTACTGTGTTCTTAGATGTGGTTTTTAAATTCTTTAAGAAATAAAATAACTTATCTTGTGTCAGTAGAGGCTTGTAAATATACTGATCTTTAAATCTTTACCTTGTATTCCTAACTGTCCATGAAATATGAAAATGCATTTTCTTAAAGATATCAGAACAAAGGCCATTCTTATTCCAACATTCAATGCACAAGTTTTGTAATGACTACATTTGTAACCAATATTTTTTTTAAAAAAAACTCCAACCTTTGAGTTGTTATTCAGTACAGTGTTTTATGCATGGTCATGTTTGGGTAGATAAAAAGAGTTTTAATATGCAGTGAAGATACAATATGTTTATCACAGAGAAATAATAACACATAATTCAATTGCAAAAGATAATTCAAATGAAATGTCTTAGACGTTTGTATGTATACAAGGAACCAGAACAATTTTTTTTGGCTCTAGTGCTACCAGTGTTCCAGCACAGAATCATGGGCTTAGTGGGCAGTGATATAAATATTTTTAAAATAATTTTTAAAACTCTTCTCTAACATATATCTTTGTAATATATATACAATTTTGTGGATTATATCAAGATATGTTATTCATATATTAAAAATTGTTAAAAAGAGAACAAAAACTCTAGCAAATGAATATAACTGCAATTTTTTAAAATGAAATTATTATTTTTTTCCCTCCTGGGGAATATTTGACAAATTCCTTATTCCTTACTACTGCACACATCAGGAATGCATTAAATACATTCACCATTGCTATTATTCTTTTTCAGTAATGTTGCTCAACTACTGTATTCTACAAGATAAAGGAACAATGAGAAATTCCTCCTAAATAATCACAATGAATTAGAGTAATGTTAGCGTATCTTTCACCAATGATCAGATTGCCAAACTTTCTTAATTGGACTAAAATTGTTCTGTATTACAGAACATCAACTCCATGAAATGTAACTTATGCTCTCTCTCTTTCATGGTGGTGGGAAAGTTCCTTCTTCCATAGACATCCCAGAGGCCACACTACATTTATTGTTTATTTTTTAAAAAATTGTATGGCTGCCCATCTTTGGACAATCTTGGGGAGGAACTCAGAGCAATAAAACTAAGAAACCTATATAAACATATAAAACCCAGCACCTCAATCAACCTCCAAAATGCCCAAAAAATCTCAACAGTCCACCCTTTATCTATTGCCTGGGCAAAGAAGCAGGTTTTAACGGTCTTCTGAAAGGCTAAAAGGATTGCTGGTTGCTAGATAAAGGTGTTCCATAAGATAGGGGAAGCCATGGGAAGGGGCACTATTCCGAGGTCCCACTCAATTCAGGAAAGGAACCTGGACCCTTTGGACCTGGTAGGATGGGCAGATACTCTCAGAAGAGGAGACCCATGAGTAACTTGGCCTTGTGCCACAAAGAAGAGGGGAACAACCTATTCACCAAAGCACCTGGCAGCAAGCAAGAAGCAATGGACGGAAACTTATCAAAGAAAGATCCAACCTAGAACTAAGGAGAAATTTACCGACAGTAAGAATAATTAAATCAGCAGAACAGCTTGTCTTCAAAAGTTGTGGGTGCTCTGGAGGTTTTTAAGATGATATTGGACAACTATTTGTCCAGAATGGTACAAGATCTCCTGCTTGAGTTTCTATTGACTGTTTGCCCGTGTATTATTGTGGTTGAAGCTAAAAGATCTCCAAAGCCCCATCCAACTATGGTATTCTGTATTCTGATAATGTTTTTGCACAGAGGTGTTGTAGAGGGCATAACAGGTACCCATTTATGTTTCCTCTAGACCAGGAACACCCAGAATTCAGCATACAACAACACTACAAGGAAAGGAGTCTCGTCATACTTTTCATATATTCAAGCAGCTCTGTTTTCAACTGTTTCCTGACTGCTCAGGAGGAGGGAACTGGAAAGATTATGAGAACTAGGCATTAAATAGTCTGGTACAGCAAATGCCTCACAAATGCACTCAGTTGAGGAGGGAGGGAGGGAGGGAGGCAGGTCCTGTATTTAATGCTGCATTGCTTGGGAGACTGAATCAAGAGGTTTTTTTTTTTTAATAACCTTGAGTTAGAGAAACAAACAAAAATTGATGAAACTGTTTCCTTTGTCTTTGTTATCCTTTTTAAATGAGATTGGCTGCTTTGTTTCTTCTGGAATTACTGTTTCTAATAGAATAAAGCAAGAGTTGCAAGTAGCCATCATCAGTACTTTAAACATTTCTCTTTTTGTCTGTTCTATCTTCCTTCTGTATATTTCTATTGCATTGCAAATTAATGTTTATACTCACCTAGAATGTTATACAGCTAGTATTCTACTAAATAATCTTTCTCAGTATCAAATATTTTATTACAATGTGATTTCATTTAGAACAATCTATTTTTTGACATAATTATTTTCAATGATTCATTTTTAAGATATTATCAGAACTTCAAAAATCAGTCTGTATGGGTGCTCCATTTTTTAACATTTCAAATGTTCTGATTTTACTCTGACTTTATTTCCTGCTTTGGCTTGAAATCTTATCCAATAAAGCCAGTAAAGCCAATTAAATTTAGTTTTTAAAGTTCAATAATATTTAATTTTAAAAAATTAAGATGACCCCTCAAGTTTATAAGGTACAAATATGTAACTGTTTTATAAATTATCTAATTTTGTCCAGCATCATAATTCACATGGGAAATAATTTAAAGAAGTGTAGCAGTTTCATGTAATTGATTTTAAGCTTCATTCTAAAACAGCTGTATACTGTCTCTATGCTGGAATGTTAAAGGGCAAAATACAAGCTGGTTAAAAATAATTTCTTTAAAAAGGCATACTAATAATAGCTCAAATGCTTGAGAGGATAAAATAACTTAAACAGCCATCCAGTGATATATCTTTCTTCCATCAGGTGTATTTCAGAGCCTGATATAGCAAGAGTTATATAATCACTTATATAAAAGTGTATCTTTTGATACAACACTTAAGAAATAGTAACTTTTAAGGAATTTAACTAATACAAAAATCCAATAAGGTGAAATCTGAATTACAAGCAGAATGAAACTAGTAGTGCAGGTGAGCATAGTGTTTCCATCAATTTCAAGTAGTGCTCACATATGGAGTGTATTTGGCTCCATTTGCAACATTACTAAAAAAATTGTTGATTGGTTAAAATGATTAATTTTATTTGCTCAAGTGCAGATAATGTCTGTCAATAAACATTAGAATTACTATTTTTATTGTATTTTTAAATTTTTACTAACACATCAGTCTCTAAACCACATTTTTAAAAAGTACATTACAAGTACTTCTTTATGCATAATGCTGTCAGTTGAAATTGGTACTCAACAGTCACTCCATTTAATCAACTGAAGATGTATACATACTCCGCAAAGTCCACTTACTTTTAAGCAGATACAAAGGCTGTATCTAATTTGTAAAGCTTGGCCCTATATTCTTTTAAACAGAATGCCTTGCTTAATCACTGAAGTCCAAATACAAAATCAGAGCCATCAGATTCTTTTAAAATACCGAATTCCATGTGAGTCTACCTAGCTATATGAATTTCTCTAGCCAAAAACCCTGGAGGGCTTTTGGCTACAATTCCTATTATCCTAAACATTGTGGATAAGAATTGCTGTCTTCTAGAGGTGATGAGGAAGAATGAGCTTGACACACCAGTCTTCACAGAAAATGAAATGGATGTTATGTACAAGAAAATGAAATTCTTTTTTTTTTTTTTTGTAAATTTTATTTGAGTTTTCACAAAGAGAAAAAAAATACAAATAAAACATCTTTTTTGAAAGCAGCATAATCCCGGGTTACATTTCTTCGTACAGACACAAATTCAGGTTCATGCTCATTTTTGTATTCTATTCCATATCTTATTACTATTTTACATTTTCTGCATAGCTTCTCCCCTCTTTTAATTTTCTCAATTTTATTTTAATTATCTCATCTCAATTCAAATCATTGTATTTATATTTTTTGTCTGTCCTGTTTCAATTATCTATTATCTTTTCTCATTAAACAAAATTTCTCCTGTAGTTACTGATTGGAGTATGACGCCTTTATATCTTTTCCCTAAAGTTGTAACATTCAATATAATACATAACTTACCAAGCACAATCTTGCTAAAGAACTTAAGAAACAGGCTTGGTACAATCTTACAGAGGACAGGTCCAATCCTGCAGTCTTTTTTCATCCATCTCTAGGTGAAACTCATATTTCTAGTTCCTATTTCCCAGTTCTTGTCTATGTATCCAGAGAGAACAGTGAAGAAAAATAATGTATGTGTGTTTTATATTTATATATTTACACACAGATAAAGATCAACACACACCTTTTGGCCCCCTCTTATTTTAGAACTAAAAAGTAGGGAAATAAGGGTGTGCAAAACATTCTGACCTTGAATTATATTACTTCAAATTCAAAATAGTTGTTTTAAATATGAAATATTTTGTTCATGTGGATGCATTTTAAACTCAAAATAGTTCTGTTCAAAGTAACCTATTTCAAATATCAAATAGCAATTTCTTTCTCCAAACAACTTAACATCTAGTGTTTTAAATTCAAAATGGTCCCATTTGCAAAATAATCTGAAAGCCTGTACAGGAAAGCCTTCTTTATATCCTTTCCTACAGACAAAAAATCTTCTGTGTACTGTATTGTCTTGAATTTCTTCTCAAGTTGCCCCTAGCGCATGCACCCCAACAAGCCAATTAGCTGAGAGGATGAAGAAACAAAAAGCTAGCAGTGACCCTCCCACCTCCCCATGCACTTTTTGGTCTTTTATCATCTCAGCCGAGCCTTTTTTCCTCCTCTCAGCTCATCGGAGGCTTTTTTTTTTTATTACCGGTTTGGCTAAACCAGTCCAAACTGGTAGCTGGTACCACCACTGGTGCTGACCATCTTTTCAGCAGCTAGCACCATGGTGCCATTACAGGAGTCGGTGGTATTAGCCATGCCTGGATATGTTAGAGATGCTCAGCAGAATGTCTTTTCGGGGCCAAGATAGCTATAAAAACCCAGGCAATTGTGACAATGTCTGGTGCCAGTAGGTTTGCTATGTTCTCAAAAAATGCCAGTGGGCCACACAAGGTTGCTTGGCAGACCACAAGGCATGATGAGGGCTATAAATCAACCAGCATTAGAAATTAACCATAAATAACTTACACATACCATATTTTACTGAAGAAGGACAGAGCTGAGTTGTTAGTTCACGCTAAGCCACTATATGGCTTGCTTGGTTCTAAACGTGGATGCACATGTTTTTCACATTACATTACTTTTAACAGATAAGAATTTAACATCCGGGAGAAAGTGGAAGGAGGACTCAGCCCATAAACTTCAGCCATTTAATTCCTTACTTGCTTCAACCATTTTACATGCATAAAATGAAAATCAATAACAGGCATAATAAAATTAATTTTATTTAAGGAGCAAGATAGTACATTAAGTCTAATTAAATTAAATTAAATTAAATTAAATCAAATCTTAAGTCCCTAAATCTTAACTGCTGTGGAGAAATGCAGTTCCTAAAATGTGAAGTGCAACTTTCCATTCATTGGTTAAGATTTAGTCAACTCTGATTACACTAA
The DNA here is from genome assembly GCF_049901735.1 of Notechis scutatus. NCBI lineage: Eukaryota > Metazoa > Chordata > Lepidosauria > Squamata > Elapidae > Notechis > Notechis scutatus. The sequence goes on along the minus strand of NC_142009.1, from coordinate 247,460,750 downwards.
AATAATTACTATCAAAAAAATTGTAGCTAAACAAGATTTTACAAATAACAGCTATAATAAAACAACCATAAATTACTATTAACTATTTCAAAGCCAAATTAGCAAGCCAACAACTAATCCAAACTAGCTCTCTATATTTACCCACTTACAGTGTTATTGTAAGCCACCCAGAGTCACTGTATCAGCGATGGGCAGTATCCTGTGCTCTCCCTGATATTTCAGCAGCTGCCATGCAGCAATTGCTGTGCTGCGCAAAGCAGCTGTGCTTCAAAAGCAAGACATGGGAGCCCGGATGGGCAGTTGGGCCCAACAGCAGAGCATCTTAGAGAACCGGTTTAGTCTCTGCTGCTCATCGTTGCTACCGGCTCGGCCGAACCGGGCTGAACCGGTAGAATGCCACCATAGGCAGTATCTGTTTGCCTGGTCTCTCATTCCCACATATTGTTATAGTTTGAAATTAAAACCTAAACCCTATGGTTAAATCCTTTCTTTGGCATCAATAATTGTTTTGATAATCGATCAGTGATATTTGGTGCATCAACACGTTTAGACCTACATTCTGAAATCAAGTAAATTACTGAAATGATCATAAGCCCAGTAGGATTAAATGTGGCAGAGGTCAATATAACTTTAGTGAGAGCACATGTGTAACACTCTGTGGTAGCATTACTTCTATTCTGTTTAGTTTTTTCCAAACAGAGACTTACTTATTTGGTACCAATAGAGAAAAATATCTGTAGCTCAAGGTTGAAATGAGCGGTTCTTGGTGCTCTCTATGCTTGGTTGTTTTCTTGCAGATGTTTCATTATCCAAACTAGGGTACTGACACTGTTACCTAGTTTGGATAATGGGATGTCTGCAAGAAAACAACCAAGCTCACAGAGTACCAAGGGCCTTTTACTTATTTACTGATTTAATTTATATGCTACCAAAATCATGTAACTCGTGGCAGTTTGTTATTGTTCACCTGAATAAGGCTGGCAGCTTCACTCTATAGAGGGCAGTGTCTAGTTCTACTATAATGCTTGGAATTTTCTCTAAAAACATTGTAGCTCACACATAAGACACTCATAGGGCACACACTCATTCCTAGAATTTAATCCATGGTTTTTAGTAATTTAATAAACATCCCGACGAACAAGGACAGCTGAAAAGAGTTTATACAGGTAATCCCTAACTTACGACCATAATTGAGCCCAGAATTACAATCATAACTTGTTGCCATCATAAGGTAAGGCATCACATGACCAGAGCTGATTTCCTGACATTTTTTGCAGCAGTCATAAGTGTATCAATTTTCCCCAATGGTGTTTTTTTACCAGAAACCAGAAGTAAACTGGAAACTGACAAAAACATTGCAAATCACATTCAGGTAACAGTGGGGCACTGTAAACAGTCATAAAGGTGAGCCTGTTGCCAAGCATTGAAAAGCAAAGCACGTCTGCATGTGGATTCATTCGCAGAGCAACCATAACTTTTAAAATGGAAATACTAATTGGAAGTTCTTTCTTAAAAGTAGTAGGTTGTAAACAGTGGTGGCATTCAAATTTTTTTTACTACCAGTTCTGTGGGCATGGCTTGGTAGGCGTGGTATAGTGTGGTGGACGTGGTAGGGGAAGGATAATACTGCAAAATCTCCATTCCCTCCCCACCCCACTAACCTGTTTTCCAGCTCCGTTCTCCTGTGCAGGGCAACAAAAGAAGACCCAGCCGATCAGCTGGGACTCGGGAGGCAGAGAATAAATGGGGGTAGGGCCAGTCAGAGGTGGTATTTGCCAGTTCTCCGAACTACTCAAAATTTCCGCTACTGGTTTTCCAGAACCAATCAGAACTGGCTGAATACCACCTCTGGTTGTAAACATAATTTCAACCAATTATGCTGTCATGTGGTAAATACCATACGGACTAACCTTGAAAATCTGTATGATTTATTTAAGTTCTCCCATTTCATAACCTGTTAACTTAATCTTTTGTGTCACAAAAAAACACTAACCTCATCTTCAATATCAAACATTATGCTGGGGAAGATGAGCTTCAAAAAAGAAAAAAATAATCATATAATGTGAAGTAATATTAAACTAATTACAAATTATTTCCTGTTATGCCTCTAGATGTTAAAATAAGTGAATGTATGATGCAAAATGGAAAACACAGGAAATGTCATATTCTTTAAATAATTTATATTGTGTCATTAAGTATTGTTTTCAATGGTAATAATAAAGTAGGGATCTGTAAGTATATAGTATTTGTCACATTGAGATGGGTGGCTTGTAAGCATCACAAACAGTTTTTCAAATATAATCTTTCACCCCACCAGGGGTGGGATTCTATCAGTTCGCACCTATTCGCTAGAACTGGTTGTTAACATTCTAAGCAGTTCAGAGAACCAGTTGTTAGAAGAAATTACCGGCCTAATCCTGCAAGGAAGGCAAGAAGGAAACATTCTGGTGTTGCTTACAGAAACTGCCTCTCCGTTAACCCTTACTACATTCTTGGCAGGACTAGACTTCTTGTCTCAGGAACTTCTCTGGAGTTTTTCCCCCCTCCTTTGCTGGTACTTTGCTTGTGTGGAGTGACCATTTAAAGTTGCAATGGCACTGAAAAAAGTGACTTATGACCATTTTTCACACTTACAACTGTTGCAGCATCCCCACAGTCATGAGAGGCCAGGGGAGGAGATGCGTGCCTCGATGTGAGTGATATTGAGTTGTCTGTTTCTACATTATTTTGTTAACTCAGACTATTTACAGATCTGAGTGCTAAGTTTTGAATGCAAATCTCAATCTTATTAGCTAGTTACAATTACACTGGGCTCTGAAATCATTATTTTGTTGCTTTTATTGAAACAAAAATTCTTTATTTTCTTCATTACTCCAATCATCTAGCACAGTGGTAGCCAACCTGGTCCCTACCGCCCACTAGTGGGCGTTCCAGCTTTCATGGTGGGTGGTAGGGGTTTTGTCCCCTACTTTATAAATCACCATTACTGTCGAACCGGTGGGCGGTTAGAGAAAATTTTACTACTAACAGAAATACAAAAGTGGGTGGTAGGTATAAAAAGGTTGACTACCCCTGATCTAGCACCTAATGTTCCAAAACTGCTTGAGCTTGGCAATCCTGGCTGAAAAGGAAAAACTGGAGCCATTCATTTAAAAGTTGGTTCCTTTTGGGGAAGGATAATTTCCTATGACCCACCAGATTCCAAGGGATAGGAACTTAAGAGTAGGTGGCTGCAGCTTTAAACACCTCCCTGAGTAGAACTTTTTCATTTCAAATAAATGAATCCAGACTCCCAGTATTCAGATAAAGGAGGGTAGAGAGTAGAGATTACAGAGAAGGAGCTGGCAGCTTATTGTGGAGGTTGATAACAAGTTCCCTTCAGCAAAAAAACAAAAAACAAAACTTTAATATGAGTATTAAACTAGCAGTCTGTGTTCATGATTCTCCTCCATGCTGCATCAAGAGCCCAGGATGGGTTAACTCCTTCCTATGACATCATTTAGCTGAGTCTGTACTAAGATATAAAAGCCAGACCCCGGAAGTTACCCCAGCTTTTGACTCAGCTCCTTTCAGTCAGTAGCTGTGTCTCTGAAAGTGTTCTGTTAGTTAGCATTCATCAGCAATCTTCAGTACCTTTTTTCCTCGCTTCAAGCAGCTCCCAGGGCAGCTGCTCTTCCAGGAGAGCAGGGCTCTCTCTCCTGCAATGTTGGGAGCAGCGTTGCCAGAGCGCTGTTCAGGCAAGTTGGGCAGCGTCTGTAGACCTCCCCCATGCCTGCGGTTTGAGCGGTCGTAAAAATCGATCGGCAAACCGATAACAGCATCAGCCAGCTGAGGTTCTGTAGATAGCACTCACCAGCGATCTTCAGTACCTTTTTTCCTCGCTTCAGCAGCTTCCAGGATCTGGACAGCTGCTCTTCCAGGAGAGCAGGGCTCTCTCTCTCTCCTGCAACATTGGGAGCAGCGTTGCCAGAGCGCTGTTCAGGCAAGTTGGGCAGCGTCTGTAGACCTCCCCCACGCCTGCGGTTTGAGCGGTCTAAAAAGCGATCGGCAAACCGATAACAGCGTCAGCCAGCTGATCGTGTGGCCAGAGGCAGCCCTTTTCTTTGCTGACTTCGCTCAGGGCTCTTTATAGCCTAAGGAGCGATTCTTCGATTCTTCAGTCTTGGAGCCTGTTTCCCATAGTCAGTGGTCAGTGGCTTAGCAACAGGAATGTAGGACTCAATTGTAGTCATAAATCAGGACTACCTATAATATAATATATTAGATCAGACAAGGTCCATTCCAACATGCATTTCCTTCAACAGTCCACAAATACACACTTGAGTTTTCCATCCTCTGGTATTTAGAGGCATCCTACTTCATAGACAATACTTAAAGTAACATACAGGCATATATTGAAAATTTCATCTTTGAGAAAATGTACTGAAGAAATTTATCATACTTCTTTTTAAAACCATTGCTACATTTTGCAATAGTGACTTCCAACACCTTAGCATACATTACAGAAACAAATACTTCAACATTTGAATTATCTGAAAGCTCTCCAATATATCTACTAGATTCTAATGCTACTAAAATTCATATTTTTATTTCTAAATTTTACAGGAAATTTTGCTCACATTGTGTTCTTTAAGTGATACCCTGACTGCTATCAGACATTGAACTTCGCACTACATATAGGTCCAAAAGCCATAATGATCAAAGTTATGTTTGAAACTGTTCCCAATCTCATCTGTACTTTCCTTCTCTGTAACTCTGGGTTACAGACACAACTGACATTGTTTAAGCTCAACATTAATCCTCCATAGCACCCCAACAGCTGGTTAACAGATATGATTGGCAAAAAGTTGGTGTTTCACACCCAATGTCTCACAAAAGCCATTTGCCTCTGGAAAATCAGGAGGAAATTATAGCATAAAACCAGATAAGAAACCTTCGTTACCCAGATAACATCATCAAATCAATTATTTTCTAGACATGACCACATATTTTTTCCTAACCCAATTTTCTCTTTGCATGCAGACTAAATAATACTGGAGGGAAACATTAACACACTGACCACTTAACATATGAATTCATAGACATTAATCTGGATTATCAAAGTTTTTGTAGAAATAAATGGAAAAAAAAATCTACCAGCCTGTTAAATAATTTCAGGAGGTTTGGTTTGCATTATGGTCAAAGTAACTCATAATGGCAGAAGTCCAATGACCCACAATCTAGAACAGTGGTGGCTAATCTTTTTCATCTCCTGTGCTGATAATTGCACTTGCACTCGCTTGTGTGCGCTCGCATGCCCAGAAGGCAATGCATGCTGGGGCCCCACCACACCCCTGCGCATGCGCGAGACTCCCCTTCACATGCTGCATGTCTGTGCATGCGATTCCCCCCGTGTGCTGCGCATCTCTGTGTCTGCAATTCCCCACTCACACCATGCATTTTTGCACATGTGCGCGTGGCCCCTCTCACATGCTACGCATCTGCGCATGCGCACCAGATACCCAACAATCAGCTGTCGGGTGGTGGCAGCAGCGCGCATGCACAGTGGGGCTCTTCCGGGCAACCTCTCTCATGCCAGGGGAAATGGCTCTGAGTGCCACTTCCGGCACACGTGGCATAGGTTTGCCAACACAGATCTAGAATATTATTCCATTGGCGCAATCAAAGCTGTCTTTGGGGAGGCATATATCCCTCAAATAATCCTCAGGAATAACTTTCAAGGTCTAGTGACTAGTAGATGAGAAGTTTTGTATACCTGGAATTTATTTTATCAATTTCCAGAACTAACCTATTAAATGTATGAGTGATAGATTTTAGGTGCAATGAAGCATATGTAATTTTATGACTAAACCATAATATATCCAGATTGCTTTAGGTTAGCATAATGGATGGCTCCATTATGTGTTTAGTATTTATCTCTGCTTGTTCAACACAACAAAATTAAAAAATCATGACCTAGCACTGTGTGAGATACTCTCCAATAAGCAGGCAGATATGAAAAAGAATTTTGTAATGTACATGGAGTGAATGGACAGGTATGGCCTCACAAACTTACTGTCAGCCAGATCTGACATATAATTTTAATCTACATCTTAATGAAGAAGAGGTGCTTTCTTTTTATATAGCAAAAAGGATATTTTTCTCCAATCCCTCAGGTTTCCAGGCAGAAGGGCTTTTGTCTTTTAGGAAAGTGCAAACAATTCTCCAAGGGAAAGGAAAAAAATCAGTAACAGGGTTCCTCTGGTAAAAGAAACAACTTCAAAAAGATGGAGGACACTCCAACTAAAAGACAAGCTTCAGAGCCTTCTATTTTCCTTTATAGTTTTCTGCAAGACACCCATTTCATCTCCTTTACTATTGTTTTGTTTATAACTACTTAAATCCAAAAAGGGATCTTTATCTCTTTCCCTTTTTTGGAAGAATGAAGCTTCATTTTGTTTTTCCTTGTGAGATTGTTTTCTCTTTAAGGGGGAGAGCAAGGAAAGGAGCTGATTCCTTACCTAGGCCTCCATACTACAGGGTCTGCAGATGTTACCAAATAGTTCGATTTTCATTTCTCTATTTTTCAATTTGTCCAAAAAACAACTCAGGTTGTGGAGTCCAGTCTAAATATCAGATTCAGGTGAGGATACCAGTGATCTATTCACTAGAACAGGGGTGTCCAACTCACGTCATCACAGCGTTGTCACGTGATGTATCAGGACTTTTTTCCCCCTTCACTAAACCGGGTGTGGGCATGGCGAGCACATGATGCATGTGGCCCGTGAGTTTGACAGCCCTGCACTAGAAGAAAGACTGCAGCTGTATGAACAACCAAGCTGTATAGAAAGATAAAGAAGTCCAAAGTAGTTCTTGGAGAGGTTAATATCTCCAACTTTTCATATCACAGATTACAATGCTGGGAAATAGAACCTGTCACTCAGCCAATGATAAAACTGTCTCCTCTTGGCCAGATGAGGTTATGTAGCATGGAAAAGCATGATGCTTTAATTGTTCCATCTGTCAACCAAGAAGAAAGGAACAGAGAAATTTGGGTAGATATATCAAAAAGGAGCTCTGAGGCTACCAAGTTATACCTACTAATAATTAGAGCAAGTAGTTTAAATAACAGTTGTTTCATCAGAAGAAAAGTAAAAACATTACTAAATAATAACACCTGTATCCAAGTAGAAACACAGTTTTACTACAGGTATTCCTTGACTTACAACCATAACTGAGATCGTAATTATGGCCTTAAGTCATGGCAGTTATGTGTGTCACATGACTGTGACAGTCATTGGCCATTGAACAAATCCATTTTCTTCAATAAGCATTTTTGGTGGAAACTGGAAGTAAATGTTGGCAAAAAAACACTGCAAATCACATGACTGCAAACAGAGGGAAACATTAGGCAATTGCCAGGTATCCAAAATGAGATCATCTGACTGTGGAGGGGGTTATGCAGCCATCAGAACCTGTGGAAATGGGTCACAAGTAGCTCTGAGAAGGTCCACTGTAACTTTAAACTTTGAGCTTAGTGACTGGTCATTAAGCAAGGACTACCTGTAACAACAGACTTACAATTTAGTATTGGGAAAAGCTAATTTCAAAGGATCTTTTCAAGTTGAACAATAAGTTTGCTTTTTATTTTATTTCTGAAAACTTACCTATTCAATTTGCATCCTGTTTCATTTGAAAACTCAAGATATGTACAGCAGTGGTGGCTAACCTTTTTGGGCTCCTGTGCTGATAATTGTGCTTGCGGTCTCATGCGCGCAATCACATGCCAGCACCCATAAGGCAATGCATGCGGGTCCCCCCCACACCCCCTGCACATGCATGAGCGTGCACTGTGCATCCCACTCACCCCGCTCCCCGCGCATGCACGCCAGATACCTGACAATCAGCTGTTGGGCGCACAGCACGCACACATGCGCAGTAGACCTGCTCTGGGCGAGGGCTCGCGTGCCAACAGTAATGGCTCTGCGTGCCACTTCCAGCACGCGTGCCATAGGTTCGCCACACGGATATACAGTGTTTCCTCCTCCTATTTTTCCCCATACAGCAACCTTGTGAAATAGTATGGTTGAGAGAAAATGAGTGGCTCATGGGCTGTGGCTGAAGGATGAGTAGAACCTGGATCTCTTCCCAGTATCAGTTCATTGTCTTACCCTGCCCACTGGAACATTCTCCCTTCAGAAATTAGGATGGCCTCGACCCTGTTGGCCTTTCATAAACCTTGAAAGCCTGATTATGTGCCCAATCCTGGGACCCCAAGTATGTTAAGGGTCCTGCTTTTATTTATGGTTATAATTTCTCTCAGTAGCTCTATATATTGATATAAATTTCTATTATGTTTGGCTTTACTTGGTTTCACAATTGTTCACTGCCCAAGGTCACCTTTTTGAGATGCAAACTGAATAAACAAACAAAAAACAGGATCACAAAGAGAATGGGCGTTGGTTCTTACCTGATACGCCCCTTCTCGGCCGCAAGGAGCATCCAGAGACTGGGATGTGCTTCCGAGTCCTCTTCTTGCAGGCTGAGCTTTAGATGAGGAAACGCTCCGCCCCCTCACGTGACATCGCGGGCTCGCCTCCCCAGTTTTTGCGATAACTGAGAAGAGAGGTTATTGATTCTTTCTAATCTACTATTGGCTCCTTGGCTGAAGAAAAAGCCCCACCAGACGGAGAAATTAGGGTGGGGCTGGATGCCTCCTGCGGCTCGCCGAGAAGGGGCGTATCAGGTAAGAACCAACGCCCATTCTCCTCGAGCCGCTCGGAGCATCCAGAGACTGGGACATACCAAAGCTGGGCTGTCCTACGGGTGGGACTCCGTCTGGCCCGAAGGCCCCTCCGGACCACTGATGACCCTCTGTAAGACCCGTCGGCCAAAGAGGCCTCCGCTGAGGCGTACGTATCTATTTTTATAATGTCTGATAAACGGGGACGGAGAGGACCAGGTGGCTGCCCGACAAATGTCAGCGATGGGGGCTTGTGTGGCCCAGGCCGCCGAGGTGGCTGCACTTCTGGTGGAATGGGCGGTTATCCCACCCGGAGCGGGCAGAGAATGGGAAAGGTAGCACCGCAATAGTAGCCCTGATCCAGCGACTGATGGTGGAAGGGGAAACCTTAAGCCCCATTGACCTGGGTTGAAAGGATAGGAAGAGGGATTCCGACCTTCGCATGGATTGAGTGCGCTTAATATAAATACGCAAGGCCCTTCTAACATCTAGGGTGTGCCAGAGGACCTCCCTGCCCCTGGAGGGCCTGGGGCAGAAATTTGGTAAAATCAGTTCCTGTGACCTATGGAAGGAGAGTTAACTTTGGGTAGAAAGGTAGGGTCGGGACGAAGGACCACCCGGTCTGCGTGGAACACGCATGATCGCTCCTGACTGACAGAGCTGCTAATTCCAAACTCGACGAGCAGAAGTAATAGCTACTAGAAAAACTACCTTGAAGGTGAGAAACTGCAGGGATGACTCCTCAAAGGCTCGAGCGGGGACGTGTAAGAGAAACGAGGACCTTGTTGAGGTCCCATGTGGGGAACCTGTGAGCGGTAGGAGGGCACAGGTTGGTGGCGCCCTAAGGAAAGATCTAACCCTGGGGTGGTGAGAAGGGAACCGTAGTTATCACAGGAGACCACGGTTGAGAGAGCAGAAACTTGCCGTCTCAGGGTGTTAGGTGCGAGCCCCTTGCGAAGACCCTCCTGAAGAAATTCCAGGATCTGTGCCACCGAGGAGAGAGGGATTAACCTGAGACCCGCTACACCACTTGCAGAACCCTTTCCAAGTGGCATCATAAATTACGTGTGGTGGAAGGCGCCTGGCGGCCAAAATAGTGTCGATGACTTGAGTTGAAAGATTCTCAGAAGTCAGACGGATCCGCTCAACCTCCAGACGGCTAAATGGAGCCATTGAGGCTCCGGATGCAGGGGGCCCTGAGAGAGGGAGACCTTGTCCGGGGGATCCTCCATGGGGCGCTACTGATAAGATGCGGAGATCCGCAAACCACGGTCGCCTGGGCCAATAGGGAGCCACCAGGAGAAGTTCTGCCCTCTCCTGAATGAGTTTTTGAACTACTCTGGGAACTAACGGGAGCGGAGGGAAGGCATATAGGAGCCCTGGGGCCATGGGCAACGCAGAGCGTTGTGATTCTCCGACCTGTGAGACGGATACCGGGAGAAGAACCGTGGAAGCTGAGTGTTGGTCGGGAAGCGAAGGGTCCACCACCGGAAGGCCGAATATTCTGGACGCTTCCTCGAAAGGGATGGATGGAGACGCCATTCCGCCTGGTCCACCGTGGCCCTGCTCAGCCAGTCCGCCTGAGTATTGTCTACTCCGGAGATGTGTTCGGCTTTTAAAGATAGGAGGTTGGATTCTGCCCAGCGGCAAAGGCGCTCGGCTTCCTCATTAGCTGGATGGACTGGGTGCCCCTTGCTTGTTGATATGGGCCTTGGCCGTGGCGTTGTCCGTGAGCACGAACGTGATGATTGCGGATCTGAGGAAAGCTGCGCAGGGCCAGAAGGACGGCGTGAAGCTCTAGCCAATTGATGCTGCACCCTGCTCGGTCAGCGACCATTTGCCCTGTGCAGAGATCGAGTCGAGATGGCGCCCCAACCCGGATAGGCTTGCGTCCGTAGTGACGGTGAGTCGTTGAGGTTCCGAATAGGTGGCCTCTGTTGATGGCGGGATTGGTCCACCAGAGAAGAGACGTGAGGACCTTTGGAGGGACCCTGACCTTGACCCTCGAGTTGCTTCTTCCGGATGGTTGGAACGGGAGCAGGAACCATTGGAGGGATCTGCTGTGTAGACGAGCCCAGGGAATAATGGAGATGCATGATACCATTTTGCCCAACAATTTAGAGAGGTCCAACAAGGCCACCCTCCTTGAACGCCTGATCTGATTGACCAGGGCTTGAATGCTAAGGAACCTCTCCGGAGAGAGGAAAACTCTCTGTGACACCGAATCAATTATGGCCCCCAAGTGGTTAATTCGAGTAGAAGGGGTAAGTTGGCTCTTTTGCCAATTGACTAGAAAACCGTGTGCCCGTAAGGCGGAGAGGGTGACCCTGGTATCCCTGACTGCCTGGGATTTGGACGGGGAGAGAATAAGAATATCGTCCAAGTAGCAGTGGAGGCGGACGGGAACGGTCCTGAGATGGGCCGCCAGGGGCCGCCAGGACCTTGGTGAAGGTCCGGGGCCGAAGCCAGACCGAAGGGTAGGGCCACGTATTGATAATGAAGGTTATTATGGCAGAACCTGAGGAATTTGTAATGGGAGGGCCTGATTGGAATGTGGAGGTATGCCTCCGACAGATCTATGGAAGATAACCAGTCTCCCGCCTGGTGCCTAAGAGAATTGATTGCAAGGTGTGCATCTTGAATCTACGCTGGATGAGGTGACGGTTGAGCCGTTTCAAGTCTAGGATGGCTCTCCAACCCCAGAGTGTTTGGGCACCACAAAGAGATGGGAGTAAAACCCTTTCCCTTCTGGGCCGGAGGGACAGGTTGAATGGCCTGGATGTCAAGAAGATGATGGATGGCTGCATCCATTAGAGCCCGTTTGGAGGGATCCCTTGAGGAGGGAGATGGGATAAAACAATCAGGGGCGGACCTGAACTCCAGGGCGAGACCAAACCTGATTGTGTCCCTAACCCATGCATCGGAGGTGGATATGTCCCATTGGGCGGCGAAGTGGCTGAGGCGGCCGCCAATGGGGAGGGAGGAAGAGGATCTACCTTCTACGGTAGGGCCTTCCTCCCGATCCCGGAATGGTCTCTTGTAGCCGCCACCGCGTCTGGTTCTGTCACCCGGGTCCGAGCGGTCCTGGGACCGGAAGGAAGGAGGTCTAGGGTATCTGGGCGGGAAGGGGGTTGGTAGAAGGGGCGGGGGAAGCTCCTCCGAAAGGGCTGGGGCCCCTGGTCTCCGATCTTTGAAAAAGGGAGGGCAAATACTTTCTCTTACTGCGGCCCTCGACCAGCAGTGGTTCCAAAGCTGGGCCAAACAGATTGTCTCCCGTAATGGGAGCAGTGGCCAGCTTGACCTTATTCTTTACGTCCGCCTGCCAGTGTTTGAGCCATAGCATGCGGCGAGCGAAAGCGTCGACGTGATGGCTCTGGAAGAAAATTTTACCGACTTGGTAAGTGGCGTCAGCCGAGAACTCGGCTGCAGCCACTAACTTCGCTATATCCTGGTGAGCTCTCAGATTGGAAGCAGGGATGTGGTCCTTGAGCTGACGTAGCCAGCGGATGGAAGACCTGGTGAAAAATGAGGCGGCCGTAGCCGATTTAATGGCCCAGGCGTCAGATAGGTGGGCCCTACGCAGCGCCAGCTCCGCCCGCCTGTCCTCAGGCTTTAAGGCCTCTAGGGCCTCACTAGGGGTAGAGGAAGAAGCTAGACCCACAATGGGGTCATCAACCTCCGGGATATTCAGAAGGTTAGACAGAGCCGCATCGAGATTGAAGAATCTCTTGTCTTGGCTAGATGGAGCAGGAGGTGTCCCTGAGGAGGTAAGTTGCTTTGCAACCAGATCTACGAAGATGGGAGGGGATGGGATGACCTCGGCTTCCACCACTGGTTGGGTGAAAATGGAGTCTTCTGGGCCCTCTTGGACTGGGGGGTTCAGCAGGGGACTGGGGAAGAAGGCCAGATACATTCTTGGCCTTAAGGAGGAGGGACTTGAACATATGTGGTTTGAACAGCCCCCAAAGGTGGGTTGGTCGGGAAGGACCCTCGTCCTCCGACATCTCCCCCTCCATGATGTCAGCCTCTAAGAGGGGTTCACTATAGCGGGAGGATCCCATCCGGGAATCCTCTTCCTCCTCCCTGAAGTCCCCAAAGTCCCCTTCCTCCTCCATCTGGGCCCCAACCGGTGGAGGGCTATCCCTCTGAGAGAGTACCTGATCAGTTGGGGGACCGGTTGTGGAAGGGATCTGAGTGATAACGAATCGTGTTCAGAGGCTCGCGGAGAGAAACCTGATCTGGACACGTGTTGAAGTGCCTCTGCTATGCCCTGGCGGATGGCTGATTCCATCCAAGCCTTGATGTGAGGTGGAACCTCGGAGGTAGAGGGTTCATCCTGGCGCAGACCAGCGGCTGTGGGTGTAAAGGTGGCTTTGGGGTCCGTCTGGTCGGAGGTCCGGGGTCGGAAGACCCTGAGCGAACTGCGCCTAGGTAGGGAAGAAGGGTCTGAGGGGAGAGGTAGAGCAGAGGTAGAAGGGGTTGGAGGAGGAGGTATAGGCGTCTCCGAGCGGGACTCCCTTGAACGCCGGTCGAACTCTTTTTCTAACGCTTTGTGGCGCCTCAAGGCGTCACGTTGTGCGGCCTTGGAAGGTTCCTTGTCCTGTCTGGAGCCCTTAGGTTCCTTGTCCTGCCTGCGCAAGTAGTGGGACTTTGCTTTAGCCTTCAAAGAAGGACGTTTAGATGGATTGTCGTCTGCCATGTTAGGTAACAATACTAGCAAGGCGGTTGGCTCGCCCAGAATAGGCCTGGATGAGGCCGGGTGAAGGTGAAGCTGGCCCTCTCCCCTTTTGGAATTTGTAGTGTACAGAGATAACAGTGAGGTATCTGAATAATATAGTATGTACAGGAAAAATAGATACTCTATTTGTAATTCCTTTGATTTCTTTTTGTTTGTTCTTTTTATCTTTTTCTCTTTTTTTTTTTTTTTTTTTACGCAATATATATACAGGTTATCCGTAAATGTCTATATATCTATGAAAAAAATTATTACTGTACAAAAAACAGAAATTATTATTATTATTATTTTGCAAATATATTCCTTTTATTCTCGAACAGTAGCAGTAACTGGTATCTCAGTACAGGCCGGATCAGTCAAATAAACGCCTGAGGCCTATGTAGAAGAGAGGCCTCTGGCAGCAGGCCTCAGACAAGGGAAAACAAAACCGGAGGGGGCTGCAACTTCGCCCCGAACGGACTGCGGGAGGCCAACTAAGATAAAAGAGCGAGCCAGGTAGAAAAAAATGGGCAGCAAAGCTTTGACCCAAGGCCTGGGGCTCTAATTCACCGCAGCTAGAACCAGAAAAAAGGCGCCCGACCACGGCGGAGCCAAAATGGCGACCAGCGAGCTGAACCGTCGGGGCGCCTTCGGGACGGAAAAGGAGGGCTTTGCCGGTCAGCTCGGCACGCCTAGGGCCTTAGGGGCAATAACCCTCCCGGTCGGCGTTTGGGGTGGGGGGAATCCAGCAGTAAATGAAAGTAAAACAACGCGTGCCACGAGGCAACGCGGAGGCAGCGATGCGATCTGATAAGGACGGGGGTGGCGCTAAGCGCTGCGAGCCCGCGCTTCGTCTCAGGGACGAGGAAAATTTTCCCTTAAGTCCAGACCCTTTGCGCAGGAGGAGAAAGAAGGCAAACCTTATCAGAAAGAGAAAATAGGAAGGAATCTGCGATCAGCCAAGGAGCTCTCTAACACACAGCCTGACTCTTCGAGGCTGAGCAAAAAGACTGGGAGCGCTCCGCGATGTCACGTGAGGGGGCGGAGCGTTTCCTCATCTAAAGCTCAGCCTGCAAGAAGAGGACTCGGAAGCACATCCCAGTCTCTGGATGCTCCGAGCGGCTCGAGGAGAAAACGTGGTTTCAAATTATAGCTTTGTTGCTTCTATGGAACTAGATCACATGTTACACTGAGGCAGAAAAAGCACTTGCTTGAAGTTTTATTTATATTTACTTCCTTAATGCTTTTTATCTCCAATGTCTAGGCTATACACCTATATCGGCTTGTTATAGTATTATGCAAATTTCTTTTGCTCTTTTATATATATTTAATGCAGAGGAAGGCAATAATTTTAGTGCTGCAGGCTGCAGACTTATGTGATAAATTGTAATAAAAAAAATAAAAATAAACAAATAGGCCTGACACAAAAGAAAAAAGTAGGGACAAGATAAAAAGAAGTATATTATTACGTATTAATTTTATTCATATAATTGAAAGCCACTTAAGAGTACCCCCCATGGCGACATAGGCAACAAATAAATTTAACAAATATAATTTAAAAATCTATAAAAAGAAAGATTTGTAGCTTGTTATGGATACCTATAGCTATGCATCTGAATACATTTTATTTATAATTTATTCATACAAGGTTTTTTTTTTACTACATTTATCAAGCAACTCAGCCACAAATAGAAAAGAATACTTTTCTTATATCACTTTTTCTAAGTAACTATACTTTGCATTGATAATTAGAGCTTAGTATCCTTGGAAAGCCAGCCCTGCAAGTCTTATTTTCATATATAATAATCAGGAACCACATTAAACAGGTTTAGAAACTTGCTACGCAGTAGTGCCTAATTTGCAGGGAAGGAGGGGGGAGAGGCATGTCTTCACTCCAAAGTTCAAATTCACTAATTCATATTATGCTAATTTTACCTTATGCAAAATCATAAATGACACTGTCAACAACTACTCATAATTAAAGCAAGAATGTTTTTGCTCCCAAGACTCTCATTCACTCGGACTCTGAGTGGCCATCTCCAGTAACAAGAATGTTGTTCAGATTCCGTGCTCAAATGGAATCATCTTCTTGGCTGTGATTATTGGTCTGTGTGCCAATTATAAATCAACCTTACTTACTTGCTGCACTTGCATATAAATTGCTTACTGGGTAAGCTCTGCAGTTCCTGCACTGCTATGGTAAAACTGTTTTAAAAAATCTAAAAACAGAAAGCCATAATGTTATATTAGTGCTGCTAGTGCTGACTTCAGGATCAGAATACTAGGTCACAATCCTAGTCTCATACAAGTAATCCTTGACTTACAACAGTTCATTTAGTGACTGTTCAAAGTTACCACAACACTGAAAAAGGTGACTTATGATCGTTTTTCAGAGTTATGACCTTTGCAACATCTCCATGATCATCTGATCAACATTCAGATGCTTGGCCATTGCCAAGGTCATGGGATCATTTTTTGTGACCTTCTGACAAGCAAAGTCAATGGGGAAGCCAGATTCACTTAACAACCATGCTACTAAACTACAAACTGCAGTGATTCTCTGAACAATGGTGGCAATAACGTTTGTAAAATGGGGGCAAAACTCACTTAACAAATGTCTCGCTTAACAACAGAAATTTTGAGCTCAATTATGGTCGTAAATTGAGGACTACCTGTATTTGAACTATTAGTCTACTTTCTGCTCTAATAAACATATTTAGGATTTAGCCATCAAGGACTATGTCATGCACTGTAGTCCAGGGCATCTCTGGTTCATTACTGCACACAGCATAACATGGCTCTCAATTAATGTATCATTGTCTGTAGCAGCCTTTCTCAATCTTTTACCCTGGAGGAACCCTTGAAATAGTTTTTGCATAAAAATTGTGTTTTGTTTTGTTTTGTTTTGTTTTGTATATATATATATATATATATATATATATATATATATATATATATATATATATATATATATATATATATATATATATACATATACACATATACATATACATATACATATATATATACATATACATATACATATACATATACATATACATATATATATATATATATATATATATATATATATATATATATATATATATATATATATATATAATTTTCTGAGGTTTTCGCGGGTATTTGTATGTGGATCTTTGGTTATTTGGGTTTTCTCCCACGTAAAATTGGAAGTATCTAGGCGACGTTTCGATGAAGTCTCATTCATCATCTTCAGGCTCGTGTCTTCAGCTTTGTGCTTCTCGGAGTAATGTGAGCTTGCAGCTGCTTCTTCCTTTTAACTGCTAGTGGGGGTGTGACTTGATTGGGTGGGGGCTTGGCTGTGTTCTGATTGGGTGGGGGTGTGTTCTCATTGGTTGGGGGTTTGGCTGTGTTCTGATTGGCTGGGGGGGTTGGCTGTGTTCTGGTTGGCTGGGGGTGTGTTCTGTTCAGGTAGGGGCTTAGTTGTGCTCAGGTTAGTCTTAGTTGCTGGGGGATTTGAGCTGATGAGCTGTGATCCTGTTGTTTGGCTTCGCGTTCGTGGTCGTGCCACATCTTCATGGTGGGCGTCAGTTCGCCAAAACTGAACACTTCAACAACAGAATAATCAGAGAAGCCATAGAGATAGAAAAATGCCCACACAGCATGAATAAACGAGATGATACCTCCCGCCTACCAGCCATTTGGAAACCCGCCCTCATTAACAAATGAGTACCTAACATGAAGAATGACACCAGACCCACACCCACGAGGGCCACACAAGATGCTACCACCACACTTCCACGTAGAAAGCAGACTCACACCCACACAGAAGATGAGACACGACTATGGACCAGAAGCCGTACCGCAGCTGCATCACTACCCGCTTCAAACCCCTCCGACCCATACATGAAGCGAACTGACGGCCACCATGAAGATGTGGCACCACCACAAACGCGAAGCCAAACAACAAGTCACAGCTCACCAGCTCAAATCCCCCAGCAACTAAGACTAACCTGAGCACAACCAAGCCCCCACCTGAACAGAACCCCCCCCAGCCAATCAGAACACAGCCAACCCCCCTACCAATCAGAACACAGCCAAACCCCCAACCAATGAGAACACACCCCCACCCAATCAGCCAGGTCCCCACCCAATCAAGTCACACCCCCACTAGCAGTTAAAAGGAAGAAGCAGCTGCAAGCTCACATTACTCCGAGAAGCACAAAGCTGAAGACACAAGCCTGAAGATGATGAATGAGACTTCATCGAAATGTCGCCTAGATACTTCCAATTTTACGCGGGAGAAAACCTGAATAACCAAAGATCTGTATGTATGTATGTGCGTGCGTAAGTATGTATGTATGTATTTTAAAATACAACTCCCAACCTACACAATGTTTACAACAACAGCAAATTTGCAAGCCAGCTGTTATATCATGGCATGTAAAAATTCCAATTCCTAAGAGTGTTAGCATCATGTGGCACAGAAAGTTTGAAAATTGATTTTCTTTAAATCACAAGCCTTTACTGAATCCCTAGTGACTTCTTGAGGAACCCCAACCGAGAAAAGCTACTCTATAAAAACATGCTGACATCTAAATACAGATACCAATCAAATGTAGTACCACCTAAGATCACCAGTCCTACAGCAAGGATTCTCCCAGGGACAAAATGTTTGAAGTCCAAAGACTTCAATACAAGAAAAGAAAATGTTTGAAGTCCAAAGACGATCAATACAAAAAAAGAAATCTCTCCGAGAGATCTCATTTGTGAAAAGAAATGAATGTTTAAATTGCCTGGGCGTAACTTAGAATTGCAGACAATACAAATAACTAAACAAATACGCTAATAAGCAGCAATCCACAATTCAGAACTGGGATAATATCAGACACCTTTTTTTTAATTAGGCCCAACATGAGCTGAATACAGTATATTGAAGATCTAATAAAGCAAACACAGCAGTCACAACTGAAATTACAGATTGCTGTGATAGTATTACACAGTCACTCATATATATATATATATATTGACATGCCTCATGTTGAGCAAGCACTGCAACTGCATTACTCATTGAGTAAACTTTTTTTTCCATTAAAGACAACAGCAGACATGAAAGGAAAAAAGTAAGAGTTTACATATTAAAAAAAGAATTTAAAACTATTAAAAAAAATAGAATTTAAACAAAACAAACCAAAGCCCATTGTTTTTGGCAGCTTCCATTTTATTATTATTTTTCTATGGTGGTTGTGAGATTTAAAATAGAAGCACCTAATCAACTTTAGCCTTATTTGTTATTTTTTCATAAAAATATAGGGTGATCAGTTCTTATTGAAGTAACTGGCATCTGCTGTACATTTAGTTAAGAATGAAGTCTTTATTAAAGTGTCTGGAATAAACAGTGTTGATTCCTTTGTGCGTTTCAAATAAAGAAGATCAGCAATTTTGAACATGCTGTCCCTCTAGGGGCCATAGTACCTGTAGCTATTTGAAAGAATATATGAAAGAGAAAGTACAAAGTTTGGTACAATAAAACAGGGATGCTTGAGAAAACTTTAGAAAGTATAGGGTGCCCTGTTCCATTCTTCCTAGACTATTAGAACTTAAGCTGACAGTCACCCACAGATCTATTCTGGCACTTCATTCCAAATAACAGTTATGTGGAGGAGGATCCAAAGTGAATTCATAGAAGAAATTCAAAGTCTAATGTCCGTTCCCCACTTGACTGCACAGGCATACATCTCCTTAAATAGGCACACTGTTTCATAGTGATTCATAGCATATCCGTGGCAAAGAACCATACTGATAGGAAGATTTACCAAGGCTGGGTTAGTGCAATTCATTGAATCAAAAGCTACTTCGCCATATTTTAGCTTAGCATACTGAACCAAACGCAATGCATGTGATTAATCTAGGGTTCAATGAGCTCACAATACAGGAAAACGAAGTTCCATTAACCTTGGATTTTCAAGTCATGTGAAAGAAGACATTGAAAATTACCATATATAAGCACTGTTTCTTAAAGCTCAAGAAGGTATTATGTAGTATGGAAAACATAGAGAAGACATTCTACTTGAAGTAAAGTGTCTTCAACATGTTTTGTTTTGTTTGCTTATCATTACAGTATATGGATGTTTCTTATAAGGTTATTATGAGGATGCCTTTATGGTTTGTACTCTGTTTAGGCTGTCTTTCTTCACCCATAACTGGACCAACGTGTTCATAAACCTCAACAGCTGCCAATAAGCAGCCTCTGACTTCCCTTCCACACCCAGCCAGTTTCTATCTTCATTCTTTATCTGCCACATCTCATTTTCCACACAAACTCTACTACTAACTTCTAGTCTTTTCAATCAGCAACAGTATAACTCCTTAAAACTACTGTAGAAGCAGCATAACTCCCTTAAGACTACTTAGAAAAGCCTAAGAACAGTGAAATTTTAAGACACACACCTCATTTTTAACTGTGCAATAAACCTTTAATCATATAAGGATTTGTAAACTAAGGATTAATCTAAGAAATAATGCCCAAATACACAGCACCTTTCCTCAACTTTGCAACCTCTTCATGAGCTCCAGAATTCATACCCAAAGAAGGATGGACAAGAATAATGTGGTGCAAATCACAACACTCTAAGCTGGGGAAAACAGTATTCCCTCCATCCTCTTTAGATGGTACTTTCTTGAGTCCAAAATGTAGATCATTTACCCAAACTCAGTACTCAATATGATATGAATTGAAAATCAAAACATTCTGGGAAGGAGAACTGGAGATAATTGGTACAGGATTTCTTTTTCTCAGTACTGTATCTATACAAATACGTTCCACACAGGTACCTATGCACTGCTACCCTTCACGTGTCTACAGAAGCAGACTCTTTATGATGCCAGAAGACAATCTGTTCCATTGCATTGCAATCTGCAATTACCCAAAAGATGAATTCAACACACTTTACTTCCGAATAGATCAAATTCCACATTGTGTAAGAAAGGTTTCCTCATCCTCCCAACAGAGAAACCTCACTGTCCTGGGGCCTTCTTTAAATTCCACTTATCTTCAACAGCTG
The DNA here is from genome assembly GCF_049901735.1 of Notechis scutatus. Lineage (NCBI taxonomy): Eukaryota > Metazoa > Chordata > Lepidosauria > Squamata > Elapidae > Notechis > Notechis scutatus. The sequence goes on along the minus strand of NC_142009.1, from coordinate 247,440,265 downwards.
AAAGCAGCTGAAGGAAACAAAACGGTTGATCTGCAAGATCCCAACATTTTTAGACAGACAGACAGACAGATAGATAGAAAGGTAGGTAGAAAGAAAGGAAGACAGACAGACTGACTGAACCACTCCATAGGCTTTTAAAGCTATATCGTTATTTCTTTCTTTAAAAAAAAAACTATAAGAAACGTGGAGGAGGGAGCATCAAGAAACCACCTGCACTTAAAAAGAATCGCATACCGCCCATTAGGGAACTCCGAAACGAGAAATATTTCACCACCGAAGCCCAAACCGCAGATCTGCTTTCATTTCCGCCTCTGTCAGGATGGGGGGGACTTTGGGTCAGCTCTCTCACATCCTGTTTTTTTTGTTTTAAAACCCAACAGAACACCCCCGCGAAGCAAATGAAACGCGCCTGGCGATACAATTCTGAAGGTTGGAAGAGCGCACAAAAGCCTTCGCACCGGGCTGATCGAACCACCTTAACCTGGGCTCGCCGGCGCCTCCCAACCGAGCGCCACCTGCGTAAAGCCGCGCTCCGGACCACCGAGAGAATTGACCGGGAAAGCTGCCTCTGTCGGCAACGCTGCCTTTCCTGGAAGGGCGCCCGGCCGCCCGGCCGTCCGCGCGCAAATATATCCCAGCTGCCGGAGACGCTTCAAGATCCCACGCTCCACAGACACCCCCCAAAAAAAAAAAAGCAAAAGGCGGAATCCTTAAAAGCCTTACCGTCACAAGGCGGGGGTCGTCAGCACGCTGGTCGCAAAAGAAGACGACAAAGACCAGGAGCGGTTTGAGAAACTCGCTCCGGCCGCGGCTCTTTGCTCTTCTACCTGGGAGTCAGGCGCATGCCGCCGGCTCCTTCCCCTCCGGTTGCGCGCGGCGGAATGCGCGCAGCTCTGACTGCCCTTAAACGGGACTCGCCCGCCTGCTCTTGCTTGCTTCGCTTTGCTCGTGGCGAGCCGAGGGCGGCGGGGCGGGGCTGGGCTTCCAGCCGACTTCTTTCTGCCAATGGGAAGACGCCGAAGGGGAGTTCTGTCACCCTGAAGTTACACGCGGGAGCGGCTTTCCGCTTTGGGACTTTGGAAGAAGTGCTCCCTGGTCATTAAAAAAAAAAAAAGCGGGGTTGCACCCAGGGAGGAGGAGAGGTGGGAGGAGGTTGAACACCTGTTATAAGCTAGCCAGTCCCATAACTCAAGGCTTTCTAAGACTCGAAGCAGCCCGCGGGCAAAAGGTTGATTTGACTGGCCCCATTTATTTCCAACGCCATTCCTATGACGGGCCTTGGTTGTCTCCTTGTTTATCGCTCACTGAAGTCAACGCACCAATAAATAGGATGACTGGAATCTTCCTTAGGTAGTATTTCGTTTTATTTTTAAGGTACTCTGTCTAAATGAAAAGTATCCATCCGTCTTAAGTGTTGGGGATAATTCTTCCATGCTGAAGACAGGTCAATTTCTCCAGACTAAAACCAGTCTGAATGCAGCCTGTTTCACACTTCAGCACATTTTATTCCTTGTCAAAAATCTAAACTTTTACAAAGCAAAAGTAAATTACCAGGCATGTATGCTTCCCTTAACAAACTATGATGATGATGATTGGTTGATTTTAAAGTTCCCAGATTCTGGTTTGAAAGCTATGTTCTGAAAGTACATCCTGGCTTTTTTTTGATATGCCATCAAATAGTTTTCAACTCATAGCAGCCACCATGGAGATTTTCTCCGCTAACCTGGGTTTTCAGATCTTTTATGGTACATCCCTGGCCACTGTAACCTTAGTCCAGCCACTTTGCTACTAGCCATCTTCTTCTCTTATCTTCCATGTTTCCCAGCATAGAGTCTTCTCCAGAGAGCCAGGCCTTGCATAATACATATACAACATGGTAATTTGTGCCAGGGCTTTACACTAGTAATTATAATTAACACAATGTATTATTCTTATATGCTGCATTGAGAGAAATAGCTTCTATCTAAATAATCATGCACAGCACAATGACATTAAATTGAAATATTTTATTTACCATAATATGCACAATATTTTCTGTTTGTAGCAAAAGAACTGGGAGAAGACGCTCTCCTTTGTTTCTGTTGAATTATTTGAACTTGCCTCTGAAACAAAGTTTCCTTTATTATTGTTTATACCGCACTTTCACTGCAGATTGAGAAACAAGTGATAACATGACCTAATTATTCCTGGTATGTTTCATGTTATCACTTTCTAGACATAGTTTAACACATTTGTGCTTAACATCACTGTGAAATATAAACATTTGCAAGTATAGGAATTTAGCATTTTCCTAAAATTAGTTGTACTTAATAATATGTTTTAATATCTATTGAGTCCCACCAAATTACAGAGTAGAATATAGAATGGTTTAGTTATAGTCACATGAAGTTTTACAGCTAAGAAAATTGTAGTGTAAATATTTCAAAAAGCAGGGATGGAAGAAATTGTATCAATCAGAATAGAGCTTGAAGGGACCTTGGAGGTCTTCTAGTCTAGTCCCCTGTTCAAGGAGACCCTACTGTTTCAAACAAGTGACTGTCCAGTCTCTTCTTAAAAACCACTGGAAGGGAAATTGTTCCACTGGTTAATTGTCCTCACTGTTAGGAAGTTTCCCCTTAATTCCAGGTTGCTTCATGCCTTGATTAGTTTCCATCCATTGTCTCTTGTCCTGCCCTCTGGTGTTTCTGAAAATAAATTGACCCCTTCCTCTTTGTGGCAGCCTCTCAAATATTAGAATATTGCTATCATATCCCCCCTAGTCTTTCTTTTCTCTAGACTAGTCAAACTCAAATCCTGTAACAGTTCTTCATACGTTTTAGTCTCCAGGCCTTCAATCATCTTAGTCAGGGGTCCCCAACCACCGGGCCGCGGACCGGTACCGGTCCGTGGAACATTTCCTACCGGGCCGCCGGTTTGCTGGGCACCGCCATCTTGTTTGACGAGAAAGTGCTTCCGGGTGAGCTTTTCCGATTGGAAAGCGGCGTTTGGGTCCTGAAGGAATCCTCGCGCCTTAGTTTCATCAAAGGGGGGGGGCTTCGAACGAAACTAAGGCGCGAGGATTCTTTCAGCACCCAAGGCAAGGCGAGCTGAGCGACTGTCCCGAAGTCGTCCCGAAGCGAAGCCCATCGACAAAGGTACAAAGGAGGAGTTGAAGGTGGCGGGAGAAGCGGGACGGCTGGCTGGCTGGCTGGTCGCTCGGCTCGCCTTGCCTTGTCATGCGTGCTGATGCCGGTACTGGGCCGCGGATCATTTTGTGATGCCGGTACCGGGCCATGGCACAAAAAAGGTTGGGGGCCATTGATCTTAGTTGTTCTTTGCACTTTTTCCAAAATGCCAACATCTTTTTTGTAATGCGGTGACCAAAACTGGTTGCAGTATTCCAGGTGTAGTCTTACTAAGGCTTTATAAAGCAGTACTAATACTTCTCATGATTTTGATTCTATACCTCTGTTTATACAACCAAGGATTGTATTAACTTTCTTGGCTGCCACCGCACACTGCTGACTCATGTTTAAGTGATCGTCCATGTAGGACTCCAAGTTCCCTCTCACAGTTACTGTTTTTGAGCCAGGTTTCACCTAATCTATACTTGAACCTTTGGTTTTTCCTACCAGGTGTAAAAACCTTGCTTTTCTCCACATTAAATTTCATTTTGTTGGGTAGAGCTTTTTGTTGGATAGTATGCTTTACATCTGATTTCTAACAGTTTTCAATCATCACTGTGCCAAAATAACAACAATGAGAACATTTTTTAATCATTTCAGTGATGGCTGGATGATCTAATGAAGACGCTTTAAATCACATAGAAGTCAGGAGGTTTAGAGATACTGGCCATATCTACATGATAAGGTTATCTTGTCAAGAGTAAGAGTCACTATTGTTTCTGGAGACAGCAGTATCGTCTTTTACTTAACCTTGGCTCTCTGCTAGATTTTTCCTCTCCAAGTTGAAAGTTCAATACTAGTGTTTTCCAGCTTGTGCTGATTCTGACACCAGTAGTCCTCAACTTACAACTTTGTGTTTAGCGATTGCTTGAAAGTTACAATGGCACTGAAAAAAATGACTTACAACCCGGTCCTTCCACTTATATTCGTAACAGCATCCCCATGGACATATGATTAAACTTCTGGCGCTTGGTAACTGGCATGTAAGTATGACGGTTGCAGCAACCCAAGGTCAAGTGATTACCACTTGGGAACTGTTGGGAGTTAAAACCTACCCCTCTCCTAGAAAAAAATGAAATATTTTAGGATATACGAAAAAGGCAGAATATTTTCCCTAAAAGAGAAGTAGAAACTCCAAGAAGCAGAAACTCAGCTTCCACCTTTGTTAATGGGCCATTAAGGCCTGGGCCAGTCTATTCTACATAACAAAGATCAATCTCCTTCAGGCAGAGCCATTTAATTACCCTTCATTGCACCATCCACCAAGTTTCAACCAAACTTGGCACACAGACAACCTACCAAACTAGCTATGATCTCTGACAGCAACCAGTCAGGATACTCTTCCTATGCCCCAGGAAGTTCAAAGCCAGAGAGAGTATAAAACCCAGGGACTCTCAGCATCTCTTCCCTTTTCTTCACCCAAGAGCTACAAGGCATGTAATCCTGTCCACCATTAAACCATCTTTCCAAACAGCCTCCATGTTTCCAGTGTCTTTTTTCCCCTACTTGAAACTGAACCCAGAAGGATATTTCTTCCAATAGAGCTTATCAGATGGCTTGCAAGAAAGAAAGTTTGAGGGGGACGCTAGATTTGCTTATGATTCACTTAACTCCAGTAATTCACTCAAACATGGCAAAAAAGGGTCGCAAAATTGGGCATAACTCATTTAACAACCAACTTCTTTAGCAACAGTCCTAACTGTGCTCATAAGTTGAAGACTACTGTGTTCCAGTTTGTTCGGAAGCATGAACTTCCCCTTACCTCATTTTCCCAGCTATTCCTCAATGAAGTTTGCTGCAGTTAATGTTTCAGATCGTTCTTGGTGGTTACAATATTTGTTTAGTATGAACAGGATTCCCAGGTTAACACTCAACAGGAACAATTTAATTACTATTTTCCTTTTCCTAAGCTACCTGGTTGCTTTTTTTTTTTTTTTTTTTACTGTTTGTTTTAAATGTCTGATCATTTTAAAACCATTTCATCATTTTTCCAGCCACTTGATCTAGAAGGTTTTGAGAGAAGTAAACAGACTAATTAAAAGTACATTCCTTTCAGATTTCAAATCAGGGACATTCTGCAGGTCAAGCATTATAATAGCAGGAGACTGAAAAGAAACAATAAAACAAGCTGCAGCAGACCTTGAGGAAAAGCTAGAAAACATAAGAATGTTTTTTTTTTATTTCAAAGTTGTTTGTTGTGTCTGTACCTATGTGTATTTTGACACCTTATTTATATATATATATATAATCTAATTATTTGATTTTGTATACAGTATGTATAAAATATTGTTTGGAATGATATATATATCCAGTTTTATGTAAATAATTTCAAATGACTATAATTTCAAATAACCCAACACCTAAAATTTATTTGAAAGTTAGAGCCATTTCATTGCTTCCTCTTTCCTCTTCCAGCATAACATAATGCTATGCCTTATTTGTAAAAACAATAAAGGCAGGCTATAAACTAACAAACAAACGTAATTCTTAACAGTATTTCACACCATGCTTTAAACCAGTGGTGATTCAATTTTTTTTACTACCGGTTCTGTGGGTGTGGCTTGGTGGGTGTGGCAGGGGAAGGATGCTGTAAAATTTCAAGTCAGAGGTGGCATTTGCCGGTTCTCCGAACTTCTCAAAAATTCCGCTACTGGTTCTCCAGAACTGGATAGAACCTGCTGAATACCACCTCTGCTTTAAACACAGATTTTGGTTTTGCTAAAAGTGTCTTTAGAACATGGAACCACCATTTCTGGTTAGCTATAATCAAATTTTAAAACCAAGTTTAGTAACTAAACTTCAACTGTCAAGATTTCTGATCAGATATGGATAAATAACAGAAATTTCAAAGCAATATTATCAGTTGATAGCTTTCATAGAGCTACAAGTTTCATAGAGTTAAAAGGTGGTCTTTTTAAACTTATAGACCAAAGATTTAAGTAAGAGTAGCAAAAGTCTAACTGAGGAAGAAAGAGTCATAGAATTTAGAAATGATTCACCATATGTACCAAATATATCTTATATAATACTGCATTCTTATGCACATTTTCCTGGAAGTAAAATCTATTGAAAACAATGGATCATACCATTCAAAACTTCCATTTTAAATTTGTTAACATCTTGTCAGACATCTGCAAGCTGCATATCTATTACTATAAATTAATACTTTTTTTAGCAGCACAAACGGCTTTTTCTTTGTTAGTGTGATCAGAAGAATTAAACCCCAACAAAATAGTCAGCTTTTTTTTAAATACTATCATATCTATGCTATGTTGCTTTTTGCATTTACTCATCTTCCATAGTTTTAAATAAGTTATTACCATTTATTTTATATCATATTCTCCATGTCACAATGGGATCTGAACTTTGTAATTTAAGATTTTATATATACTTTGAACTTCTCATAATGTACCTGGAAGTTCGGAGTTTAATTATTAAGCACTTGCTTTTGAGGAAGGTGACTACGCAGCTATGTGTGCAGAATAAATGCAGTACAAAAGGGTTTGGGGTTTTTTTTGTTTTGTTTTTACCAGGGAAATGATAATCAGTCTGGTCTAACTGCCATTGCCACTCTTGCTTCAACGTTATAGCAAGTTCTAATTAGTACAGGCTTTCAAAAATATTGAGCTTGATAGTGATGGCTCATAGGCAGGCTCTCCATTAGACTACTCCCATAAAAACAGGATATTGTAGCTTTTATCTTTGGTACTCTACTATAATTTACAATAGTGGAGTTGCCATGAAGAGAAGTGGGCAGCTATATAGGAGCTGAGGTGATGTAGCGGTTAGAATGCAGTCTTGTAGGCTAACATAGCCAGGAGTTTGATCCTGACAGCCTCAAAGTCAACTCAGCCTTCCATCTTTCTGAGGTCCACAAAATGAGGACCCAGATTGTCGGGGGCAATATGCTGACATTGTAAACTACTCAAAAAATGCTATAAAGCACTATGGGGCAGTATATAAACCTAAGTGCTATTAGCAATAGCAATAAGACTTATATACCACTCCACAGTGCTTTACATCCCTCTCTAAAGCAGTTTACAGAGTCAGCACATTGTCCCCAACAATCTGGGCCCTCAGTTTACTGACCTCAGAAGGATGGAAGGCTAAGTCAACCTTGAGCCTGTTGAGATTCGAATGCCAAATTGCAGGGAGCTGGCAGGCAGCCGAAGTAGCCTGCAATACTGCATTCTAACCACTGTGCCGCCATGGCTCTTAAGGTATTAGCTTAATGAATTGTCATTAACATTGTTATTCCTTACATTTCCAATAATATATTAAAAATGTCCTTCAGGACTATTTCAGGCAGCTCAAATCTTAGCTCATTATACTTACACTCTTAGTCACATGAACTTAATTCTTAATTGTGGCTTATTCACAGATTATATTGTCAAGATAATTTCTAGTTTATGGTCTCCCAGCAACATTATAGTTGAAGCAGTTGTAATCTTGCAATAGGAAAAACATTGTTTAAAACTCATGAAGATAATGGGAAATCAAATAAATACAGTTAGTATTAATCTCAGTTTTCTTTGGAATTGCAAAGAGCATTACTGTTATGAAAGAGCCAGATGAAAGCTTCTCAAATGACCACTTCCTTTTCTTTCTGTTGGCAAATAACAGCTCCATGGTGATATTAGACTTATTTTTTCTTATCATTAAGAAAACAATGATGTATTCATGTCTGTTGGCTGAGTCTGACTGGTACAACTTGAAAACAACTGGTTAGTTTAAATTTAATGTGTCATTCAGATGCAGAACACATGATACTTCTGTATTCAGCTAATCAGAAAAACATAAATTGCATTATATTTGTTCAAGGCTATGTTTTCTGGTTAATTCAAATGTGAACTAAACCATACTCTCCATTTGGACCAAACATGAAATCCCAAACTAAACGTTCTCAGCTTGGATGTCTTTTAGATATATGACTTTCAGTTCCAAAATACTTTGTCCACCAAGGCCGCTGCCTGAATTCTAGTGCTGAAGTCCAATGATTTGGATGACACCAAGACTGAGAAAACCTGCTCTGAACTTATGATTATATTATTTTATTTTATTCAGTTTGTAAGTTACTTAATCAGAATAACTCAAAGCTAGCTACAGAAATAATAACAATCAAAACAAACCAAAATACCATACCAGAGATATATAAAACATACAAAAGAATTAAAATGCAAGATCACAAAATGTTCTGCCCCATTTTTAGAACCAGTTTTGTTAAAAAAAAGATCTCCAAATGCACCATGGCAGTAATCTTAAATGAGGAAATACAATTCATCCAAGATTAGAGACTGAGATAGGAAAGCAAATCTGTGGGTCCCTGATATCAACAGCCGCTCACATCATGAGAGATGCGTTGGTCTTCAGTTCCCATCAACCCTAGCCAAGGAAAACAATGCCATGTCGGCCCATGTATTATACAATACATATGGCTCCAGATGAGAAAAAGTAGTTCTACCCATTTAGCAGGAAGGAAGCTCTATTGTGCATAATGGGATGCCTCTTAGTATAAACTTCTATCCTGATCAAAGGCATTGTCCAGTTGTGAGTATGGAAGAACAATATTTCCTCCCGAAGGAGGGTGGTATTTCAATATACAATATTTATTTCTCTTTCCAGTAATTAGTATTAAGAGAATAAATTTTGCAGGACAAATTTCTTGGGAATTACAAGTGTGAAAACTAGTCATAGACTCTCTGGTGAGAATGCCGTATTCTTTGTATCATCTGCCACTTCCTAAGCATCCTGCCTTCTCTCTGTCAGAAGTGGTACTTCTTCTCTAGTCTTTTCCTTTTGCTTAGAATTGGGAGAAATATAACAGGCACGGAAAGAAGAGAGGATAGGCTCAAATGAGTATGGATTGCACTCACTCTTCAAAATGTGAACTGGGTTTCTCACAGAATCAAGCCACCTGGCCTGATTTCCTGTCTCCAATGAGATCAAAAACACATCCTGGAAAGCATCCTGTTCTCTCTTGTGATGCTATCCAAAGGGACAAGCATAAATGACAGATAAACTGTCTCTCAGGAAACTCAGCCATATGATGAGTTTTCCCTCTATGTTTTTTAAAAAAGTCTTTATAGCCTGCCCCTCTCCAGAGGAATTTGTGTCAGTCTTAACCATCTATAGAAATAAAATAAAATGTAAATGCAGCGCAGTAAATTAATTTTAAAAGCCATGCAGTTTCAATCACAAAATAATAACTATGCAGGCACTTCAGGGGCAAACAAGATGGGTGGACTCTGAATGGTAAATTCTAAATACAGGTGTAAATGATCAGGATAGCAAAAGACAATTTGTGCCAACAACAGCCTGGCCCTCAGGACTCTAAAGCAGGGGTGGGCAAACTTTTTGGCTCGGGGGCCGCATTGACTTTTAAAATTTGACAGACGGGCCGGGTCAGCACAAGATTTTTGGGGAATCGCCCCCCACCCTTCCCCCTTCTCCTCCTTCCCTCCCTCGGAGGCCCCTGAGTCAGGAGTTGCTACCGCCGGCGCGGCTCCAGTCCCGCGTTGCCTCGGGAAGGGAAAGGCAAAAAGGAAGAGCCGCGGCGGTGCTTTGCAACGGAGCAGCGGCACCGGAGGCTCAGGCTCAGCGGCTCCTGGTTTTGCCTTTTCCTTCCCAAGGCAACGCGACTGGAGCCGCACGGAGCTGCGCTGGCGGTAGCAACTCCTCACAGCCCCAGCCAGACACCTGAACGGAGCCCGGCGAAACTGCCTGTTGCTGCTGCCGGAGCACCGCCGGGTCACCTCCAAGCAGCTCGCCCACCCGCCGGGCTTCCCTCTGTCGCGCTCGGGGCCAGGCGCGAGCGCCCGTGAGTTAAAAGGAAGCCGAAAGTTGCTGGGAAGTTGCTCGGGTGCTGGGAGCAGGCTTTTAAAGTGCCGCCCGAGCAAAGTTTAAGCAGCCCTTCCTGCTCCTCGGCGGGAAGACGCTCCAGCCTGCAAACTTTGCCTTTGCAAAGTTTAAGCCTGAAGCCCGGAAACCCAAGCAACTTCCCAGCAACTTCCGGCTTCCTTTAACTCGCAGGCGCTCATGCCTGGCGGAGGGGAAGCCCGGAGCCTCCTCCAAGCAGTCCGCCCGCCCACCCGCCGGGCTTCCCTCCGCCGCGCAGCTTGGGGCCAGGCGCGAGCGCCCGCGAGTTAAAAGGAAGCCAGTTGCTGGGAAGTTGCTCGGCTTTCGGGCTTCCAGGGCTTTGCAAAGGCAAAGTTTGCAGGCGGGAGCGTCTTCCCGCCGAGGAGCGGGAAGGGTTCCGCCCGGCGGGCGGGCGGGCTGCTTGGAGTGGGCTGCTGTGCGGCTCGGGGTGAGGCGCGAGTGCCCGTGAGTTAAAGTTGCTGGGAAGTTGCTCGGGTGCTGGGAGCAGGCTTTTAAAGTGCCGCCCGAGCAGGACCGCCGAGCCGGGAACGGGGCACCAAGGCAGGGCAAGGCTCCACCAGCAGCGGCCTAGCTTTAGGTGGCTCCAAGCAGCCCGCCCCGCCCGCCGGGTGGAACCTTTCCCGCTCCTCGGCGGGAAGACGCTCCAGCCTGCAAGCTTTGCCTTTGCAAAGTTTAAGCCTGGAAGCCCCGGGAAAAAAGGGGGATCGGCGGGACTCACCTTCGGAGAGGTCGCACTTGAAGGTGATTTCGAACTCCCAGCCGAGGCCTTTGCAAATTTCTTTTCTTTCCTACCCCTAGATCGCTCCGCACTGTTTTGCAGCTTTGGGGCCACGCAACACAGGGCAATACGCCACACCCAGCGATTTTTTTTCAGGGGCGGGCCGGATTGGACAGACCAATGGCAGTTTTTTTTTTCAGGGTGGGCCGCATTGGACAGACCAACGGGCCGGATGTGGCCCCGGGCTGTAGTTTGCCCACCCCTGCTCTAAAGCCAGGATGCCACAGAAGGGAAGGAAAGGCCCTCTCCAACATTCCCACATAATGAACTTCTCTCTGTCATAGGATGCTGAAGATTTTAACATAGGATGCCTGTGGGTCTTAATTGCTGAAAGATCTGAACTGCAATTTTCCTTCAGGTACTGTGCTTCTAAACTGCTCAAGGCTTTAATTGCTATTATGGAAATCTTGAAGTAGTTTCTGACAGGAGCTTCACTGCTCATTCTGCAATGAGTTACAATTTCTCTTTGAGGATGGGGTGTGTTCTCAGTGCACAGACTATTTGGATAAGCAGTGCTGGCATTGATTGCTTATGTGTCGTCAAGTCATTTTCAACTCTAGCGATCACATAGAGAGATTTTCTCAATGATATCCTGGCATAGCTGGCTGAATATATTCCAAGCTATCAATGCCACATGGGATCAAGTCAGTTTCCTCCAAGTGAAATATTTTTTTCTCTTTATTCAGTCACAAACTCTAGATACAAGATACAACCTCTCACATATGTTGGGTTAGTAAAGAATTAAGAGATTTTTGTAATGATCAGCATTCAGTCCCACGCTAGCCTCATCAAAATGAGGTCTCAGCATGGACATTGATATAATATCTGAGGCTACTCCATCTGCTCAATACATGCTAGAACAGTAGGGTTTTCACACAAGAACAAGACCATTTCAACAGATAACAAGCATTGGTTTACAATAGTATATACGTAGAAAGAACCAGGGAAGATCAACTTCAAAACTCTCTCACTTAGACTTTAGTAATATAAGTAGTTCAACTCTTTGATCTGGTATCAAGTGATGATGGAGATTTCTTCCAAACTGATCAAGCATTTGAAAGTAGCATTGCACAACCAAAAGGCAAACTGGCCTGACAAATGTAACCTTGACAGGGACCAAAATGCAAGATAGTTTTCAGGTTTTCTTGAATTTCAGCCTAGCTCTAGCCCCTCTCCCAGTGCCATAGTTCTCTCTTCCCCATTTCAGATCAATAAGTATACCCTCAGCATACTGAGATTAATAAACTAAAAGATAATTGTCATGTCACAAGTAAATATAGTTTAAAACATATGTCTCCAACCTTAGCAACTTTAAGACTTGTGGACTTCAACTCCCAGAACTCCCAGCTTTGCTGGCTGAGGAATTCTGGGAGTTGAAGTCCACAATACTTAAAGTTGCCAAGGTTGGAGACCCCTGGTTTAAAATATAAGGTGGGGAACAGTGGAGCTATACAGTACTAAATCAAGGCACTAGCTTTGTTGTTTGAGGCTTTTTACTTTTTTCTGTTGAGGTGGGCAGGTGTCCATATTCAGAACATGCCAAGGTCTCTACAATCTTCATCAAACTACTAGCCAAATACCAGAGCAAAGTGAGGGATCAGCTGGTGAGGGCCAGCTCCCCATGTTATCTATTTGGAAATAGTCTGGGATGGTAAAGGTCCAAGTAGTAGAGTCTGGTAAATGTCATAGATAAATGCTTGAAATTCCTTGAACCAAGGACAAAGAAACTGACATACAAGAAAGGGTACATATAATCTTCCCTCAATGGAAGCAGAGATAAGCAGCTTGGGAAATAGTGCAAGCAATTTAGCTTATAACCTGAACCTGCCGGAACTAAGAAAGCATTTCCATGGAAGCTTTAAGCTCCTGCAAAGTACCAAGCATAGAAATGTTTGTCACAAGCTCAGTCAGTTTGATTATGGATCGATGGAAACAAATGGAGATCCTATTCAAAGAAGAACATGCTTATATTTTGTGGACATTATTCAGAATAGGAAGGACTACCAGAGGGAGAGTTTTAAAAAAAAGTGTGTTAAGCCCTAGAACACACCATCATAAAATGTAAGGAATAATAGTATTTTATATTCTCATGGATGACGTACAAATTCCAAAGCAGCTTTTCCCAACCTGATGCCCTTTTAATAAATTGGAACTAAGATTTCCAGAAATTGTGTGTTGATTACTGCCTATTTTTAAGATGCTTGTGATGCTTGGGTGCTATTGTCATCTAATCATATGGACAGGAGAGTTCCAGACCATCTGAAAAGTTAATAATGTTAGCAAAGCATGTTAATAAAGCAGTTCTGGATAAACTTACTTCTTAAAGTTTTATGATACATTTGTTGAGTGAGTCAGCACTTAGAGGTTAACCAGCCTTGAAAATCAAGGATATTAATATTAAAACTGTTTTAATTATAGGGTTACAGTATCAGAATCTTGCAAATCTGAAAGCACCACCCCCCTACTGCCTTTATCTACAAGAGTACTAGGAAGGGTCAAATCTGAGATGTTTTCCCAAATTACATTTGTTTTTGACTCACACTTCTTTAATCTGACCCTTGTTTTGATTGCAGCATATCCTTCTGTTCTTCAAGGTTATTCTTGCAGCCCATTACAAGTATAGACTTAAACACAGAAATGATATACATCACTCTGATAATCTCTCCCAGGTGTTTTTATTTCACTATTCTTTTCGTTCCCCAGCTGTGATTCTTAATTATCTAATGATGCTTCTGTTTTGTATTTGTTCTCACATTTTGATGTTTTTGGCTATTTGTTTTTAGAATGGTACATTATTAGGCAAATATTGTGAAGGATTCCAGAAACTTGTGGATTTCATTAACCCCCTTCCCCTTCCCATTTAAAATATGATAGAGATAAGAGATTAAAATGTTAAAATGTTTAAAAATGATTGGCTTTAAAACTTAATAATAGGAGAGGTTTAGAATATTGTTTTAATTAAAGAGTTTAATAAAATTATGGTATTGATGTTATTATAAAATTTTTATTATAGTATTTCTTTTTAATATTTGGATTTATTGTCTAATTATGCACTTAATTGTGTTGGATGTATTAGTTAGATAGAATGTACCAAGCAAAATCTGATTGGGTATTAGATATTATTTTAAAGATTAATTTGATTAACTTAGGGGGAGATAGAAAGGCATCATACTCTGATTAATGATTTCAGGAGAAACTGATTTTCTTTTTTTTTCATAAGGGATGAGACAAAGGGATGATAAAAATGGACAAAAGATACAAGTATAATGATTTAAACTAAGATGATTAATTAAGGTAGAATTAAGAAGTGTGAAATATGTGGAGAAGTTAATATAGAAGGTTTAGAATGGTAAATAAAATAAGTAATGATATGTAAGATGAGCATGAATATAATTGAAGTCCATGAAGAGAGAGATACCTGGGCCCAAGTTACTTTCCAAAAAGATTTTTTTAAGTTTTGTGTGTTGTGTGTATATGTCTTTTTGGGGGAGAATTGGTAAAAACTTGTAGAAATATAGAATGAGAATAATGGTAACTAAGTCAGAAAGAATTAGATGAAATAATAATAATGATATTGAATAAGAGTAAAGAGAAGTAAAGAGAAATTGAATAAGAGGTTTTGGTATATTATATGGAAATGGTTTAAAACAGAATCATAATTTATCTGACTTGTTAAATTTACAATGGAAAAAGGTTTAAACATGTAATGAATAATGATAATTTGTGTGTTTTAAAAATTAATAAAACTTGTTTAAAAAAAAAAAAAATATGCTGACAATATTTTTTCTGGTAGGTGGGAAGCTCTTGAGGTGCACTTCTGACATCTTGCTTGGTTGTAAGAAGTGAGGGAATAGTACTGCAGCCTAATAGAGGATGGCATGTCACCTTCAGAAATGGTATCCCACTAACCCTTCAGACTTTTCTGTTTTGCTAAAATGTTGACCTTGAACTAAAGTAGAATACTAGACAATTTTTCCTGCATGTAGAACAACTGGTTATCCACATAACCAGAAAATTTTCCCAAGAAAAAGAAAAGAGAGAGGGGGGAGGGGAGGAGGGAGGGAGAGAGAGAGAAAGAGAAAGAGGGAGAGAGAGAGAGAGAGAGAGAGAATGCTTTCAAGCTTACATGAAGCCTACATAGTAAGGAGGCTCTGAGAACTCAAACTGTACATCATAAATGGTTTTTTTGTTACAAATACTCATTCAATACTGAAACACTCTTTGCAATTCTGACACACATACAAACACAATCTTAGCTGCCAAATTTAATTAGAGAAAACCTGACCTATGGCATCTTTCCCTTTATTATTCTCTCATTTTTTTATATACACACACGGTATAAGGAAACCACAGATAAAACATTTTAAAACATCTGGCTATCCCACTTACTTCTCAATGAGTAGTATTATATCATCATGGGAAAGTATCAAGTGCTTGTTTGTCTTGAAAGGCAAAGTCTTTTTTGTTTGGCATATTTTTTTTGGGGGGGTGGAGTACTTCAATATTGGAGGGGTGGTCCTACTGAAACAAGGTTGCAAAATAATCCAAATTATATCTTATTTATTTAATTAGTTCTGTTGCCAACTCTATTCAAAGTTATCTAATCAGATTACCTAGTTTAATACAAATTAAGTTACAGAATAACAGTTGAAATAATTCACAAGTGAATATTATTTTTCCACACTTAGCAGAAAAAAACCCCATCCCTACTGATCCCCATTCTTACAATCAGTAATGGCTAAATTCATATGGATATCTAATCATTTGTAAGGTTTGGTTTAACTACGGTTTATTGAACAAAGTACAAATATCTCTAAGCAAAATACTAAACCAACATGAATAAGTGAAGCAGGCCTATATACTGGAGCATATGGAAATTTGTATAATATGTTCCCTTTTGCTGTCAAAAGATTTTACCTTCCTTATTAAAAACAGGTTTACTTATTGTCCTGGGCCCGCTAGTACTGACTTTACCACAGAATCTACTGGAATACAGAAATTACACTGCTATGACCCTGCAAGCAAGAAAATGCTATTAACTTATTTGAAAAATCTCCTTTTGAGATTTATATATTGAATATTTAAATAAATAAAAGCATAAATAATAACCAGTTGCAGCTGATATTCCCTTGGAATGAACTAAACAGTTTTCAATTACCCTGAAACGAATGATTGGAGTTGGGGTTTTTTCACCCCACATTTTCTAAAATGTCACAGCTATAGTTGGAACCATATGCACAGCTCTGGATCTCAAATGTATGGAAACTGTGATGAGTATACTAAAAAATAATCTTATTTTTGTAACCTGGGTTGTCTTCTGTACTATATCCAAGTACTAACTATAAAAAGTGAATATTGATTGAAATCAAAAGCCATAGAACTATGCCAGTGAATCTCTCACCAATTAGAGTTCTAATTTCAAGAAATGCAAGTAAATTTGAATTACCTGCCCTTTCCCCTATTGCCATTGAGAAATATTATTATTTGAATAGAAGGAGATGTTTAGAATCTCTTGACAATCTACCACAAAAGAAAGCCTCTGAGGCAGTTGCTACTATCTTACTACATTTATATATATATAGGCTATCCAGCTTACCTCAAGGTACCATCAACATCAATTTTACCTCAACATCAACTGGATGATCAAAATATCTGGCTCCTGTATCTACAATGCATCTGTACAAAAAGAACATTAATAAGAGCAATTTTTATCATCTTCTCCATGACTCATTTCTTCTATCCGTGGCTTATTTCTTGAAAAATGGCAAGACATCATCCAAAGCTTCCTGTGGATTATGCCATCCTAACAATGGTCAGTTGGCGATATTCACTTACATGTAGTAATGAAGTGACATAGAACAGTATTATTATTTTAAAGGGTGCAGATCTTGCTGCACCCTTTTAAGCCATGTCCATGGTTTAAAAACTGTCTTTTAAAAGAAAGGAATGCATAGTAATGCACAATTTTGGGTTTTGCATAACTCTGCAAGAATGGGCTTCAAACAACTTCCCAGGAATATTGAAGGAGAGAAGATGAAGGCCAATTAGCCCAAATGCATAAATCTTAAAAGCATGCACTCACTATAGCGGTGGAGGGTTATATTAGTACTGAAATCTGATGAAAGGGAAACATTCATTTGCTTGTTTGATTGTTAATATAAATTCTGGTTTCAATTCTGGTAACTATTCTTGCTAAAAGCTTGTAAAAATCCGTTCCTCTGGGGTAAAAAAAATCATCATGGGTTATTTATAGGCTTCTCTCTTAAACTTTTTGCAGTATACTTCCTATTTAGGCAGACGGTTAGTCATCAGAAAGTGGCTCAAGAATATATCCTGTTCCTGATTTTTTTGATGAGAAATTATTGCTCCCAAAATGACTGCCTACACTGCCAGATATATTCTCTAACCCCCAAGAGACCAGTAGGCAGCTCAGCTGTAAAGAGAAATTCAGGTGAAGCTCAAGCTGAACAAGAAAAGCATATTTCCTTAGGGAAATCAGTTTAGAATTGCTGGTATTCTTTTGGGGGCATTTTTATTTTGTATTTCTGTATCCTAAAATAATAGCCTGACTCAGTTTCTCCAGATTGCTGATTTCTGGAAATTTTAAACTCTTTATTCCATTATTCCTAGTCTTGACCAACTGGATTGAGAGTAGCAGCTGAAGATAATCACATTTATGCTCATGTCTACAATGATTTTCTCCTGGAAGTATTTCCTTTCAATGGTCATCATGCATTGTGGTTATGAATCATGAGTATTCACCCAGACACTGTGCTGTTTTACAGCTGCAGATCACTTGCTTTTGTCTCCCACCAAATTGATCATATGATATTTCACCATGAACCACCTCACAGGTAGGATTTCTGAAATCAAGTATCCAAAAGTGGGATGAGGAAGAAAAAGGCTTATAACTTTCAAAAGGTTTCTTCTTTCCAACCATAGACCTTGGTCTGGAAATTTGCAGTATACATTGTTCTGGACCTCCTTCATATTCCCTATGTTTTTCCCATCATAAGACTTTGCATTGGTTTCCCATTAGGGCCAGAGCCAAATTTAAACTATTGATGGCAGAGCCCTGAGATTATCCTTTCTTACTATCTGTCCCAGCTCCTGTCTTGGTATGGTCTTCTTTTACTGCAGTAGCATCAGCAGCAGAATAGAGACTTTCCATTCCCTTTTCACATGTTGCTGCATCTTGCTCATGTGCATTGACAATCCATTCTATTCTGGAAGTTGAAATCCATGCGTCTTAAGAGTTGCCATGGTTGAGACACATTGATCTAGACTAAGTAGTCTGGGATCATGGATTTCTCATTCAAAAACAATTTCCCCATTTTTACATTACATTACATCAGGATAGCCCAGAAAATATATAATCAAATTATCTTGGAAATCATTTCAAATTTACCTTGCACAGACATATGGCAACTTGAGATAATTATTAAAGGCTCACCAACAGCAGACTTTTTTTGAAGCAAGGGTGGTCTCCATTCAAAACAGTGGTTCCTAGATCCCAACAAGTGTATTTGCATTCTTGCCTTTCTTGAAAAGAACGTTGGATTCTTAGCTAATTTTTATGAGGCTTCTGACTCCCTTTTTCTCATTTTGTGGGTTTTTGCCCATGTATAGTGTTTTAATTAGTTATTGGATTTTTAAAATCTAAATTTAACAATATCCCCCTTCTCCATGGACAAAACAAAGAGTTATGGAAAAGTCAGAATTAGCATTTTCCTTGGTCACAATGTTCCTCAGAAAGAACCTATCACCTAATTCACATATGAACCAAGCTGATGTAATTTCTGCTGTCATCACATCTTATATTGCTGTTTGCTGATCCTCAGCGTCAGGGCTTTGGACCTGACATAGTGATTAAACACCCTCCCTATTCCACATTCTCAAATCACCTCTAGAAGGTTAGATGAATAGATTCCTTGCAGAGATACATAAGCTCTTCCTTATCAGCATCTGGGAATCTTATTTCTGATAAATATATATTACGCCTTAGATTTAAATATGGAGGCTTTTCCTCCCACATTTTCAAATGCCTGGCCATATGCTTGCTTGTTTCTCTGGCTTCAAGGTCTGCCATCAGTCTTTCCTACCTTACAAACTTTCTCTGCCATTAAAAAAAACCAAAATCAAATTCCAGCCTCACCAGTTCTCATCCTTTCACTCAGTCTAAGCTTAAAATGGTTGCATGAAATCACTGCATGCCTT
Source organism: Notechis scutatus (assembly GCF_049901735.1). Lineage (NCBI taxonomy): Eukaryota > Metazoa > Chordata > Lepidosauria > Squamata > Elapidae > Notechis > Notechis scutatus. The sequence continues at coordinate 247,421,230 of NC_142009.1, read as the reverse complement.
TTGATCCCATTTATTACAATGTAATCCAGGTCAAGTATATCACCAGTAGCTAACAAGCAATTTCCCTATTGCAATCAATGCTGAGGACACTAACCAGAGTCATGCATTCAGCAGCATTCCTGGACTGACCTCTTACTCATCAGCTCTCAGTCATGGCCTCTGTGAAACTCACTTTCCCAGTGAATCTTTAATTCCTTCATTCCCAATAGGACAAAACATAGCAGCTGCCCAGAATCTTTAACCCAGCCTGCACTAGCATGAGACACAACTTCCAGAAACTCTAACAATCAGGGTCCTCACATTTGTAGGTTACACCCCAGATTTCTGTCAATTTTCTCTGTGATCTATTCAAAATAATATTGAAAAGAATATTCAGTATTCTCAACACAAGCTGAAGGAGTAAGAATAAAGTTTGATCTATATACATACAGTCTATTAGGATTTTGCAAATTCATTAAAAGCCACTCATTAACGGTTCAGGGGTGGGGAGAAAATGATTTCCACAAAAATTACATACAATTTCTTTCCCTTCAAAGTACGGAGAGGGAGGGAAGGAGGGAGGGAGGGAGGGAGAAAGAGAGAGAATTATCTCTCTCTGTGTGTGTTTATGGTTTTAATTGCTGCAATATTTTTGCCACCCAGAATCAATTGGCTTAAGATGGACAGCTATAGTAATTGAGCAAATAAATAAAAAAAGATCATTTTTTGTGCTTCTTGGAATGAGGCATGTGATTGCATGCTGAAAGACTTAGGAAGATGTCAGTAATTAGCTTCAGCTTTTCTTCCGTGGCGTACAGTTGGACTGACGTTGGGCTCATATTTTATTTTATTTATTTATTTATTTTTGTCAATTGCTTACCAGATAATAGGTATAAGTAAAAACATAGTTATGAATACATGGATATATATAAGAAAAGAAAAGAAAAGAAAAGAAAAGAAAAGAAAAGAAACAATAGGACAGGGACGGTAGTCACGATTGGTGCGCATATGCACGCCCCCTACAGACCTCTTAGGAAAGGGGTGAGGTCAATAGTAGACAGTTTAAGGTTAAGGTTTTTGGGGTTTGGGGAAGAAACCACAGAGTCAGGTAGAGTATTCCAGATATTAACCACCCTGTTGCTGAAGTCGTATTTCCTGCAATCAAGTTTGGTGCGGTTTACCTTGAGTTTGTATCTATTGTTTGCTCTTATGTTGTTATGGTTGAAGCTGAAGTATTCATTGACAGGTAGGACATTGCAATGTATGATTTTATATACTATACTTAGATCGGACCAAAGGCTCTAGGTTTTCTAGGTCTAGAATTTCGAGTCTGGTGGGATAAGGTATTCTGCAACGAGTAGAGGAGTGGAGAACTCTTCTTGTGAAATATTTCTGGACTTTCTCAACTGTGTTAATATCAGATACGTAATGTGGGTTCCAGACTGATGACCTGTATTCGAGTATTGGTCTTGCAAATATTCTGTATGCTCTTATTATTAGTGTAATATCACCAGAGAAAAAGCTACGTAAGATTAGGTTAACAACTCTTAATGCCTTTTTGGCTATGTTGTTACAGTAGGCTCTAGCCCCCCCCCCCCCCCCCCCCCCCCCCCCCCCCCCCCCCCCCCCCCCCCCCCCCCCCCCCCCCCCCCCCCCCCCCCCCCCCCCCCCCCCCCCCCCCCACTTAGATCATTAGAGATGAGTACTCCAAGATCCTTGAAAGAGTTTGGATCATCAACAAGGTCTTGACTATTCAGCTTGTATTTTATTTTCTGATTTTTTTGGCCAATATGTAGGACAGAACATTTATTTATTGAGATTTGAATTTGCTATTTGTTTGACCATTCTGATACATAGTCAAGGTCTTTTTGAAGGGTAGCAGTATTGTCTGTGGTGTTGAATAGCTTTACATCACCAGCGAAGAGAATTCAGTTGCTCTTGATATGATCACAGAGGTCATTTATGTAGAGTATAAAAAGAGTTGGTCTTAGAACACTGCCTTGGGGGACACCACTGTTGACAGGTACAGAATTTGATAGGACGCTCCCAATTTTGACCATTTGTTGTCTGTTTGACAGGAATGCTTCTATCCAGTTATGCAGGTGTCCAGAGATACCATAACATGTTAGTTTTAGGAGTAGTTTGTCGTATACCACTGAATGAAAAGCTTTACAGAAGTCTATGTAGATTGCATCTATTGCTTTGCCCTGATCGAATTGTGTAGTCCATATGTTTTTGCAGTGTAAGAGTTGCAGATTACATGGTAGTTTTTTCCTGAAACCAAATTGTTTATTAGAGAGTAGGTCGTTTGTTTCTAAGTGGAGGATGATGGATTGGTTAATAATTGATTCCATGACTTTAAAGGTAATGCAGCATAAAGAGATTGGTCTGTAATTTTCAACTAGGCTGGGGTCTCCCTTTTTGAAGATGGGATGACCGTGGCTTGTGACCATAGTTTTGGCAAGGAGCTGGTCCTGAAAGATTTTTCAAAGATTATGCTTCGAGGTTTGGCTATGGCAGTGGATAGCTTTTTTAAGAAGTAGGCACATATTCCGTCCACTCCAATAGATAGAGATGGTTTTAGATTGCGTAGTGCTTTTTCAACATTGTCTTCTGTAAAATCGATATGTATTAGATCACTGTAGTTGTCTGTGGTTCGACTAGGAAATACTGGGCATGATCTATTGCTGTTTACAAATACTGTGCCAAAGAATGTGTTAAAGAGGTTGGCTTTAATGGTGTCATCATTGCAGTCTTTACCATTAGGTCCTTTCAGAGGTGGGATGGACCTTGAGTCTTTTAGTTTGTTGTTTACAAAATTGTACAAAGCACGGGTGGAATTGGTGCATAGAAGGTTTTCTTCTTGTTTAATGTGATAATTGGCGCATTCAGTTTTTATCTGGTGGCATAAATTTTTGTATCGGCTTTTGAAGTTGGCAACGTGACCAGATTTGTTTTTCCACCAAAGTGATTTCTTTTTGGATTGAAGCTTCCTTATTGTTATGGGTAATTTGTTTTTTCTGGTTTGGGGAGTTGTTAATGGTATATATAGTTTGATGACTCTTTTGACTTCAAGTAAAAATATGTTGTAATGGTCTTCTACAGTATTGCATCCAGTGAATAGAAATTGCCAATCAAGGGATGAGAGATCATTGTTTATAAGATCATAGTTGCCTTTTTTGAAGTTATAATTAGGGATTCCGTCATTGTGATGATTCTTGTGCGGACGTATGTTGATACAAAAGTCAATCATGTTGTGGTCACTGTTGGAAAAGGGTTCTTTAATTTGTATTCTGTAAATTGAATTCAAACTATTGCAGAAGATGAGATTGAGGCAGTTGTTAAGTCTAGTGTTGTTGGTTACTAGTAGTTCTAGTCCCAGATTTGTTACTGCATTGTAGAAGGTTGCATGTGTGGATTCAGTTGTACATTCGTTAAGGGTCCAGTTAATATGAGGTAGATTGAAGTCACTAAGAAAGATAAAAGCGTGTGGGCAGGATGCTGCCCATGTTAGTAGTGTATTTAGCTTGTTTGCATGTTCAATGTCATAATCAGGGGCTCTGTAACATAGTAAGAACTGAAATGTGGTATTTAAGGACAGTTCACAGACAATGGTCTCAGGACCATCCTGGGTAACTTGGATGTTTTTTAGATGTAGGGACTTTTTATAGAAGATAGCAACACCACCTTCTCTACGGATTTCACGATCTGATCGGTAAACATGATAGTCTATTACTGTGGTAATGGAGTCAGGGAGATGCGTTGAGCCATGTTTCACAGACAAATGTAATGTTGAATTTAGCCGTATTTAGTAAGAGGAGAAATTCAGGTATTTTATTTACAAGGCTTCTTGCATTGAGTAGCTCGCATTTAAGGCCAGTCGTGGTTGGAATAGAGGTAGTTAGGGGCGTGCGTGCCAAGTTTTGAGTGATGTTGGATTGGATGGGGTGGAGTTGGATATATGCATTCAGAGGCAAAATTTCCCTCAGATTGAGCTCAAATCTGCACAAGAAGTTGGTTGCTTTGGGATCTAACCATGTTTGGATGGAGATATATATATATGTATTTATGTGTGTATGTATGTGTATGTATGTATATGTATATGTATGTGTATGTGTATGTGTATGTGTGTGTGTGTGTGTATGTATGTATATATATATATATATATATATATATGTGTGTGTGTGTGTGTGTGTGTGTGTGTGTGTGTATGTATGTATGTATGTATGTATATATATGGATCTTTGGTTATTCGGGTTTTCTCCCGCGTAAGATTGGAAGTATCTAGGCAACGTTTCGATGAAGTCTCATTCATCATCTTCAGGCTTCTGCACAAACAGAAAAATATCCACCATCCTAAGAAACCCTAAAGACAAAATCGAGTTAGAAAACCAAGGAGTATACGAAATCCCTTGCACCGCCTGCCCCACCACATACATTGGACAAACTAACAGAAGAATAAGTGCACGCGTTGAAGAACATAAGAACTCAATCAAAAAAGAAGAACCGACCTCTTCCCTGGTCCAACACCTCAAAGCCACAGGACATGAGATTGACGTTAAAAATACCAGAACTATCGCCAAAACCGAACACTTCAACAACAGAATAATCAGAGAAGCCATAGAGATAGAAAAACGCCCACACAGCATGAATAAAAGAGATGACACCTCCTGCTTACCAGCCATTTGGAAACCCGCCCTCATGAACAGACGAGTACCTAACATGATGAATGACACCAGACCCACACCCACGAGGGCCACACAAGAGGCCACCACCACACTTCCACGTAAAAATCAGACTCACACCCACACAGAAGATGAGACACGACCACAGACCAGAAGCCGCACTGCAGCTGCATCACTACCCACTTCAAACCCCTCTGAGCCATACATGAAGCGAACTGACCCCCACCATGAAGATGCAGCACGACCACGAACTTGAAGCCAAACAGCAAGATCACAGCTCACCAGCTCAAATCCCCCAGTAACTAAGACCAACCTGAGCACAACCAAGCCCCCACCTGAACAGAACACACCTCCAGCCAATCAGAACATGGCCAACCCCCAACCAATCAGAACACAACCAAACCCCCAACCAATGAGAACACACCCCCACCCAATCAGAACACAGCCAAGCCCCCACCCAATCAAGTCACACCCCCGCTAGCAGTTAAAAGGAAGAAGCAGCTGCAAGCTCACATCACTCTGAGAAGCACAGAGCTGAAGACAGAAGCCTGAAGATGATGAATGAGACTTCATCGAAACGTTGCCTAGATACTTCCAATCTTACGCGGGAGAAAACCCGAATAACCAAAGATCCACATACAAATACCCACGAGAACCTCAGAAAACATATATATATATATATCTCCAAACATGGTTAGATTTTTCAGGAATGGCGAGGTGGGATACTTACCATGTTCTTTGCTGTAACTCAGTAGAATGTCATTGTCCCAACTCCACTCCCATTCTAATTCCTCATGCTTTAAAAGCAGGCTGAACTATAGGCATTACATTTCTAATCTAAACTAATCAAGGAGAGAAGCAACTTAGAACTAAGGAGAAATTTCCTAACAGTTAGAACAATTATTCAGTGGAACAACTTGCCTCCAGAAGTTGTGAATTCTCCAACACTGGAAGTTTTTAAGAAGAGATTGGATGACCATTTGTCTGAAGTGGTGTAGGGTTTCCTGCCTAGGCAGGGGGTTGGACTAGAAGACCTTCAACGTCTCTTCCAACTCTGTTATTCTGTTCTGTTCTATTCCTACTATATTTGTAGAATGAAAATGTTTGCCTTCTGGAATTTGGCCATTTTTATATAAACTTTATTAAATTTCTACACATCAAATAAAAATGTAATACATAAATATAAACCTACAAATACAAAATTAAACATCTAATTTAAAAAACATATAGTCCTTTCCTTCACTTTTCTTATAGAACCATTAACCTTATCTTATACCAGGTTTGTCAAACTTGTGGCTCACAGGACTGATATGTCACAAGCTGGCCACGCCCATGCTTGGATTAGCAAAGGGGAAAAAAGTCCCGATACGTCACATGACACCAAAGTGTCATTATACAGTTGCAATCACTATTTAAATTTTCTGTTATCTCTCCTTATCTATAGAATCCTTTATCATCAAACCTTTCTCCTCTACTTTAACATCAAGGTTTTTCCCCTCTATGTTTGTAATGAAGATTCCAGTCTTTAATAAATCCTCTGCAGATTCCCTCATTAGACATGTTATGGTTTTTTTATTTCTGCCAAGATCATAAATTTAAATATCCAATCTTCAATATATTTTTTCCATTTCTGCATATATAGTAATCTTTCCACAGTGATTACAACGATAATACACCACGTACATATACAACAATAATACACCATGGTTTTTATTCAGTTTATTCCCCTAAACACTAATGAGTTCAGTTCTGATTTCATCTGAAAAGGAATTCCTTTTATTTTCACCCAACACTTCACAAGCCCACCACATATGATAATAGGTTCCAATCTTTTTTGCACATTTAAGTGTCAAAGGCCATCTACATATCATCTAATTTTTTTAAAAAAATCTCTTAAATTATCGCACAGGATAAGTTTAACATTTCCAGTTCACATTTTCCCCAAATACCCAAGCCAATCCCATTGTCAAAATTTAGCATTCATCTAATATGAATAACTTGCTCAGGTTCTGTTTCACATTTTAACAGCAATTTATAAATTCCTGCAATTACATGTTTGTCATCTTTGCATAATTCTATTTCAAATTCATTCTTACTTACTTCTTTACTTCCTTGTTGTACAACCTTTTTAAATCGTGCTTTTATTTGTATATAGGCAAACCAAGTCAAATTTATACCTTCTGTATTTCACTGCACTCCCATCTTAAGTGTAAGTTTGCAACCTATAAATATCAGCAAATACTTATAATGTAACCTTTTTTACTTGGCTTGCTGCTGTTTCTCCGGTGAAAACTTGAATTGAAGTGTATCCTGACAATCTCGGGGGCAACCTTGTCTTAAAGGGCATCTCTGACATAGTGATTTCAACATTTACTTCAACCTTATCATATTGGAGACATGTAGACCATATCTGAGGTTGTGCACTTTCAAATTTAAAAATTAGGCACTGCCAACTTTCCTCTTTAGCATCCATTTTAACTTGTTTTTTTTTTTTGCCCTGAATTTACTGAGATATTTTTGCTATGGTATCAAGGGTACATCATTTTTCAAGAATTTGGCCTATTTCTCAACGTCGGAGACAAATGTTTCTTTGTACCCAGCAGGAGAGCTAGAGACAGAAAGTTCTTGATGGAGTAGCTGTAGAGGAATCATTGTGCTGCTTTTTAAGGTCAAGACAAGAAAACATCTAGAGCAGGCATATGCAACCTGCAGCCCACGGGCCACATGAACAGTTAGTAATGTTGTCCCATAAGATTGTAAACTTTTAACATTATTTTGTGATTTGTATACATTAACAGTACTATATATTTTATATGCAGCCCTAGACAATTCCTGTTCAGTAAGTGAGGGTCAGGTAAGCCAAAAGGTTGGAAAGGTTATGACCTATAGCAGGGGTTTCCAAACATGGCAACTTTAAGACTTGTGGACTTTGACTTCCAGAATTACTGAGCCAGCCATGCTAGCTGGGAAATTCTGGGAGTTGGAGCCAACAAGTCTTAAAGTTGCCAAGGTTGGTTACCCCCGATCTAGAGGATGGCAGCTTAAACTCTTTTCAAACCCTTGACCAGCAGTAACCATAGAAGCCATATGAATATTCTTCCGGATAATGAAGTACTGTAATATATGACCATTTTCATTCTAGGAATTCATCAGGGTATTGCATCTGTGTGTATCTTTTAGTCTTTTTTCTTTGTGTTATTTTTGAATGCTTTGTATCTACATATATGCTGGGGGATTTGAGTGGGGGAAAAAAAACATAGCCTGTCAATTCGCTGCCTAAAGTGCCTCTCCTACAGGGAACTACTGCAGAATCTTTTTTCCCCAGATAATTTTCCCCCTGAGCTCTTTGCTGAATTCTTCCATTTTACTTGTTCTTCCTTTTATCAACTTTTCCAGCCAATTGAATTGATTCCTGTTCTTTTCAGTTTTAAAAGAGGTATACTGCTAGCAGACAGAGTTTGAAGCCCATCTTTAAATAATTTATTTTTCCTATTTTGCTGGGCTGGAAAGAAGGTAAAGAAGGAAGGTGATACTGACAAGCCCTTTACAACATTTTTGTTCTTAAAATTAGTAGGAAAATTGTGCATTCACTGACAAAACAGGAGTGCCAACCACATGAAAACATTTATTTACGTTCAAGTGAACTCAATGAAAAGCTCCCTTTGAACTTTGACTAGATGAGGACAGTATCTTGGATGTTGAACACTTCATATAAACAATTGGAGAGCCTGCATGATGTCTAACTAATTAAGGGCATTTTTTGCTACCTTGTGTACACTGGCTACCTTATGTAAACTTGGACACTGCTTTAGATAGCTTTAAAGTCAGTTTAAACAAATTCATGGCAGATAAAGCATATTTTCCCAAGGTCAGGCAGCAGTAGCATAAACAGCTGTGCGAGGTCAGGGAAAGAAGCAATTGCTTTAAGGTGTAGCCAACATGTTCTATGCACGCCTGCACATGCTCCAAATCCACACATACCCTTTGAAGTGATTCTATGCATACTTGCTAAAGAGCTACAGGGGTAATAACCAATATTTTTGCTATTGTGCTTCCCATAGGCATCAAGTCAAATATTCTACCTAATAGGCACTGGATTTTTACCTAAACTCTTCATGTGTTGTTTTAAAAGATTACTAGAGTTCCATATAGATTCAGCATAATGCTGTGCTTCTGCAATTTTCATTTGATGGAAAAATAATTAAGTTACACAGTACATAAACACTTACACATTTGGGGGAAAACTTCATAGGTTGGGTGTGAGGTTATATCCTTTATCTTAGTTACAAGGTGATGGCCTGTCTGCGTGTCACTATGTGTTGAAGGAATAGAGAATGGCCTTAAAGGACAGGAAGAAGAGCTGCTAGCAGGGCAACCATCAAACAAACACAGCTTGAGTCAGTGGTGGGATTCAAACATTTTTACTACCGGTTCTGAGGGCGTGGCTTGGTGGGCCTGGTGTGGCTTGGTGGGCGTGGCTTGGTGGACATGGCAGGGAAAGGATACTGCAAAATCTCTATTCTCTCCCCACTCCATTAACCTGCTTTCCAGCTCCGTTCTCCTGTGCAGGGCAACAAAAGAAGACCCAGCCAATCAGCTGGGACTCAGGAGGAAGAGAATAGATGGGGGCGGGACCAGTCAGAGGTGATATTTGCCGATTCTCCAAACTACTCAAAATTTCCGTTACTGGTTCTCCAGAACTGGTCAAAACCTGCTGAATACCACCTCTGGTTGAAGTCCATTCTAACAAACTAGTTTGAAAAACATAGGCTGCTCCCTAATTCTCACTAAGATAAAATGAAGGAGGGGTGGAAGAACACATTCAGACTAGCAAGTAACTCCTGTTATTGTAGCTGTTATAATTTTATTTATTTGTATCCCATCTTTATTATTTTTACAAAGAACTCAAGATGGCGAACATATACTAATATAAATTTCTCCTCCTAATTTTCCTACAACGCCAATCCTGTGAGGTGGGTTGGGCTGAGGGAGAGTGACTGGCCTAAAGTCACCCTGCTGGATTTCATGACTAATGTGGAGCTTGAACTCATGATCTCCCGCTTTCTAAATATAATAGAAGCGGTCCTAAGCTTTATGGCATTGGTTTCTTAGTCTGGTCTGCCTTATAGAACTGACACTGTGCATGCATCTCTCTAGCCATTTGCGGCCTCCCAGGCTTCTCCCACTTCAATTAAATTCCAGGAACTCCCTTCGTGGACTTTGGGATAAACAGGGAGGCTTCAAAATAGCAGAGATGTATGAAAAGCAGCAGCAGCAGCAGCAGCAGACCCTGCTACCTGAAAGCATGAAAGCAACAACTCCAAACCACCCCAAAGTTAATTTAAAGCACTCTGGGAATGACCTAGAAAATCAAAAGTCACTTTCAAAGCAGGAACCAGATGAGAAATTTCAAAACTGATGAGTTCATAATGCTATTTGGTACATGACAGTAGCTAAGACTTAACGCCAGTACATTCCCGCCCCCCAAGACATACTCTGTGTGTGCTTTTTAAGGCCATTTCATCACTAGTGATTAATAGCACTTTATGGCACCACATAGCTATCTTTGTGAGGTATCAGCTGAACAAGGGTTTGGTTGATGTTGTAAGACTCTTTAAATCACTACTGTAAATCTGTGCTCTAGGATGGGATAAAAGCAGAGTTTCAAGATCAGGACTCAGTGATGAAATTCTCTCACTCCACAAAAGCCCTTCATTAATCTTTTCTGAGCATATCCTTAAAGGCAAGAGTAACAGAACGCAGGCTACAGACAAGACATACACATTCACTGAAAACTGTAAGGTTACCAGATCTGAGCTGTGAAAATTCAGGAGATCTTTCCAAGGCAGCAAAGTTATACAGACTCTGAGTTGCTGCTAACTAGTGGCCACCTGGACATTTGTAGCTTAGGATATCTGTAATCCTAAAGGCTTATTTCTATGAGATATTAAATCTGGAAATTCTGGAAGCATCTTTTAAGACCAATTTTATTATAAGGAATATTTCATACCCTGTAGCCTTGTATTAAAAATGGTTAGCCTTAAAATGTGCTTCTAGATTCTTTTGATTTCCGGCTACATGGATTAATATGGCTCTCCTCCTACAATACAAATACGGAAGGAAATTTAAAAAGTACAAATTGTGCAGTCCTTTATAGTCTGAGCTTGGTTGTTTGCTTACAGATGTTCCATTACCCAAGTAGAAAACATCATTTGTGCTGGTAAGTGTGGGTTTTGCTTTTTCAGGATTGTTGTAACTTCAAATAGTCACTAAATGCAAGGTTGTAAGTTGATTCTGCCTTAGGTTGTGGGAGAACCATAAGCCATGGTTTAGCATGTGTGAATCCGTTGACTGTGGTTATTCAATCAACAATGACCTACAAAACAATGGTTTAGTATGATCTGTAAGACTACCACAAAATCTCCTCACTGATTGCAATGAAAAATAAAATAAAATGATCTGACCTTACCACCTTCAATTATTGCCTGACTATAATTAGTTGGAGGGGTTCAGAAGTCACATTAAATCATGATATGCCACGATAATCTATCTATCATCTGTCTTCCTTCATAACCTTCAGTAATAAAATGAATTAAATCACTGATTCCTGCTGTATCGAAACCAGGAAATCATGATTGCATCCCTGCATCATAGCCTATGTTTTATTTAATCATTATAATTTGATGAATTATAATGCCCAGAGTTTCTGGGAGTCAGGAAGCGTACAAATGTAATAAATAAATTAATTTGATGAATAAAGGTTAATTAACAGAAATCACATCACAATAAACCATACTTAGCAGAAATTGCATCACACACTAGCCATAAACACAGGTATTCAATTCATAGATTGCATTCATACAACACAACGAAGCACAAAAAGAAATTTGTTTTGGTGGTATGAATCCAAACTGTGCCGTGCAAACTGTAAGCGTAAATTATAATTGGATCCTGCTTTGCAAGCTCTGCACTTCAAACCATAGTTTCCCAATCCCCTTATAAGGGTAAATTTCAGTTTGCCACATACTAGGAAGTAATTAATTTGCAATGAAACCATGAGCACTGGATTCATTTCCATAATTTCAAAAACAATTACCTTTACAGTTGTGATTACACTACATTAAGCTTTTGACTCAGAAAGCCAAAGGAAACAAGCAAGATATAATTTACATAGAAAAACCCTCGGCTTAGTACAAGGGTGAGCCTGATCATCATTTGGCTCGTCTCACACAGGTAAATGGCCAAAAGATACATGCCTGCCAATGACACTGTCTGTAGGTGATTGTACACGATTTCAGAAGTTACAGGCAGTTCAGCATAAGGCAGGGCAATAGATTCCTGGCCTACTACATGCACATGAGTGGATAGTTCTCTCATTGTTGCAAAAAATGAAAGGAAGAGGGTGGATGCCCCATCCAGTGAAGTGCAGGTAGCCCTTTACTTACAGCAATTCATTTCGTGCCCATTCAAAGTTACAACAGCACAGAGAAAAGGGACATGATCATTTTTCACATTTATGATTGTTGCAGCATCCCCATGGTCAGGTGATCAAAATTCATTCGCTTGGCAATTTGACTCATGTTTATGATGGTTGCAGTTTCCTGGGGTCATGTGATCCCCTTTTGCTACCTTTTGACAAGCAAAGTCAATGGGGGAGCCAGATTCATTTAACAACTGGTTGCTAACTTAACAACTGCAGTGATTCACTTAACCAACGTGGTTTTTGTTTTGTTTCTTTTGGCAAGCATTTCGGTAACATTCTCTTTTCCATTGCAGAAAGGCTATTAGTGCAAGAAAAGTCGCAAAATTTAAAAAACTCGATGAAAATACATATAATTCTCACTAAAGACACGAGTAAACAGCATTACATAAATGTTGGACTCAGTTGTGGTTCTAAGTTGAGGACTTTAAACCCTTACTTTTGTTATACTCACAGCAAAAATGCAAAAGTTTTGACAGTTCTTTTCTTATTTCCTTTTTTAAAAATTTTATCTTCATTCTAAATATTAGTTCTTGTTAGTTATTTTTCATTTTAACATTTTAATATAGTTTTATGTTTATTTTTTATTTAATTTGATTTGTCAATCACTTACAAGATAATAGGTATAAGAATAAACATAGTTATGAATACATGAAATGAATACATATAAGAAAAAGAAAAGAAACAATAGGACAGAGACGGTAGGCACATTGGTGTGCTTATGCACGCCCCCTATTTTAAAAAGTAATATTATCTTTCTGAAATTTAATAAAAGAGAGCCCAATAATTCAGATTGGGGTTTGTTTTTTTTTAAAAAAAACAAAAACCTTAGTTTTACAAAGTGCCTTGGGTTGGGTTTCACTATAAAAACAAAAAGTGGGAACATGGGTGTTTAAAAATATAACTAAACACAAACACAACGTGGAATAGAAAGATTTGAATAAGTGTTTGCACTAATTATACTGTAAGTAGTCATGAATGTCTTTTTTGTGAGCTTAGAAGTAGATAGAATGCCCCCCCCCCCAAACCTTTGAAATTACTTTGTTTCAGCTGTAAGGACTCATACTCTCTTAGTATGGCATATTGGCACAAAGGACCAACAAAAATTCAGGAACATATACATCACTTTCTGACTTAAAGAAGCTCAAGATTCAAACCCAGCAATAGGGGATTCGCTCCTTTTCAGCTTTGTACAAAAAAGTGTTTGTGCATTTTTGTCCTTAAATGGAAAAAAAAATATTGTAAAAATATTTGAAATATTTGAAATCAATTCTCAGATGAGTAAGGACCAAATTATGAACACATTCTGAGCCAGGCAGGGTATAAGTGGTTGTAGTAGTTATTCCAGATAAAGAAAGAATCAAGCTAGTTTCCAATAATATTATACTTAGCAGGGGTGACTACCATTAATCTTTTCCTTCCATTATGAGTAATAACAAGGTCTATTCTATTAAAAGGCACACAGAGCATCATAACAGACTAGTTGCTATTAAAAAGAAAGCATCACAAACTGAACCTCCTGCTTCCATAGTAGCATTTCTTATGAGAATTAAAGTAGTATTTACAAAGCACTAGCTAAAAACAACAGGACATTTACTTTGATTTTGCTGTAGCTATCACATGGATTCTATTCTGAAATATTATGCTGTATAAAATCAGGATATTTACTAAAATGATGCAGAAGACCAGAAAGACAAAGGCAACATGGCATGCCAAGGAAAGGGCAGGCAGAGGTGGTATTCAGCAGGTTCTGACCAGTTCTGGAGAACTGGTAGCGGAAATTTTGAGTAGTTTGGACTGGAGATTTTATAGTATCCTTCCCCCGCCATGCCCACTAAGCCAACCAATAGTAAAAAAAATTGAATCCCACCACTGAGGGCAGGGAATAATGGGCAGATATATATCTGCTATATCTACTATTTCCTGCCCTATTTAGTAAATATCCTGATATGGTTTGCAACACCCCTCCCCCAAAAATGTTTGGGTTAATGGGAAACAGGATTGGCAATGGGATTCCATGAATGCAAGAAACACAAAGAAGAATGGATGGATCATCACTCTTATCACAGTTGGCTCAATCTTCAGTTCTTACCAGTCTCAGTCATGTCCACTTTTGGTTTTATACCAACATCATTCTAGGTGTCTTTTCAGCTGCTTCATTTCTCTCTACTTCTCAATAAATCAATGAACTGGCTAGAGAGATGCAGCACTGAAGTAGTTGTATCAATTGCAGTGGCTACCTCCCCATTCCGTAGAGAAACCAGGCACAAGACAGAAGTTCCTGCTAGATTGTTGGGGGGAAACCCCAAATTCCTTCTGGAAACTATTCAGATCCATTAGGCATCTGAGGTAGATTCTTTGCAGAGCTTTCAGGGTAACCTTGATCCACAGATTGACAAAGAATATCACCTTTTATTTACACCAAGTTATAGTGTATGCCCAGCCGCATGTGTTGAGGTCGTATTTCCATAAGATAAGCCCATTGTCATCATGGAGGCCATGAATTCATAAGCTACACCAGAATCCTCCTTTAAGGTATGGAGGTTGAAATCCCCCAGCACCAACGGTCTTGAGAACTTCACCAACCCTGAGATAATGACCATTGTTGGGAAGATGGATAGAGGGTAAGTTATGAACATGGTCCAATGCCATGCAAAGCCACTCATACCCCATCACCTCTGGAGCAGTGCTCCTCACCACGGTTGGTATGTTTTTTTTTACAATCCTAATCCCTCTTCCTAGTCATAGTCCACTATGCAGCAGTACTTCATCCAAAACACAGTCATTCAAAAACAAACCGCATAATCCTCCTGCATGTTTAGCTGGGTGACAATCATTCCCAATCATGCTAATGCTATACACTAATTCCTAGACCTATTGCATCTCATAACTGCTCTCTTGTTTGGCCAGTTCTTATGATCTCCAGCCCCTACTTCCATTCCTAGGGGTTCTACATTACTAGGCACACTTCCTCCAGCCTCTGGATTCTTTCACAAGGTGCGTGGGGGAACCATTTACCATCTCTTCCCCCAACATTTACATAGAGCAATCATATTAAAAGAAAGTCCCAAATTCTTCTTTCCAGAAGTCCAATAAACTCCCTTATGCCTTCAAAATTCCCTGGCTGACTGAACTTATCCAGCCTGAACTTATCCAGCCTGGAGCAGGAACAACAGGCCACTAAGGATCTATTCAACCCTCCAAGTCCACCTTTGTCCGTAGTGTGGTCGCTCTTACTGATATCTGTTGCAACTGGATGCTTGAAGGTCTAGACGATTTTCTGCTATCTTTTCCGTGATCACCAGTTTTTCATCTGCCCATTCCTCAATAGTAGCAGTGGTGAAATATCTGGCAAATTCATGTAACAGCTGAACATCTTACTTATCACATTAAGACTTTCAAACATGAGAAGTTTCCTCTGGTGTGATCACAACCAATAAAATAGAATGGAATGGAATGGAATGGAACGGAACGGAACGGAACGGAACAGAACAGAACAGAACAGAACAGAACAGAACAGAAATAGAATAGAATAGAATAGAATAGAATAGAATAGAATAGAATAGAATAGAATAGAATAGAATAGAATAGGTTTATTGGCCAAGTGTGTTTGGACACACAAGGAATTTGTCTTGGTGCAAATGCTCTCAGTGTACATAAAAGAAAAGATACATTCATCAAGAGTCAAGAACCATAAGGTACAACACTTAATAATAGTCATAAGGTACAATAAGCAATCAAATCATACTAGGAAACAGTCAATATAAATCGTAAGGATACAAGCGACAAAGTTACAGTCCTACTATCACAAGTGGGAGGGGATGGGTGATAAGGAGTGATGAGAAGATTAATAGTAATAGTAATGCAGACTTTATAAATAGTTGAACAGTGTTGAGGGAATTATTTGTTTAGCAGAGTGATGGCTTTCGGGGGGAAAATGTTCTTGTGTCTAGTTGTTCTGGTGTGCAGTCAGCGGGATCTCCCCCTTTCGACCCGCCCCCCTGCCCGGTTCCGGCGCCCGGCGCCCCCCGGTTCGCCCGCCAGGGGCGCCGCCTCTTTTTTAAAAAATCACCCCTTCGTGACATCATTTTGAGGCGCCGGTGGCTTGGTATGGCTCACCCGAAGCTCCTGACCGCGCCGCCATCTTTGCAAATGCTTTTCCAAAGAGGCGGGGCCCACACCAGCCCCGGTAGCGCCCGTCCCCCTGCTCTACACCATCATTTTGAGGGAAGGAGTTGAAACAGTTTATGTCCAGGATGTGAGGGGTCTGTAGATGTTTTCACAGCCCTCTTTTTGACTCCTTCAGTATACAGGTCCTTGATTGGAGGCAGGTTGATAGTAATTGTTTTTTTCTGCAGTCCTAATTACTCTCTGAAATCTGTGTCTGTCCTGTTGGGCTGCAGAACCAAACCAGACAGTTATAGAGGTGCAGATGACAGACTCAATAATTCCTCTGTAGAACTGTATCAGCAGCTTCTTGGGCAGTTTGAGCAAACAGTGCTGGATTTGACCAAGTCTTTTCCCTTTACCCTCCACTCTTTGTCCAATACTTTTGTCTTCATAAATTCAGGTACCATGGTTTTACTTATACTTTCACATATCCACTTCCCTTTCTCTCTTCCCTGATTAAGCACACTTGGACCCTCTCACTTCCATTAATACTTCTCTTGCCATTTTCCTGTCTTTTAAAAACAAAGCAGACAGATGCTAAACCCCAAAGCCAAGCCTGCTTTAATATTCCAATATCCCAGCAGCTAAATCACTAACCATAACCATTACGCCCCTCACTCAAAGAAATCTCACAAGAAATATCCTGAGATAGGGATATAGACAAATCCAGGGTAATAGTGATAATACACACAAAAAAGCCCAGAAATAAGATGATAATTACCTTCTTAACAGTGATAATTACAAAATGGGTGACATATTTTTTAACTGGTGAACTGATGAAAATATATCTCTATTCAATTAATGGGAAATAGCACAGAGCCTCTCTATGCATTCTTGCTGAGCTGTTTTTTGAATTAAGCTGGCCTTTGTCGTTTTCCTATGCTTAGATTTAACATCTTGCAAATAAGCATGTGGGCGTCATTTGGAATGCTTGTAATTTAGGCCAAGTTGTCTCCAGTAGCGCACAAGGCATTAATCCTAGCACTGGGTTGCACTGCACCAGATAGCAAGCAGAGACTCGGCTACTGGGTATTCCTCAGTACATCTGTCCCCCATCTTTCTTTGTAGAGGAGAATGGTTAGGTGAAGCATGAACCTGGCAGAACTGCTGGCCCTGATATCTCTGGAATACCTCTTAGAGAATTATGAATTTAGAGCTTCAATTAGAATGGACATGGTTCTCCAGAATGGTTCACTGACTCTGGTTCTTCACAGGGAAGATTCAGAGGGGGGCAACAGGGCAACCCAGTGACAGCATTCCACTCAACTTCAATTTCTCGATAGGCCCATCTCAAGATGTTCCTTGTGTCTATGCTGATTTATATTGTGACAGGAGCCAGATAATCAGCTTCATTGCTATTCAGAATAGAAAAGCAAGATACTTTGGAAGCTCTTGTAAGAAGCAAGGCTTCTTGCTCTGTAAAAATATAGTCCTGTGGAAATATTTGCTGACCCATTAGGTCTGATGAGAATTTAAAACCAATTAGATATAAATAGGTTGAATCTCCATGCAACTTCTCTGAAATGTTAAGCACAAAACGTACTCACAGCTAGTCTAGTTTTCTTTATTTTTAAAAAGCTAGTTTTGACTGTGGGTTACATATTTAAGTATGTGATCCTACTTAATATGTACACATATTTTATACAATGACATACAAGTGTTGTGGTAGCAAGTAATAGAGTTATTCTACGAACTGTAACATAATACCTAATAGTGTTATATTCAAAATAAAGGGAGAAATTGCTGTATTTCTTTATGCCAAAGCAACACTTTAAAATTAGTTACGTTATTTAAATTGTGCACTTAAAATTTCTAACAATATAAATTTAACATCCATCTACTATCTTTTCTGGTGAATATAAACTGTAGTTATAATCCTACATCCCACAAATTCTCTCAGCATCCAAGAAAGACACAACACTACTGTTGCATAAGAACTTTAAGCTCTTTTTATAGGTTGGAGCACTGTGTAGCTTGTAAAACTTAGATTGTGAAATGCAAACTATTTCACAGCACCATGTGCCTGCTATCAGAAAATTGCTTCAACAGCAAATGCACCGCTTATAAACATGCTTTGCTTTTCGCTCTCTAGATTAATTTCACTGTGTGACCCAAGCAAATTCTGTAGCTTTTTAGAGTGGAGTTGATAGATTGTATGGGTACATGTGGCCTCATTCATCCCAAGTGCAAACTCTGCATGATATGGCAACAGACGGATACATAATAGGGTTTTCCCCCCAAAGCAAATATGTAAAATAAGTTTGAATTCTGCGTAAGAGAGACAATATGGTTTATTTATAAGGTATGTAACAGCAGCTGCAGATTCAGTGACAAGAAAATTACCGTGTACTCTTTTGATTGACAATTTATGGAGCACTTAACTTTAAATTTATTTTCTACATATTTTTCATGTGAAATTTTGCATGGTACCTTGTACAGTATTGGATTTTTTTCATGTTTTTTCTCCCTATTTTAGTTAATACTAAAGTTGAAGATTCATAGTTGAAAAGAAATAGGGTAGAAAGTTTTAAAAACTAGCTAAGTAAACTTGTTCTTGTCCTAGTCTTATCAGTTGAAAGATGAGTGATCTTTACATTCTTTGCTGAAAGTTTATAGCAATGAGACTTTGCCCCAGTTGCCTAACACATCAAGCAAGCTGGTCAATGAGAATGCTCATAACACAACTAGACACCCCTATTATGATATGAGCTTTATCACCTGTTGCTCAAATTACAATGGTTCATTTAGTGACAATTCAGAGTTACAATAGCACTGAAAAATGAGACCTCTGACCATTTTTCATAGTTACAACCTTTGCAGCATCCCCATAATCATGTGATCAACTTTCAGATATTTGGCAACAGGTTCATATTTATGACCTCTGCCATGTCTCAGAGTTCAGGGTCATGTGATAACTTTTTGGGACCTTCTGACAAGCAAAGTCAATGGGGAAGCCAGATTCACTTAACAACCATGTTACTAACTTAACAACTACAGTGATTCACTTAACAAGTGTGGCAAGAAAGGTTGTAAAATGTGGTAAAATTCACTTAACAAATGTCTCACTTAGCAACATAAGTTTTGGGCTCAATTGTGATCATAAGTACAACCTGTACTTTTCTTGGAGACAACAAAATAGAAGTCATTCTCAGATTTTATCAACAAGACTTCTGAGATTTTTGCATTTAGGCTCATGTAAGTCCCATCCTGTAATATTGTTTCCATGTGGCTCTACAATGTGTGAACCAAATGCTTGTGCTTTTGTGCATATATATGAGCATAAGAGAGAGAGGACAACTTGGCATATTTTTATCTAATCTATTTTGAGTTGCTTGATACTCAGAAGCTGTGCTATTTTCAGTGATCTGAACCATCAGCTTCTCTTGCCTGATGTGTTGGGTTAAAGCTCGACTCATGTTTTTAACAAACTTGAGTGTAAATAACACTTAAACAGAACAGCAATGGATTTGATCTAAATGATAAATGGCTGATATGTGGCACTTCTACAAATGTAGTGAAGATAAAACTCAAAGCTTGATTCAAAATAAAGCCTATCTTAAAAACTAGCAAACAGCTTGTTATGAACAGGATGACGCTGCTGCTACCTAGCTATGGTTAAAGAAAAGGCAGATTTAAAGATTGTTCATTAAATACAATGATTTCTAACAAAAACATCACAGAGTGAATAAACCGAATTGTAATGGGAAATAAACTTAGCAAAAAGACTGCAAACTAGAATGAGAATGAATTTGAAGAATCACTTAGGCTGGATGTACACATTGTTGTTGTTGTTGTTAGTCGCTAAGTCATGTCTGACCCATTATGACCCCAAGAAAAACATTCCGGCAGGCCTTTCTGTCCTCTACCATCCCCCGGAGTCCATTTAAGTTCATGCTGACTGCTTCAGTGACTCCATCCATCCACCTCATTCTCTGTCATCCCCTTCTTTTTTTGCCCTCAATCGTTCCCACCATTAGGCTCTTCTCCAGCGAGTTCTTCCTTCTCATTAGGTGGCCAAAGTATTTGAGTTTCATCTTCAGGATCTGGCCTTCTAAAGAGCAGTCAGGGTTGATCTACTCTAGGACTGACCGGTTTGATCTCCTTGCAGTCCAAGGGATTCTCAGGAGTCTTCTCCAGCACCATAGTTCAAAGGCCTCAATTCTTTATGGTCCAACCTTCACAGTCCTACATTGCAACTGGGAAAACCATAGCCTTGACTATGTTCACTTTTGTTGGCAGGGTGATGTCTTTGCTTTTTAGTATGCTGTCTAGATTTGCAGCATACTGCAAATTAAGACCAATCTGTTTACACTAAAAACAGCTAGATTCTCATACTGCAGGACTGAGCAAAGCACATTTTCCTTTCGTATCACATATGAACCAAATGATGTCAAGCTCAGATGACAAGTCAGTTGGTCAGTTGCTGCTGCAAGCAACAGGTAGCCCCAAAGGTGCTTTTTCAGGAGACTTTCTAGTTTTTCTTTGAAGCTTCTTATCCAAAAAGATTCTTCAGCTCTGAAGAAGCTGAAGAAGCTTCTTGTATGAGAAGCAAAATGTCTTTAAAGAAAAACCAGAAACTCCAGTTGCTCTTGAAAAAGCACCTTTGGGACAAACATGACCTGGATGACTGAGAATCTCCATAGACATTAACCAACATTTTTCTGATTGATCCAAAAAAGTGGACCCTGCACCTCTGGGGGAAAAAACCCTAGTGCCCATCAAAGCTGTTCAAATAGTTCTACTTAAGTGAAACTGTTAACAAAAAACAATAAATAGCAAAGCATCAAATAATCAACTTCTAAAGCATTTATGACAAGACAGCTGCTGGTAAAATTTTTCCTGTGAGTGGAAGACAGACTTCAGTTATTCAACCTTTTTCCCCTCCCTCCCTCCCCCACTTTCTCTCTCAAAAAATAAGTGAAAATGAAATACTTTGGAGATAATTTCTGAATCTCTTGGAAGTATTCAAGAGAGTTTTGGAAGGGACCAGATTCAATTCTACTTTCAAGAGAATCCCACTTCATTTTGAAAAACACAAATTACCTTTAAAGTGAGAGATTCAACTGCATCCCTGCCCATCCCTACCTAAGAAGAAAGTTGGGCAAGAAAGAGGTGTAGGAAAATTCTCATCCCTCATTTTTAAAAAGATGTACTGCCAAATGATGGAAATAGTATACAACACCATTGTTGTTCTTTGCTAGTAATTACATGTTTTTTTATTCATGCTAATGTCAAGCAATAATGTGAGGTCAAATTAGGATAAGATTATACAACAGCACGGAAAAGGAACTTCATCAAGTAAACGTTCCTCATTTCCACCGAATGAGAGTAAAACATATGCAATCAACACACACATTATTGATGAAACATGTTTTGGCAGCTCCACCTTCTGCGTTAGCTTTGTTTTTGAAGAACTATCTATCATCACTGATACTACTACTCAGAGGTTCTTGGTGTGAATAATCTTGGGGTTAAGGCACTCATACTTTCCATTCCATCTTTGAATGTTTTATTTTTTATTTATTTATTTGATTTGCCAATTGTTTACAAGATAATAAGTATAAGTGTATACATAGTTGTGAATACATGAAATGGGTACATATAAGAAAAATAAAAGAAGAATAAGAGAAACAATAGGACAGGGACGGTAGGCACGTTGGTGCGCTTATGCACGCCCCCTACAGACCTCTTAGGAAAGGGGTGAGGTCAATAGTAGACAGTCTAAGGTTAAAGTTTTTGGGGTTTGGGGAAGAAACTACAGAGTCGGGTAGAGTATTCCAGACATTGACCACTCTATTGCTGAAGTCGTATTTCCTGCAATCAAGTTTGGTGCGGTTAACTTTGAGTTTGTATCTATTGTGTGCTCTTGTGTTGTTATGGTTGAAGCTGAAGTATTCATTGACAGGTAGGACATTGCAATGTATGATTTTATATACTATGCTTAAATCAGACCGAAGACGCGTAATTCAAGGTTTTCTAGTTCTAGAATTTCAAGTCTGGTGGCATAAGGTATTCTACAACGAGGTAGAGGAGTGGAGAACTCTTCTTGTGAAATATTTCTGGACTTTCTCAATTGTGCTAATATCAGATACGTAATGTGGGTTCCAGACTGATGAACTGTATTTGAGTATTGGTCTAGCAAATGTTTTGTATGCTCTGGTTAGTAGTGTGATATTACCAGAGAAAAAGCTACGTAGGATTAGGTTAACAACTCTTAATGCCTTTTTGGCTATGTAGTTGCAGTGGGCTCTAGCACTTAGATCATTAGAGGTGAGTATTCCAAGGTCCTTTACAGAGCTTGGGTCATCAACAAGATCTTGACTATTCAGCTTGTATGTAGATAGATCTGAGACCAAGTCACAAGAATCTTAAGATGCCCCAGTAGGAAAGCAACATAGGGACAGAGGCATCATGTCTTTCTCCCCTTTCTGTTAACATCTATACCTACTGGGATATCCCAGACTTTTAACTTGGTAGGAATGTCCCAAAGGTTAAAGAAAAAAAATGGAAGATTGATCTTTGTTTATTTTTTATCACCCTGCAACTTTCCATTTTAAATATCAGCTAAATTCAGGTAACCCACCTCATTGCCCATTGACTAATCTTCAATCATAATAAACTTAAATTTAAAATATTTATCACTTTCCTGGCAAGCATTCTAAAAAGCTCAGTTAGACATTCTAAAAAGAACAGTTTGATCTCATGTTGATCTACTAAATCTACTCATTCTCATGTGATTCTACTAACTTTTTGATTTTTATCTCATAGCTGACATGGTGCACAATTCTTGGGACTTTTTTCCTGTTTACAGTTCCACTTATACTTAATATGTGCTGATTTAGCTTGCTTAGTCAATGATGGATGTTGTGCTTAATCCAACTGAAGAAAGTGTCAGGCATCCAGTGTGGATTCGATTACATGTCAGCACGGTTCAAGTCTCAATCAAGAGAAATCACCCTTCACCCTGATGCTGCACCCTAGACTCCTGGGTTTGGTTTATTCTTTGCCTGACTGAAAACAGGTAATTTAGAAGTTCCATCTGACCTGTTTTTGTCTCAGCAAAGGCCAAGCATGGTGCAATATTCCAGGCAGTCTAATCTTATCATGGAAAACATTAAGTCAGTGGCCAGCTGCTCCCTGGGAGATGGGACTGAATGACCTTTATTAAATTATCATACCTGTGATCAGGCACCATCGGAAAGTCAGGAACGGAGCCAAGGCTGATTTCCTATAGATAGTCAGGCCTTGCCTGCTGCCAGAAAGAAGCTCACCCACTCCACATTGTCAAAAACTTTGCTGAAAGGCCGTCTTCAGAAGAAATAAAGGCTGCCTCTTTCACCTTTTATCAGCAAAGGCTAATTGAAAACAAAGAATATGTTGCATCTATTTTGTAGATGAAGATGCCTAAGAGGAATTGTACTTAGGAGTAAGGGTCATTCAACCAGTTGTGTTTACATCTGAATAAATACACGTAGGATTGCATTTTTCTAACTAAATTGATTTCCCCTATTTATGTGTAAAACGATGCTATAAATCTTCTCAATCCTACAGCAGAGGAACGCAAGATAAAACTATTCAATATTTATTTTAACACTGTTTCATATTATGTAAAATGCAAATTGTGTTGATACCTGTTGTGAATGGTAATGTAAATAATATAGCTTTACTGTATATGTGTGAAATACTGTAAATCCTGCATGATACCTGATCAGAATAAAAAAAATTAACTCAATGAACAGAATATTCTTAAAAACCTTTAAACAATACGTAATAGAAAGTTCACATCATATTGCTAAGCAAGGACAAAATAATCCAGTGGTCCATATTTTTGAAGAAACTGGGTGCAAATTCTGTAAAACTGAATGTAGAATTTCATATTTGCTTTTACACATCTTTGAAGAAGAGAAACTTTTAAGTTTTCATTCTACTATTGGGCACCACCCACTGGATCTTTGCAGAATTGTTAGGTTAGAATTTTATTCTTATAAACTTGAAATGTATTGGCAAAAAATGTTTTTGAGATTATCAGTATGCTGCTGGCCTTTGGTGTCAAAATATCAGTTATAAACAAACAGAACACTGAACAAGGTTGGAATGCTTAATCAATCATTAGGCTGAATTCTATTGCTAAATTTGAGTATCCCATGGCCTTTACTGGTATAGGATTTGTGAAGAATTCCAGAAACCATGCTTTGCAGACTTTACCAACTTTGTTTCCTTTGTATTTATGTGATGGTTCGTTCATTTTGTGTTTTTGCAGCCTTAATGAAAATGTTTTCCTTTTCAGGAGCCCCTTCTGAGTTGAAAATTGTAAGTAATCCCTTGCCATTTTAAGGTGTGTTACAAATGAAAAAGTATAGTATAGATCAAGGGTCTTCAAACGTGACAGCTTTAAGACTTGTGGACTTCAACTCCCAGAATTCCTGAGCTAACATGACTGGAGGAGGAATTTTGGGAGTTGAAATCCACAAGTCTTAAAGCTGTCACGTTTGAAGACCCCTGGTATAGACCCTAAAGCTAGGGTTGTCAGTGAAAAACAGCTTAAAAGTAAAAAATCTAATGGAAGTGCTAGCCAATTAATAAAAATAAAAAGGGACATCACTGTCTCCCTCAGCCCCAGTTTTCAAAAAATGATAGATTTGTCTTTTGCTCAGAACAATTATCCACTCCTGTGCTAAGCCATAATTTTTCATGATTAAACAAACATAATGGCCTGATCCACATGATATACTAAGCCAGGGCTATCAAATTCACGTTGTCACAGCATTGTCATGTGACATATCTGGACTTTTTCACCCTTTGCTCGCTGGGTGTGGGCATGGTCAGCACATGATGCATCCGGCCAGCGGTCTGGGAGATTCACAGCCCTATGCTAAGTGATACCCTATGATATATAAACCCTCATGTACTGCAGTCACAATTTCACTCAGGCAAAGGATGTTATGTGAGCCTAATTGTGTGGTTTGTATAATTAACCATTTGTACTAGTTGTGTTAGAGCAGGGGTCTTCAAACTTGACAGCTTTAAGACTTGTGGACTTCAACTCCCAGAATTCCTCCTCCAGTCATGTTAGCTCAGGACATCTAGGAGTTGAAGTCCACAAGTCTTAAACTTGCCAAGTTTGAAAACCCTTGTGTTAGAAGATAGCACATTGAACTTGGAGACTGAACAACCATTTATCTAGCATGTTATAGTGTTTCCTCCTTAAGCTGGAGGTTGGTCTAGAAGACCTCCAAGATCCCTTCCAACTCTGTTATTCTGTTAAGTTAACCTGAAAACCTGTGTTAATTCCACTCTTGCTTGAAAGAGTATTATTTCATCTTGCTTGAGTCATCTTGCTTGATCTCTAAATGTTTCTGCTAGGTGGTTCATTTTTGAGGTGTAGATTTACTGAAAGATAAACATGCATCTGGATTGCTTTTATACCTGGGACTGCTACAGCTACTACATGATCAATGGAAAGAAATTGTATCCCGATGATCTTATTACAGCTATCGGCAGCATTTGTGTTATGATCCTTTGATCATGAGCTGTTGGTCACAACTTCAGGCGGAACAGCTGTTTGCACAACTGCTATGGAAAGATACTCTTTACTAACAGGCAGGATGGCCTTCTCAACATAGATCAGTGGTGGTGTGTTACCCCTTACAGATGACTCTTATTTGAGCCCAGGGATTCTCCTTTGTTCCTGTTTGGTGAATAACAACAAAGGAAAATGAGATGCCGGATCACATAAATAAAAACAGCTCCTTCATTGCCTGAAACCTCCCCCATCATTAGATTTATGAGGCATCTGCCGCTTTGCTTAAAGTTAAGGAGTCATCATATTAATTCACTTGGTTAAGAATTTGCAAAATGTTCTATGCACAGAGTGTTCCAGGCAGGGATCAGGCAGCATTGAGCAGGTTTAACCCAATAGCAGTAGATGTGTTTGGTCGCTATATAGGGCCATTTATTTATTTTTAAATCAAATGTATATATTCCCCCCCTCCAACACCTCACCAGAGGCAATTCTGGATGACAAACAACAGCAAATTAAAAATAACAGATAGAAGCAAAAATATAAAATCCAGGTTTTTAGAAATATTACAAAGAAATACAAACCACAGGTGAGGGAAGATAAAAATGGCCACCTCCTCAGTGAGGAGGAGGAGCAAGTCTCTGGTTGTTTGCGAGCCCCATGACTGGGAACATAGCTGGATCTTAAAGGCTTTTTGGAATGTCAAAGGGAATGAAGCTGATCTAATTTTGGGGGCAGGGGTGTCAAACTCGTGGGCCATGGGCCGGATGCATCACTGGTCCTACCCCCTGTGCTAGCCCTGCCCCCACCCAGTTTAGTGAAGGGGGAAAGTCCTGGTACATCACATGACAATGCCGTGACAACACGAGTTTGACACCCCTGACCTAAGGTGAGTATCACAGTACAGAAGGCATGTTTTCTAGAACCTACCAAATTAAGGTCCTTAAGAGATGGTACTTGCAACATGCTAGCTCTGCTAGCTTTGATGGGGTGGGCTGGTGTAACTAGAGAGAGGCCAGATAACCTCAGATAATCCAGTTCTATGCCATATTTTATACATGGATCTGGAGCATATCTATGTCAACAGGGATATTATAGGATAGGAAGAGTAGGAGAAACAAATGGTTGGTGGCATATGGTAACAGGAAGGCAGAATGGATGCATGAAAGAAATGGGGAAACATAAGGAGGAAGAGAGGGGAATCTTACTAGTCTTGTTCCATTTTCCTCTGAAGGGTTCTTCAGATATACTTCCATCAAAACCAAGATCACCCTCAGAGATTCACCTTGAGTAGACCTGACTGAATTGTCCCATTGAATTTCTGAGATTCAGCGTGTTTGGTTTATATACAAACAAAGCCCATTTTTCATTCTGTGCATGTTCCTACTTAATATCATAATGATTTTGCATGAAACAATATCCACTTATCATACACTTTCCTATCAGGAAAGACATGAAGCTACAACATTCTTGCTTTGTTATCAGAAAGAAGAAAATACCTTCCTATATTTTATGTTGTTGTTTTTTGGGGTGGTAGGTGATTCATGCACTCAATTGGAGGAAGCATGACTCTCCAAAGTGGAGAATTTAAAAAACAAAACACCCAAAGCAGAGTGGATAATCTAAAGTAGTGCAACTGTCCCTTATGCTTTGGAGGTAAAGTGAAGCATCGTTTGTCCTGCTGAACTTGGATTCAGACAGATGGAAACTTTGCTTGTGCATCAGCACAATTTTTAGATATGTACTGGCTTTACAGTAAACTGCCGCTGATGGTATCATTCAAAGATGTGTAAAGCGCCAGCCCTCACAGTTATTTCTGGTCTGACAACAGTGTTTGTGGACATTGGAAGAAGAGACAGAGGAAGGCAGAGGCTGCATATCACAGATGCCACAGATTGACGATGAAATGCTTTGGCAGGACAAAGATTAAAAACTTGGCACCTGTCCGCTGCATATGAACCTCTCAGTTTCATACCCGCAGCTTAACATTCTAGAAGGCAATTAAACCGTTACTGATAAATTTCTCCCTCTTTCATATAACCTCAGATACAGAAGTCCATTAATGATACCTCTTTATGTAAAACTTGGTCTTTAGTCTTAGAAAATTTAAAAAAATGCCCCCAAAAGGGAAAAATCTGAAAAAAGTTCAGGAGAAACATTTCATTGTTTACAACTTTGCTTTACAAAGGAAAATTCAAGAGCAAAATCAAGAAAAACTGTAAAAAATATAATCTACTAAAAATACATGAAATCAAATAGTATTTGTAAATATATTTAAAACAGACAATTCAGTTTCTATATTTTTCACATGAATGTGAAAGACTCTGTATTAAGTGATAACATTTGTACGGTAAAAATTAAATGAACACAATAAAGGAGAGAAATGTTTTGGAAACCAAAACCCCCCCCAAACCCCCCCCCCCCCCTAACCCAATCCCAAGAGTTGCTCTTTCTTAAAGTCTCTTCGTGGATAGAGCCCCCTTTTAAAAAAAAAAAAAAAAAAAATTATTATAAAAAAAAAAAAAAAAAAATATTTTAAAAAAACTTTTTTTAATTCTAAAAAATAGATTTTGCAAATTATTGAGCTATATCATAACCCAACAAGTTATAACTTGACATAAAATTATGTGTTATTTCATGCAGTAAGATGATTTAAGCCCATGATCCTGACTCTAACAAAAGAATACTTACATTGTTATGCTAGCAAGACCCATTTAGAGTGTCAAAATGTAGGAGCATATGTATGTCTTGTGCTGCAAACAATACTGATGTAATATGGCATGTGAACAGAACTCCATATGTTCAAATGCATAGCCTTTTCCTATATGAGCTTGTGACATTTTTCTCTGGACAGATATCTGAAAAGTTGCTTTCCAATTAAACTGTATAATCATTATAATGTATAATCATTACTGCTGTAATGAGACATATATTTATGCAGGTCTATGGCTGAAGTAAAAAAAAAATGATTTGATTTGCAATTCTGTGGATACAAACTCATTAGCTACTCCATTTTGACATTTTGCAAATGGCACAAAGAGTAGTAAGGAAAAGATATTAGATGGATATAGGGGAAAATAACTAATTAGTTTACATCTCTCTGTATCTTTGTATCCTTGCAAATTATCCTTGTTTCTACTTATACATTGTTTCCTGTTCTTTAAACGTCTCGCTATAGTGAGTTGGAACTGCTGTAAATTCAGTTGGGTGTTTTTTGTAATTGCTAATCACAATCCAAATGATATGATATAAGATTAGTTGCCATTAAAGCATTTTGATTATTCTGACAATTTTGGGGATTGAGTTGGAAGGATCTAGAAATAAGAAAGGGCAATAGATATTGCTAGAGCTTCTCAGCTTGAAGACTAGCAAGCAACTAAAATTAGATAATTTCTTATGAGCAAATGCTTCGAAAGTTTGACTTTTTATAACAATTTCTCACCTCATCCAACTTCAGTCTATTCACCATTCTGTCATACATTTGTTCTGTGATTCAGTTTTCATTCAGTCTCTCAATATGACCAAACCACCTTAGTGTGCTCAATCAATTATGCATTCAGTTCAATTCATTCATTTAATGTGAGTCATATCTCTTGTTGTTTTCCTTCATATCAACTGAAGTATTCAGTGCATTTGTTTGTTTTCTCCTGACATACCCAACTCTCATTTACAAATAATAAAGACAGAGGCACATTTATATATACAGCTCCTTTTAATTTCATATAATTCAATCACGTATGGGTAAAGTTGTGATTAAATGGTATCAAAGCTTTGCACATAGAATCCCCAAGATGGCACTGTAGTTTTTAATACTTTCTTGTGATTTTTTTCTCTTTTTAAAGACTGCTTTTATGAATTGAATACCAAGAAAAAAAATAACAATGCCAAAAGTTATAAAGAAAAGAGAAAGAAAAAAAATAAAGAAACCCAAAACAGATAACAGCTAGTTTGCTGTAATGGTTAAAGGCACCATGCTAGAAACTGGGAGATTGTGAATTCTAATTTGCCATGAACATCTCAATGAATTATAGTCATATTTCATTATTATCCCAGCAGCTCATTTACATTGATAATGATTCATTCATATATATGATACATACATTCATGCATTCTTCTACGAACCCCCATATTTTCTTACGCTGAAGAGTAAGTTTTGAACTGTGAGTAGGATATTGAGAATCTGCTTTCTTTGTCCATTATTATTTCAATAATGCATTCCTGAGGAAAAAAAAAGAAAAGCATGCATGTCTCATGAGAATACTAATTTTAGTATTTATTTGTCAATCGC
This sequence comes from Notechis scutatus, assembly GCF_049901735.1. Taxonomy (NCBI): domain Eukaryota; kingdom Metazoa; phylum Chordata; class Lepidosauria; order Squamata; family Elapidae; genus Notechis; species Notechis scutatus. The sequence goes on along the minus strand of NC_142009.1, from coordinate 247,391,108 downwards.
TTACAAGATACAGGTATAAGAATAAATATAGTATTGAATACATGAGATAGATACTTATAAGAAAAATAAAAAAACAATAGGACAGGGACGGTAGGCACGATTGGTGCGCTTATGCACACCCCCTAATTTGCAGGACGTGTGTGTGTCTGCCACATGACTGTAGTAAGAAGAAAGGTACAAGGTTTCCACTTGGAAACCACTTCTGACCTTTCTACTTGAAAAAAATAAAAATGAAAATTTGATTTTGGGTTTTGACGATTAAATAGGTTGTTGGTATATTTAATGGGTAGTACTTCACACAAATAAAAAGTTGAGATTATAATTTTGTTATGTAATTTACTTACTTATAAATTACTACTTTTTTCCTTCTTCTCCTCCTCTCTTATTTCTTTTTCCTTTTCCCCTTACCATCTTCCCCATTGTTTTTATTTTCATTTGTATTTTATATTAAGAATTTTTAAATAACAATAGCAATAGCACTTAGACTTATATACCACTTTACAGTGCTTTACAGCTCTCCCTATTCAAACTTACAGCATTGAAAAAAGGGACTTATGACCATTTTTCACACTTATAACCATTGCAGCATCCCCATAGTCAGGTGATCAAAATTCAGATACTTGGCAACTGGTTCATACTTATGATGGTCCTGGAGTCCTGTGATCACTTTTGTGCAAAGTCAATGGGGAAGCCAGATTCACTTAACAGTTGTGTTACTCACTTAACAAATTCAGTGATTCACTTAACAACTATGACAAGAAAGGTCATAAAATGGGGTAAAATTCACTTTACAAATGTCTCACTTACCCACAGAAATGTTGGGCTCAAGTGTGGTCATAAGTCAAGGACTAACTGGTATATAGTAACACTTTTTAAGAAGTACCCATATATCATTTATATACTCACCATCAACCTCCCAAATAGGTCAGACTGGAAACACGACAAGATGAATCAATTCTATTTTATTGTAAGGATACATTTAACAGAATCTTACACATCTGACAGTACAAACTTCCAGTCTTTTCTTATTGCCATCTGATAAGTCAGGACAGATTCTTTTTAGGTTTCTTTCTCTGCCTGTTGTTTTTATTTTATCTGATCCTTCCTGCCCCTTGGCTACCAGTGTTCCAAGGTCATTCTCACATTCCTTCACACTCACAGGTAAGCCAATCCACGTATAATCAGACTCTTGGATTTTAAATCAAAATACCATAAAAATGTGCCATCAAATAAGTCTATTATTAAAAATTAAAACATTACATGGTTGGCTTCTGCCTACATTATCTGTCAATGAGAGTTGGGTATATCAGGGGAAAAGAGAAATAAAGGCAGTGGGAATGGACACTTCAGTCTGCATGGAGGAAAGCAACACGATTTTTGGTCTACATTAAATGGATAGTGAACGAATAAGAGTTGAATACAAAAGTGATTGACTAGTGATTAAAACAGTACATTGAGGTCTGGCCATATAGATGGAGAGAATGAATGAAGAATGAATTACAGAACAAATGTATGGCAAAAGAATGAGCAGACTGAAAAATAATTCTGAAAAAAAAATCATATTGGAAAAATTCACACTCTCAAAGTATTGTTCATAAGAAATTATTTAATTTCAGTTGCTTCCCAATCTTAAGAACTGTCAAGCTCTAGCAACACAACACATGCATTTTTCATGGCACAAAGTGCAGCCAAAGAAAGCTTTAGCAGAGTGGAGAGGAGGGCTATGAACCCAGCAGAAACCTCTTCAAAATAATTGCTATCTATATCCTAAGAATAATGTACCATTGCAACTTCAGAGCGACAGTGGTTCCTATTGATCCTATTGATCTTCCTTTGATCCTATGGTTAATAGTGTATTAATTCTTTCAAAGTCCAAACTTGGTAACCATATTCTCCAGAACCACAAGTTATGTATGCATATAAAATAGGTCAATATTGTAATGTAAAATATGTATTCATCCAACTGTTCTATTCATTTATTTATTTCTTCAAAGTATTAACAACATTTTATGAATAATTTATCCAGGATGGTTTATCCATGATTTTGAAATCATTACTCTTGTATTGTTATTTTAACAATTAAGCCAACTCTTGTAATTTATGGTACATTGGATCTTATAAACTGCAATTGGCTACTCCACTTGATCTTTGATACATTAATTTTCAGCTCCATATCCACACTTTATCATGCAACTTAACTTTCAGTTACAAATCTGTTTTTAAAATAGATTTCATGTCTTCAACAAAAAAAATACTCTGTACACATTTTGTCCTAAATGCATTAAACCACCAAGGGGATTTCATACTTCCTTGTAATATACCCCGATCAGTTAACCATTTGCGAAGTATTGCATTTGTTCTCATATATGCTTTATTTATTTTATTTATCAAAATTATATAGCTACCCATCTCATTAATGTGATTCTGGGCAGCGTGCAATAAAAGCAGAATAAAACACAGTTTAAATAACTATAAAATTATTATGATGGCTTTACTTCCATCATAAACTTCTTCTTGCACTTATCAATTAATTCTTCAAAAGCATGCATAACATTTTATAATTCAAGCCTATTCATTTTGATGGATCAAAAGGTATCCAATAACTTTCTCACATTTATTATTGCTAAGTTCTCCTGAAGATCTAAGTTCTTCACAATCTCTGACTGGCATGAAGACACATAGTACTTTCCATCCTTTGCTCATTGTTACTTCGCATACTCAGAATTCTTCTAAATTCCCATGTTGTTTTTACAGTCACTATTTTCTGCATTGTAGAGGATCAATAATCTTATTCTTCCAATTGTCAAACAGAAATATAATCTTAAAAAGCTGCCCAGGTCTTCCATAAACATTTCTATTTTAATGCTTGTCTAGTTATATCAGTTATACTTACAGTCTTATTTCCCCCCGCCCCCCAGTGAAATGCAATTATTGAATGGTTTTAATTCAGGTCGCACAGAACTATAGAACGGGAGGTGTCCTCAGGCTACCCTACTAAGAGGATCAAGTGGGAGATACATTTCCAATTATACATGAGATATCTACGTTCTTTTTGCACTTCATGAAAACTCTGAAGGATAAAAGTATGACCAGGAAGTTTTTAATATGGAATAACCAATCACAGAAAAACTATGTCATTCTCTTAATGTAATCCAGAAGGACAGTTCCTATTAGGGTATTCCGCCATTCTCGGTTATGATACTATCTATTAATAACATTTCTACCTCTCTATTTTTAACTTCAAAGATAAGAAATGAAGTGCCTGCCATCCCTCTGCTTTCACTGGCCTTACAGTGAGAGAGACATTAACAATGACAGTGTCATCAGTGAATTTTTGCTAATCCAGAGATCTGCATCAAGCATGACACTGCCTGATCATTACTTCCTGTTTACTTTGACTGTGGCAGTTTTTGGAAATGAAGTCAGAAGTTGTGCTGCGACTCTGTGGTCATTCTTCATTTATCTGGTGCCTCGGTCATTTTAATATATTTATCTGATGATTTATAAATACCCACTTGATATTCTAAGTCAGCAATGAGCTCTTTAAATGAGTACAAAGATTCAAACCCACAATAAAGGATTACAACATCCATGTAGAACAAAAAACCTAGATCCACACCCTCACATATTGGTCACAGTTCAACAGAAGTGCAGAACCAGACGGTAGGCACCAGCGTGCCTACCATCCCTATCCTATTGTTTCTTTCTTATTCGTATCCATTTCATGTATTCGTAACCATGCTTATACCTGTTATCTAATACTTGCTTAATAAATAAATAAATAAAATAAATAAATAAAATGTTTTGGTTATTTCAGGTATTGACTGAAACAAAATTGGGCAGAACTCTGGGAGATTTGCTGGGCAAGTAGGGAAAACTAGTATGTGCTGTTTCCCCACATCTCCAGGGACACGGTGGGCCAGAGACTTAATGATGCTGCATGTGCTGGGAAATTGCCAGCACTCTTGTGGTTTGAGTCCAGCTCCATGGGACAGAGTGAGCTCCCATCTCTTGTCCCTAGCTCCAACCCACCTAGCAGTTTGAAAGCATTGTTTGCAAGTAGATAGATAAGTACCCCCATTTTGTTGGTAGGAAACTGCTGGCTCCATTCTGCATGGGGAGTTGGATCTACCTGGATGTGATCAGCGGAAGAGCATGGAAGGAAGTCCCAGATGAGCTCCCTCTCAGAATGCTGCAGCCCAACCAGTGTGAAGCTAGTTTGCCCTCTTGTGGTGCACCGGTGCAACAAAGAGATTGGACTTCTACTGCATGCATAACATTGTAGCTTCCCTAGCCTTGAATGCCATATGCTAAATAAATAAATCCCTGCCTGAATGCCAACCCCATTTCCCAACACATTCTGTTCCTTCCCTTTTCTGCTCCATTCTGACACCTAAGCCCCAATACACATTTTCCCATGAGTTGTTCCTCCTTGATCTACCTGCATCTTCTTCCCTCCCTTCCCTCAGTTGCCCAAGTCCAACTGCAGAATAACCCACCCTTTCCGAACCTTCCAAATGTCCTCTCCTTCTGCCAATTAACCAGCCTGCATACCACCCCCTTTATCAGTGGTTCCCAGCATGGCATGTCCCATCACCTCACCAGCCTCTTGAATGTCTCCTGCTTTCTCGTGTTCATCTTTCCACTGACACTATACTACACAGCAGCACAGTTGGCCTTCCCAATTTTCCCAGTGTTTTTTCCCCTGTTGTATCCACTCAGTTGCCACACTAATGCCTATATGCACAATTGCCAAAGAATACCTTTAGTCCTGATTGTTCTTTATTCTTATCTTCTCCTAAAATGTTTCTGTCCAAAACCATATTGTAGTCCAGGTCTAATCAAAACAGCCCTGCCTTGTTTCCTATATAGACCAAAGCATTGAAACCATGCAACTTTCCGTTAGAGCATAGGTTATTCTAACCTAGTTGTTTGTGCATGGGAATGTATTTTCATTCATTCATTCAATCAATTCATTCCATTTATACAGATCCCAAAGCAACGATTCTAGGCAGTAATAGGATTAAAATAAAAAACAGAATACAATATAAAATACAATAGTGTACTGTACTACTTTTGAAGTTTGAAGCTTGTTATCTTTTTTAAAAAAACCTAAAAGACTTTAAAGTTTTTATGTTTGAATGTAAACATACTATTCATGCTCTTGAAAGCATTTTAGCTTTTGATACACCGGCAGAGGTACTTTATGCCAAAAATATTTTAAGGAGTACTTCTAGCACATATGTTACAACAATCAGCTTTTAGTTTACATGATATTTCAGCACATACCTGCTACTTACAGTAGAAAGAAAGAATCTACTTATTTCTGAACCATGCCACTTGCTATGGCTCAGAATAGGGTGCAATGCTATATGCTAGAAATAAGGATTTGGGGAAAACTGCATTTTCAGTGGGATTAGCATAAGAACATGTGAGCATCAAAATATCACAGTGGGACTATAGCTTACGATATATCAAGAGAAAGGATAAAATACAGAGTTACATGGGTAGAAAATAGTACAGTATTTTCAGTATAATTTATAGATTTTTGTAGAAGTTCAGGTAAAAGTAGAACAAAAATGGGTCAACCAAACTTGTAAATACAATTCAACCAGTTCAATGAAAGCTAGTTAAAAAAAAACCACATTAATATAAGCTAATTACTAAACAGATTAAAAAAAGAGAAAAATGAAAGAGAAAATGAGTGTAATGTATAAAGTATAATAATATATAAAAACTCCATATTGCTAGAATGCAAAATTTTTAATAAGTTTTTTCTTTATTCGTGTCAGAAGCACCTTCCAATTATGAACAGTAATTGGAACATTGAATAATGAATGAATTGTTCATGAATACTGAACAAATAGATAAAAACAAAACACCACTTTTTGGTCTAGTAAGTTAATGCAAGATAATACAGATCAACTTTTAAGCAATGAATGAAATCTAGAGTATTATTCAATCTTTCTTTTCTATCAAATTTCCTTAAGAAGATTCCTTTAGAATGTTTAGAATCAGTTTAATTTTTCTGAGTGCACAGTAATTTTCTGCAATTCAGCCACAATATATCTAAGGTTCCTGACAGATAAAATCCATATCTGGAGATATAATTTAATCAATATTAAAAACTTCCTACCAAGAACATAGCTAGTCCTTGCTTAGCAGCCACTTGTTCAGCAATTGTTCAGTTATGATAGCTAACCGGTCCTTACCATTGCAGTTGTCAGTGATCACAATTCAGGTATTCGGCAACCAGCATACAATTATAAGCCACATCATCTTGCAGTCATGGGATTGCGACCGTCACAGCTGGCTTCTGATGAGCAAAGTCAATGGGGAAGCCAGCAAGAAGTTGCAAGTCGGGATCATGTTTGCACTTAAAAATTCACAATGATTTGTTTAATGACTGAAGCCATTACTGATATAAATTGTGCAGGGTCACATGATTTTTCACTTTATAACTGCATTGCAGTTATAAAGCAACAGAGTACCAGTCTAAATTATGGTCAGTAAGTGAAGACCACCTGTAATTCACCACAGATAGAGCCGAAGTGGCGCAGTGGTCAGAATGCAGTACTGCAGGTCTAACTCACTGCTCACTCCAGGAGTTCGTTCTTGAGTGGCTCAAGGTTGACTCAACCTTCCATCCTTCCGAGGTTGGTAAAATGAGAACCCATATTGTTGGAGGCAATATGCTGTAAACCACTTAGAGATGGCTAAAAAGCACTGTGAAGCGGTATATAAGTCTAAATAGCAATAGCACTTAAGGCTTATATACCACTTTATAGTGCTTTACAGCCCTCTCTAAGCAATTTACAGAGTCAGCATATTTGGGTCCTCATTTTACCCACCTCAGAAAGATGGAAGGCTGAGTCAACCTTGAGCCTGGTGAGATTTGAACTGCCAAATTGCAGCCAGCAGAAGTATCCTGCAATACTGCACTCTAACCACTGTGCCAGCTTGGCTGCTATTGCTATTGCTATAAATGCTATTGCTATAGCAATAAAGCCCAACTAATAAGGAATTAAGGAAATAGGGATGCATGCTTACATTGTGCTCATCCATCTGGTCCCCATCACTATCCAGATTGAGAAACAATGATGGCATATTCCCTACAGTATCAATTGGCATTCCCATTCAGTTTCCTCCTTTTCATCTGTGTCACTTACTCAACTGTGCATATCTGCATATATGCCCCACCTTACCTTATCATAAAAAATAAGTAGCACACTTCCAATACATTTCTAGCCTAGGTAAAGAATATATTTCCTTGAAGGAAGCAGACAGCTTTAAGTTGAATTTTGAACACTCCCCACTTCCTGGTATCCGGGTTTCCCTTCTTGCCAGTTGCAAAGATTAAATGGGAAGTGTTCTTTCTTGAAAATATTTGTACATTAGATGTAGGTATGCTACAATAGAGACATGTCTTTGAAAATCATATTCTTTATTCTTACTTCTACATAAGCACTCTTAGCTGTCCAAGCACAGTCTGTTCCAATATCAATAACTAATCATTGCAGTACGTTGACATGTATTTCTAGACATTTCCAATTCTAATGGCTCCCTCTGGACATGCATGAGTTTTGTAACTTCACTGTAAATAAAAAATATATAACAGGAAGAAAAATTAGAAAACATTCTGTGTGAAATCTGAACCAGCTATCAATTTAACAAGCCTTTGTGATTAGCAGAGATTATAGAGCTAGTCTGACCATTGTTGCCAAGTCTTGAGGCCACAAGAAAATAATTATTTCTTTTTTCCAAGAGAACATTCAAATTAGTCATCCTTGGAGCAGCAAGCTAATGTGTTTTCTCCTTTAAAAACAGAAATTCAGTGTTTTGTCTATGATAGTTGGGTGTCCTTCTTCCATTGGAAGAACAGATGAGAGTGTGAAGCAGAGGTGGTATTCAGTAGGTTCTGACCAGTTCTGGAGAACCGGTAGCGGAAATTTTGAATAGTTCTGAGAACCGGCAAATACTACCTCTCGCTGGCCCTGCTCCCATCTCTTCTCTGCTTCCTGAGTCCCAGCTGATCGGCTGGGTCTTCTTCTGTTGCCCTGCACAGGAGAACGGAGCTGGAAAGCAGATTAGTGGGGTGGGGAGGGAATGGGATTTTGAGTAACATTCCCCTGCCATGCTCACCAAGCCACATCTGCCAAACCATGCCATGCCCACCAAGCCATGCCATGCCCACCACAGAACAGGTAGTAAAAAATTTTGAATCCCACCACTGGTGGGAAGGTGTTCTAGGTCCATGCAGGTATCAAAATTTGTACATGTGTCACCAGAGAATACATTTATTTCAATTTTTCTCTAATGCCAGTGATAAAATAAAACTGATTCTGATTTTTATGATGTACACTGCTGATACTGAGGCATCTCTTTATCTTATTCCATCTCTCCTTAGCACTGGACATTACAAGTGCTTATTAATGATTTGTCCCACAGAATGAGAAGAGGAGGTTTAGTGATTAAGGCGCCAGGTAAGAAACTGGGGGACTGGGAATTTTAGTCCTGCCGTAGGCATGAAAACCAGCCAGGTGATCTTGGACCAGTCATTCTCTCTTTCAGCCCAACCCACCTCACAGGGTTGTTGCTGTAGGGAAAATAGGAGGAGGAAGGAGTATTGGCATACTTGCCACCTTGAGTTGTTTATAAATATAATAAAGGTGGGGTATAAATAAACACAAATAATTAAAGATGAGAGAATAATCTGTACTATGCAAAATAACTTGTGCTCATCAAAATGTATAACAGACATTCCTAATAGTAAAAATCAGTGTGAGTATTACAATTGGAATTTTCTCTATAAAAATTTGGATGCATAAAATGATTGCTTCTATATTTTGAATGATTTCAAACTCAGCTATCATCAAATTTCTTCCATATCTAAAAAAATCATCATGAAAAGAGTCACAATTTCCGATGTCCATACTCTAGCTGCCAGTTTTCCATGGTTTGGCAGCCAGATAATTGTTCTAAAAGAAGTTTAACATTTCTTTGCAGTACATAAGCAGCTCACAATTCTGAATTTAGACCGACCAGAGAGGAAAAAAGTGAACAAAAAATCTTCTTCAGGAATTTCACCTGATTTTGCAACTGGCTAGTGATGTAAAGCATGGAAATTAATTCTTTGGGGTCACTTGGAAGATACAGATTACAGAAAGATTGGTGCAAAACTTTCATAGTCTTACACATTAATGCTCAGCATAAAGAAAATGAACAAGATGAGTGTGAGCTCTTTAACTCAACAATCATATTTAATAGATAAAAAACAAAGACTTTGTGGGAAAACTCCCATGATTAGACTGTAATAGTGAAAAATGCAATTTTTTCAAAATACACAGAACCAATTCTTTAATTTCAGTTCCTGTTTCGTTTAATAAAATCCTAAGTATTTGAAAGCAGAACAGAGCCCCATGTCTGTTATTCACTTGATGTGTTATGCAAGAAGAGAGGTGCAAACTTTCCCTAACAAAAAATTCATTAAGTAAGGTGTGAGTTTGTGTGTGTGTGTGCGTGTGTGCCTACCTGTTATGGGCTGTGCAGCACTATTGTAAATTGCTATTAGTCCCTATTCACCTCAACCTGATGTCCTTTAAATGAGTTGGAGCAAAATTGTCATGCCCCTGGTGGAGACTGACTCTGAGGAAGAGGAGGAACAGCCAACAGGGAGTGGGAATGTGGCTCCAGAGGTGGAGGAGGAGGCTGGGGAAGGGCAGAGGCTGGCTGAGCAGTCAGAAAAGGATCCAGGCCCATCCCCTATCCATCCTACATCACGCAGGGAGGAGAGGATCAGGGAAAAGTGAGGTCTACTCAAGATCTTCTACTCTACATGATCTTCCTCATGGCTTGCAGGAGTCAATTTAGTGTTCAATTTGAAAGAGGTTATCTTTGTTGGCATTCTTCCCATGGACTTTTTTCGGTTATTTTCCTGGAGTTTATGATTAGTTATCTTGGTTTGCTTCGGAACTCTCATCAGTGCGGTTTGTTTTGGTTTTCTGTTTGCCTCATTAGTTACTTTTGTGATTTTAAACTGTGCCAAATAAAATAGTGAAGTTAAGTTGAAGGCCTTACTGGACTTTAATATATGTTTTGGGTTATGTTGAGACTACGGGTCATCACAAAAATTCTCTGCACCCCTTCTTTGCATATTTTAGCCTCCAGTGCCTTAATCCTCTTTGTTGCTCTTCTCTGCACTCTTTCTTTAATCTCAACATCTTTTTTACATCGTAGCAATAAAAACTGGATGCAGTATTCCAAGTATACTCTCATAAAGCAGTATTGCTCAAGTCTTAGGCCTTCAATGGTGGAATTCCTCTATACAGGTAGTCCTCAACATACAACAGTTCATTTAGTGACCATTTGAAGTTACAATGGCACTGAAAAAAGTGACTTATGACCATTTTTCACACTTAGGACCTTGGCAGCATCCTTATGGTCACGTGATTTACATTCAGATGCTTGACAATTGTCTCACATTTATGATGGTTGCAATGTCCCAGGGTCAAGCAGTCAACGGGGAACCAAATTCACTTAACAACCGTGTTACTAGTTTAACAACTGCAGTGATTGAAATGTGACAAGAAATATCATAAAATGAGCCAAAACCTACTTAACACATTCCTCACTTAGCAACATAAATGTTGGGTTCAATTCTGATCATAAGTTGAGGACTACTTGTATTTGCTCAATTAGGCGAGTACTTAACAAGAAGTTTCCTGCCCGAACCCTCCTTTAGGAGTGTTATTATTTAAAAAAAAAGTTAAAAATAACCAATGTCCTTAAATTATGTTTACACAGTCAGTCACATTAGCCTGTCACAAAGAAAAGAAGAAAAAAAAGCTAATAAGTGCATTCTGCCATAAGCTTCAGCAGTGCCTCGCTCTGCAAAAGACACTCTTTAAGGGTAGAACAGATCAAATGTTACTTTAAAAGTCCACATTCCTTTGAGAAAGCAGGACGACGCCTGTTCCAGAGTCGGATCGCATTCCAGCTCCTCTTGGAGAAAGACGCCGTCTCAAAAGTAAATCCAAAAGTAAAATCAGTGTTTGTCTGTTTGTTTTCGGACGAGAAAACGAGTCCTCCCCCGCCCCTCCCCGTCTTCTAATAAGCAACCCCAATTTTATACCACGGCAAGGGCACGTAGTTTTATCGCAGCGGAGATGGAACAATCTCGCAAGTCCGTCCAGCCGGCCTACAACTCATCGCAGATATTTTGGGTTGCAGCCCCACAAAGACCAACCTTCCGCTCCCGGGCAGCTAATTAAAGTGAGGAAGGGGTGGGGTGGGGTGGGGGAGAAGAGGTTGCGGAGGGGAGATGGGGGAAAGAGAGAGGTTTCGGAGGGAGGGGCTGTTTAATTAGCTCTTTCCTTCACCAGCGCCCCCTCCTAATCTCACCCACCCATTTCGTCCACTTTGCCCCGGGCAGCCGGTAGCCGCGAACGCGCGCGGGAGCTGCTGGTGCTGCTTTTTTTCTTTTTCTTTCAGGTTTGACGTGAGCTTCCCCGCAGGCTCTTTCCTCGTCCCCCCATCCCCACCCCCACCGTCCCCTCCCGAGGGCGGGTGACCCAGCCAGTCGGGGAAGAGAGGAGGAGGTGCGGAGGTGCCAACGCATCCCTCGCTCAGGCGCACCAGCGGCTGCAGACCGGCGAGGCAGGCCCAGGAGGAGCTTAGCGCGCCTTTTCCAGATCCAGGAACTGATCGGAGGGCGAAAAAAAAAAAAACACCCCCAAACCGGTTTTCTTCTAGGCTTTCTCTGGTGGGTAGGGCGATGGAAAGATGCTATTTAATTTACTCGTTTGTTACGCGTCTAAGCTATCGACCCGCGCGCTCGACGAACGTGTCCCCCGCCCCCTCAGAGTCTGCAGCGATGCCTGAGAGGAGTTAGAAGAGCGGTGTGGAGAGCTTTTGGTCTCGACTCTCCTCAGGGCTGGGATTGGGGGAAGCTTCCTCGAGGCTCAGATGGAGTGTATCTGGATTATAGTCTGCTCCTGTCTCCTTCTCGCCTTCCTCGGGAACCGGCCGGCTCGGTTCTTCGCGCGGCTTCATGCTGCTCTCGGATAGCTCCGCGCTTTGGAAGAGCCGGGAGCCTTCCGGCCGAGGGCGCGCGCCGCAAGATGCCTCTTTGCAAGATATCTGTGGAGGTTCTCAAGTCATCCGGGTCGCGGGTGTCTCAAAGGTGCTTCCCCCCCCCCACAAGAGGCGGCTGGATTCGGGTACCCCCTGCTCCCTTTGGGGAAGATGATTCGCTTTTCATGCGAGAAACTTCTTCAATTCTGACTGGATGGTGGGGGTGGAAAGATTTCGACCAGATCCCTGTAAAGGAGTACAGATGGTCCCCGACTTTCGACCGCAATTGAGGCCAGAATATATGTTGCTAAGGGAGAAATTTGTTGAAGTGAGTTTTGCCCCATTTTACGACTTTGGTGCAGTGGTTAGAGTGCAGTACTGCAGGCTACTTCTGCTGATCGCTGGCCGACTGCAATTTGGCAGTTCAAATCTCACCAGGCTCAAGGTTGACTCAGCCTTCCATCCTTCTGAGGTGGATAAAATGAGGACCCGGATTTTTTTGGGGGGGCGGCTTATGCTGACTTAGAGAGGGTTGTAAAGCACTATAAAGTGATATATAAGTCTAAGTGCCATTGCTATTTTCTTGTCACATTTGTTAAGTGACTCAGTCACTGCAGTTGTTAAACTAGTAACCCGGTTGTTAAGTGAATTTGGTTTCCCCATTGACTTTGCTTGTCAGAAGGTCACAAAAGGGGATCATGTGACCCCAGGACACTGCAACTGTCATAAATACGAACCCGTTGTCAAGCATTTGTACGTAGATCAAGTGACCATGGGGGATGCTGCAAAGGTTGTTAAATATGAAAAATGATCATAATGCACTTTTTTTCCAGTGCCGTTGTAATTTTGTACGGTCGCTAAATGAACTGTTGTAAGTCAAGGACTATCTGTACAAGTCCTTCCATTTCTCCCCCTCACCCAACCCCATCCAATCAGAACTGAAGAAGTTTTTTAGATGAGAAGAGAAATGTCTTCCTCAAAGGAAAAAACGAAGTCCAGTTGCCTTTTGAAAAAAGCACCTTTGAGACCTTTTTGTAAGAGTGGCTGGACCATTAATTTTCTGCCTGCTTGGGAGGTGTGTTGTAATGGTTAAAGAGGCCATTGTTACAACCTCAGTGCAACTGGGGCGGAGAGCTGTTCCCTGAACTTTGAGCCTTTTCGCCTTACACTTTCTATGGCTGCTCTTTTCAAAAATGATTTTATTGATGTAGTAATGAAGCGCTGACTTTAGCGCTGACTAGAATTTTAGTCCCATCTTAGGCATGAAAGCCAGGTGATGATTCTGGCCAGACCCTGAATTGCTTGTTGGTCCTTGAATCCAATCATTATCATATATTTTGGATATTCCAAAACTTTGGTACTGAGATGGAAACCAGGATTGATTCTCAGGACAAATCAAATCCTTCACTTGTGGGTCAGAATACGTTAGACTCAACTATGAATTAAATTTGCCATATATATGGAGAATGGTTGTATGGGGGAATTGTCCACAGGAAGACAATGGTTCTTGAGCTAGAAATGTGACTAACATGGATTCAAAGACAGATACATTTAGAAAATTTTGTAATTGCCCTGATTGGAAAGGTTACATTATTTCCTTTGTAGCCAATTCTACATATTGTTACTTTCATGGAAATAGAAATTGGAGAATATCCATGTATAAGAAAATCTACGGTGCATATAGGATAGGGCAGTATCTCTGCCCTTTCTGTCTTCATTTAGCAACTAAGATGCTAAACAAAATGTAAGTAGGCAGTAAAACTGTAGAGGAACATTTCTAAGCATTTATAATTAAAAAAGAACATTTGGTACATCTTAAATACTTAAATACAGTTCAGTTGTCCTTTATATTTGTGGATCAGACCCTGGAGCCTTATGCCATGGTAGCTACTCATTTCCTCAAAGAGTGAATTTGTTCTTATGTAGCCAAAAGGGCACCATTCACTCAAAGTTGGTTAGATTTTATCTCAAAAAGGTACTTCATATTGTAGAGATGATGTAGTTCTCCTGTAGTTCACATCATTTCCACCCCAAAATCCCTTTGGCAATTCTACTGGCACGTGTGCAAATATATGCTGAAACCTCTTCTAGTTAATGGAAGTCAGAAGCTTGGGGAAATCAAACAAGATGCTTTGTTGTTAGAAGAAGGGTTGCATACAGATAGTCCTCATTAATTTTTCTTACTGGCCTGTCCACCTGGGTTCCTTTTGGACAGACTCTAGTACACTAGCAATTACAGTGGAGCCTGGCAACTCAGTTGTTAAGCAAAGCAGTTGCCAAATGAAAAACTGCAAATGTGTTTATGATCTTATTATTTAGCTTTCCTTTGTTTGCGGACCTGCAAGGCAAGGACTGGTCATCAAGTTTCATTTTCATCACTTCTGAAATTCTGGAGAGTCATTAAACGAGCCAGTCACTAAACAAGGAGTACCTGCAGGTGTTGCTTCATGCAACAACTTTAAAACTCTACTACGGTATCCATGCAAAGGGATGGTATTATAATATGGCTTGGTTTGCAGAAATCATCAAAAGGATTGGGGGAGGCAAGAACCTATAGGGCAACTATCCTCCAAAATAACTTAATGTTGAATGGCAAGCCCAATGGTAGATATTATATCTATCCAGGTGTGAGAAAAGAGGGATGGGAAAGTGAAAAGAAATTTGAGTGCTTTGTCGCAGCTGGAATTCTGAAAAGAAAATTTCAGTCCTCCAGCATTTTTGAAGGTTACTGTTAATGTAATGAGTAGAAGATCCAGCTTTTGGAAGAAAATAATATTCTTAGAACTTGAATGAGTCATCTTCTTGGCTTTCAGTTTCGATCATCTAATATCAGTAATGAGGATTTGGAAGTTCATTTAAGACATTTTCTCCCTGGGAAAAAAAAAGATTGACTTTTTTTTTTTGTTTCTGGTGTTTGCCTGTAGGAGAATCATTACAGCAGTTCTGAGGATGTTTCTGCTTGGCTTGCTCTTCTTGCCGGCTCTTCTGGGCATGGTCTTTTCAGCCCCTGCTTCAGACAGTAAGAAAAAGGAGCAACCCCAGGAGATACTGCTAAGCTTTCCAAAGGATGAAACTAGCCTGAATGAAATGCTCCAGGAAGTTGAGGAGTTGATGGAGGATACTCAGTACAAGCTGACCAATGCAGTCAGAGAGGTAAGACTTTTGTCTGGAGAGTTGGAATAAGAATTTAATGTTTAAAGCTGATAGAGAAATCTCACTACAGTATGCTTTATAAGCTCAGGGTTTTAGATGAACAACAGCAAGATTAAAATATAACATATCTATGCTGCTGAAATGACTACCATTTTAATTGAATACTTGAAGAAAAGGTATGTATCTGTCTGTGTAATGAGAATAATGACGTGTAATAAAATGGTGGAGAATCTACCTGCTCAACCTAATAGGTTAATTTGGGTGACTTGCCCTAGACAATTGGCAACAGAGAGTGTGAAACATTAAGGGTGTGAATATTTTATTTAAGTATCACCAGTATCAGCAACTATTTTTATGTTTGTCAAAAGACTTAAGTGTCAAAGGCAAAGAGGGTAGGGAAAATGAGGCAGAATAAAAAGAGTATCTGTAACTGTAAAATGCATGCCAAAGAATTGATTTATCCATCATATTTATGTAGAAATTTACTTGCAAATCCCTTACAAAGAAGACATTAATTTTTGTCCCTCATTCATACAGTAGGCCTGCAATCTTGTCTTATCTATGTTTTTATTTTATATGAAAGGGAAAAAAATAACTTTCAGCTTATTTTTCATTTTTCTTCCCCTGGAATCATGCATATATTTTCAGACTGGTAACATTAAGGTGGAGTATAGGTTGATCTTGTTTCTCATCCTGATTAAGTGTTTTCATGATGTGAAAAATTGATGTTGAGTTTTCAAGCATTTTTACGTATTGAATAATGGACACATCTAATTTGGCACATGTTCCTGTTGCTGATCTTCTAATGTTAAATCAGTAACTGCGTGGAAGGAAAACCATCTGCTTCATTAAATAGTACTGGCAGGTTTGTTGCTTTACAGACTAATTATGTATACATACACATGGAATTTTGGAAATGTCTTTGAGTTTCCCCCCCTTTTACCATATAAGAAATATTTATTGTCAAATATTTTGTATCTTATATATCTCCCACCAATATTCTGAATATTTCACAAATATTCTGAATGTGCCATTTTGGGAAAAAATGATTTGTTGGGTTGTTGTTTTTTGCCAACCTACAATTGACTATGGATGGACAGGACTGGAAGCCACACATCCTGGTTTACAAAGCACAGTGGTTTGTTCATATAATCTGCATCTAAATAAACTAAACTGACATAGCACAATGTGCACATCAAGCTAGTAAGTTTCCAACCCCATTTGATTTGATTTGGAGCTGTGTACATTTCATATTAGTCAAGTTTGGAAAAATAGGCTGCATACCAAACCCTCTTAGAAGAAGTAAATCCTTCTTCTAAATAGACACTTTATACAACAGTGTATTTTCTAGTTGTTGTTTAACTGTCTGTGTCTTTTTAAATGCTTGGTTTTTCTTTTTTTACTTCTGAATCCTAGACCTCTTATTCATCAGCACTGGGGGGGGAGGGGCTTAGCTCATGGTGTCCTTAAGCTGCTCCTCTCGGGTGCTCATGCCAGCTTCTCTTAGCCAGCTAAGAAAATTCTATCTGGAGTGAGATACTTGGGCAACAGCTTGCAAGGTATTCAGTCCAAACAGCAAGGTACCACATCCTCCTACTCTTCTATACCTTGGAATTAATTATTGGAGCCTTGCTACTAAGAAAATAACAGCTGAGGTATAAACTGAAGCAACAGCTTGAAATAGGCCCAGGGCTGGCTTCAGTGTGGCTTAGATATTACTGTTTTATTAAATTCATAGCAACCTACATTACCCACAAGATTCAATTAAACTTTTTATTTTTAGTAATTTTTGTATTAATTCAACAACTTGCCAACCAATTATTCTTATGCAACAATATTTTATGTAATTGTCCCTAATAATTAAGTCATTTCCTTGATGGCATAATACATGAATCTCAAAAATATGTTACAATTACAGCAAAATAATTTCTCATGATAGAAGTCATTCCTCGATTTTCTGGATTTTCTTATTTATTTGAAACTTCTTTATACCACATTTCATTTAAAAACAAACCAATTGATGTGGTTTTGAACAAACTCCAAACAATTCAAATACATTAAAAATAACTGCAAGCATATATTAAATTATTATATTAAACCTATAAAAAAAAGACAAAGAGAAAATAATAAAACCACTAGACCGAGTAAAACTTCAACAAGGCAGTAAGGCTCTAATGAAGCAATCAAAACGTTAAAAAGTTATGATATGTATGTAATTATTTACCAAGCACATCTAAACTATATTAAAGATACCAAAATATCTTTACAATCTCCAAGGCATGTCACAACTTTAGAGCACCTCTAATGTTTGGAAGTTGAAAGCTGAAAAATTTGACATGCCCTACTTGATGCTGGGAAAGAGATGAAGAGCTGGACCAGTAACAAGATGATTGAACTCAATTACAGGGACAATGAGTGCACCATTGAGAACTTGGAAGAACAGATTAGGGGTAGATCTTTGTGGAGAGGATCTCTCTATATGGCCTCTAGATGTCAAAAGTCAAATACAATGACATATAAATTGAGGAAGTTAAAATGTCACACAGCACTAAAACATTATTCAAAAGACCAAAAAACCTATATGTTCTTTTGCTTGACACTGAAAAGACCATAAAGATAGTTCTAGGCTTAACCTGCTTGGGAATGGTATTCCTTAAAAGCAGTAGGGGTTTATAGGTTAAAACCAACACCTTGCCTTGGGATTGAAACCAGCCTGGGAAGCAGCGAAGATCACATAGAAATTGCCAGGAGCATTTATACTGGTTCCAGACAATATTGTAGCCTAAACAGAATAGCCATGGATATCATGATATCAGTATTCCAATATCTAATTGGCTGCCATAAAGAAGACTGGTTTCAACCTATTCTCTAAAGCAGGGGTATCAAACTTGATTTCATTGAGGGTCACATCAGAGTTGTGTTTGACCTTGGGGGGCTGGGGTGGGCATGGCCAGGGTGACATCATGTGTCGGGGGATGCCTGTGGTGGCCTGAGCACTTTGCCAGTGAAAACAGGCTCTTGAGCTCTGTTTTCGGCTGGGACAACCTCCTGCAACCCTCTGCCAGTGAAAACTGAGCTGGTAGAGGCACTGCAGGCCGGGTCCTTTACTATTTCCAGGGCGGCCCCGTGGGCCAGATCTAATCACCCTGCGGGCAGGATCCAGCCCCGGGGCCATGAGTTTGACACCCCTGCTCTAAAGCATCTGAAGGCAGAACAAGAAGCAATGGATGGATACTAATCAAGGGGAGCCACCAACCTAGAGCTAAGGAGAAATTTCTTGAACGTCAGAACAATTAATCAGTGGAACAATGTGCCTCCGGAACACGGGTGGGATTAAACTGCTGTTACTACTGGTTCACTACGTGTGCATGTACAGCATTTGCAAAAAAATATATATATATCAGCTGTGTCGCCCGGACAGCTGACAACGGGTGCGCAGCATTTGAAAACCCTCTTCTTTCCTGCTTTTTCAACCTCAACTATGCCACGCAAAGCAGCTGAGGTTGAAAAAGCAGGAAATAAAGGACAGCCAAGAGCCTGGGCGAACCAGTTCAGGGACCGCTACTCTTCAGAGCTACTGGTACTATAGAACTGGGCCGAACCAGTAGCATCCCACCCCTGCTCCTGAAGCTCTGGAACACTGGAGGTTTTTAAGAAGAGATTGGACAACCATTTGTCTGTAATGGTTTAGGGTTTCCTGCTTGAGCAAGGGGTTGGACTAGAAGACCTCCAAGGTCCCTTCCAATTCTGTTATTCTGTTATTTGTTTCTCTAGAAATCAGCTAGAGGTGATGTTGCTTAAATATCTGCCTTGGACATGTCAGCCCCTACTAACTTGTGTACAATTTATGATACTTGGGTAGGAAACTCATTCTTTTCTGTTCGGTTTTTGAATGTCATGATGTATGCTTCCGTCCTCTTCCCTGCTGCTTCCCTGGCTTGTTTGTTCATTCTTCATTGTGAATGATCTATCTGCCAATCAGCTTGACTGTTTATATCTGGGCTTCTAACAAGAAGTATTTGTTCTGATGATCCTGAATCTCAAAGCAGATTTGTATCTGTTATCCATTTTCTTTTTCCCTGCCCTCGCCTTGGCCACACCCTGGGGAAAAATACTTTCATGATTTTGAAAAGCATCACGTTTTAGGGAATGGAGACAAGACAAAACAAGATCCTGCTGTGTAAAATCAACTTTTTTTGAAGAATAATTTGTTCATGGATTTATTATTCTCTCTCTCCTCACATACTCATTTATTCTGACCAAAAAGGCTGCTAAGTCTGTCTTCAGTACTCCTAATATTCTTGGTGTAGCCCAGCTTTTGTTTACATAGTTGAAAGTGATTCAGCTGCTTCAAATCTGCTTTCCTGACAGGCTGAAAAAAATGTTCTTGTGTTTTCCTTTGTTCTGAGATCTAGTACTGTACTTTGTACTTTCACAGTTGAGTCTTCTGCCTAATTTTCTGTTTTCCAAGTATATGTTGTGCTTGACCTGCAATTTGCCTCTGGGTCTAGAATCAAGGCTTGGGTTTGGTGGACCGTGAGTGCTGTTGACTAAGAGCAGAGTTTCCTCGCATCTGTAAATGGAAACAGTAGCTTCATCTGGGATGAAGCAAAGACAGCTTCCTATCAGAAGACCTGTCTAGGCACGATGGTGCCAGCACTTTGTTTTAGAGATTAAGCATAGCCTGTTTATAAACATTCTTGTGTTTCTCTGGGACACAGCCAGTCTTGGTGTGATTCTGCTTCTGATTTCTGTCACCAGCACATTGTGCAACTCAGACAAATGTCACTGGAATCAATGTACTCCCTTTCCATTTGATGTGCTGAGAATTTTTAATTGCTGTAGAAAGCTAGAATTGCATTGATCTTCTCCCACCTTCCATTCTGCCTTAAGATAAGCAGCAACAGGATAGACTTATAATAAAGAGGGTCTCTGTATTGATACAGGCATTCATTCTCACTAAAACATACATTGAAACATAATGGTTTGATTTAAACTTCTGGAAATTATACTTATACTAATTAATTATTATGCTACTCCTGTTCACATGAACTGGGCTTATAGTTTTGTGTCAGTGCATAATCTCATGTTTTGATTCTTAGAGACCAATGATGGTTAACCTTTTCGTTGTCACATGCCAAAAGCGTGCATTTTGGTGTGCGTGTGCATGCGTGTGTGCTTTCACCCATAATGCAATACATGTGCGTACTCCCACCCCCCCTGCACATGCATGCATGACCCCCTGTGCTCCCCCACCCCCTGCACATGAGCACGTGTCTCCCACATGCACCCTTCCCTCCCGCACGTGTGGCAGATACCCAACAATCAGCTGGCTGGCGGGAGGTGCGCACGCATGCGCAGTGGAACTGTGCTGAGGCGACGGCTCACATGCCAGCAGAGATGGCTCTGCGTGCCACTTCCGGCATGCGTGCCATAGGTTCGCCATCACGGTTATAGACCAAGCAATGTTCAAGTATTGTAGCTGAATTAATGGTGCAAGCAAGTCCAACTTTTTATTTTGCTCACAGTTTTCAGCCTTGTGCCTAGTATTTTTGTTTGACTCTATTGTAAAATGAAAGTGAAAACTGACTGCCTAACAGCCTTAAAATGACTTGCCCGTTGCTTGTCATAAGAATGTGCTGTGGGATAAGCTCAACATTGAAAATGAACACTGCAGTTAGGGAAAGATGGGACAGTTCTCTTACTAATAGTTTGACTGGTATTTGGCAGAATGATCTATGCTGCCAATAAGACCAACTTGCCTAGAGTGTGCCATTTGTATTCAGATTGATCCCTAATTTTATGACAATCTTGTTTCCCCTTCCTAAGAATTCTATTCCTCTGTGATTGGTTAAATGGTAAATCTTTACCTGTGAGTACAGTGAGAATTAAAAATTGTGGTAATTTATTTATTTGCAAAATTTTAAAATGATTCCTGATAGATAGGTTAGTTCACAGTGAAAAAACAATTTCCCCCCAATCTCTTGAAAAGAGATATGAGCAAATAGGATATGCCAGTTCTCCTTATTGGAGATGGTCATGGACATACCTAGAAGCCAAGCCATGAAGGGCTTTATAGATGAGTGTTTGGTAATAGATTAAAGATGGATAGTAAACTCCTTGGTTGACCAATCTGGCTGTGTTCCTGCCTCAGATAACTCAAAATAAGCAGCTTTTGAAGAATCATCAGATTTTCCCCAATGAAGAGCAGTTATTCCTGAATACTTTTAAGCAGCTCTTTTTTCTTGATTGGCTTTACTGTTTATTTGCTAAAGACAAACACGATATGTACATTTGCTCTTTTGGGTTAGGACAGGTGCCAAGATTTAAGAGAAGGTGTGGACTATTTTGTCCAAGAGATCAAATATCAAAATCATTGCTAGCTGTTCCTTTTCAAATATTGAATAAGATAACAACAATGACAAGAAAATAGGCGTGTTTGTAATCATTTGCCAAAGAAACATATTCTAGACTGTTCCTGTTTCTTAATATTTTTTTCTTTACTGTCTTTCACCAATAAAGATTTTATTTAACTCCATGTCGAATGTTTTTCCTCCTGTGATGAGAAGTATAAATTGCAGTATTTTTTAATTTTACCATGGTCATTATTGAAGTAATAATATAAATATGTTTTTCATATTTTTGAGTTTACACCAAATATCTACATGAAATAATGTTTTTGTTTATAATCCAGATACATATTAATTTCTGGAATAAAGGCTGGAGAGCAACTTTTGATTGTATCTATTCATATTCATAAGGATAACATAGCTGCGTAATTATACTAAATTGGTAATGTAGCCTCAGGAAATTGAAGTTTAATCAGGTAATTACCATGGCTGCAGCATAGACACTCAAGAGTAGTAGAGGAAGAATTGCAGTATCCAGAGAAAATAATTAGGAATAGAATCTTAAGAGAAAATTGTTTCTGGTTTGAAATTTGTTATTGCTGCCAACTTGTTCTTCCTTTCCAAAAATATCACCTTTCACCTTCAAAAGGATTTTCCATATCCTCTGCCACCAAAACTGCATAACAAACCTCTCTGTACTGGAAAATAAATATTCTGCAGTTTCAGACAAGGCAGACAGTACCACAAATAGTAAAGTTTTGAATGAACTTTGTGCATGTGTATATTGCTCTATAAATTTAACAACTTTGCATGGATAATGAAGTCAGTCACTTGTTCTATGCAAAGCTGAGTCTATCTGGAAATACATATTTACTGATGTAGATGTTTACATAGTATTTGTAACTGTAATCATAATCTTTCTAGATGGAAGCAGAGGAAGGAGGCTCTAAAAAGATAATGGGAATTGAATTTCAGAAGCTTCCTGCCAATTACCATAATGAATCCTACACAGATACAAAAGTTGGAAATAAAACTATACACAGACATCAAGAAATTGATAAGGTGAAATGTTTTCATTTTATGCATTTTTATATGTGCATATTTCCTTCAGTCTTCACTGATTTTCTTCAACTTAGTGTTCACCAGATGCATTAGTAGTATAATTTTCATAATTCACCCAATTGTAGCTTTTTAGAGATACGTTTGGTTTAAGAAGTTGCAGTTTGGAGTCTTATTTTATCATATACTCTGAAGCACTTTTTTGCCTTCAAATCTAAACTATTGCATAACTAATAAATTTTTGTGGCTTGGCCCTCCAGTTTCTGTTGAGATCTCTAGAAACTATTTTAAAGCAATTGTGGGCAACATTTTTTCAACTGACTGCATGCTTCCTACTTGCTGTCATAGTTCCTAAGGCTGTAGGAGAAAGGTTTAATAATGATGGTAGTGGGGATATTGTGGGCATTTTGACAAATTCTAAGAGCAAAAGTGAAATGTTTTCTGTCAGAGGCTTAATGTACTTTATTTTTTCTAAAAACAGCATAAAGTTGCACAGCTAAATCTTGGCCATTTTTCTCTCAAAATGTAGATTAGACATGTTGCATAGATTCTGCAGGCTGTTCTAAAAAAGCCTCTTCAGTTGAATCAGGCCACCACCTATAAGGGTTGACCAGCATCAAGCAGCACATCTGGAGGGCATTATTAACCGATTTTCAACAATATTAAACAAGTAAAACAGTCTTGGATTGTCACAGATCCTTCTCTACTGTAAAATCATAGAATGGTTTTATGATAAATTAGTTCTTTCTTTTCTTTTGCAAATAGTGCTTATGTTTGTAACTTCATTAACATGTAGCTCCTTCAGATTTTTTTATATATAATATTGTGTTTAGGGAACCTGGATGGGGTTCTGTAAGATACTAAGATTAAATCTCATTCCCCTGCCCCAAACCCAAATCCCACCAATTTCATGTTATAATTCAAAATTGTTTGTTTCATAATTATAAAATGATAGTTCTGTTCACAGATTTAAACAAAAAACAAAATAAAACCCAGCACTAGAACATTATTAAATGACAAAACCATTGCTTTACTGTGTACCTGTTTTGCTCTCTTAGGTAACGGATAACAAAACTGGATCTACTAGCTATTCTGAGACTATTATTACATCAATACAAGAAGACAGAAAGAGAAATCATGTAAGTAATTCTTGTTTTGAAAAATAACATATCAATAAATGAATAAAAGTTGTCAAAACCTATATGGCATGACTAAAACATAGGATTGTTTGACAGTCCATTATAATATGCATTATTCATAATTATGGTCTACTCTGGTGACTGTAATTTGTCACTGGTTGTCATGCATACATGCCAGGCATACTGTCATGTGTTTTAAAGTAATTATCACTAAATTCTCTAAATTATTGGGAAGTTTGGTGTTGCAGACTGAAGATACTCGGAGAGAAGATTGCAATGTAATTAATATTGATTTTAGCTTGCTTGTGGCTTTGATTTGGAAATTTCCTATTGTGTGGATAAGAAATCTTAATGCAAACATGAGTATTGCTTAAAGCAATGTGGAGTTATATTAATCTAATAACTTAATACAACACACAAATGTGATCAGAAATTAGATTTGTACCCCTTGCTTCAGATTACAAAATAACCAGTAAGCTTTCCTCTATGTTCCCTGATAAGCAGAGAAAATGTTGTAGAATAACCAAAAATGCAGCCCAGCAGTTGAACAAAAAAAAAGATAAAGTAATAAAATATAGAAATATTCTTCATGTTCTATATTTCAGGGAATGTAACATTGCAAGGATCTAAAAAGTCAACTTCTTATTTTTAACCAGAAGCTAAACAATTCAGGACAATTTTTTTTTAAAAAAAAAGCCTTCATTTTCATAGCTTTCCTTTTCTGAAAGGGATAGCACACAATTGGATGACAACCACTTAACATAGTTGTGTCTCACTTATGGAACTGCTTTGAATTAAGCATAGTTGATAGGAGACCAGGTTTTTATTGGTTTCTAGATTGTGACTATCATGTTTGTTTTGTCCATCCATCCATCCTTCCAGGATCAAGCCACAGTAATTGCACTTGTAATTTGATCATTACTAGCAACTATACTGCCACAGCAAGTGGCAACTTCTACCTGAGCTCAGATGATCTTAGGAACTAATAGAAATCAGCCCTGGTTAGCAGTTGAAGGGTGCCAAGAATTTTAGTGGGTTAGCCAATCTGGGAAGTTCTAGAAATCTTTTAGAAGAAGGCTGTGGTTAATCTTTTCTGTGGATGCCATCTCGAGGAGGTAAGCTTGATATTTAGGATATTTACATTTGTTTCTTTTAGTGAACACATTTTATTTTTATCCATGTATGTAGTTCTTAATACGTTTTGCAACAGTTTTGCGCCATGACCATTTTATGCTCATTACATAATTCATAGATTTCTCCATGGAGACTTGCTGAAACCCTACCTTTCTTTAAAAGATCTTGCAGCTAAAATACTTTTGATTCTTACATGAAACACAGCATATTTCCAAATATTCAAGACGGTGCAAAAAAATAAATAAATCAGAGTCAAGCAGAATGGGTCAAGCAGAATGAGTGGAAAATTTAACAGCTAGCAGCAGGAGACTTTTGGTCAAGAAGGAGCTGTTGCAAAGAATTAAAACTGACGTGATTGCTTTTCTCCTGTCTGAAGAGAGATTGCTATTGAGACTGACAGCATGAGTGTTGGCCGTAGAATTAAGTGCATCAGGAATATAGATCAGACTTTATGGGAGGAAGGAATTTGGAAATAACTATTACTTTGTGGCTGGATGTCTAGGAAAGCCCCAGATATTCAAACATGCCTAAATAAGGCTAATACAGGAGTAGAAGTTAAAAGGAGAGCCAGAAGTCTGCACAAGGGAGCCACTGTTCAGTAGGGTAAAGTCTTGTTCTATCCAGAACTGTTGGGGAGGTCAGTTCCGATACCACCACTTTGTCACAGGGATTGTCAAATGGAAACTTATTTGCACAGCCTGACTGAGTATGTTCATAGTAAGGATGCAGGAGGTGGGTGGAGGGCGTCCACCCTTTCATTTAATAAAATCCAAGAACACCTTAGGTCTGGCAAATCTATTATTTCCTTGGTTTGTCCTGAGGGTTCAGTCATTAGTTCAGTATGTGCAACAATAAATAGCTTTGAATTAATAACACCCACTTGTCTGAAAATGGTATTGGGTTTCCTGCTTGAGCAGGGGGTTGGACTAGAAGACCTCCAAGGTCCCTCCCAGCTCTATTCTATTCTAGAAATTGTTTCACTTGCTTGGCATAATTGGGAAGTTTAATCATTAAATGTGACCTTGTATTCTTCAGTGCTAGAGAAAACTGGTTTGCCTTCAGTACAATAAGTTACTGTGAAATGTATTTGCTAAGTGCAGGTAATTCTTAACATATGACCACAGTGGAACCTGGAATTTTGGTCTAAGTTGTTGCAATAATAAGTTAAGGCACCTTCTGATTGGACTTCATTCTAGGACCAGTTTTAAGATGGTCATAAAGCAAGACTTCACAGGTGTTACATAAATCACATGGTCGTTAAATCAATTTTCTGAATGGGCATGTTTTGCATTGCAAATTATAGTTATGTAACCACACTCTAAATGTGAGTCAGTTGCTTGGTGCCCAAAATGCGTTAGCAGTCGTAACTTTAAGGATGGGTTGTAAGTAGCTTTTTTAAAGGTCTATCTGTAACTTCGACCAGTTGTTAGGCTACCTGTATTTTGTACTTGATATCTGCATTGAAAAAGGTATCACAACCTGTTAGACCCCTTTGTATTGTTAGAATGTTTGATTTTATATGATTAAATAAATTAGTCCAGTACAGGGTTAGGCAATCAGTCAGGGGGAGCCATATACACAGACCAGTTTTTCTTGTTTTGATGTTAGTTGTGTGCTTCCTATGTATTTAGTCTGTAATCTGGGGCATATAATTTGAAAAAAACTCATAAAAATGATAATCTAAAGCACTTTTGCAACATTAGGACTAGTTGGACTGATGGAACTCTGCATGTAAACACTATATATACCACTCATGCCGGCAGAGGAGAGGCATGTTGGAGGTGGTTGACTGAACAGATCTCCCCCTTCCATTCCAGTTTTTCCCATGTGTCTTTGGCTGTAAGGTTTGATTTTAACATTTTATGTTTTAACTAAAATATAATTGTAAGCTGCCCAGAGTTACCCTATTGTAAGATGGTCAGCCAATACATTTTCTAAATAAAATAAAATAAATTCATTTTGGGAAATCACGATTGTTTTATTACTGTTTTTATATAATATACAATATTGTGACACTGCTATCCTAGGTGCTTTGGGAGCAAAAATGGATCTTTGGTTGCCTGCAGTTTTACTGAATAACCACACTTTTACTGAAGACTTGTTATTCTTCTTCTCAGGAGTGCATTATAGACGAAGACTGTGAAATTGGAAAATACTGTGCATTCTCTGATTTGGCGTACCACTGTCACATTTGCAAACCGCAACACGGAGTGAGCATTTCATTTTTATCCACTTTCTTTTTCTATCTATAAGTTGATAAGTTAGGGTTAAATTGTTAAAAGATTGAATATTGAGCTATGTTTGTTGCATTATGCTTATACATAATGTCTCATCTGAAGGCTCCAGGACTTGATGATTTTGTTCACAAAGCAGTTTCTAGAGTTGGAAAAGCGTGGATGAAATGGCTTCTGAACACATGCACTTTATTACCCATTTCTGTAAAATGTAAAATATGTTAAAAAAAAAAAACACCTTCTAGATCAGCGGTTCTCAAATATTTTGGCTGCAATATTTTATTTTATATTATTAAAAAATGATTGGGGACCCCAAAGATTTATGTGGATTATGCTTAATGATACTTTTTCTATTAGAAATTAAAGCTGAGAAGTTTTAAAATATTTTATTTATTTATTTATTTGACTTTGTGGTTTTCATGAAATGGTTTCCCCAGACCACAGTTTGAGTCCTTTTTGATTTTTTAGTTGAATTGGCCTAAAATTATGATTACTTTGGAATATGAGTCATGAAAATATCTTGTTAGTCTTATTGACAGTTATAAAACGTGTATACAAAATGTTCGAGAATTTATATAAGAATGATAGTTCAAATTGCAGTGAAATAGTTTGAAAAATATCTTGGAAGATATTTAATGACAGAGTAGGTAACCTAGGATCTAGAAGGGAAAACTCAATATTTCCTGTCACAACTACTACTCTTTGTTCTTGTTTGCTTGAAATTCTTCAAAAATAACTTGCTTTCCATTTTATGAACATGTTTTGTTTTCTTTTTTCCAAAAACAAATTGTCAGATAAAGGCTTGAATATTTTGCCTCTGTATCGCTGCACTAACATTGTGTCACTGCAAATTTCATCATGTGCTGTTCTAAAACAAGAACATTACAGGCATTTTTAAAATTTCCAGACTTTGAGATTTGACATGCATTGCTGTTACATCTGTTTGCCTGTAAATTTCATTTCCTTTTTTTAGGGTGGGAGGTCAGGAGAAAAAAACCAACAGGTTATGTCATACTAGACAGTGAAAGACACAGAGCTCCATTTTTCTAAACCTCACTGTAGATCTAAGTCTTAGATCAGATCATAATGCTTGCAATAAATTGTTCCTGTGGATGTTTTCTTATTTTTTTATTTTCTTATTTTTAAGCACTGTTCTCGGGATGTGGAGTGTTGCGGAGAACAGCTCTGTGTATGGGGTGAGTGCATGCAAGCTGTCTCAAAAGGAGAAAATGGAACAATTTGTGAAAATCAACATGACTGCAATCCAGGTTTGTGCTGTGCATTTACAAAAGGTCAGTCACTTTTATATTTTTAAAAAATTGTTCCTCTTGTTTCTTCTGGATAATTAACAGAACAAGTTACAATATCTGCATATATGAGTTTGTATTTCTGTTAAGATATTAAATGTTGTTAATATTTAAATACTCTGCATAAAAGAGAAATGGTCTAATGTAATATTCTTCACAAGTAAGCATCTTGTTTCAAATGAGCATGTTTTTATATCTTCTAACATTTCATTTCAATGAAGAACAGATTCCTTACAGAGAAACTGAGTGAATAAACAAAGAGAACTAGTGCATTTGCTTGGGGAGTTCAGCAGGGGAATTTAAGGGGGATTCCATAACAATCAAGACTTTGTGCTTAACCTGAGAAAAGGACAAGAACAAACAGTATACAGCTAGTA
The DNA here is from genome assembly GCF_049901735.1 of Notechis scutatus. NCBI lineage: Eukaryota > Metazoa > Chordata > Lepidosauria > Squamata > Elapidae > Notechis > Notechis scutatus. The sequence continues at coordinate 247,362,283 of NC_142009.1, read as the reverse complement.
GAAAGATTCTTAAGAAGTGAAGATGAATGGACTGAAATTCCATTTTGACCTGCATTGCTTATAGCATATTTTGCTGCCTGAAGAAAAACCTCCTGAAATATATTTGCATCAAATCGTGCTTGTTGCTTTCCTTGAAAATTGGATTGGTGAGTGACTATATTTCACTGGTAAAAATTTGAAGTGGATTTATCAGGTCAAAGAAAAGTTACACGGCAGAAATATATATCATGGAAGCATTTCTTCATTTTAAAAAAGCAGATAATCAAAGCTGCAAGTGCAATAAATGAAAGTAACAGGCAGAAGCAAGAGACATATGGTGTATTCTTCATTATTTGATGTCAGGAATGGTTTTCAGACCCTCATAGATGAAATAGGCTCTGAATGTTCAGAGGAAGAAAAAGGCAATAGAAAGAGAGGATCATAAATCTCCAAAGGATAGCTATGTCCTAAAAGAACATAAAGACAAGAGTTGTGATAGCTGGTGATTTACTATTGTAAGAAATTGTATGGCAACTGGGACCATTGGCTTGTGAAATTGGTGTCTGCCAGAGCAAGAATAAAGGCATAGATAGAATATTTTTGAGATCTTATCAAGTCTGGTGACAGTTATTTTTCCCTGCTGACAAATGTGAGGACAAGTGATACTGCAAAGAAAAAGGTACAACTACATTAGTCTAGAGTTCTTGGGAGAAAATTAGGATATTGACAGCTGCTTACCATCCTTCTAGTCCATTGAAGATGTCCAGAAAGAAACCCCAGTAAGCAGATTGTGTCAACAGCTAGTCTTTGCTTATTGATCACAATCGGGCCTGGAATTTTGGTTGAAAGTTGTTGCAGTCCTTAAGTAAGATATCCACACACCACTTCATTTAACAATCCCAGCTCCCTTGGTTGTGGTTGTTAAGCAACCACACGAATCATTAAGGAGATGGAGTGAAAGAGCTGCCTGCCAAAAGAGGTTCAGGTCTTTCTCTCCTGCACAGAAGGGAACCCCTTGCGTTGACAAGCTGAATGGGGATTGGATCTTTGGGATCAAAGTTTAGTTGGCCTAGAGCTGGCGTCCTCTCTCCATGCTCTGTGTGCAAAGAAGGACCAGGCTTTTAGCCAGGCTATTTGACAGCCTTCCAGAGTGATTTCGTCCTGTGCAGGGTGGAATCTCTCTGCTAAGCAGCTCTTTCCCTCTCAAAGAGAGCTGGCTGAAAAAGATCTGCCTGAAATCCAAGCAAAAAAAAAATCAAACTTGAGTTTTCAGGGTAGACCTTCTTCAGCCAACTCCAGGAACCAGTCAGATAGCTGTGGCTTACAACTTTGCCTACCAGAAGAAACAGACAAGGAAGATTGCAAATGGCAATCACATGATTACAGGACTCCTGGCAATCTATTGTACCTATGAAGGGTTGCCAAGCACTCAGATTGCAATCATGTGATAATGGTGTGTGTGTGTGTGTATATATATGTATGAGTGCTGCAACAATTGTAACTTTGGGCATGGATCATAAGTCTATTCAGTGCTGGTGATAATTTTTAATGGTCACTGAATAGATGGTCATTTAGCAAAGAGTTGTATTGCACGTTTGAATATCCATCCTTGCTAAGAAGTCTAAATGAATTAATTTGGCAATGTTATAAATCTGTCCAACCAAGGTGAACACATGTTGCAGATATTTCAAAGGGGAAGGAAGGAAAGAAGGAAGGAAGAAGAAACGGATTATAGTCAAACATAATCTTGGCCCTAAAAAACAACAACAAGCAGATGGAAATTCCTAAAGAAGGAAGAAAGCTTAGTGAAACTTGACAACAGAAAGAGGGTAGATCACAGAGCAAGTCACATAGGCTGGCATAGTGAAGCTGGTGTCAGTAAATGAAAACTCAGAGATTAGCAAAAGATTGTAAAAATAAAAAAAAGGCTTTGTGAGAAGACAATACTCATTGATTCCACTTATACCTCACATCATTCACATACAACTTAGCTTTAAAACCATGGGAAAGAGAATTGAACTCTGCGTAGCATGAGAACTCAGGTTGTGTTCAAGGTTGAATCCCTCTGTGGGTCTGAAGAAATTTCAAACAATAAACTGGTTGGCAATCAGCTGAGCCAATGAAAAGCAAAGGCTTTTATATTATGAGCACTTGTGGCCTTGTCAGCAGCAGTTGAGTCTGCCAAATGGGGAACAGCTGAGGCCACAGTAGACTCAGCTTACACAAGGCTCCAGTTGGGACCAATCAGAGTCACCCTTGCTGAGGGTGAGATGTTGTCCAACAACCTTCCAGTCCTGCTTAGCAACTGGGACCATCCACTGACAAGTGATAAAGAAAGGGATATTGAAGGGAAATAAAGAGCTCTAAGAAGTCCCTTGCTGTAGACCCCAAAGATTGGAAGAACCCTAGAATGTGTAGCCTTAATAATAGTAAACAGTAGCCATCTATTGTACATGCAAAGGAATAAGGCTAGAGAGAAGAAAAGAAATAAATACATAGATACTAGCATGGAGAAAGCCAACTTCTCTAAAAATCAGGTGCTTACTCCAATGGTGGCAACTGTGTAAGTACCACCCTTCAGGAAGGAAAGAGAACTCTCTTAGTCTAAAAGTTCAGGGGCAAGAACATCCTGAAGTAGGAGGCTAGTTATCTCCATCCAAATATCCAGTGGAATTAGGCAAGCTACCTGCAAGAGGTTATTCTGGTTAAGTTTCTCATCCTTCATGAATAGCAGTAAAGTTTAGCTTCTCAGTAAGAAATGTAGCCTGGGAAAACAGCCAAGAGTGAAATGGCCCAGATAGAGATGGTGCAAGTTTGGAATATTTCCCAGAAAGTTCATTCAAAGTGGAAACGGAAAGTTAAAAGCCTTCTTCGTGTCTTTATAACAACAGAGGAGAAAGAAAGTTTAACTTAGAACTGGTCTTGTGTATTGTCCGAATTTTTGTACCATCCTGAATCTCTGATAGGCTCATCTATTGTCAGAATAAAAGAAAAAGGATCGATAGATTAGCTGCTCAGCAAGAAAGGCAAAATATTAACAGGTTAACAAAGGAAAGATAGATCTAGTCAATTCTTATTTTGGTTCAGTTTTCTTCAATAAAAATTTTGTGTTCCACCAAACAATATGAAGGGCAGGAGGAAAGGAGAAAGATTAATAGAAATATGGTTAGGGAGTGCTTCTTCTGAATGAAGTCCATTCTTAGAAACCACATGAATTGCATCCTTGGTTACTGAAGGACTGACTAAGTGAAAATTCATATATTATCTTTGAGAAGGCCTGAAGAACTGATGAAAGGCCAGATAACCAAAGCAGAATATGTATGTCTATCATCAAAAAAGGGAAAAAGAATGATAAAACAAACTGCACATTGGTTAATCTGACATTGATGTCTGGGAAGAATCTAGAGGAGGTATAGAAATGGATCTATAAGCACTTTGTCAACCAGGTGGTAATTACCAGAAGTCGTCATCATGGATTTGTCAATAACATATCCTGCCAGATTAATCTTGTCACAATTTTGATATTTATTTCTGAAATAACTATCAGAAAACTGTAGGCATGTCTGGTGTTCAGCAAAGCATTTCATAGAGTCAGCTGTGGTATGCAAATTAGCAAGCTATTTAAACATGTAGTGGATGATTAAAAGGACAGTTAAGCGGATAGATGCTAACTTGAAAATTGTATAGGTAGTCCTCAGCTTATGGCCATAATGGAGCCTATTCTTTTTGGTTGCAAATTGTGATGACCATTATGACTGGATGGGAAGTAGGCCTTGTCCTATAGAATAGGGGTCCCCAATCCCTGGTCAGTGGACTGGTACTGGTCTGCAGCATGCCAGAAACAGGGCCATGCAAATAAATGATGCCCCATCTGCGGGATGCAAGCAGCATGTGAAACCACGTCCTCTCTGGTCAGTGGAAAAACCTCTCTCCATGGAACTGGTCCCTGGTGTCCAAAAGGTTGGGGGCCACTTCTATAGAATGTATCTCTTCCATATGCTGATAGTTTCTGCTGACCAACTTTAGGCTCCCATGTATGGCTTAATGGTCAGGTTGGGAGCAGGCAGGATGGCTGGGGGGAATATAGGGGCTACATCATCCCTGCAATTGAATCATAAGTGTGAATAAAGATTGGGGGCACTACAGTGGTCATAAACTTTGAAACCAGATGATAAGTATCTTTTGGGAAGTCTATTGTAACTTCAAACAGTCATTAAGCAACCAGTTGTAAGTCGAGGACTATCTGTATTCACTGAGTACTTACCACTGGATCATTATCAAACTGGACAGACATAGCAAATAAGTGCCATAAAGATCACCCTTGGATCCTTGATGCTTTGGTATGTTTATTAAGATTTAGATGAAGAGGTAATAAAAATGCTTATCCGATTTACAGATAATACTGAATTTGATGGGATAGTGAATACTATAGATGAATAAATTCAAAATGTTCCTAATAGCTTGGAGCAACATGTTATGAGGAACTGAATGAAAATTAACAGATGTAAGTCCAAAGTTCTTCCCTAATAAAACTTAAAAAGTGATTATACAGGAGGAGACCTATAAAAAAGATCTTGTATTAGTAGTTAATTGCAGATCTGAATATTAGTCAGCAGAGTAATGTAGCTGCAAATGTGACAAATGTAGCTGCAAATCCAAGTTTAGGTTGCACCAATAGAATAACTCTTCAAGTAGATGAAAGGAAAGTTATGGTCTTATTTTTACTCATTCCAGAGTGTGGGATACAGAATCTCACACTTTAAGTCACAGGGAGGCATTTTCCAATTTATTGCTAGAAAAACTTCCTAAGAGTGGGAATTTGATGAAGGAACACAGGCAGTGGTAGGTACTATTTCATTGGAATGTTCAAACAGAAGCTTAAAAGATTCCCGCACTGAGCAGGGATTGGATTTAATGGTTTAAATAGCAGCTTCCAATTCTCTGATTCAGTTAAATTTGTAACAGGAACATTATTGGTATATAAGGCTGCATGGCAGTTGTGAAGCTAAGTATGTGTATGTGTCAATGGCACATCAGGACAAGTTTTCCTTTGGGCTTCCTTGTTGTAACTACTATATTGTGTCTAGCTCAAGTAAATTCAACCCCTTTTTCTGAAATTAGTAATAGTTGGATAAAACATCTCCCATTAATTTGCGGTTATAACTTGTTATGGTGTAATTTTAAAAGTGATTTAATAAAGGAAAAAAGAAAATACCTTAACAGTACTCACACACGTAGACACACATACACACATAATCTTCCTTCATTGCAAAATGGAGGAAATTAGAAGCATACTTCTCCCAGTGCTTCAGGAGCAAGTCTTTAAGGATCATTATTATAGCTAAGAAATCCTTAAATAATGGCTTTAAATAATGATCCTTTCATAATACTGTTTTTGATGTTTAGCATTTTGGATAGAATGTTATTAGGGGAGATAACAAATACTAGTATTTGTTTTGAGTCATCTTGTAAGCCAGTTTGGAGAGACAGCTTGAGCCCTGAAGGGTGGCCCAAATTAAGTAACATGAATAATATAAATAATTCAACTTTTGCATGTAATAAAAATAAACAGACTTTTCAAATTTTCTCAACAGATCTTCTGTTCCCCATATGCAACCCCTTCCCTGGTGAGAGAGAACCTTGCCGTAATCCTTCAGATGAGCTTCTCAACCTAATTACTTGGGAGCTGCAACCAGATGGAGCTCTTGATCGGTGCCCATGTGCTCATGGGTTGATTTGTCAGAAGCAGAGGTACAATTTCAGATTAGATAGGATTAAACTCTCCTCAGAACTTCATTGGAAAATTAAGATCAGGCTAAATATTTCGGTTTCGAGGAACACACCAGTGCCTATTAAATTAGCATTACTGCACAAGTGTGTTGGAAGCTTGCAATCACGGCAAAGCAGAAATCAGACTAACTTCTTACTATCTGCAAATGTAAATATAAAACAATTTGAATGCTATAGGAAATTAATCAAGGTAAATTACTCAAAAGACAAGGTAAACGTTCATATGAAATAGTTATTTGAAATGTTTCCTTAAGGGTTTCAGTTCATAGCTCCTGACCAAAATCATTGTTTCCAACCACAAGAATTAAGGCTGCCTTAAATTTTGGAAGAATACAATGGACACACAAATGTGTAACTAGCAGTAATCAAGAGCAATTTTGTGTAGTTTGAGATAAGAGAAATTTTGTGTAGTTTGAGATAGAAGATAGAAGACATCTTGCCACTTTCTAAGGCTGCTGTGTATTTCAAGCAAAGTTTCCATTACTGTTGATTTTCAGGAGCATCATAATCATAAATACAAAATCAGGATGCATTGAAACTAAACACAAATACACTCTGGTTAAATACTAGTAGTTTCCAATGATGAGAGATGTAACCAGAGAAATAGGTTGCCTCATGTAGATTTTCAGAGGTTGGAGAGCCATCTGTACTAAAAGCTTTAGCTCAGGGATCCCCAACCTTTTTGATGCCGCGGCCCGGTACCGGTATCAGCTGGCGCCATGACCCGGTACCGGCATCAACTGGCGCCGCCATCTTTTTGACGAAAAAGTGCTTTTGGTGACCTCACGGAAGCACTTTTCGTCAAATATGCGGCGCGTTCGGTGAGCTTTTTCGGGTAGAAATGGCTTTCTACCGGAAAAGCTCACCGAAGCGTGGCGCCGCATCTTTTTGATGAAAAAGTGCTTCCAGTGAGCTTTCTACCGGAAAAGCTCACGGAAGCACTTTTACCAAAAAGATGGCGCGCCAGCAACCAGCGGCCGGTAAGACTTGTTCCGCGGACGGTGCACGGTCCGCGGACCGGCGGATTGGGGACCCTGCTTTAGCTGACTTAGCTGACTTACTTTTATGAGTCAGCAAAATGGGGAAAATAAAAGGAAAATACTCTTTTTCTATGAACATAGTCCTGAACCTGCTTAAATTGTTGTTATGTAACAGAGGTTCGCACATTTGTCACATTTGTATGGTCTGCATAATCCGATAGTGAAGGATGGTCAAAGTGGTTTAAGGGCTGCCACAATCCAATGTGATACTCAGGGTTCATTTTTTATTTTTGTGAACTAATCCATTTTTCTTGGTAAGGCTTTTCAGAATTGGTTTATCGCTGTCACCTTCTTCCTAGAACTGAGAGTGACTGACTGGCCAAGGTCACCTAGCTGGCTCCAACATGAGGCTAGAACTCACTCTCCTAGTTTCTAGTTATATGCCTTTAACGACTACACCAAACCAGCTTGCTTTGCTTAGGAACTATAAAAATATTTCATTGAAAGGTAGTCGATACCTGGTTCATCGTAGTTCAGGAATGTAGAAGCATTTTGTAACATGGGGATTAGCACTATTAGCCTGTTCCTGTAGTTACGTCTGTACTGAATACCCTTGGGGAACTGAGGGGGAGATGTACTGCATGATTTAGGCTGATAGATAGGCCTGGATTCATTTCATGATATGGCAGGCTGAAAGTAGTCCAGCAGGGAATTATTAATATTACTGAGTTACAAATCAGACTAAGGTTCATAGCCCTAAATTTTCAAACTGAGTCAAAGGTAGTGATTGCTAAGAGATGTAATTTTATTCTACTGGTATAAAATGCCTGAATATGCCATCAATCCCAGATGGAGGATCACTATTGTCACTTGCATCACTGTCCACAAAGGTCATAAAGATCAATCACATCATGTTCCTTGGAAGCATTAGTAGTGATGGGTAACCTTTTCAACACCAAGTGCTCAAAGCACGTGTGCAAACCCCCAAAATACCCTGTGTGTGCACCCCAGCCCTCTTGCATGTACCCTGCACCCCACACGTGTGTGTGTCACCTGGATGCGCCCCCCCCCACACATCCGCGGCAGAGACCCAAAGACCAGCTGGCCGATGGGAGGTGTGCACACATGTACGGCAGAGCTAAGCTGGGGCGACAGCTTGCGTACCCGCAGAGAAGGCTCTGCATGTGTGCCATAAGTTTGTCATCATGGCATTAGTATGTGACTTCCATGGCACTTTTAAATTAGTATAACTCCACTTGAAGGCCATAGCCGTTGATTGTAAAGAGGATTCCTTCTCTTAACATGGTTAATTCACTGTATTATTAGGTTTTCTATATTGCTCATTATGTTGTCTACAATGTTATTGTATCAATGTTATTTTATCAAGTTAAACTTCAAGAGTTATCTTCACATCTAATGTAGCGTGAATGAATTATTTACTGATGTAAAATAACTTCAAAACTTTCCTATGATTTAATTCCCGAGTTTGCTAGAGAACAAAACTTCCAAGAAACCAACATAATAGCCTGCATTACCTCATCCTGATGTCAACAGGTATCATGAAAATGCAGTTGAATCTCTGTTGATCCTAAGGAGTATGTAATGTGTGGGAACATGTAAAACAAGAATGTTTCAAGAAAAGAGGTGTTACAGAGACTGGAGAATTCTCCCTCCTCTCCTTCCTATGAAAAATGAGGCATGGCCTGTTATCCTGTGAGGTAAACAGATCAGTCTCTGAGTTGCTGCACTGAGATTTAATAAGGGCTATAATGAATGCTGTTTCCATTTTGGTAGCTCGTCATGCAACTCAGATTTTCAGTATGGGTTATTGTTTGCAGATATGGGTTGTCAAGGTAGGGATTGAGTGGGCCATGTAAGACTAAAAGCTGCCCAGTAAAAAAATAAAATAAAATGGAAATCCCCCAATTCGTCCTTTAGAGAGAAGCACATGGTCAGAATATTGTTAGACCCCCCACCCCTTAGTTACAAGAACCGAAGCAGAGCTTTTATTAAGTGGCTGGAAAGAATTCCAAAAGCCAAGATCTCTGTAGTGTTTTCCTTTCTGTTAAATCACAGCATAACCAGTCCAATTGTTAAGCCATGTTCAGGTTACATTGACATGTACTCATGATTAAAGGTTTGTGTCTAAACTGTAAAAAGAACATTTAAGGGACATAAAGCCAGTTTAAATGTTGTTAGAATGTTTAAATGTAGGTACATTGAAACATGTAATTTTTAACCATATACATATTTGTCCAACTAATACCAATATACAATGCTGAAACCTGGAATTTGTTTTTTCCAGTTATAGCAGCGACTCTCTTTGTGAATTATCACGGAACAAGACTCAAAGTGAGGACAAAAAACAACTACTAGCGGATGAATTATCCCTTCTGGATTTTGTAACTCAAGATATTCCTGGTGAATATGAAGAGAGACTGATGAAAGTGCAGAAAGAACTGGAAGATGGAGTGACTGATCCAGAAAACTTAGCTATGGCTAGTGACCTTTTTGGAGAGGAAATATAAGTCGAACAAGTTAATTGACCACACGTACACTATTATCGCTGTTTCAAGAGTTATTATACACACATGGTATACCTGCACCTCTTCTCTGCTGCATAGAAGTGCACTTAAGTCCACTTAAATAGATTAATGAAAATAGATTATTCTTCTAAAGCTCAAGCTAAATACTGTATAATGGGTAGAGATCTCTACCTTTTAAGTACTGTTTTGAGCTGGTTAAGAGTTAGGATTGAATTAATTTAAGTCAGGTGGTTTGAATTATGTATTTCCTGTATATATTGCTTCTTTAAAAGAGATTCCAGCTATTTTCTCCTTAAAAGCTCAATGATATTAAAGGATGCTATGTACTTTGTTACCAGAACCTATAGGAACTTGGTATATATGCATAGGATAACTGTTTTAGTTATATTGATTACACCGGATAGAAGTGGTAGCTTCACATCTTGGTTTGGAATGAACATTTCCTGAATGACAATATGGCTGAAATTGGATGGGTTGTACTGCAATAAAACTGAACACTCCTCATGGCAAGACATGTAAAACGTGTATCTACAGGTATTTATAAATAGCACTTAGACTTACATACCACTTCACAGTGCTTTACAGCCCTCTTAAGCGATTTAGTCAGCATATTGCCCCCAACAATATGGGCCCCATTAAGGATGAGTCAACCTTGAGCCCGTGAGGATTGAACCCCAGGCGCTCTCTTTCTCTCAACACGCACACATAAAAAGCTGATCATTTGAGTGTTTTAGGATGTATACCTTCTCCACAGTACAGCTCCAATCAGCCATAGCTACGTAGTTTCTTCAAATCCTCACAGTTCCATGAACAGGAAAATGCAATTATAGAGTGGTATTTTTTTGTTTTTTGTTTTGGAGTATCTGAATATTGGAAAAGTAGAGCTTTTCTTGATTTTCTTTTAAATAACCATCTTACTATGCCATAGAAATATTATTTCCAACCCTTATATTTTTAGCAGCGTTGTCTAATCCTTTAAGATATATTGGAGTCCTGGTCAAATTTTGTCTGAGTGACAGTTTCAAACATTGTAGGAATGAATACTGGTCTTATCTACAACATCTGTCTATATTCTCCAATCTTTGGTTGTTATCACAAAGGTCTCACTAGGAACTGTATTCATGTTTTCTCTGAATATGTATATGCCTCAGTTCCAGATCCCTCATGAATTAGAAAAGAAATTAAACACAAACTAGTCAGATTTTGTGCAGCACTGGCACCTGTGCAGAATAAATAGCATAGCAATAGCACTTAGACTTATATACAGCTTTATAGTGCTTTACAGCCCTCTAAATGGTTTACAGAGTCAGCATATTGCCCCCAACAATTTGGCTCCTCATTTTACCCACCTTGGAAGGCTGAGTTAACCTTGAGCCTGGTGGGATTTGAACTGCCTAATTGTAGGCAGCTGGCTGCAGAAGTAGCCTGCAGTACTGCACTCTAACCACTGCGCCACAGATGCTCTTTCATATATAAAGCTTCACATATTCAAATACCTGTGACATCTTTCCACAATTAGCTGCAAGTATTCATGGCAATTTAAGATCCACCAGCAAACAAACATTTGGAAGTCAATTCAAAAGGCTTTTCTTCTGTCTACATAAGAATTTCTTGCAAAACAATTCTGTATTTTGACTATTACAATAAAATTCAAAGTGTCATTAAAGTAACAATAGAATGAACAAATGTTTTATTTGCATGTTCATGGTTGTAAACAGCATCTGGCATGGAAAAATTTACCAAAAGCTTTGACTGATATAAATTAGATAGCATTTTCGAAAAGAAAAGAAAAAGAAACCCCTCTATGATATTGTTTGTAATTGCTCTTATGTAGCAAATTAAATCTCATATATGCTTTGCAATGAAATCATATTTTATGCATCAATCTGTACCACATTTTGAACTACTCCAAACTATATTGGGAGGTGTTAAATGAAGGGCATTCATTTAAAAAAAGCTACATGTAAAAACTATGAATCAACTCTCAAGAAAAAATGTGATTTGCAATGATGCTAGAAAAAGCAAACTCAAAAGAATCCCAGTCCAAAAATGTACAAAAATAAGTAGCTAACCAAACAAAAAGCCCTGAAACTCATTAACAAGGAAACATTACAAATCTAAGTACCCAACATTGCCCTCAAAAACAAAAGGGATACAAATTTAAATAGCCAGCTATACTCTTAAATGTACACAGTGAATATCGTTATGTGGAAAGAAATACCATAGTAAGCAGTTGAAATGTATTTCTGGTAACTCAGGAGAGCAAAACAGTATTTACACACTGAACAGAATAGTGACATTGCCATTATTCATAACCTAACTAAAAATCAGTTACAACACTTCTGCAAAATAAACACCACCTGCTGGCAATGGTAAGTTTTTACTAAAAAATACTTTTTCTCCAGGTGTCTTTGCTTCATGGAAGATGAGTCCAATGAGACTTAAGTTAAACCTGTAAGCTTTAAGGGACAAGTTTGCCAATTTCATTGTATTTCTAGTCCATTTCCACATCTTTGTTTTTATAAAAACCACTGTCACATTTACTTCAGAAATCATCTGTGAGGTAATGTGTGTATCAGTGAAAAACAAAAACAAAATCATTCATGGCCTTTGCACAGCTTTTATTAAGCTATGAATATCCTGTCTGTGGCTAGTTGACTAGCTACTGCTATGTGCACATTTATCTCCAATTTTTGCCAATTACCCTCCCCCACTATGCTTTTCTGGGTTTTTATTTGCACATCCCTTTTCTCTTTACAGTACATTTGACTATAGTGCACAACATGATTCCAAGTCAAACGGGGACTTGACTGGGCACTGAACTGGACTGCGCTGTCCTTTACCAATCAGTGCTGATGCCTCTTCTTTATACCTAATGTCCTGCCATAATGGCACTACACAGTAGTTGTGTACCTTTTTCATACTTAAGAAAAATTTCCCAGAGAAAATGCTGAAATAAATATCAGTCTTGAGTCAAATCTTTATTTGGCGCTCCATCAAGATATATTTTTAGTGCTTTTTCTTTACGAGGGGAGTAGGTCACACGATGTCCAGTTTTCTGAAGTCTACTGCTTTCTTTTTTCATGAGTTCATTTCTCTGGTCTTCAGTTAGTTCCACCATTTCTTCGGTTTTATCCCTTATATTAAAAAAAAAAAAAAAGGATTTAAATTCTACAACAAACACAAATTTGCACATTTTTAACTAGACGGTGTACATTTTTTTTGTCCTAACACATAAAACACCTTCTGGACAAGATAAAATCACCCACATTTCACTTAATTTTGGGACAGAGCCAAGACCTTACAGCTCTTAATGACAATGCTGTACTGAACAGCCAGTTCAGAGAAAAGATGGAAAATTAGAAAAGATGTTTGCTATCCAAAGATCCAAAAGGAGTAAGTTAGCAAACCGGTAACTGGTCATTTTCTAAACTACATTATTCTTGGCAATAATGTAAAGTGGTAGATTCCACAAATGCTATATAATTGCGTGTATTTGAAAAAAACAAAGCAAACTTAAAATTATTTCAGTACAGCTGGCTTATAACCTGGAGATCTTCTAGGTTTCACAGCTCCTGCTTGAACAGCATATGGAGGCCATGGCTAGTAGGACCTTTGTATAATTTTATCTAAAGTACTATTCCTGGATCAGGGAGCATTGTACACAATCACCAATGCCCCCATCACATTGTGGTTGGCCTGTTGCAGTTCATTATTCAGTAGGGCTCCTGCTGAATACTATTTGAAGGCTTCAGCTGCTACAACATATGGTACCTAGGATAATTAACACCTATATTTGCCCATGTGATACCAGTACAACAGGAGCCAGCTTGGCTGCCAATCTGTTTCTGGGTAAATTAAAAATACTGGTTATCACCTTGAAAACCTCTAAGGGTCATGTTCTGATCAAGGCTTCCTGAGACGGTAATTAAGCACACGCTTAGTCCAAACAACTCAGTCTCTCAAGATAAGCACTCACCTTTATCTCCTTTGAATTGCTGCCAACAACTAAAGTGCCAAATTAACTATAAAAAACTAATTGAAGTACAAAGTCCACACAGAGCTTCAAGGTTTAATCCGAACAGAACAAACGATGTTGCTTCATGCAAAGATTCCTGTCTCTTTACACTTCCTTTATAATCTTATGGGAGAAGCAATCACCTCAAAGCCTTACTCCCGAGTTGTCCCTTGTCTTAGCTGCTCTTGCCTTCTGGCAGCTCTACGCACATGCAAACTGGGAGCAGACTCCCCTTGTTCCTCTGCCTTGCTGCTGTCAGATTCTGGAGGCTCCAGAGCCAGCACATAACTCCCAGATGGCCCTGGCCCCATCTCTGTATTTGGACGCAGGACTCTCGTCTGAGTCCTCCCCAGACTTGCCAATGTTCTTCCCCACTGTTCGATTCTGCTGCTGTCTCTGCAAGCTACTGGCGGACCACAAGTCAGACCCTGGATACCTTTGAGACCAACTGCACTGAGCTGAGTCTTCCTGTCCAGTAAAAGCTATGAAGCTTGTTCAGAATTCCTTCTTCTCTGAGCGTATAGCATTTACCAGGACCCTTGCAGCACATACATATCTCTTGAATACTGATTAAATTTATATTAAATATTATTTCTGTATTACCTTTGCTTAGCTTCAAATCCAGTAGTAGGCATAAACTCCAAATCATTTTAGACTATGCTAGCCTACAGCTATATGTATCTTGAAAACATTGAGTAAAATGTTTTATTCTTAAAAATTTCACTCCTAAAGAGCAAAATGTTTATACTCTGTTTCCCTAAGTAAGCAGTTGAAATGCAAAATTCTGACAATAAAGAGATTCAAACTAATGCAGTCAGAAAATGAACAATATATGATTCCTTCCTGAGTAATTTCTAATTTCTGATTTATTTAAAGCACTTTTCTACAACTACTGTTTTTTCATATTGGAAATTTTTGCAGTTTTTCAATATATAGGAGGTAATGACATAAATGGATATACCTATAAAATATTACTGCTCCATCATCACAAATGTAGAGAGGCCATACATTCAGTGTGGAAACCTTCGGATTCCAGTCCAAATCTTGATGTATCTCTAGAATGGAGATCTCACATGGAAATGTCCCTCTACCCTGGAAAGGAGAAACAGAGTATCTTAGTAAAATATGTATTTATACCGATATATTTGATTTATACAGCTACCCATCTCGCTAAAGGCAACTCTGGGTGGCATATAATAATCATACCTATGTATGTTATGACCCAACACAAGTATACATACTCAAAATATAGGTGTGCTATGACCATAATCAATATTGTTTTTCATTTATGTCTCTATTTCCAAATCAATCCTTTCTCAAATTCATGACTTGATCACATTTTTCAGTTTAGTGTAATAAATCCATTCCCCAATCTCCCTCAGTCCTCCCAGGAAAAGCCAATTTGTCACTTCTCCATTCAGTCAGGCTTCTGTACTGTGAAAGAATGCAGGCTTGAACTTCAAAGAGATGTAGGTGATTAGCTAGGACTTCATTACATTTTCCAATGCTATATGAAATAAAAAATTAAATCAAATGGCCTAGCCAATTGATGGGTATTTTACCCGCTCATATATTAAAGAGACAAGCACTGATAGGAGAGAATGTCTTTTCTTCTCCCCCTGCCCAATTTCACCAATATCTCCTTCAGAGAATTCAGGTATTATAGCAGAAAAAGGGGATACCCATTAGTATTTGATCAGCATTTTCTGAACAAAGCTCAGCTGAGAGGAAATCTGAATCACATTCAGCAGCTTGAAGAAATAAATAACTTACCTTTGCAAATTCAATATTTTCTGAGACAATTCCACTTATTGCGCTAAGCTGTGAAAATATATATCAAAATGAGTTTATTTCCAAAAGATAAGATATATGAAGTTTCATATATTCTTGCTGACTGTTTCCCAATTTATGTGCTTAAAGAATAAGGAATAGATGCTTTAGCAGATTTTGAACAGAGTAGGGGCTTGGACTAGATGGCTTCCAAATCCTCACTCTGACTTACATTTCTATCAGAAATCTCTTAAAAGTAAGCAAAATTTTATTTAACTTATATAGATTATTAAAGAGTTCGATAATTTGAGATAACAGCTTTGCTATTTTTGCTTAAATTCTGGGGAAAGTTGGTTTTGCATATTGTATAACTCTTGCTACACTATGGCCCAGCATAATGTCTGAATTTGCCAGTAAACCCCAAAATATTCTTTTAATAATCACTGTGACTCTGAAGATAGTAGAGTTTTCCAAAAGAAAGTAACTATGAATTCTGTAAGAGAGGGATATTTATATAAATGAGGTTAATTTACCTTTTCTTTTAATTCATCAACACTGCTGCTCTCTAAAACTACTTCTTGAAAAGGATCCAGTTTCATCTCTGATGGCCTCCATCTTCTTGACAGAACAGCAAGTTGTGACATAGATTTCATTTTTTCTGCTTCTAAAAGTCATATGGGATGTAAAGGGATTCAGTAAAATATTTCAGGAAGCGATGTTTAAATGTTTATTTACAGCATTTTCTTTAAGAGTGCAGATTGTCATGTTTATAGTGATTGTATAAATTAAATACATCGAAAAAAATAAAAATAAGTCTTTGCAGAAAAATCAACAAGCTTGGTTAGCACAGTCTTGCCCAAAATATTATTTTTTTTTTTTAATTTTGTTTCAAATTTGAACCCTTAATCCAGTAAACCTCCATAAATTTTATTTATTAAATTTATTTGACAATAAATAACTGTGATGCTCATGATCTGGGTATTTCATTCTAAGCTGAGTGTATATTTTAAATTCAAAATAGCTAGTCTGACTGCTTCAAGCTTAGAAAAAAACAATTGAAGTTCCAGAGTGTAAATGTAGCATTTTCCATCATATGTTTTAAAATATTCCACCTGAAGTTCTGGAGTATAAATGTAGCATTTTTTAAATCATATGTTTTAAACTATTCCACCACCAACTTTTTTGACTCAGTGGTTTTTTTTTTAAAGAAAAGATAAATAGTTAAACTTCAAATGGAAGGTTGAAAAGTAAACAATGATTTACTTTTAATTATTTAATAAAATTGCAAGCATGAGATCCATATCTGCTTCCATGACTGATATAACTAGAGAGGATGAGAATGAGGGAAAGATTCAGAACTAATTTGAATAAGAAAAAAATTCTGATGCCTGTTTTTTTGTGTGTGTGTATAAATTGGGCATTTGTACTGTTGCTGAGTTTTCAGGTTACCACATAAAAAAACTGTTGCTATCTATACTAAATGGGGAGAAATCTCATCCCCAAAGTTTGAGATATTAAAGAGTTAAAGGAAAGCCAATCTGATCTGTCACGATGTAGCAGAAAGAGGTTATCCACTAAATAAGGGATCAAGATCCAACCATGAGTGAGAAAGTATGCTTTTAAACGAAGAAAAGGATAGCTTCAACTTGATCTAGTTTGCTTTTTCTCTCATGGGAGGGATGAAGCACCTTTTCTTGGGCAAGTTCCAAGACAAATAAGTAGTATCCCAATTTCCAGCAATTTGGGACTGGAAATCAGAGGTGGTATTCATCAGGTTCTGACCAGTTCTGGAGAACCGGTAGTAGAAATTTTGAGTAGTTCAGAGAACCAGCAAATACCACCTCTGACTGGAGATTTTACAGTATCCTTCCCCTGCCATGCCCACCAAGTCACGATCACAGAACCAGTAGTAAAAAAAATTGAATTCCACCACTGTTGGAGATCCATTAAAAATATAACTATCTAGGAGAAAATGGACCTAAATGCAGATTAGAAAATCTGAATTGATATTTTATAGAAATGAATGTTTAAAGTCTAGAAGTTTTCTTCACATCTTGGATAATGCTATATTTTTTACTCGATTCATATCCCTAGTTTAACACATTCTACATGCAGCCAAATGTTTTCCTAAAGCCTCTCAACTTTACATTCTGAGCTACAATAAAATTTTAGAAACACACTCTGTTGCTTCACTAAATCTAACCCTAATATTTGTCAACAGGCTTTAGCTGGATTTATTTTTCACTACATGTATATGGAATTGCACTCTATTTTTTTTAAAGTTTACTTTTAAGGTAACACGGTTAACTTTTATATAATTTAAAAACATTGTGAAGCTTAATTAAAATAATTGACTTCAAAGTATTGATACCTTCAAGTATTTCTAGGAAAACCTCCCAGTTACTTGAAATATTAATATCTTCTTCATAGACATGATAATCCAGAAATACAGTTCCTGGGTTTTTCCAAGTCTTCTTTCTTAGGCGGTATCTATTGAAGAAGAAGAAAAAGTAGTTGAAAGTATTATTATAAGTTTATAAACTAATATATAACATATAGTCATAACCACATTTAATTTAGATATAGTGCTTTCCCGAAATAGGCACAGGACATGTTTTTATCAGAAGAACCTAAGAAGCCAGAGCTAAAAGCAGCAAATTAAAATTTTCAGTCAGGTTCCTTCATTTTATAAGGAAAAAAAAAACCCCAAAGAATTTTTTTCTTAGAAAATCTATAAAGTATTGGTTTTTTAAAGATTGGTGCAAAGATTACTCCGGTGTGCTACATCTTAGAAAGTGTCAATAAATGCTGGTTCATTTCAGTTATGAAACAAAACGTAGCAAAAGACCAAAACAAAATAAATGTATGACTATTTTTTTAAGCATGATAAGGTCAACAGTTCTTATTTCAGAACCTTTTTCAATTGTCAAAATAAGAAGTTTGAGAGTCACTTTAATGATGTTTACCTGTCAACAGTCAAATTCAGCCCACATTGCTCCCTGAGCTGAGGAAGTAACTCTTCTTTTGATTGCCGCACAGTCATTCCCTTAGCAAAAACTGAATCTATAAGAAACTTGCAGGGCTGTGAAAACACATTTTAAATGGGTAACTTGTTAGAAAGCTTTCGCACTGTAAGTATCCCTACTTTCTTTTTGCACAAAATATATCAATAAAGATTTTTTGCCTGCCAGCAGCAGTGAATTTTGTGGTGTCCACGTGTACTTGAAAAGGAAAGGAGGATATACACTGCTCAAAAAAATAAAGGGAACACTTAAACAACACAATGTAACTCCAAGTCAATCACACTTCTGTGAAATCAAACTGTTCACTTAGGTAGCAACACTGATTGACGATCAATTTCACATGCTGTGGTGCAAATGGAATAGACAACAGGTGGAAAGCATAGGCAGTTAGCAAGACATCCCCAATAAAGGAGTGGTTCTGCAGGTGGTGACCACAGACCACTTCTCAGTTCCTATGCTTTCTGACTGATGGTTTGGTCACTTTTGAATGCTGGTGGTGCTTTCACTCTAATGGTAGCATGAGACGGAATCTACAACCCACACAAGTGGCTCAGGTAGTGCAGCTCATCCAGGATGGCACATCAATGCGAGCTGTGGCAAGAAGGTTTGCTGCGTCTGTCAGTGTAGTGTCCAGAGCATGGAGGCACTACCAGGAGACAGGCCAGTACATCAGGAGACATGGAGGAGGCCATAGGAGGGCAACAACCCAGCATCAGGACCGTTACCTCCGCCTCTGTGCAAGGAGGGACAGGAGGAGCACTGCCAGAGCCCTGCAAAATGACCTCCAGCGGGCCACAAATGTGCATGTGGCTGCTCAAACAGTCAGAAACAGACTCCATGAGGGTGGTATGAGGGCCCGACGTCTACAGGTGGGGGTTGTACTTACAGCCCAACACCATACAGGGCGTTTGGCATTTGCCAGAGAACACCAAGATTGGCAAATTCGCCACTGTGCTCTTCACAGATGAAAGCAGGTTCACTGAGCACATGTGACAGACGTGGATATGTCGTGGAGAACATTCTGCTGCCTGTAACATCCTCCAGCATGACTGGTTTGGCAGTGGGTCAGTAATGGTGTGGGGTGGCATTTATTTAGGGGGGCTCACAGCCCTCCATGTGCTCGCCAGAGGTAGCCTGACTGCCATTAGGTACCGAGATGGGATTCTCAGACCCCTTGTGAGACTATATGCTGGTGCGGTTGGCCCTGGGTTCCTCCTAATGCAAGACAATGCTAGACCTCATGTGACTGGAGTGTGTTAGCAGTTCCTGCAAGATGAAGGCATTGATGCTATGGACTGGCCCGCCCGTTCCCCAGACCTGAATCCAACTGAGCACATCTGGGACATGTCTCGCTCCATCCACCAATGCCACGTTGCACCAGACTGTCCAGGAGTTGGGGGATGCTTTAGTCCAGGTGTGGGAGGAGATCCCTCAGGAGACCATCCGCCACCTCATCAGGAGCATGCCCAGGCGTTGTAGGGAGGTCATACAGGCACATGGAGGCCACACACACCACTGAGCCTCATTTTGACTTGTTTGAAGGACATTACATCAAAGTTGGATCAGCCTGTAGTGTTTTTTTCCATTTTAATTTTGAGTGTAACTCCAAATCCAGACCTCCATGGGTTGATAAACTTGATTTCCATTGATATTTTTTGTGTGATTTTGTTGTCAGCACATTCAACTATGTAATGAATAAAGTATTTAATAAGAATATTTCATTCATTCAGATCTAGGATGTCTTATTTTTGTGTTCCCTTTATTTTTTTGAGCAGTGTATATACAAAGAGTATTAGGACACAAAAAAGTAGTAAGTATGGATTACTTATTTGACTTATAAATCTGCTCATTCCAGATCGCCTAGGTAAAGACAGTACAAGTACAGCACACAATATAATAAAATATAATAAAAAACCATTCAAAACTGAAGCCATAATAGTGTGGATATTTTTCTAGTTATTGCGTTTTCAAAGGCCTTCTAGAAAAAAAACTCTTGTTTTTAATTATTTCATTATTCTCTGGAAGGTGCTGAGACTGGGGAAGGCATTCTTTTCTTGTGGTAAACTGTTTCAAAAGAGGGAAGCATCTACCAAGAATGCCTACCTCTGCATTCCCTGGTATCACACTTCAAGAGGCGCTCCCTATTTATCCAGACTGAGGAACAGGATATAGTTTATATTAGCACCCTTCAAAATACCCAGGTATGGAGCCATATAAGGCTTCCAAATAATCAGAAAAGTCTTAAATCGTCCTCAAAAACAGAATGTATCAGGCTGAAGTGTTCAGGTGTTTTTCAAGGACAACCCCATGTACATCAGATCTCAGAAATACAGACATGACATGAAATAGGCAAGAATATCTATTCAGAGTGTCCTGTTCTAGCTAAGGCCACAACTGGTGCACCAGCCAAAAGGTCCTTCTGGCCACAGACCCTGGTTTGATGGTTTAGAATTTAGTAATCAAAGAAGCTTCTAATTTTAATTATGGCTTGTCTAAGGAGGAGTAAAAGGGTTGCTACAAAGACAAAAATTATGCAAAATATTTTATGTGCCAATATTATGTATAATATGTTATTAATAGTGCATCTCAACCTTCCACTAAAGGCTCAGTACTCCTGTGCATCAGACATATATGTCCACGATCCTTTAACAATGAAAAGAAACTGGATATTATTATTTTGTGTAGCTAGAAAATATTAACAGGGAGACCTGGCACCTAAACCAGATACTGAAAAAATCTGATAGCCTGGATGCTTTATGATTCAAGTAACTGCAACTTCCTTTCTTTAAAATACATTTTATTCTGATAATTTAGCTAAAAATAATTATTTTACAAACATTTTATTCTAGCAACTACCTTTAGGTTTGAATTCATGCAAACATATGAATGCAACCTTTTTTTTTACTTAAAAATGCTTTCCAATTATTGCTTTAATGAACATTTCACTTCTATTCTCGCCCATAAAATTCTTTAAATATCCCCGCAAGGAAGTGGGGAGAACTTAAAAGTCTTTAACTAGAATATCAGAATGTCCTCCTCATGAAATCAGATGAAAATGTCAGAAGTTATCTTTTGGCAACTCATACAACAGTTTTCTGCTTTTCTATAGAGTCATGTCCTATCAAAACAATATGGATACATATTGGAAAAATTGTGAATTAGAGTGTAAGAGTATATTTCCCAGAGAATCTATTTTGTTAACTGCTTCTAAAACTTGCTAGTGATATAATGCCCATATTGGAGCTGTGTAGCTTTTGTTAAATCTTACTTCTCAGCTATTGGCTACATTGGATGTAGGAGATTCACTTTTTAACAGTTATGTTGTTCAAGATGTTTTAAGAGTTTCACATCTTACTTACCTCTGGATCATTCACCAAAAGTTGGTAAACCTTGACCCTGTATTCCCCTTTCTTTAGTGCTCTTCCAAACCTGATAGTTATCTTTAAATTAAAAAAGAAAAAAGAAAAAGCTTGCAAGATATTACCTGTCTCTTATCCTTTACACAGAATGCTGGCAGTTAAACAACCATTAAATGTTTTTGTTATTGAACTTCAAAATTCAATAATCAAATTTGAGAAAACTGGATGCCTTATGGATAACCATCTCAGAAATTGTGAGCATAAGCATTTTACACTTGTTCGTATAAAAATATTGGATTACTCTTGAATGAAGGCAAAAACTTTATGGGAAAAAGAATGAGATGCAGGCAGGCATTAACTAAATTCATGCAATACTGATTACTTTTAACCATCTTCCCACCATCCCTCTATAATTTCACAAATCTCTTAAAGTTCCTTCAGTGTCAAGAGACCCAGTGGAAGGTGAATAATAGGGTGTGCATGTAGATATGGGTGAGACTGTATTTTTGTTTGACTAAAAATGAAAAAAAATGAAAAAACCCACAACCATCTCCAGATTCAAATAGTTGAACAGCATGGCTATGGAATAAATTTCAAAAGAGGCAATTCAAAATGCAGGGATTATGAAAGTAGCATTTACTGGCCTCTCATTGATGTGGGATATGAGGTTTCTTTTATTATCCATTCAACTTTCCATGATCCAACTATAATAACAAAGAACAATTTAAACTCTGCAATAAGTATTTTGTAACTGCAGTGCACTGGGAAGATTTAATAAATATACAAGTAGGTCTCACTTACCACTGGGACCTTTGCTAAGACTAACAGCAGTTCTGGCAGTCCGTTAGGTGAATCCTGCATGGTTTCAGTGTCCCATCATCACAGCTGCTATTTGTAATCTCCTGCTGGCTTCCCTATTGAATTTGTTTGTCAGAAACTGGCAGTGAAGATCACAAATGGTGATCATGGGACTGTGGGACAATGCAACTGTTGTAATTGTGAGCCAGTTATCAACTGCCCAAACCACAATCACATGACCACGGGGAAGCTGTGGGGGCTGCAACTAAAAGGATTCATCATAAGTACTCTCGTTTAGTGCCATTGTGATTTTGAAAATCACTGAATGAGTGGATGTTAAATAAGAGCTGCCTTGTATACAAAATGTTAGATATTGAGTTGTACTTGGTAAGATTTTTTAAAAAGATAAATACCACCTCACTATATTAAAACAACAAAAGATTTTCCTGAGAAATAATTGAGCCAATCATTACATTCTAAATTCTTTCCACTAGTATACAATAGCACATTTTGCTAACCTTGTTATCATCTGAGAAGGATGAAAGAGTCTCATTCAACCGGACACTCTCGAATTCCTGACTGCTGGCATAAATTCGAAAGACCTTAAACTGAGAAGATGGAACTCCAACAAATGGCTCCAAGAGTTGTTTGAAGGCAGAGAGTGTAATTCTTTTATCAACATGAATCAACAACCCTAAATCAAGAAAAAATATTAACTTGAAAAACAAGCTCAGTTCTTATGCCTCATGTATACCAATACAATTTTATTAATAGAAACACATATTCCATTTTCTTCTTTAGTTTCAAGTTATAAGACTTCAAGTGATCAGAGCCAGGTATCACATCCATTCTGTATTCTATGTAAGGAAATTGTACAACAGGTGATTGGGGCATGTGTAAGATTTTATACATGTATGTATGTTTGTATGTATGTATGTATGTATGTATGATGTGTGTATATATGTATGTATGTATGTATGTATGTATATATACAGAAGCCTGATGATGGCAGATGAGATTCTGCCGAAACGTTGCTACAACTTTAAAAGCACAACTACAATGACGTGGGAAAATACCCGAACAAAGCTGAATAACATATACATACACACACACACACACACACACACACATATAGAGGTCTGTTTAATGAAAAAATAGTATGTTTAAAACTATGCATTACAATTAAACTGCATCTTGAAATTGCCTTCTTTTTAACCTTCAGTTTATACTCAATGCGGTTATAAATTTTCAGAAAGTGTCATTTTTTGCAACTGCACATGGTGTCACAGATGCATAATGGTCTTGTTAACAATTTATAGGCAAAAATCAATCTTCTCCCAAAACAAATATTTTGCCAAACTTTGAAGAATTAACTATTCTTGCCTTAAAGTTTATTGATTTAGATACTGCATTTCATTTAGTTCCCCAAAGTAGTATGTACAGAACTGTTTCCTCCATTTTTTTATAGCTTCCTCTGCTTATTAAAAAAAAAGATCGGACTTATTCTCTGATTGTGGATCAGATGGACGCAGCAGCTTCCTTCTGGCAGTATTCCCCCAAATTTTTCTAATCAACAGAGGAAGCCATAAATTAAAGCCTCAATATCACAGCATTCTCTACTGAAAAATGATGCAGTTTCTTTTTCTTGGATTTAACTTGATTCTACTCCAATTCCTTAAATGCATGTGCATGTCTAGTAGTATAGGTAGTCTTCAACTTATGGCCATTAGTTTAACAATGGTTAAATGATGTACCAAACATATGTTACGATGGTGCTGAAAAAAGTGACTTTAATCTGTAACTTATATCCTGTCCTTGAAGTTATGACCTGAAATTCATCATCCTCGCAGTCACATGATCAAAACTTGGGTGTTTGGCGACCAGCTCACATTTACAAAGGTTGCAGCACCCTGTGGTCATGTGATCATGATCTGTGACCTTCCCAGTCAGCTTCCAGCAAGTAAACTCAATGGGAGAAGCAGTATTTGTTTACTGGCTGCATGGTTCACTTAATAAACTGATTCACTTAACAACCACATTATTTAATTAATAACTGCATCACTTAGTACCTTAAATTCCAGTCCCAGTTGTGGTGATAAATCAAGGAGTATCTACATCTAAGCATCTAGAACCACCTTTCATTTTATGCAAACAAACAGCAAGCCTGCATGTATAAACCTATTTCGTGGGAATGTATACAACATATATAGATATAAATAAATAAACAAGCAATCTATGTTTCTAGAAAAACATCTTGCACATTACCGTATTTCATACGTACATTTCTGCCCCTCTCCTGAACCTTCTTCTGCAATGTAAGGCTCTGCTTTGAAGTACATAAATTGAGCTTCTGCTCTGCTTTTCCCACTTTCATCATATTCACTGTCGGTTCCAGAGTCCTCTTCAGCCGTATCCCATGTTTCCTTTTTCCCTTCATTGGCTTTGGATCGCCTACTGCTTGTTATGCTGTGTGAATCAAGTCCATTCGCCAAGGATATAGCGGCATTATCAACATTGCATAATGTGTCACTGCTGTGGCTGGAACTAAGAATATCACTGTCCACTGAACTTGTGCTCCTGTCATTGTTCAAATCGGAATCTGACCGTTCCTCCGACTGGAAATTATCTGTATCAGAAACCTGTATTTGGTTTTCAAGTTCCTGGTTTTCTGTTGATGCTGATGAATCTGCCTCATTGGAAGGAGATTCGATATTTTCAAAGTCACTGGCCTCTGTGCTCCTGCTGCTGTCACCATTATCTCCTTCCTGCTGCTGTTGCTGTAAGGACAAGGTTTTAAGTTTTTCAGTGCTCTCTTCTAGGATAGCTTCTACAGATTTTGTATTAGATAAAAATCCTTTCCCTGCTTCACAATTTGCATCTAAATTGCCTGAATCTCCACTCGCCTTTTGAAATATTGTCCTTCTGAACAGTAATCCAGGAGACTGTTCTGGTAATGAAACATACAGTCTGATTGTATTTGCATGGCGATCTAGGAGTTTCCATAACTGCGAATCTGTAAACGGCAGCTGTCTATCTTGAGAATCTGAACTTTCAATGAATACCTAAAATGAAAAAAAAAAGTAAATCTACGAGGAAAAATCTTTAGCACATAAACTACGGATAAATATGACTTATCTGTAAATCAAGAAATTGATTGAACAAATAAATTATATTAACTCTATTGTCTCTCTGACATATAGTAAACTTATTACTGGAAATTATTTTGTAAAAATAATTATGTTTTTGCAGAAAATCTGAATTAATACAATATTTATATTTATACTTTGAAAGAAAACTAAAGAAAAAATATCTTACTTTATTGCTCCTAAAAAAGCCTTCAGCTTTAAGTGTTTTGTTAGCCACATTGAGAAGACGCAAATCATTATAGCAACGTTCCAAAACAACACGCATTGTTTCAGCAGGTAAATGTACAGCCTACAGTAACAGGAAAAGCAAGATAAAATGAGCACTTTTAATACTCTAAAGAAAAACTCAGAAAAAAAGAATAAAGTGTAAGATATTTACCTTTGAAATTAGATACTTGAATTCTGTAACTGTTTGGTTCAAATATGCACGGACACTAATTGGAGGAGCCACTGTGTCCTGTTTTAGGTCAACAACATGAACCTTTACCATGACTTCTGCCAAAATAATAAATATAAATCACGAAGAAGATATCACACATGGCAAAAAAAGTTAAAAAGAACACTTGCCTCATAAATACTCAGTTTAAAGATAATATATGTACTATAACATACATGCTATAATGTATGATTATCAAAAATAATTTTGTTTTGCATTAATAAAATCACAATTTTATAAAGTATCATTTACCACCAGGTTTGTAACATTGGAAAGACTGATCAGGTTGTCTGGTTTCCAGAAGAAGATCAAACATGTAGGTCGATTTAACACCACCAAGCAAGATTCCCATTGCAGTGTCATCTTCTCCTTCATAAGATCGTTCCAAATAATCATGGAACTCATCATATTTAACAAGACGACAGCAATTCAAAGGAACTGCCTCTTCTAAATCCATTATCTATAACCCATACAAAAGTGAAAAATATTGTTATTGAAATGCTGTTGAAGTGTTCAGTCCAAATTAAAGCAAAACATTCTAATTTCAACTGCAGACATGTCATGTTTATTAACAAATAAAAAATAAAATCTAAGAACTACATGCATGGCCACTAATCCAAAAATAATACCCACATTATCTTTACTGTCCACTAATATGTGATCTGGCAAGATTCTTTGGCACAATTGCCACAAATGTAATAATTTTGTTATATTTGTATCCTCCCTTCCCTCTAGTTCAAATACTAATCCAACACCTTTATTACAATGGGTTTGTTATGGCTTTCAATTAATAAAGAATATCAACAGCAGCTACAGTAAGATTAAATACTTAAAAAACATTTATTTAATGATTTTTATAACTTGGTTTATAACTCAAATAACCAATATCTTTCTATTAATAACAAATAACCATTCTATTATTGTCCAATGCAAACAGAAAACCAACAATAAGCA
Source organism: Notechis scutatus (assembly GCF_049901735.1). Taxonomy (NCBI): domain Eukaryota; kingdom Metazoa; phylum Chordata; class Lepidosauria; order Squamata; family Elapidae; genus Notechis; species Notechis scutatus. The sequence continues at coordinate 247,335,484 of NC_142009.1, read as the reverse complement.
GATAAATGACATCAAAGAACCCCATGTATACAGTGGAGTTTCATGTAGTCCTTGAGAGCTTGATCAATTTAGCAATTATTCTATAAAATATTGTACCTTATAAGCCAGCTCCACAGCTTCCTTCAGAGTCTTATCTTTATGAACTTCCAGTTTATTTTCCATCATTATTTGTTTTACAGGATGCATACAGAATAATTTTATCTGTAATTGCCATTAACAGAAAAAATATCAAACTTATTTTTCAATGTACATAGTAGTTCTAATTTAATAAAAGAATTACAATGTTTTGTGCATGAACACTTTTATTAGAAAAGACATATTCAACAATTAAAAGTAAAAAGATCTGGAAAACATAATCATCTTATATGCTTTTACATTTCAAAGACTCTTTCAAATACAACAAATTGTATCTCACAGTTAATACTGTATCAATGAATAAACAATACACATGATTCTGTTCAAAAGGTGACATGAAGAAATGAAACACATTTCAACACATAGCAAAATCCCAAGAATATGTATTGTTACTTTACCTAGTATTTTCAAAATTTCAAAACTACATCAAAAAGTATAAAAGAAAAAATATTTTTAAATTTTAATCCATATCAAGTGAAATATTATATGAAATATTTGCTTACTGTGGCTTACTGTGTTATGCCAAAGCAACATATAATCATAAACTGAACCATTGCTGAAAGTCAGAAACTTAATATTCTCCATCAAGCTTAAAATAAATCTTGTTTAATAAGCAGTTTTCTCCATCTATCAATATGTATAAAATCATCTGCTCATTTTGCTCTAAGCAAATGTTTTTTGAGGTAGAATGTGCCAAAACATACCTTGCAAGTATTACGTTCTATTTCACGCTGCCTCTTTTCTTGTTCTTCCAGTTCCTTTTCTTTTTCTACTAATTGTTTAATATGCTCTGGATATTCATTGACTTCTAAGAACTCTACCAATGCAATAATGCAATAAGAATGAGAGGTTTTTTTAAAAAAAAATACTTGGTTTTGAAGTATTTTGTTATTTTGTAACTTAATCTTACTTTAAATTACGCATAAGGGCCACGACCTACTGGGCCACGACCTGTTGGGAAATGATCTGTCAAAGCAGTGGGTGACCTTAATTTGTGAATGTGCAGCATTTAGGTTGCATGAATGAAACCATTCCCCTTCGCCACAGCAGCAGCCTCCACCAGTCCACAGAACCAAAATTTTGGGGACCCCTGCCTTATGGAATGTTGTCTAGGAGTATTTGTGAAATTGATCCACTGCTAAAATGGACCCACTTATTCCCTTTTACTTATACACATACACACACACTTTATGAATAGTCTACATAATATGCATTTTCATGTACATTAACTACTTACTTGTAAAAATATGCCCCTCACATATCAAACAATAAAATTTTTAGTTCAGTGCATCAGATTTAGTAAACAAAACACTGCTTTACTCTTTCTTCAAAAACAGCTAATCTGAACCAATACCTTTCCAACAGTCATTTTACCAGCATTCCAAATCCATGTTCAAAAAACTATTTCGTGCAGCATGCCATCAAATTCAGAGAAAAAAAAACCTATATATGTCTCCCATTAATTTGATTAACTTTTCTCCTCTCAAGAAAAGAAAAGCAATCTAGCTAGATTTTATAGAAATGAGGTGATTCAATCACATCAGAAATATCATTAAAACCATAATCAACCTGTAAATAATGGAATGCGTACTTACTTGCATTTCTAGTTGTATCCTTTAGTCTATATATAAGCATATATGCATTTGTCGAGCTATTGGAGTGATATAAAAAAAACAAAAAACAGTATTTATATCTTGCATGTTAAAATACATACAAATCCAGAAGTATTTCTATAAACCTCAAAGAATAAGTCTTAAAGGTACAAGAGTCCTCTGCTTCAAATGAGTTACATTGCATTTGTCAAGGCAGAAGATCTGGAGCCTCACTTTTCACAGTATGATAAAAGCACAGTTGCCATTTCAAAAGTGCCAAATAATCAAGGATAATGTTAGATAATGAAAACAGAAGCGCATTTATAGGTGCTACACCAGGCTACTTATAAATGCAGCTGGACTAGTTTTGGCTACAATATATCTGCTCCTTAAGGCTAACTTCCTGAGGCAGAACCGATCACTCTTGGTTTGGTACAGCTGGAGCTCTTCCAACTGCCATTCTGATCAGAGTTGCCAGGATGATACCTGCTTTTCTCAAAGCCTGTCAATCTGCTGTGGGTCTTCAAAAATGAAGGCACCCCCAACCCTGTGCTATGGATTGAATACTGCTTTCAACATGTGAGATACTTTCTATTCCTTGTTTTGAACAAATGTCAAGGTATTTATGGATTTTATGCTTCTAGTTTTAAAATAACTGTATATAGGGTTTTAAAAATTTATATATTTGCATTGTGTTGAGGTAATTCCCCGTTAGGAGAATGAGCGCATACAGGGAGACGTATTTGAGAGTAGTGTTTGAATAATACACACAAACAGCACACAGATACACTGTACAGTAAATGTAGGTTTTTACTTCCAGAAACATTAAGCAAAGTCCAAAATAGGCAATCCAAAGTCATTCACAGGTAAATCAGTCAGTTTTCAAACCAGGGATAATCCAGTAACAAAGTCCAGTGTCAAAAACAGTTCAGTATCAGACTTACATTAAATCCATGAATATCAGTCAATTAGGAAAAATGGAGGAACGCCAATACTTTCCGATAGAAGGAAACAGAGACTTACTCACACTCTCTTCTGAGACTAAGACTAAACAACCCAAGTTTCTGTCTCCATCTTATGGCCGTTTGAGAAACCACACCCAATTGCAGTTTTTAGCATGCTCTTAAAGATACAGTATTAAAATGTTTATCCTGGTTTATATATTTCTAACCCAAATATCTGTTAGGTGACTTATATTCCTAACACATTGTAAATCAACCAGAATCATTTATGAATGTGCAATATATATAGCCACTAATTATTCACTAAAAAATAATTGTATTAATTCATTAAAAGGGCAAAATTAATCAGCTACAGAAGTACAATCGACTACCTTGCAAAAGCACTGGAGTAGTAGCCACGGCTTCCAGAAGATCCACCATAAGTTTTCTTAATGTCTTCATGAGTTATCTAATTGGAAAATTAAGGTAATACACATTAATTTAAGTGAATTGCATATTATATAATATTCCAGGAAACATAAGCAAGATCTACATGGAAATCATATTTCTCTGTGAACTAAGCAGAGTAAAAGAAAACAGAATATTGCAATGTTGAACAATGGGTAGCCTCCCACAAAAAGGCAAAATCTCATGAAATTCTTTACATGAATTTGACCTTTAAAGAGTTTTAAGTTTTATTATTTAATTTAAAGTCATGCCATCTGCATTACAGCAGCATTACCTTCTTCCATTTCCTGAGTGATAGAAGAGTAATATGGAGTCCTTTAGAAGTATGTATAGTTATTAAATAAAACAGCAATATACTATGTAGGTTAGGACAAAGTGGAAGCTTTATATAAAATAAGCAAGACATTATATGTGCAACCATTATAATATATACCAATCAGCAAAGTTTCCTTTCTGAAGAATATTCCATTTCCCCCTTCCTTTCCTTCAACAGTTAATTAACATGTTTTGTTCTCAATCTGCCTGCTTATTTTTTTCTCCCTTCCTTTAGCCATGCTAAAGCCAGAGAGATGAGCCTGGAAAACCATGCAGTGACTGTTACAAAAATATGTCTTTACCCCCCACCCCACCAAAATAAAGAAAACATTAGGAAGAAATACAAACTGACTTTAAGCTCCCTGGAGTATAAGCGAGAGGAAAAGGAACATCTAGTTAGGTTTTCAAGAATCTGTTATTAGAGCCTATTTCAATAAAAGCTGATTTTCAGCCATTATCAAGAAATCTGTTTCCTGACCTGGCCACTGTTGGACATGTTGATGCCGTTTTTAAAATCTGCATGCAGCTTAGATTTAAATCTATATGCTGTTTTATTTCATTACAGGCATTCAAGATCCTTGTTGGGATCACTATAACTACATACCTTGCTAACGTGTTGATCATTGAAACTGTACCACTGATCATCACTAAAGGATTTTATGCATGCATAATAGTGACCGCCAGCTGCACTTCCCGAATGAACCATAACAGAAAATAATTCATATAGTAATGAATTCTGTACAATAGAGAAAATAGAAAATACAGATTGGTCAGAAAATATTTCTATCATTCAAATTAATATTTTTTTTAATTCTTACTAAGTATTTTTCATACTATTCATATCTCATACCTTTTGTTTTGTACCTAAACCCGCAAATGTTAATACTAACATTTAAAAGGATATCTTGTTCCTTGTCCTATTTATATCAGAGCATATTCACTGCATTCACATTTTGTGAAATAACTAGCTCCCAACAAGAAGCAAAACAAACAGAACAAATCTGAACATTTATAAGAATATGTAACAACTTTTATAAAAATTAAATATTAAATTATCCCCACAAATCACTCTAATTCTAATATTTCCTGCTCATTTATTATTTATATTATTACTTCTAATAATATCTGTTCATTTTTATTTCTTGACATCTCTTTTGTATTTTAAGCAGCATCTTGCTATGGTACTATCACCAATAGCAATTGGCCACAGAATGTATTTCAGCAAGTTGGATATGGCTATGAAAACCAACGTTCCATATTACATTTGTTTTTTCCCTTGCTGGGAATTGTTAGCTGACACTATTTTCCTTTTCCTGCAATTAGGCAAAATAACTGCTGCTATATTAGAAAATTTTCCTACCGATGAGAACAGCTATTGACATTCATTATTTTAAAATCATGTAATTCATGTTCTCATTATGGTACTGGTAAAATGTCTCTTGTAAGATAGCTAGTTGTCTGTCAGACAGACAGACAGACAGACAATTGACATAAAGCTATCTCTACTACAGGTAGTTCTTCAGTCACGACCACAATTGAGCCCAAAATTTATGTTGCTAAATGACACATTTCTTAAGTGAGTTTGCCCCATTTAACGACTTTTCTTGCCAGAGTTAAGTGAATACTTGCATTTGTTTAATAATGCGATTGTGATGTGAATTTGGCTTCCCCATTGACTTTGTTTGTCAGAAGGTCACAAAAGATGATCACATGACTCTGGGACACTGCAACCGTCATAAATATGAACCAATTGCCAAGCATTTGAATTTTGATTATGTGACCATAGGGAAGTTCTAACAGTCGTAAGTGTGAAAAATAGATAAGATAGAATACTTTTATTGGCTAAGTGTGATTGGACACACAAGGAATTTGTCTTGGTGTAAATACTCTCAATATACATAAAAGAAAAAATACATTTATCAAGAGTCGAGAATCATAAGGTACGACACTTAATGATAGTCATAGGGTACAATAAGCAATCAAATCATACTAGAAAACAGTCAATATAAATCATAAGTATACAAGCGACAAAGTTACAGTCATACAGTCACAAGTGGGAGGGGATGGGTGATAAGGAGTGACGACAAGATTAACAGTAATAGTAGTGCAGACTCTGTAATAGTTGAACAGGGTTGAGGGAATTATTTGTTTACCAGAGTGATGGCTTTCAGGAAAAAACTGTGCTGTTGTAACTTTGAATGGTCACTAAATGAACTGTTGTAAGTCGATAATTACTTGTATGTGGCCATGGGGTTGTTTTTTTAGCTTTAATAGCCTCCCCTCAGATTATTTTGCAATTAACTGGAAAAATCAGTTAACGTTGCACTATCAATTTACTGACAAGTTTTGGTAAGGCAAACAATATTTTGTGTTACTTTGTACAATACATAGTAATAATCTTAACAATGTAACAATGCAATAATGTTACCTTTAAAAGGCATATTGAAATAGCATAAAATTATATAAGGTACCTTTTCACTGACAACTTTTGAAATTCTTTCAGCAGCACTATTGTTTTCAAGACATATTCCTTCATCAATGCCATCGTCATTAGAAAAGTCATTACTCATCTGATCACTGTGACAACTGCCTTCATTCTCTGCTCCACTATCAGTGCAACTCTCTGTTTGAGGAGACTTCTTAAAACAAGTCATAAGTATTAGTTTATAAACAAGGATTTATACACAATAATTATCTAATTAAAGACAAAATTGTCTCACAAAATAACTGAAATTGTAAAGCAGAGTCAACACTGCATATCTGTATACAACATGATAATTAAATTCCTTTGTAAAAGTATGCTACAGACTTATTTAGTTCATCTATGAATGGATTCATATGTTCTCTCTTACTACACACTAATACTTAGAGATGAGCATATTTTACAAATACACAGCAAGAATACACACCACTTCAGGAAATATAAAGGCCTGCGTTTTCTCCTTATTGCTTGGTACCTTGCACTATTGCATGTGTGTCTGTCTGTATGCGTAGCAGTCACAAACAAAGTCTAGGTTTTACATTTAAGAAGTTTGAAAGGGGAAAGAAAAGGCAATACCACAACAGTTGATCCTATTCTATGAATAAATTTCAAATTAATCTGATATGAAATAAGTTTATAATTTAGAAACAATTAAGGTATTTCTTAAAACATAATTCAAGTAAATACTGATTATTACCTCATCTTCAATATCAATGAATGAGCCCATATCTAGCTCTTCAGGAAATGTCATACGGTCATTAAGTTTTATCCTATGCATAGTGGTATAATCAAAATCAAATCTTTTTAACTGCAAGGTCAGCAAATAAGGAAAATGCAAGAATCGCAAACCCTGCAAGATACAAAGGGAAACCAATTGTCAATGATTAATTGCGTTTCATATATGTTAATACACCCACCTTATTATTTAGGTTAAAATGTGTTTACCTTTCTCGCATCACATTTCTTCTTGCATCGTTCACAGAAATATTGATTGGCACCATCAAGGATCTCAGGCTGAATAAAAGCATGTAAAGCTTCCTCCTAATCAGAAATTTTTAAAAGACCAGCTTTACACACTATACAATATTTAATCACTCGACATCAAACATTCTTGAATTTTATAACACAAGACAGTGAAGAAAAGTATCTAACAAGTGTCAAGTTATTTTATATTTTCCCTTCAGTAAGCAGCCAAATCGTGATCCATAAAATATTATTTATTAAATAATTGATGGTTCCGATGTTTAGATATTGTAATATAAATGATTGAAAGCAAAATATGTTATCTTGCACATCACATTAAATCGCAGTGGCATAGGCAGTAATCTATCCATCAGTTCCATATCCTCAGCCACTTGATTTAAAGCTGGCTTATTTTAATGGGAACAAGTTCTTTATGATATTTAGTAATTTTTAGTTACTAAAATTCTATCTGCTCTAGAAAATATTTCCACATTAATCTGAAAACTTAACCTTTAAGTTCTGAATGTATTTCTCTGTACAAGTTTCATTAAGTACAACTGATTTCCCTATAAAATATGACTTGAGAATATATCTTGCTCTTACCAAAAGAACTTGACTCATTTCTTATGCTTTACTAAACTCAATTCAAGGTCTTAGTACTTTTCTATAAAACCCTACCTGGCTTGAAACTCAGCTACATGTAGAGGTCTGTTTAGCATGTCATTTTCTCCTAATGTCACCTTTAGAACATCCATACTATCTGTGATGAGGCAGGGAAAGAAATATTCTATCAACTCCCCATTATACTATCTTCAGAAAATCAAAGGGCTAATATAGAACAAGTCAAGATTATGGTTTCAGTTGATGTCACAGAACATTTTACATCCACAGACACAGAACTAGTGATAAAAATCCATGGCAGCAGCACTACACAACACACCCAACCTAAGCAAATACATTAAGTTTGAAATAGCCAGGATCATGGACTTCATCAACCTCTGTTTCACCACCTATTTTCAATTTTATGGACAAGCATAGACAACAAATCAGAAAAACACCAATAGAATTACCACTCACAGGACCCATAATAGAAACTTCAGCATCTAGAAACTATAGTATTTCCAACAAAAATATGAATCCAGTATGTACTATACATTGCACTTTTTCATAATAAAAAAGAATGAAGAGACACATGAAACAATCAACAGAATCTTAAAAGAAATAAAACTCACAAGGGAAGAAGAAAACAATAACTACTTTTCTTGGATATCCTTATCAGCAGAGGATATAATGGCAGATTAGAAACAGAAGTCTATCAAAAAAATCATCCACACTATCAAAGTGCTCAAATACCAAAGTAACAACCCAACCTTCCACAAGAGGAGCTGTGGGACAAGCACAAATGCACTGTAGCAACCTAGAACACTAGAAAAGGAAAAAGAGTGCCTATGCAACATCTTTCAAGAAAATGGACACCCATGAAACTTTATCAAGTAGAGCGTGACCACTCAAACCACAACAACAGTCAATGCAAGCTATAAAAAGGATTAACATTGCCAAACATCAAAAACAACTCAGAAACAACCAACAGACTATTTATAGACTATTTACAACCACATTGCATCCTAACATGCGAGCCAACTAAAGCCCTCCAAAACATTTTAAGTAAATCAAAAGAGTGCCATTATGTTGGACAGACAGGTAGAAGACTAGCAGGGTACATCCAGGAACACTAGCAATCAGACATCATGATGAAATCATAACACATGGCCAATTTAAGCATAGTTGCAGTTGAGCATCCTAGACAAAGCTAAATCCAAAAACACTGGGGAATTCTGGGAAGCCTGGTATTCAGACAAATCAGCTATGAATAAGCACATAGAGATAAACAAGATAAACAAGTGATGCATACCATACAAGGGAGGCAAAAGCTAAAAAGGAAACAAAAAGATCATAACACCTCCTTACCAGCAATCAAACCCCAGATAAACAGGAATTAACACCAGGATTAATACCAAACAAGCAGTAAACAACAGTCTAATCAAGGAGAAAATAACATCCCGACCAACATTGAGAAGTCAAGGGTATATAGATAGATAGCAAACCTCACTCCTTTTTAGCACTGCTCAGGGAGTACCAAGGATTGTGTGTGTGTGTGTGTGTGTGTGTGTGTGTGTGTGAGAGAGAGAGAGAGAGAGAGAGAGAGAGAGAGAGAGAGAGATATCAAGAAAGAAATATTTCCAGAAGCTTCTCTATAGAAAAGCTTACCTTTTTACACCAAAGTATTCCTTTTGGTATTAGGCCAATACTGCTTATCCTTATCAGGTTTGTAAAATATATGTTTGGAAGATTCATGGCTTTTTTTTAGCATTTTTGTATTTTTTAAAATCATTTTATCAGTAAAAATGCCTGAAAAACGGATGCTTAAAGGATATTAAAATATTTGAAAAATCCTTTAAATATGTAATTTACTATCTTGCAAAGCTTAAAAGTGACTGGAATATTTTGAATATTTTGCAAAAAGCACTTAACAAAATGTCCATCTAGATTTCAATGCAATAACCCATTTTTTTCATAACAAATCTTTTTAATAATGAAAATAAATTCGAATAGTAATCAGTTATATCAAAGATACTAATGAATATGGTGAAGAAAATTTAGTGTTGGTCTAAATTAAACTCAGATATTCAAAACTATTAAGACACTGAACCAGATAAATGTGAAAGTTGAGAGGAAACCAGGTTCACAACCTACATAAGAACCTTTGCCCACAAAGGTTAAAACAGACACAGCAATAGCCTGTTATCACTGTGTAAATTTCAAGGCAAATGTTATTTTTAAAAAATAAAATAAAATCCTGTAACTCAATTTGTCTCATCAACAGTTGTTCTCTGGAGTCTAAATAAATAAAAGGGGGCTTAGCTGGGCAGAAGACTCACCAATTGCAAAATGACTGGTGCACAGCTTATAAGACTACTATCTAAAGCATGTTGTTTGATGGATCCCACTTTGGGAGGAGATCAAGGATAGGGGAAGGTCTTCAAAAAGCCTCCAATTCACCCCTTTTCCCTCCATTTCTGAGAGCTCAGAGAAGCACTAAGAACAAACAAAACAAAACATTTACAGCCCTCACTTTATCACATGGGTAAGAATTCTGTCACTGCTGAAACAGAAGATACTTTTTAAAAAAGCTCCTAACTCCAATGGTGGAGCAGAGGTGGGATGGTGGTCATGAGGCTGAAGAAAAAAGTAACATGCTGCTATAATTTGCTATGATTGCTCTTTAAAACAAAAAAAATCTAGAAAATGCATACTTTATCTAAAAACCATGGAATGGGAAAAAAAACTTTTTTGCAAAATATTTTTTTTATCAAAAGGGGTTGCTACTGAAAATTCTAAAGTGCATGTCAATTTGAAGTTTGGCCTCCACATTACACATACTGAAATCTAAAGACAACATTCACATTTCTTACACATACTGTAGAAATTTTGATTATAAGTATGACTTACATATTTTAGAGGAAATGTGCTAATTACAATTCTGAAGTTATGCATACCATAACATTTTCTTTTTTTTCTAGAAATATTGGGATAAACAAAGCAAAACCTATATATTTTTAATTAAGTAAATGACGTGAATGACTGAAAAAATAGGCATGTGAAATTTATGTAAGCTCTGTGTGATGTGCAAGTCAACAAGGAACCATACTGTGCTATATTATATATAGAAAAAAAGAAGTGATGCTCCTAAAGATATTCTAAAACTAGATAAAAATCCATGAATGGTAATGGCTTTATTGCTTACCAAGGAGAAAATTAAACCAAGTATTTTAATCTTTTTACAGATCACATTTAAAAACATATTTACATAGTTCTTAATAATCTTTTCATTCTGGTATTTTTTATTTCTAGAAGCTTTGTAATTTTATAATTACAAAATATATAGTTTAATTCTTTTAGTTTTATATTCTTAATAGTCCATGAAATAATCTCTATAAATATACAGTCAGGATCAAGTATTTATATACTCAAATCAAGCGCAACCAGTCAGATCCAACTTGCTGTATTGCTCTCACCTGCAGATCATATTAATTGAAATTAGTCCCATTGGAAAATCAGTGGAATTAGTGGCAGACGTATTGGTAGAGAAGACATCCCCACAAAAAAAAAAACTTAATGGGAAACAGTATTCAACTAACAGCGATAATGATTTAATTACAAGAGCAAAATGCAACATTAACACAGTCTTTATTGTCTTATAAATTTACACAAACTATTGTAATGCAACAGATCATCTTAGAAATTGTTGATAGAAACAAGGAGTTTTTTTAAAAAAAAATTGTTATAGTATCTGTATTCTCTGAAAAGTCAGTGCGTGTCAGCCCTAGAGCAGAGTAAGAAACAGACACCATGAAGACCTAAACCTATTGCTCTTAGGATAGTTATACTGTAGTTAGAGAACCTTACAAGTCTGAATGTGCTTCTCTTCCTCCCTCTTTTATCTCCACAGTCTTGGCCTGGACTTATGTCTTATTTATCTGATCAATGTCAATTATTTGATCTTTCCTCTGCCCTCCTTTATACTCACGACAGCTATTGCTGCTTCAAAAAAAATTCTTTCTCTCCCCCCCCAATTCCCTCATGCATGTAGATAAAATAGCTGAGATGACAGAAAAGTAAAGTGGCTTTGGAGGATTTTAAAACTTTCAGGACAGGTCTTTCTGAACATCCTTTTGAAATGCTTTAAAACTGCCATACCGTTAAAGTATAAAGCAAGCATTGTGAAGAAAGCAATCATCGTGCGTTCAACAAGCTAAAGTTTAGAAATTTTGGCTTAACACTGTTATAAATCTTATCTTGTTAGATAAGATTTACTACTTCTGGCTATTTGTAATTTCATCTTAGTTCTACCATTTTTCTGATATTCAAAATGGCACTTTGAAAGTCTAGTAGGTCTCCTTTTAGATTAGATCTAAATATGCTTAACAATGTGTTCTTAGGGCAATTACAAATAGTTCTTGACTTAGGACCAGACTGTTCAAAATTATGATGGTGCTGCAAAAAGTGAGTTACGACTAATTCTTCCACTTACAACCTCCACAGCATCCTTCAAATCATGTGATCAAAATTCAAGTGCTTGGCAACTGGCACATTTTTTACGACAGTTGCAGTTTCCCAAAATCACATGATCATCATTTGTGATCCTCACAGAGGGTTTTCAACAAGCAAAGTCAATGGGGGAAGCCAGATTTACTTCACAATCATGTAGTTCTTTTAGAAACCACAGCAAAAAAAAGTTGTAAAGCTGAGCACAATTGTATTAACTACAGCATTGCTTAGTGAAAGATGTTCAGGTGCCAATTGTGGTCATAAGTCAAGGACTATAACATTTTAAATTATTTACACAAATATATTTCCAAAGCTGGAAAGTTTTTTGTAACCTTTGTTCTAGATAATTTTTTAGGCGATTAGATTGTTTAGTATCTGTCAGATTAAATTCGTATACAAGGCTAACCTTATTGTATCATAGATCAATAACTCCTGTTGCTTATTCTGAAGCTGATTAATTCTTATGATTTGGGCTGATTATTTTATGTAGCATGAAAACAAGAAGTACTAAAATGATGATATACCTTGGTTTGTACTTTGGTTTAACCTGAATATTATCAACATGATTAAAGGACTTGTGTGGACTTTTACTCTTCTAAATTATACTCTTCTGTGAAGCTGACTTTTTATGGCTTCTACTAATCTAAAAAGGGTACTTTAAACTCCTATTGATCAGAATAATTAAATATTATTAAATATTAAATAAAGGGTCCTATCTTTTCTAAGATGACATTTAAATGCAAATGACAAATAAATGTATTTCAATCCTACATTTAAGATTAAATGTACATTTAAGATTAAAGCAACCTAGAGCAAGTTAACTTTATAAACATCTGGAAGATTATTTTTTCAAGTTCAAGGATAAAATATTCAAGTTAAATATGTAGGTAAGAATATTTAATGCAGCAGAGCAATATTTTAAAATATAAAAGGTCTACTGTGTTTCTTCTGCAGCTAAGGTATTCAAGGCAAAATAATGATGAGTTGCTGGATGACTGCCGGATATATTTTTACAAGGGTTCTAGCTCATTAAAGATGGCTTAGTGTATATTATTTTGCAATTCCTCATGTTTAATGCAATTTGCAGTCTGTCATGGGGAAAACATGAGGTTTGAGCTTGAATCTGTGTGGGGTTTAATTCCCACCCCAATTCAACTTTGTTGAACCATTTTCAAACAACCTAGAACTAAAAGAAAAATCATGGTAATATAGGTTCTTTCTTGAGCTGTTTTCATTGGCATTTCATATAGCAGAATGTATTTTCAGACATCACATTTGGAATTTGGGGCAAAACTCCAAAATAATTCAAGTGTGGTTTCTAATGATCTCAGGGGGACCAAGGATGAGTTTTGTGGTTTATGTCATTGATTACATTTTTTTAACTACAAAGCAGCAATTCAGAGTCTGCAAAGAGCCTTGAGTCTAGGTTTTTTTTAATTATCTTGTCAGCAGTCTTAAAAACAAGTATCAAAATATTCCATTTTATGAGTACATGGGCCCTTGGGCATCATAGTTAAAAAAACACCTCAAGATCTATTTTGAAGAGTCAGCAGGAAATAACTAAATATATCTACCGTTTGCGGCGTATAAGACGACCCGCGTGATAAGACGACCCCCACCACCACCGGAAACGCCTCCAGAAATCCCGGCTGCAGCGGCAGGGCGGAGTGCCAGGGGCCATGGGAAGAGCAGGAAGGCTGCAGCCTCGGGCAGAGCGAGGCGAGCGGGATGAAGCGGAAGCGGCGCAGGGGATCCGGGAAGCCAGAGGCGCCTTCGCTGCGTCCAACAAGCATCCGAAAGCCGGCAGTGGATATACCGGGCGTAAGACGACCCCCCACTTGGAGGCATGTTTTTCGGGGGCAAAAAGTCGTCTTATACGCTCGCCGGCAATACGGTAAATGAAATTCATTATAAAAAATTTCCTTTAAACTACTACTAGAAATTGTAAATATTTGTGGTGACAATCAGAAACAATGACCAGATTGACTTTTGGGTAGGAGCAACAAAGATTAGTAACATTCTTTATATTTAAAAAAAATAGAAAAGCACTTACCTCTAACTAGAATTCTTTCAAGGTAGTATCCTCCATAGATTCTCTAGTTTGGATTGTGATGTCTGTGGCAAGTCCCCTCAGAAACACACTAGCAAGATCAAAAGAGCTTTATATTCCCTTCCACAAGCCCTATTAGCGCATGTATTGATCCCATTATGATTATTTCGTTCTGAGTCAAATTCTTATTTACCCTTTTTAATGGAGGATCAATGGAGGATACCACCTTCAGAGAATTCCATTTAGAAACAGGTGACTTTTCTCCAAAAGAAAGTATCCTCCATAGTTCCCAAATACTGAAAACTATAACTAAAATATTTTTCTAATTAGAGGATCAGATGAATAGATTATTAATACAGTAGATAAGTCAGCACATAATACTGAGTCTCATGTTTGGATAATCGTAAGGAAAACAGACAATACTGTCCGAACTAAACAAGAACTGAACAGAAATAATACAGGTACTGCTCAACTCATAACCCCAATTGGGAGTGGCATTTCTGTCGCTAAGCAATACTGTCATAAAGTGCGATGTCATGTGACCACACTGCTTAGTAACAGAAATCCCACTATTCCTGGCTGCCATCATTAACTGAGAATTGTGGGTCATTAAGTGAGTACCCACCCCAATCGAAATTATTTTGCTCTTGGTTCTTCCCAGTCCTGAGCCTTGGTTAAGTGCCTCCTCTTCAAATCCTGCCACCTGCCTATCTCTCACATCTCTGTTCCTTTGTCTACCCTACTCCCTGTCTTGTGGGGCAGCAAGTAGAAAAGCCCAAGCTGATCTTAGCCATCTTCTTGCTCCCGATTCTGACAAGGTATGGCCAGCCTGGCTCTTCGTGAGGCAACTGTTGACCACATGAGGCTATCTTCCCCAGGTCTTATGAGAAAATAGCCATGCACAACCTTGTGCAGTCAGCAGCTGCCTTACAAAGGGCCAAGTCAGACATTTTTGGTCAGCAAAGGCAGCAAGAAGATGGTGAAGGCTGACCAGGGCAGCAGACTTTAAGCAACCAAAAGGTGGGGAGAAAATAGATGGCCCCATGACTGTAACTGCCAAGTGCCCAAATTTTGATCTCCCGCAGAGTGCTGCAGTGGCCATAACTTCAGGGACCTACTTTAAGGCCTTTCATTTATCATCACAAAAACTTCAAATGGTCATAAGTCAAGGACTATCTGAAAGGTATTTGATATCAGGCGATTTCCCCTTAGTTAGAATATTGTGTGTGTGTGTGGGATCCTATGTTATTTATATACAAAACTGCTTCTTTGTCAAGGTAGCAGCCCTTAATATTTTACCAATAGAAAGACAACACTGACACAGCATTTTATCCAACTAGCTCCCATTACTCAAGAGTATTTTCCATTTAAAAACAAGAAACTGATCAGAATATGAAGGCCCTACATATTCTACTTATAAGGAACATTTTATAGTGATGTTATATACATAAAAATATACTATCTGCTATTCTGCTAAGTTGCATAGCATATCAAACTTAATAAAGCATAAAGGTTTCTACAAACTGTTCATTTAAAATCAAAAAGATTATCATACTCCACTTGCTATCTAGCAACTGATTAGTTAGTAAAGATTATTTCAAGGTGACCTTGGCTTCTGGTGTTATCATGTCAGTGTCATTTTCTTGGCAACAGTACAAAAATGATTTTCTTTGTCTTCTTCAAGGATATTTTTTCAACTTCCTGTCTAGTTACAAATTCGCTATCTCTTGGTGGTCTGGCATGGAATGTGCCTATGTGAATCTCCCAGGGTATATCTATTAGGGTAGAATAGTTTAGGTTTAGCCTGACAAGATTCTGTCTAAATGGCATGTGCAAATAAAGAACTGAACTTTGGCTGGATTGTTTTACATCATTTTTTGGCTAGGCCTAACAATCTTTTTAAAACAGTAATTTTATTTTAAAATACCTCTAACTCTCTCTAAATATTCAAGATGAGCAAAAGTGAGGAGCAGAAGCCTAATTGGGCAAGAAAATACCAAATTTGCTTGGATTGAAATTATTGGGGGGAAAATCTGGGCAACACAAACCTACTAGAACACTTTATTAGGTATCTATATATCTATCTTGTATCTTAACTGAGATTATAAAATATACATTCTTGGTTTGTTTGTTTTTTAAAAAAAGCAACTGGAAGACCAGACAACCAAAGAAATTCTGGGTTTATTTGTTCAATAGGCTACATCACTGTAATCAGTGTAATTTTTTAAAAAAATAATAATTCCCTTGTTTTTAAAGTTGTCTATAAAACCTTGTTTTGAAACTAGAACCATACAAACGCTATTGGTAAAACAAAATCAAATAAATTTTAAGTTATACACTGTAAAAAGCATCAATTTAGGAATATCATTTAAAAAAATTACAATTCAGAAATGCAGATTGCAAAGCATGCCAGCTCTCTTGGAGACAAAGCCAGCTAATAATTGCCAGCTAATAATAAAGTGATTGGGCCAATCAATCTTTCCCAGATCTAGGAAAAATGGAATGGCAAACTTCTGAAAATATTGACAGAAAACTGTATGAATGTGGCCATGTTTTCGACAGGAATCAGGGTTGATTCAGAGAACCATGATATTTTTTTAAAAATCCATCCTTTGTTGCTTACATAGTACCATGATGGGAAGGGAGTTAGGAAAACTGATCAGCATATCTATTTTCAATTCAGAGTTATCCTTCCTGTCCCACTTACATTAGTCAATGTAATCAACCCTTATAAACAGATGATCAATGGTTATCCTACTCTAAGCATCCTAAATAAAGCAAAACTGCTAATATGAGAGGCTGGAGGCTCAATTACTGATTTGGCAATATGGATCCAGTCAGAGATACAAGTACCGCAGAAGTTGGTATCAAACTGCATGCACAATAGTTTATTGGAACTTTAGGGAATATTCCGGAAGCATCTTAATACTGTCAACTTAAAGTTCTCCTTCCCCAATCCAACCAAAAGCCTATCTGGAATTCCAAATAGGAATTCCTTTCCTATTTGGGAATTGTAATTAATTATTAATTTCATTAATTATTGGAATTAATTATTTTGAAACTATTGGTAAATATTACAGCAATATGAATTCCTTTCCTATTTGCTGTAATATTTACCAAGTTTCAGAATTAATTCACCTAAAGCCCATATTATGTTTCAAAAGTATGTTTTTCTATAAGAAAGGCAGAACATGTGTTGTTTTATTGCATCTGTAATGTTAAGACTTCACATGTTAACTTGACTGCTTTTTCTTTTCCCAAACATGCACTAGTAGGACTCATTGAAGGGTCTTCTAAAGCTTGCTAGCTGGTCTACTACACAAAGACGGACAACCCAAGATAGAGTTTCCAGGATGATGCTTACCTTTAAAGAAGTGACAGTACTGTAGCATTATTATACAGAGACACAGTAGCATTCAGTTTAACATACACACCACACTAGCAAACGCCTGATTGGCGCCATAAGGTCGAATAACCAATGGAATATCCAGGTAAGTATCAATTCTCCAGCTCTCATAGCCACATTCCAGGCATCTTACATAGTCCTTCAGCTTGCCTTGGTAGAGCTGATTTATGAGATCAGCCTGCATTTGAGGAAAAAATATTTCAATATTCCAAAAACAAATTTGTTTACCTTTATGAAGGATTATTTCCTGAAGAATTGGCTTACATATTCTAAACTGCAAAAGAATACATTACAATATATATTCTAAATTCTGCCTTTCATCCTTAAGGTAATTAATAGCATTTTTTAAGATAGATAGATAGATAGATAGATAGATAGATAGATAGAATATATTTAAACTTCATTGCTATTGCTCTGGCTATTCATTATGTCAGCCTGTTTTCAGTTACTTTTAAAAGTGAAAATAGAATTGAATCTAAATTCATGGCAGATATTTATCCAATTTGTCTTAGTCAGGTTTAATGACAATTCTGCTTATTTCTATTCCAATTAAAGTATATATGCCTAATTCTACTGAAAGCCCATATCAATTTCATATATATTTATAAATGCATATGGTTTTCACATTTTAAGTCTTTTTTTACAGCCATATTTATATATAAAATGATTTTAATGTTCTTTTTCTTATGCAGATATATTTAATCAAATATATAGATTTCAAAATATTTTTGGTACATTCTTGAACTGGACAAGAAACAGTGGACAATTAGTACAGTAATGAATATACTGTATACAAGAAAGGGAAAAGCAGGAGTCATGTGGTAGATTCAATGCTGAATTGCCACAAGGAATCTAGGCCCATCTCCAGTCACTTTTTTTAGTACTGTGGTAGCTTTGAATGATAACTAAACAAATGGTTGTATGTCAAGGACTACCCATATACAGATTTAAAGAATATAAAGGACTCACAAGTAACAGCTTTTTAAGAAACTTGTGGGTAATAGCCAAATATCCGTCTACTGACTGGTTCAGACACCCTTAGATAAAGAGCAAAGACGTCTTTGTGCAAGGGCTCCGTATTATGATTAAGATGAGGTAGAAAATATATTTATATTTATATATATATTTATATTTATATATTTATATTATATATTTATATATATATTTATATTTATATATTTATATATTATATATATATATATATATATATATATATATATATATATATATATATATATATATATATATATATATATATATATATATATATATATATATATATATTTACAAGATAGACTGAATTTTAAAGGTTGTGAGGGGAAAAAAAGATAAGCTCAAAAGAATTAGGATGGCTCCTGAGCAAAGGGGATTTTACCAGGAGACTCCAACTTGAAATGAAGTAAGATACAAATTCTAGAAGGATCACATAACTCTTGCTTGATGGAAAGAGACTACAATCCACTTAAAGATGCTTCCCAGAGTATTATATTGCAAAATAATGACATTTCATATAAAATGCAAACAGAATGAATTCCTCAAATTCAACGGTTCTGTATAAACAATGCACAATTTTTCCATTTCATCCCAATGTTTAAAACTAGCCTTTAAATCTAGGATAAGTATAATATTGTTTTATTAACTGTTATAATTATTTGTTATTTCTTGTTATCTCGTTACCACAAGAACCACCCCAAAAATATTATACCTGCTCCGTTTGTTTCCATTTTTGTTCCAAAGCATCAAACATAACTCTACAGAGTTCCTGCACATCATGCTGCTGCCATGCTATTATAAAACAAAAGTGATCTTATTTAATTAAAACAGGCATACATCCCATCACAGCAATTCGTTAGCCCAGTTACAAAAGCACATTACATTAAATTTATTTTACTGCCAGTTTTAGAACTGAACGTTCTCTACCTTTCTCATTTTGCCCATCCTCACAATTATTTCCAAACATTTAAAAAAAAAATACAGGGATTCATAACTGTAGTATAACATCTTTTTCATGATATATTGAACTTTAAGTAAACTAAATAATAGAACCAATAAATTAGGCCATCAGTTCTGCTTAGTGCAGGAAAACACATTAAACCACCTTCAAAGAAATGTCTTCCAAACTGCTTGGAGAAAATAAAAGTCCACCATCGTAATAGACAAATTGGTTTATTCTTAGACAATTCTTACTATCAAGTAATTTTTTTCTAATATTGAACTGTAAATTATCTTCCTATACTTTTATTGTTCTGTTATCATGAACTGTGAATTTTGGTTAATGCTTTGTAATAAGAATAGATTATCAAACTTTATTAAATTAGTAAATTCTCAACAGCTATGTAAATAAGTATAAATGCAGAAGCCAATTTTAGCCTACTGATATCCTTACCTACTGATATCCTTACTTTTTGAATGCCATTAATTGAAAAAAGCCATTAAAGAAAAAAGCCAGTTACGACATGCTGTCATATGACAGCATGTCGTAACTGTGGCTTTTTTCTTTCTCCAGTTATACAGGAATGCTAAGGGATTGTTCAATATATGACCAAGTAAAAGTCATTCATATCCTGATCAAGTACATAACTGATATTCAGGACACAGACAATATCAGACAATATATGTCCTAATATAATTATAATTTAACCAAATATTTAATTATCATTACCTTCACTACTATCCCATCCAAAGCTTCGTGTAACATCTGTAGTTTCAATTGCTCTCTTTTTGCTGGTCTGCAATAAAACAAACAATCTTTGAAGTTGGTAAGGGATGCTTGTCACTGGATCTTCTTCAGAGTCTTCAAATTCCCATCTATTAAAAAACAAACAAACAAACATTAGTACCAACAGACAAAATAAATTATTTTAGAGCACCCTGTTGAAAATGAAATGTTCCTAACATTCATTTGTAGTAAAAAAGCGATATCTGAAAGGAAAGTTGATATGGAAATATTTCTTCAAGATACAATTTGGAAAAAAAAAGCTAAATATGATCTTTACAGCTTGATATTAAAACTTTTTAGAAGAGATAACTCCCATGCTTGAATATTCAAGTATTCCATAACCAGAACATTTTCTAGTATAAATACTATGACAATACTATTCATCAAATCATACTGAACTCTTAAGAGATAATCTTGCAAAAGCTAATAATATCTACATTCCCAAAGGTGCTTTTTCAAAAACAATTTTGGAAAAACAGTAGCCTTTTGAAAAAGTACCTTTAGGACAGCCATGGCCTGGATGACAGAGAAACTCCATAGACATACCCCCATACTTATATTCCAAAATATAATTACACAACCATATAGTGGATAACAAGTAAGAACCTATCCCAATTTTAATTGTACTTAGAGGAAATATTTACAATAGGACTGTAGATAGTCCTTTAAAATCCTTTTATAACAACCAAGATTTTAGTTTTTATAATTATTTGTTATGAACCATTTTTACTATTTCTCTGAATTCTAAACTCTATGAATCCACATTTAAGCTTAAGGGGGAAAAAAGACTGCAGAGGAAGTCTATCAATCACTGCATCTGTTTGACAACTAATGACATATCAAATACTTTTACAAGTATGTTCCAGGAAATCCTTGCCTTTAAATGATGATTATGTCATACCTTGCTTTAGAGAGTATTGATTAAGTTCAGAAGTATATCTATGAAGCTATTCTCAACAACAATAGTCAACATTAGAACACTGATTGATTGTAAACAATTATGTAATTAGGTGAAATAATTTGTTAATTGCAGCCGTTTCTCAAGTGTTTAACAAGATTTTCATCACCCAAGAAAAGGCAATAGCAAAATTAATGAAATCTACTTACCTATATAATGCATTTCTAAATTCAGGAGTCATATAAAGTGTTTGTAGAAGACTGTTCAAATAACAGGTCATTGCCTGATTTACTAGACCCACATATCCTAAAAAATAGTATAACATTAGTAATAATGCTCATCTTAAAAAAATAAGACTAAGATTTCAGAATTAATATTACGTCATTGAACATATTTATTATAATTTTATTGCAGATTTTCAAAATCAAAATTTTTGCTAATAATATCTACTCAGAACAACAGTACTTTAAAGTTTTATTGGATAGTCAAAAATACGTTTCTTCAGAATTCTGAAATATCATATTTTTCAGTATATAAGAAGCACTTTTCCCCGCCCCCAACAGTGGGTGGAAATGTCTGTGTGTCTTATACAGCAAATGTTGCCAAAGCCCACCCGATGGCCCCCACCCTTCGGCCTCTGCCTCCCAGCAATTTGCCTCCTTGCAACAAACAGCAAACAGCTTGGTCAGCTTCAGCACGGCCTGATTTAGCACAAACAGCTGGTTGTAGGTTGGATCTGCCTCCCAACTATCAGCTGTTTCAGGCTGCAGGGATCGCCATCGCCTATTGCCACCTCCACGCACCCCATTTTCAGCCTGTTCTGATCCCCGCTGCCTGGAACAGGACAAAAATGGGACGCGTGGAGGTGGCAATAGGCGATCCCTGCAGCCTGAAACAGCTGATCGTCAGGAGGTAGATCCAACCAACAATCAGCTGCTTGTGCTAAATCAGGCTGTACTGAAGCTGATCAGGCTGTTTGCTTTTTGCTGCAAGGAGGCAAATTGCTGGGAGGCAGAGACAGATTTTTTTTCTTGTTTTCCTCCCCCAAAGCTAGGGCCCTCTTATACTTCACTGTGTTATAGTCCGAAAAATACGGTACATATCAGGAGTAAAAACATGGCTTAAACAGAACTTCTGAATCAACTACAATATTCGGTTAGCATAACATATTAAACACCTTGTAATTTAGCAGTGCGACGTATCACTTCAATGCTATTTAATTACTTATCTTTATTTGCCCTGCAAACAACAATTTAGAAAAAATACTACATACTAGCAAATTTCATTTCCTTCTAGTATGATTGCATTTTAGAGGATTAGTTATTAGAATCTAATTATTAGATTTTCACCACAGTAAAGGTGAACTGCATAGGGGAGTATGAAAATGGATTGCTTCTAAGTAAGAATGATTACTCTATTAGTTAAATATTGAAAAATAATTTTGTGCTCAATTGTTCTTATCAGAAATAAACATCTGTATTTCATTAAATGGAACAAAATGAAAGCTTTTCCTATGACTAAGAGTGAGGCAGTGGTGGTATTCAGCAGGTTCTGACCAGTTCTGGAGAACCAGTAGCAGAAATTTTGAGTAGTTCGGAAAACCAGCAAATACCACTTCTGACTGGAGATTTTACAGTATCCTTCCCCTGCCACGCCCACCAAGCCACGCCCACAGAACCAGTAGTAAAAAAAATTGAATCCCACTACTGGAATGAGGGTTTTTTCCTCTTTAATAATAAAAAATTCCTAGTAGTTACAATAAGGATTAGATTTTTAGAGGTAAAAGTCAGTGATCAAATCACAAGGTTGTTAAGCAAATCCAATCAGCAAATAATGCTGGAAACTGGAAAATTGCAAATCATGGTCATATGACTTTTGAGCACAGCAATTAGTTGTTGGTTGTTCAGCACCCAAATGCAATTATGTAATTATGGGGTGGTGATTATGCAGTGGCGAGTAGATATTAACTTTTTAAAAGCCTATCATAGCTTTAAATGGTCATTAAATCAAAGATTACCTGTAACAATCTATAGGTGGAAAAAATAAACCACATCTCTGCCTAGGACTTGTTCTGTCACTTGTCCTTATGCATCTGCATAAGGAGTACTGCTCCTTCAGGCTCCCCCCACTTATGGCAACTCAAAAACAAGCATAGGAATGCTTTACGAGTTGAAACTTGACAGCAACTATAGTACCAGCAGTTCTGCAACCCTTATTCCTCATTCAAAATATTACACGAAGAGTGGGATTTACAACCTGTTCTCCTATACTTAAATTGTTCTAACACAATATTATAAGTTGTTTTAAGATAGTATTATAGTATTGCTATATCCAGTGGAAAAGGACAAAAGACATCTCCATACCTGTTTCTGATTTGCTCAAAATTGATGAATAAGAGTAATTCTGACTGACGTAATCACTGGAACAGCCAACTGAACCTTCTCTTGGTAGAGGACCTATAAATCTATCAGGATTGTGGTCATCTGATCCACCAGACTCCTCCTAAAACATTGGGTACATCTATTAATGTATCTTTCAAGTTTATAATTAACTAATGAAAAAAAGCCTATTAAAGAAAGTCCATGTTCTCACAAGACATTTCACATTAGGAATCCTATCCTTGGCATTACAGATAGTTTCAAACAAAGACACAAACAAAAAAAGGAAATGAGTTACAGAAGCAGATGGGGAACTGAGCGTAGAGTTAATCTAAGTAAGGATTGCAAGAAGTGCCTACGCTACTTTTCCTATCTGTAGAACTCCTAACACATGAGATAAAATATTTTGGTATTTTTTAAATAGAATGATTAGGCTTAATATTTCAAGAGCCAAAATAGATACCATGAGAGTACCAACAGAATTGCACATTCTTGATCTAGCTCTTTAGGTTCTACCTAAAATGCAGTACATAGCCAAAGTGTGCAAAACATTGCAGTTCTTGAATAACTCAACCCTGGGAACTTCTGTTTCAAGATCAGAACAAGCAGCTCCTATTTAATGAGTTCAATCTGAAATCACGTTATGCTGTTCCAACTGTATTAGAAATGTGTGCTCTGCAGTGCATGTTTGAAAATCAGACTGGTTTTGTTTCTTAGAAAAGATTCACTTAGTGACTATGAAAATCAAAGATAAGCATTAGAACACTCAGAACAAAAAATCTTCATGTGATAAAACACAGAAGCAGCAAATTAATATGTCGTTACCAATACCACTTGAGGTTGTTCTCCATCTTTATCTGTCAAATGCAGAAAATTCTTTTTCCCAGGCTCAAAACCAGCATCAACAACAGATTTATCACTCAAATAATCCAGTGGTGTCTACAGTAAATCAAATAAAAATGTTTATTTAATAGAATTGTTATTATACATTTTCCAAATTCAGGCGTAAGAAGAATAGCTGCATATTTCCTTTAACCCTATAGGAGTAATATAAATATACTAAAATATCACTGTCAATTAACACATTTTATGTTAAGCATAAATGAGACAGATAAAAAGAAAATTCATATTTCTCAAGATTCTGCCAAAATTTAATAACAACTTAAACATTTATTACAATATATGCTTGCCTGCCATTTAATTTATAATGATTATTTAATAAATCTCCTAATGACCTAAGTGCTAACATACTGAAATTTAAATACTAAAAATAAATTTCACAGGTATTACCGTAAAAAGTGAAGGATATCTAAGACCTTTAATGAGAAGGTAAAAGAATAAAACTACAGGCCAGAGCATTTAACTCATCAATTTCTAATTATTGTATGCTTTAACTATGTACATTGATATATCTAAGTATATCTAAGACCTTTAATGAGAAGGTAAAAGAATAAAACTACAGGCCAGAGCATTTAACTCATCAATTTCTAATTATTGTATGCTTTAACTATGTACATTGATTTTATTTTATTAAAAACAGAAAGATAAAAATGAATTAATGAATAAATAAATCTTTATTTTTTTTAAAGTTCATAAAAGATGTTGCAGGCTTTATATTATAGATAGATTTAACTCAGGGTATGCAACAGCTGAATTTAAGAAGATAATTGGCAGAAACTCATTTTAAAAGACAGATGTTTTCAATAGTTTGACTATTTTTAATGTCTTGATTTAAAAAAAAAAATCTAACGAACAGCACCGTTTGTTTCTTCACCTAAACTACTACAGGATTATTAAACGTTAGTTGTGTTTATAATCACATTAATGCTATTAATGTTATTTTTTATATATTACTTTATGAAAAACTTTCCACATCACATCCAAGCAGAGAAAATAAAAGAAGACAATCTTGAACAAAAAAAAGGATTATTAAGGGAAAACAAGTGCTAATATGAGAAATACCACAATAACGAACAAAAATATTGTACATCAGCCATTTAAAAGTATTCTATTAAAATGCCTAAAACTAGTAGGTATTTGTTTTTACCGTATTAGCAACATTGACTCCATTTCCCCAAATTAAATCAAATGTTCCATTAACATAGCCCACTTTGGAGGCTATATCTTCAAATAGCTTTTTTACTGGTGTGGAAGCTGGCAAATTCAATGTGATGCGCTCATTCACTGTCTTAGCATTGGTAGTATCTTGTATTATACAAAGCACTCGAAGTTCATCAGCAGCATTTTCAATCTGAAATGAAAGGAACAAAAAGATTACAAAAGTATGTTCTATTTTAGAAAGTCATGCAATTTCAGTTTTTAACACAGATGGAACACTAAAATGTAAGAAATTTAAACAAAATATATGAACATTTTTCAAAAACAGAAGAACATCAACAGATTCCCTTGAATACAGCTATTTGCTCCTAGTTGTTCTTGTTAAAATTATATCATCCAAACTCTAGAGCTTCAATTAGAATATGTTAACCAATTTTATACTATAAATTCCTATAAAACCTAATTTTTTATTTGATTATATTCAAAGACAGGAAATGTTGACTGGAACAGTATGCAGCTGCATAAATGCTTATTAAACGTAAACGTTATTTCATAGAATCTGCATAGCTAACTATCAAAACATACCTAGATGCAAATGAAAATGTAAATGAATTCTTTTAAGCAGTTTTTTCCACACACAGAATTAGTATAGGGGAAGCATATAAAATATATATTAAGAAGACACAAGCCAGAAATCAATACTGAACAAAATACAGAGTCATGCCTGCTGGCACAAAGATCCAAGCATAAACTGAGTTCATGACTATGACATGTTCAAATTAGCACAGACATTCTATATTAAAACACCATGCTGGATTAAGCTTCTAATTCAAAGAAAGATATTGCATAAGTTCCAAAACCATAGTAGTTGTGACAGTGGAAAATATTTTGTAATTGCTATGCCCGTGTTCTAAAAAACTGTTTTGTTGCTTTGTTAAACCAATTTAATTATTTAAATTAATTGCTTACAAAGCAATGATTTTTTTTGATTTTTTTTGTTAATTTAGCAACTGCATTTATGACTTGTAACAGTTTAAAAAATACAACCATTCTGACCAATTTTTTAGCATAACCACATTCTGAAATAGTGTAAATGAACTTGAGATAGTCGTATTTATTTCATTTATATGCCATTCATATTGTTGTCTAAGCAACTCTAAGCAATATCAAAACTTACCAGTATCACAAATCTTTTAAAATAAACTAGGCCTGCAGTTTAAACCAATCGAAACACAGCTAGATTTGCTATCTAATTACAGTCCATTAATATTAATATTTTCTATCTAATTACAGTCCAATAATATTTTTATTATTGCCTGATAATTCTATGCCAATAGAATTTCCGGTTCTGCAGCCTATCTGAAACTGACAGTATTACAGACTGTGGATCAAAACTTTACAGGCCTTACTTTACTTCTTAATATTTTGTTAGTCCAAAAACTGCTTGAGGTGGCTTGGATATCCCAAGACTCATACGCCCTAGAGATAAAAATCAACAAATATTTTTCTCTCCTTACTTCTAAACTTTTAATTTTGTGAATATTTCTTGTAGCTATTATTAATTATTCCACAACAAAGAGAAAAGAAAAAAATGACAAAAGATAGATCTAATTTGTATCCCTTGTTAAATATATTTTATATGAATTCAAAGAAGTAATGTTATTGATGGTTAATAGATTAGGTCCATAAGTTTTTAATTTACAAAAATGATAAGAAATGACATCTAAATTAACCAATTTACCAATTAGTTGAATAAAAATTTAAAACCTTTGAAAGAGAAGTAAAAATTTGTTGCAAAATTTTATAGGGGTTAGGAATTACAATAATCTTTGTTTCCAATTCAGGAGGTAAAAAAAAAAAATCATTCATCACATGATTATATACTCTCTATATTAATAGTATTGTACTAACAATGTATTAGAGTTTATCTAAGAGGCCTCCATTCCATCTATCTCCCAATGAGTGGGGACAGGACATGCAGCCTGCCCTTTCTGCTGTCTGTATTAGGCAGGCACATTCTATATGGATACATGTCTCAAAAATACCCAAGATTCAAATCATATATAGTTTTATAGATAATATCCAGTATCTTGAGTTGTATCTGCCAACAAAGTGGCAGCCATAAAATTGCTACAATAATATAATCCGGTTGAAATGGGTCTCACCTTCAAGCAGGCAGATGCATTTTGTGCCACATGAAGTTTTAAAGGTATCTTCAAAGGCAGTTCATGTACAAGGAACTGCAAAAATGCAACCAACAGGTAACAAGAGCCTAAATGAACATACCTAATTCATCTCATTCCAAGAGTAATGCATCTCTTGGCCACAACTTCCACCTGCCACTGTAGCAGGAGCTACAGGACAAGAAAGGGAGGAGAGGCCTTAGGTTGCAATGGAAATGATTTCCCTCTCGTGCAGAAGCTGATTTGCAATATGGGTGAACTGTGCTGGGATGAGAAAGTGTCTCCACCAACTGCCATTCCATCTCACCGGAATGAGGTTTTTCCACATCTAGTCCTTGAAGCCTCTAAACCAGTGGTCCCCAACCTTTTTTGTACCAGGGACCAGTTTCAAGCACAAACACTTTCTCAAGGACCGGGGGGGGGGGGAATCCGAGTTTGGTGGTTTGCTGGCAGACGTTTCATTACCTGACTAGGTAACATCTGATGTTGTTACCTAGTCGGGTAATAAAACGTCTGCCAGCAAACCACCAAGTTCAGGGAGCGCCTCAGCCCTGCCTCCCTCAGCCCCATCCCTCAGGTGTCTCCCTCCCTCCCTCAGGTGTCTGCCTCGTTCCTCTCTCAGTCGCTCTCTCGCTGCTCCACCAGCCCAGGAAGAAACTGATTCAAAGAAGCGGGGGGTGGCTTTTCCTGTCACCGCAGCTCCTCCGAAGCGCCCGTTTACCCCCCCCCGCCGCCCGCGGTTCAATCCACAGTGCTCCGTTCTTCCTGCCTGCCTGCCTTCTTCGTTTCGGAGCAGCTTCGCCTGAAAAAAAGGCGAAGCTGCTCCCAAACAACCAAACAGGCAGGCAGGCAGAACGGGGCACTGAATTGAACCGCGCGCGGGCAGGCGGGGTGGGGGTGAACGGGCGCTTTGGAGGCGCTGCGGCGACAGGAAAAGCCACCCCCCCGGCTTCTTTGAAGCAGTTTCTTCCTGTGCTGGTGGAGCAGCGAGAGAGCGACTGAGAGAGGAATGAGGCGGAGGAAACCGAAGCCGCTGAGCCAGAGCAGGACAGGCTTCGGTTGCTTCCTCCTCCCCTTCTCTCATTTGTGTCCTTGATCCCCGATCCCAGCAGCATTCACCGAAGCGAAGAAAGCCGCCATTTTTTTAAAAAAATTTCTTTGCGGCCCGGTACAGAGTGCTCCACGGACCGGTACCGGTCCGCGGCCCGGTGGTTGAGGACCCCTGCTCTAAACCACCCAGTCAACATTTTTTACCCAGGGAGATATAGGAGATAATCTACATTTTAATACCTTACATATGCCAATGGATGGCTTCTTCCATAAGCTTCATACAGATATCAATATAAGGGAGGGGGTGGAACTAGGAGCTCACCACAATGATTTTATCTCTCGTTCCATCTTACCTTCTGCAAAACTGCTCAGTGACCAAGGTGTAGAACCCTGCAGAAAAGTACTTCTAACCCCTAACCAATGCTGATATCTCAAGAACCTACCAATTTCCCACCCATGCTCAAATACTAAATCTTGAGTGAATATAAGTATTTTGCATCTATGTCATTCTGAAGAAAGATCACTTTCTTTTAATACCTTTTCTAAAAAGGAAAGATAAGGTAGAAGTTGTTTAAAGATGACTGGATGGAGTGGGAGCCTCTTAAGAAAGGAGTATACCACTGCCTCTTTGAAAATGTTCCATTTGAGAGACATTCACCATCTCTTGAATCCATCTTCTTGTGTCTTCTCTGGTTGAGCTAACGCGGGCAAGTATCCAACTCACTCAATGTAAGGTATCCCACTGTGAACCCTATTTCATCAAAACACAGATTGTTTTGAATAAAGCTGCTGGGCAGTAGCCTGCAGATGTAATAAGGATTGAGTAATAACAATGTTCTTCTGCCCTAACCACCATTTGTAGGCACAAATCTGGATTTATTTCATATTCATTTGCGTTTGTTCTTTTTCTCTGGTAGCATCATTCTAGGCATTTATTTTGTTGTTTCATATCTAGGAGCTACTCATTTTATCAAGGAGTAAGCCAAGATCAATGAATGCAGAGACCATTTGGAGGCAATGTTATTCAGAGGTTGACCAGGTACATAATCAAACTGTTCACTAAATCACTGGGAAATTCCCCAAACCTTCTTGGAGATTCCAAAGAATTTATAAGGAGAACCACTTTAAAAGTGCCTTTTTCCTTGCAGAGATGAATGGTGCTTACAATAAAAATGTTATCTGTCAATAACTGAAAACAGCATGAGAAACTAATTATTAAAAATCAGAACAGAAAACTAGACAGTGAGAAACCAAAAGACAAGGTTTTTAGATCCTACAGAACTAAGCAAGTGTACTTCTAAGTAAGTCAAATAATGTATCTTCACTGGGCTTAGAAACAAAAAAAATTAACTAAGACTTAACATTCCTATGCTCTTTCAAAAAAAAAAAGTAACACATCATCTAGAAAAAAGCCATTTTTGCCTGAAATTCCATGTTGTTTTATAATGATCAAGTAAGAGGATTCAAGGTTCTCTCTGAGAGTCTAATAACGCTATTCATGTAATTAGAAGATTATCAAAATGTTTAGTTTGAAATCAAAGATACATACAGAGACTTGCTGAAAAAAAAGGTACTCTCTCCTAGGCCCCTTTCTATTTTGTTCTTTCTGCTTAGGAAAGGCCACATTGCAACTAGAATGAAACTGAATTACACAAAAGACAAGAGGGAATTAAAAATTAAAACATGTATTTATTAAAAATTGATCACAGGATTACCTTTCAGAATGGGCAATTTCAGAATTATGTTCATTGTCATACTTCGTTTTTTTCTAATTTGAAATACTATGCTATGACACATTAAAGCTATTACTCTTCAGTAACAACATCTCATTACGAGTAGTCTTTGTTTAGTGACTGTTCAGTTATGAAAGTGATGAAATAGTAACTTTACAACCATTCCTCACATTTACAAACTCTACAAAGCAAAGTTGAAATGAGATCATAAGCACAGTCGCAATTTCACTTAGCAACCACTTTGCTTAACGAAAGAGTTGCTACTCCCAATTGTGATTGTTAAGTGAGAACTATCCTTAAAATATTTCAACCATAAAAAAATAGCACAGAAGAAGTTGAAAAAACTAATAAGTAAGAGAACTGCTCTTTTACTTTTACATATATATACCATGTCTATTCTACTGGTAGAAAAGTCCCGCATCCAATGGAAAGAGCAGAAGTATTTGTGTACCAAAATGTAAGTGTGAGCACTGTAACTTTTGGGAAAAGTTGAAATAAAATACACAAGATACTTTCATCAACTATTTCATATTTCACATTCATCAGTTAACTGAAACACAACTTAATATAAAAAAATAAAGCAAGCTGTTTTAACTAGAATTCCAAAAATGGTATTAGAGTAGTACCTTTGCTAAATTAATTGAAAACGGTGGAAATTTTTAAATTATCCAGAATACCTTAAGTTAGTATAGGTTTTGAAACTATAAGTTTCAAAGTTGAAGTCATGCAAATTATCATTCATTAGAATTTTCAAAACCATGCTTTTGATTTTTGTAGTCATTAAAATTAAGGCTTAGAGTTTCATATAAGATACCAAATCATCTTGCACTCTTAGAAATATATTAAAAATCAGTACTCTAGTGCATTTATAAACCATTTTATTTACTTGTGCACAGCACTAATTTCATGCTATCAAAACTGAACTCTTTTAAACATTCACTTTAACTAACTACCTGTGAAAATTTCTTCTTCATTTCATCAAATATATTCTGTCTGCATCTCCAAAGCATCTCCTAAGATATATAAACACAAAATAGTATGATTATGCTATCAAATGTTAACTTAAAAATTCAGCTTTTAAAGAAGCTAACCTTTAGTCAATGAAAGTATTTGTTTTCTCACACAAATGAATATTTAATATATATAAAAGAAGAAAAATTGTTATATAATAGGGTAGGTTACATAAGTATTTTATGTGTCTCCCCAAATGGGTCAGGAAAATCCCAAAATGTACTATCAAGCCTAGTATTTTATACATTTGAAAGAGTTTGGATAGCTTTCTGAACAATACAGAAGTAGTAATTAATTTGTCACCACCATCATAACTGAATGATCACTAAACAAGTCAACTGCTTCAGCAGACCTTCTGGAATAACCTTCAGTTCCCTCTGGAATCCAACCAGGTCCACTAATTGTCTGGAGTGGACTAATACAATAACTCCAGCCTCCCTGTAGGGAGGGGTGGGCAACACTGAGAACTGCAAATTCAGAACTGTGATATGACAATGATAGGGGAGAAATCAGTATCTCCCTCAAATCCTCAACACCTTGCTACTATTCAGACATAAATAAAAGGTCACATGTATGACCACTATTATACATTGGCCATGGCTGACTTGCTACAGGCCATGGCTGTCCCAGTGGCCATGACCTTCCAAGTCCACACCTATAGATGGCAAGGTGAAGTCCCTTAAGACCGTAAGTCTGAGGAACTCCACCACTAACCTGGAGTCAAGGAGATCATAAAGGAAGATTGCCACACAGCAAGGAAACTGGGAGAATAGCAATAATCCCAACTAAATCCTAGAGCTCAACCTAATAAATAGGGTCTCACACACAGTAATCTATTGGATAGTGTCCCTGGATGTCTCTCAAGTATTTTGGATGAGGACTGCCACTGCATCACCCCTATCCTGGGGTCTCAGCTGATTCCACATCCCAAACCTAACAGGGCATATCTCAGAAAAGGGAACCTCTCATTTTGGTCCTATCCTGATTTCAGTGATACACACAAGGTCAGTGCGCTTGAAGCAAAAATAGCACTACTCAAGCCATGGTTTGATGACTGTGTTAATACCAAAAAAGCTCTTGCTAACATTATAGGTTTATTTATCCAATATTATGTTGACAATTGCAGTGGACCTCCTCCAGAAGAAAAGATACTTACAAGCAACTTCTGGCATACAACAAAAAAGAAGCAATAAAAAATAATAGGACCCAACTCATTCGAGCAGTCAAATCCAATAGCTCATCCTCAATTTGGCATATCACATCAAGCTTCCAAAGAAAGTCATTCTCTGTGGTGGCTCCCTCTCTCTAGAACATCATTCCCACAGAGATTAGAACGGCCTCCATTCTAATATTCTTCCAGAAGGCACTGAAGACCTGGTTCTGCCAGTGGGCCTGGGGTACCCAGAGCGGCATGGAGACCATTAAATAGCTCGTGTGATCTACTGTCGCCTGGGCAGAGGGTGGGAAGTGGGGGATGATTTTGTTACATTGTACTATATTAATTTATTTGATTCTTTTTGTGAGTTTTTATTGTTTTAAATGTGGTTTTATATTCTGTAAGCCACCTTGAGTCGCCATGGGCGAATAAGGCAGCAATATAAATTAAATAAATAAATAAATATTATAAATGGACCTGCCCCCTCAACACAATCAACTTAAGTCTATGCAAGACACTTACAATGGAAATTCCAGGACTGGCTGGGAAAGGAAAATATAGTTACAGAAGAGTAAGCCTGCTTTAGGGAAGGCCAATCCACCATTTATTACTGCCTAGTACTCCTACATCTGCTTGATATCCTCCTGCAATATGTCTCTTTATCTTGCCTTCACAGTTTAAAGTAGCTTTTGATTTTGTATTCTGAACTATGGGAAAAACTGGGGAAACCTTCAATGTCAGATGCTTTTATATCTAATGCATATGCTACATAGTAATATATATGTATGTATGTATGTATGTATGTATGTATGTATGTATGTATATGTATGTTTTCTTAAGTTTTCGCGGGTACTTACATGTATGGTATTCAGCTTTGTTCGGGTATTTTCCCACATCATTATAGTTGTGCTTTTAAAGTTGTAGCAACGTTTCGGCAGAATCTCATCTGCCATCATCAGGCTTCTGACGAACACACATCTCTGTTCTACTCTACGCAGATGATGCAGTAATACATTTAATCTGCCATCCTTAAAATTCCTTAAGACATATACCTGTGACACTCATATTATTTCAAGCCAAGCCAACTACATAACTTCTTTATGGCCTCTTCTTCAACTTTGCACTATTTGTTCAATCCAAATGTCTAAGACTGGTTCTTCAAGCCCAAAAAGGTAAATAATGCCTCTCATATACTAGAGATAGACCTCATGAAAGTGGAAGCTACTGTGTGGGTGTACTCTTATCTGATAACCCAGGTGTTCTATTCAGCATGGGATGATTGGGAAGTGATTGGATCAAAGCACTCATTAAACAACTCACAATAGCAATTAAATATAGACACGTTCCAACCTTTATTGCCAGTGAATCCAACAGATACTTTGCCTCCCCATGACATACTTAACTCAAAATATTTAACCACTGGAGGGCCTTTACCCTGACGTGATGTCATGTTCTCCCTTCAGCTGTCCATGATATAGGAAGATTCCCTACCCAGAGAGATAATGTTCCTATGACTGGACACACAGAAACAACAAATAATGTGCTTCTCCAAGGTCTATTTTACAGACATTCATACTAGTCTCATCTCACCTTATCTTATGCATAAATGCATAAGGCACACAGGACAATTCTATTCCTCCCTGTGCTTTCATATATGAACCCCACTACAACATATGATTGATACTTGTTATATCAAGGTCTTTCTTTTTTTAATATATAGTGGTATTTCTTCTCAGAATTTGTTAAGCTTCAAAAAGAAATCAGTAATTTGCTTTCATTCACGTTGTGGAACAAGCATTCAAAGTTTAATACATGGGCTCTGAATGAATGCTTAGGAATTAATTACGTATGAATGTATTAAATAAAAGCATTCTTGGTTGTTATAATGTTTTTTACCATGTTTCTTAAGCAGTCATTAAAGGGAAAAAGGTATCATGCTCCATGTTTTTCTTGTCATCATTAAACAAATATGGAATAGTATTTTTCTTTCTTTTTTTCTATTTTCCAATATATAAATACTTTTAACACTAGGTTGTATTCATAAACACACATACTTGAAAAATAAACTCTGCTGAATTTAAAAATGTTTTTATAATTTGGCAATGAATTCATAAATTCAGATGTTATTTCTCAATAAACAAACATGATATTAATTTGAAAGCAAGATTACCTCAAATTAAGAAAACCAGAAAGATAAAATTATGTTAACACTATAAACTATTTCTTTATATTATTTATAGATAGATATAAGTAACTGATTTCTTCAAAATATATGATTTGGGAAAATTATTATTTCCTGTTTTCCCCAGAATCCTTTTCACAAAAAGAGAAAGCATTTTAAATCCTCATGGCTCATGCTGTTTAAATTGCTAGTCTAAATACTATCTTTTATAACTAGAAGTACAATGATAACAGCCAGACTGCCATTAATCATTCCAGCCTGGGCTAGTTATCTATAATTACTGCCAAACACTCCCTTTGCTTCTTGGACACCAAGTAATGCTGAACTATTATTCTTTTCACTCTCATTCAATAAATATCTGTGATCTATGTATGTCTAGATAACCATTACATATTATTAGGGTTCAAAACTTTATAGGCAGAGCTGTCCATTACTTTTAAAAATAAAACTGCTGCCAAAATAATGTCCTTGCTATCATTTAGTACACCATTGCCCAAGTTGGACATTTTCCAGGTGGGTGGACTTCAATTCTCTGAAGTCCCCAGCTAGCATAGTCACTGCTGAAAATTCTAGAAACTGAAGTGTATACACCTGGAATGAATCAAACGTCGGAAAAGATTGATTTAATACCAATGCATTGAATTAAGGTTTAAAGTAGAAAAATGCTGAATAATGCTGGCTAGGATTTAAGAAACAAACAATACTGCAACATCAAGATAAACAAGATGTAGCAATATTATGGTGGATAGGGTGGAATAACAGGAACATACTATTTACAGAAACAGCAATTTATGTGCTTTTTATGAAGTTAAGTATTTACATTAATGCCATAAAACAGATGTATTATACTGCATATGTTAGTAAATTTAGAATTAGGATTCCAGTACAGCAATTAATTGTGATTATATGCTGTGTCACTACCCAAATATTAAAGTCCCCTCCCCATTTCTCTCTGGTATAAAATAATTAAACATGACACTATTTTTACAGTAAAATTCACTTATTAAGCTGCCACACATCTGTATCAAAACCCAACGTAAGCATTTTGCATATTTGACACAATATACTACCGTGCAAGGGTATTGACAGTGTAAACTTAACTTATATCTTCTTTTGATGGTAACATATTTAGTCTAATGTACGAGTGATATCTACAGATGATTTAAAACTTTAAACTGCACAATTTTCTTTATTAACACATCTACCAATCTGAAATTTGCTTAGGGGAACTAGAATTTATGAATAACAAGATTTATTTATCAAATTTCTACTCCACACATCTCACCTAAGTGAATCTGGGCAGTTTACAAATAAAAAGATTAAATCAGGATAAATCAGCTTTCCTGAGAATTATATTTGTCTATACTGTCTATATGATAAAGTTGGAGAGGGAAAGTAAGCTGAGAGTCAGTTTGATGTAGTGGTTAAGCTGAGCTATAGGCCTCCCTTTGGTATAGAAACCTTCTGGGTAACTTTGGGTCAATCATTCTCTCTTCAGTTCAACACACTTTACAGGGTTATGTGTAGAAAATAGGCAAGGAATTTAGGTCCGTTTGTCACTTTGAGATTATCTAATATATTATATATCAAAAAGATAAAAATCTAATAATAAATGTTATTCAAAAATCTAATAATAAATGTACATCAATAAATGTAATTCAAATGTTATTCAAGTCATGTCCCACTCTTTGCAACTTCATGGATCATAGCATGTGATAGCATAGCATACAACCTCCCTTGTCCTCCACTGTCTTCCAGAGTTTACCCAAATTCATGTCGTCTCGATGACACTATCTAACCATCTGATTATAATATTACATATCAAATACAAAATGATAAAGTCTCAGAGCATAACGCGGTAAATTTAATTGTGGTTGAAAAGAAAGTGTGGATAATACCAGATGATGTAGAATAGCAGAGAGAGAATTGGAGAAGATCACAAAGTATCAAGATCTGAAAATCAAATTGGTAATTACAGTGGTTATTAGCAACAGTGCCATATCAAAAAATCTTGGATAGCACTTAGAAAATCTGTACACTGAAAAAATTTCCATAATTCAATTACCAAAGGTCACATGGCTTGGAACTGCATATATATTAGGTCAGTACATTATGACATTTTAGGTTCCTGGGAAGAATTCAATGTGAATGTAAAGCCAACACTGGCTAAAGAACTGGCAGCTGTGATTTCACATTGTTGCGTACAATAATAATAAATATCAGTTGTCTTCTCAAATGAACTTTCAAATCACAAGGGACAAGTATGAGAACCACTAAGCCTAAGCATATATTCTATAGGCCACAGAAGAAATCACAGTATCTTTTACTGTGCATAGTGATTCTATGGCAAACAAGTTGAATAGATAAGATTCCTTCCAAAGATAAAATTTGACAGCTACAGTTCTACCTGGAATGCTGCTGCGGTTGCCCGCTGCTTCTACTACTACAGTTCTGTTATGGTCTATCAAGTCTGATTCCCAGTGACTGCAGGAATAAGTCCATGCAGTTTTTTTCTGGCAACATTATCAGAAATAGCTTGCCAGTATCTTCTTCCTAGGGCTCAAAGATTATCTAGCTGGCTTCCGTGCCTAAAGCAGGAGGAAAACTCAAGGCTTCCCTGGTCTCTGAACTTCTAAGCCACCACCTTAACCACTACTACACCAATCTGACTCCAATCCTATTACTATACTACATCATCCAATTGTCAATAAAACTATCCATGATATAAAATCAATAACCTTAGCAGATAATAAACACTCACAAAATAAGTGCAATTTATAAGTCAATTAAAATAGCTTAAAGCTCATTTCAAGGACCCTGCCATAGCGTGGGAATGCTAGCAAGAAAACTCATTTTAATAGACGTGGTAGCAATCCCAAGATTATAACCCTACATTTAAAAAAATTATAAAAAATCCTATCGGCTCTAATTCACAAAACTCAGTTTTGAAAACTAACCGAAAAGAAGTTCCTCTTTCCAGCAGTCCTTCAACTTTTATCCACCCCTGCAAACCACCTGCGTGCAAAGAGAGCAGGCTTTACTTATTTTTATATTTTCCCCCCGGAGTTCTTAGTAAACATCATGGACCTTCCTTCTCAAGGATGCTTTCGATCTCTTTGGGGGCCGAAGCCAAAACCTGCAAAAAGATTTTGCGTCTAATAACTGCTCTCTCCCTATCAAAGCTGCGCCTTGAGGAGAAAAAAAAATTGGGGGGATTTCCCAAAGGTCTTCCTTGCCCCTCGCCCCAACTTAGCCTGAATGACAACCCTTCAAATCTCTGCTTACCCCCAGGCTTCCCGCGATTGACAACTCTTCTCCCATCACCCGCCACCCTGATCCTAAAACCCTCCGGCCCGCCGCCGCCGCTTGCCGAGACCTTCTTAAATCGTCCTTTCCCAGCGCCTCTGCCGCAGGGCCTTTCCAAAGCGGTTAGGCCGTTCCCTAAAGACGTCGCTCGCTGGAAACTACCCGCTTCTCTCTCCGCCCGACCTGCCGGGCTTTGCACCAAGACCGCCTCAACCACGGCCAGCTCGCTTGCAGCGAGGGATTCGCCTCCGCCTGGCGCTCCCTTTCTCCTAACCCGCACCCACCCCCAAAGGAGGCCTTCGCCGTCCGCCTCTTCGCGCTCCCGCCGGCTTCTCCAGCACAGGCAGGCAGAGGCGTCGCTTGGCCTCTCCTCTTTCGCCGCCCGCAGGCGCTTTGGCCCTGTCCGAAGAAGCGTGCGCGAAAGGAGCGCTCACCTCTTTAGGGACCAGCTGGTTGTCTTCGCTGGGCACCATGGCCAGTGGCGCAGCCAGCTTGGGGCCGGCGGGGGGCGGGGGAGGACTCGTGCGGGGAGTCGTCGTCAGCAAGAAGAACCTCCGGAGGAGGAGGAGGAGGAGGAAGACGTGGTGGAGGGAGAAGGCGGCGAGGGGTGTCGCGGGAGAGACATCCTCATGTTCCTCCCTCCGCTTTTCTCTTCTAACCGTCCTTTCCCTCTATCGCCCGTCCCCTACCCTTCCACTCAGCCAAGGCGCCCTCCCCGCCTCACGCCGTCTGCGCCAATCAATGGCAAAATGGCCGACGACAAGTTTCTCGCGAGAAGTCCGCCGGAGTCGTTTCTCACGGCTGCTCCGGTTCTGCCTCTCGCGACCGACCTCCCCCCCCTTCCTCCCCGTGCCTCAGCAGCTTCGCTGAAGCGTTCCGGCCTCTTCGGAGTAGGGCTAGCTCCGCTGCCGTGTAGGCGGCGGGAGGCGCTCTCTCTGGAAAAACAGAACAACACGGGCGAGTCGGCCTCGTTTGCTGATTAAATAAACGCGACGACATCTATCCCTCGAAAAAGCGCACAGTCTTTTTTTGAGGGGGGTGGGGGGTGGAGTTTCCTCCCTGTCCCTTTGACGCGCACGTTAGGATACCTACCAAAACTTCCATGTTGCACTGCACTCCAAGGAAAGCGCTGTGCGTGCTTTCAATGTGTTGCTCGGGATTAGTTTGCACTAATAATTAGAGGGTTAAATTATATGTACACATTTTTGAAGTGCAAGTAATCCGCTTTATTTAGCATTGACTGTTTAAATGGTACTATTACATGTTAACTTTTCGTACAGTAAAGGCTGGTCCTTTTAAAAACGTAATTGAGATAATGTTGTGGTTTTGCAAGCTCTAGCAGACCTATGTTTGTTTAATCACATGCATTGTAATTTCACCTTTAGTTCTGACCTGCCAAAAAGGTAAGGGAATCTGCTCCCAGGCATTATTATTATCTTTATTGTCAAGAGTACAATATGTGTACAATGAGATTGGCTGAGCGTCCTTCATGCACCCCCCCCCCCCAATACAACTCAGTGAGGATAGAAGTCCCTAACCCAGTCCAAATCTTATTACACAATGTGACCTTGTTGCACAACATATCGGCCCCGCAAGTCTATCATACTATGTTGACATGAAGTGATTTTCCGTTCGGAAGCCTGACAGCCCATGGGTAGCTGTTCTGTCTCCCCTTCCCTTTCCCCCCCAAAAGGTAAGGGATTATACACACACACAAACACAGACAGGCAAGCTGGCTTGAACTTCGCAGAGCAAATCCTCTGTAACTGATAACATTCTTGGCATCCCACTACGTTCTGCCTGCCAAGTCCAAACTGGCAGCAATTGTAAATCAAAGTCTTACTCACACAGAGGGAAATGGGTCTTTTATTTCACAAAGCACAAGACAGTCCACAAAACAATCGTTCTTCCAACATAGTCACAAAGTCTAAAGTAAGGTTAAACTTTGTCCTGTACAAAGTTTAAGGAGAAAGCACACCCACTTTTATCCCCTGTGGGTGACTCAGCCCACTCTCTGACCCTCCCACGCCTCCTACGTTGCTGCTCGTGTTTCTCCCTATGATGCTGCTTGGGGTCGAGCCAAGACTCCTCTTCACTCCCTGTGAGGGGCTGTTCTGACATGCCTTCCTTCTGATTCATCTCAGGCTGTTCCTCTCGGTTGTCTGATGAAACCTGAGGCATTACCAGAGAGGAAGGCATTGGCAGGGAGGAAGGTCCTAGGGAGGAAGACATTGCCAGGGAGGAAGGTCCTGGGGAGGAAGGCATTGCCAGTTCCTCCCCCTCACCTTCCAGATCCTCTTCCTCTGACAGCATAGGCTCGGGAGTTGGGGCCACAACAGGTAGCCCTCTTTCTTTCTTTCTTTCTTTCTTTCTTTCTTTCTTTCTTTCTTTCTTTCTTTCTTTCTTTCTTTCTTTCTTTCTTTCTTTCTTTCTTTTATAAACTGGGTTGTCCCAAAGGTGCTTTTTCAAGAGGCAATTGGACTTTCTTGTTTTTCTCTGAAGACGTTTCACTTCTCATCCAAGAAGCTGCTTCAGCTCTGACTGGATGGTGGGGTCAGAGCTGAAGAAGCTTCTTGGATGAGAAGTGAAATGTCTTCAAAGAAAAACAAGAAAAAGCACCTTTGGGACAACCATGACTTGGATGACTGAGAATGTCCATAGACATATAAACTGCGCTTATATAACAAGCTAATTCATAATAATTTTGTCCAGTCTTAATTGTATAATCTCAACCATTATGACT
Organism: Notechis scutatus; assembly: GCF_049901735.1. Classification (NCBI taxonomy): domain Eukaryota; kingdom Metazoa; phylum Chordata; class Lepidosauria; order Squamata; family Elapidae; genus Notechis; species Notechis scutatus. Next base: position 247,294,606 of record NC_142009.1, on the reverse strand, counting down.
TGAGAAGCATTGTTTATAGTTTCAAATATTGTGCAAATATTTTTGCAATTTTGAATCCTTTGGGGTATTCTGTAATTGAGTTTCTAATTCCTTAATTTTTTGTTGTAATTTGTTTTGCTGGGTGTATTTTTCCTTATTCCTCTTGTCGTTATAAGAGATTGTTATACCTCTTATTACTGCCTTCATTGTATCCCAAATATTTTGTTTCATAGTTGCTCCATTATCATTTTCCTTTAAAAAATAGTTTAGTTCCTCCTGAGGTTTGTTGGTATATTCTTTTTCTCTTATTAACTGAGTATTTAACGTCCATCTTTTCTTGGGTTTTTCCCTACCCTTCCATATTATCTGAATTGTATTGTGATCTGCCCATTCATTGGGTAGAATTTCAATCCCTTTTATCTCATTTGCTATTTCCCCATTCATCCATGCCATATCAATTCGTGTCCATATTTGATGAGGATTTGAATAGAATGTAAATTGTTTTTCTTCAGGATGTAATCTTCTCCATATGTCAATCAAATTTAACTCCTTCATCATTTCCATGCATATTTTGGGAAGCTCTCTTTTTTCCCCTTTGTTCCTTCCCGTTACTGTGGTCTTTTTGATAATCAGCAATAGAATTAAAGTCCCCTATAATACAAATATTTCTTTTTTCCAATCCTACTATTTTTCCATAAAGATGCTTAAAAAACTCTGTTTGATCTCTATTCGGGGCGTAGATTACCACTAAGAGAATTGGGATGGCATTAATCCAGATCTGCAAAACCAGAGTTCTTCCCTCAGAATCCGACCATATTAAATCTGCTTTCAAATCCTCTTTAAGATATACTGCAATCCTTTTCTTTTTCCCCGTATCTGCTGGTGCGGTGAATAGCTTCCCTAATTTCGGACATTCTAAGTATTTTTCATCTGATTTCTTTATATGAGTTTCTTGTAGACATACTATATCAGCATTTTGTTTGATTAGTTTGGCTATTATCCTTTTTCTTTTTATTGTCGAGTTTAAACCATTTATATTAATTGATAGTAGTTTCTTTTCTTCTTCCATTTAATTAATTCTGTTTCGCTCTTTGTGTTGTAATGGCTCCGGTCTCTCCTTGTGCCTGAAGATGTGTCCTACTTTCTTCTCTCTCCTGATGTAGATGAGTATTTCCTTGATTTCCTAAAGTTCCATCTCTGTTCTTATGATAGCCTTGATCTTCCTGGGAGTTTGTTTCCAGTTCCTCCTTACTGCTCTTGGTCTTCCGGACCTACCAATCGCTCATAAAATTCCTGGGCCTTTTCCATGGAGTCTATTTTAATATTCCTTTCGTTCCAAAAAACTAACATCCCCTCTGGGATTAGCCATTTAAATACGATTCTTTTCTGATTTAGGTAAGCTGCTAAGAACTTGTAGTCTCATCTTTGTTCTCTTATTCTTCTTGGTATTTTTTTGAGAATCAAGACTTCTTTACCTTTATACGTGATTGTTTCATCTCTTGACATCCTATATATGATATCCTGGACACTCCTCGCAAATTGTATATGGACTTCTCTTGGGCATTTGTGGCATCTTGCATAATTAGTACTAATCCTGTAAACTTCATCAAACTCCCTTAAGATATCATCTTTATCCTTTTCCAATAGTCCAGCCAGTATTCCCGCCCTTAGTTGTTCCAGGTCTTCTTCTTTGGATTCCACTATATTTTGGAATCTCAAGTATGTAGCAGCCTTGTCCATCTCTAGGTAGACCAGTGAGTCCTCCATTTCTTTACTCACATTCTTTAATTCTTCATCTACCCTTTCTATTTTCCTTTCAGTTCGTTCTGTCCTTTTCTCTACCTCTTTTATTGTTGCTTCATTTTTCTCCAAGGCCTGTTGTAATAATCCAACTTTGTCCTCTACTTTGGAGATATCCGCTTTCATTTCTGCTTTTAATTTCCCCATCTCTTTTAGTTCATTGATATCTGCTCTTGTCTCATTATGGTTTTTCCTCATTGTTTCTTGCAGTTTCATCATCGATTCCTGTAAAGTCAGCAGAATTGATTGGATGTTAGCATTCGAGATGTTAGCTTGTTTCTCCACTGGTAATGTTTCTTCTATGGTTTTTTGTGCCATGGGCGAAGCTGTTGCTGATGTAGTTGTTAATGTCGGGGTGACCTTTCTTCCAGTTTTCAGAGCTGTAGTTGTTGTGGAAGTCATTTCTTTTAAGATTTGTTTTTGTTGTTGTAATATATTAATTATATTATCCCAAATTAACATTCAGTAATAGAATCTCTATATTAGGATTGACCGGTATCTAATTACTTAATCTATCTATCTGCTGGATAGCTGTACTCTTAGCTAATTACTGGAGTATATGTTCTTATAGATAAAAATATTATCACTGTATTATTTTAAATCCAAATTCCAAATCACATGTATAATTTTGTAAGGTCTCAATGCTCAGCCTCTATACATAACTTCACGTAATAATATATATATATAAATATTATATCCAAATCCAACTATATTTACATATTATAAATAAATATATGTATTATTTAACCTTATTTTAAATATTCTTAAACACAAACAGTATTACATTCGTCCCCAAGTGGATTAATTGTGATTGCACAATGAATTATAATATTAATATATAAAATCCTATAGTTATTAATTAAATAATACTTAATGTTCTTACTATTTTCCCTATATACCTAATCAAAGTATAACTATCACTATTATTAATAAATCAATTAAATCAGTTAATTCAATTATTTAACAATCAATTACAACAATCAATTTTCCTTTCCCCAGTGTACATATTATAAAGAGAGATTGAAGAAGGAGAGATAGTTCATCATAGCACTGGATGGTGGGGGAATAAAGAAAAAATGAGCAAATGTATACAGGAAAAAGGGAGTAAAGAAGGGGAAAAAGGAATTTTAAAGTAAGTTTTTAGCTTTCCGTCTCTAAGTTTAAGAGCTTACACTCCAAACGCACCGGAAGTGGGGAGGTAAGAAATGCTGAGTAGTGACTGTAATTACACAGTATCTCCACACATTCGGAAGCTTCCACTTTTACTTTTCGTCTTAGCGTTCCTAAGTTCAATTTTCCTGATTTTCTTCAGATGGAACCACCTCCTCAGTTAGATCAGTATACTCCCTGAAGGGCAGTTAAGTGGTTTATATCAGTTATATTGTTATGATAACTTCAGGGTTTCTAACTATTGCCTGTGGCGCCGCATTGTCTCTGTTCCGTCAGCTCCGATCTTCTTCACGTCTCCGATTTAATAAAGTCTTTCAGCATAAAAATTGAATGAACTTGTCCAAATCCTCCACACCTTCCAGTCACCTTCCAGCCGCTAGATTCCCTTCTATTATTATCGGTGTGGTATATCTCCCGACCTTGTAAACTTCCCTTTTTATTCATTATTGTCCTCTATCTTTCTTCTGTCTGCCAAGCCCCTTCACTTTCACTTGCCTCACATCCGCTTTTTGGCCGCTTCCTTTTAGGGCTCCGGACAGACACTTGTAACAGCCTTATAAAAGTCTATAGCATTCCAGTCATCCTCTCCGCTGCTAATTTTCTCTACCACACTCTTCACCAATGATCCCACAAACTGTCACTCACTCGCTTCTTTACATCGGTGGCAGTCCGGACTTCGGAGCTGCCATTGATAGGCGGCTGTTTCTTGCTTGTTGGGCTCTGGAGGGCTCCTCTTCACTGCAGGGGGGTTGCCTTCCCCACACTGCAACCCGAGTCTCCCCCATGCTGGCACGAATCTCTCCGGGACTCATGCACCCTCAAAGGATCGCATCAACTGCAAAAAGAGATTAACTGAAACCACGGACGGGCTTCTGCACCTCTGTTCATCCTTGCCTTACCACTGGAAGTCTATACCTGTTCAGCAGAACCTGAAATTAAATCAATAGATTTTAAACTGATCCTATGGCTCCAAAAAGCAATTTAGGATTTGGCAATTGTAAGCAATGCAAAAAAGCAGACAATGATTGTGTTTGAATATTTTAAGTTAAAAATGAGTAAGGACACAATAAAACTTTACAAAACAATTTATGATACCAAGAAAACTAACAATGTGGTTCTGCAATGTGGCTGAAAATAGGGAAAATCAGGTCAAACAGAAGTACTTTAAAACAACAAAATCATTCATGCTGGATTAGACATTCCATTTGGTTTAATCTAGAGCGAGTATCTGTGCATCTTGAAAGAAAATAATCATTTGTTTCTACATAAAAATACAACTTATATTCTTTAAATAATTTATTCTGCTTCTCAACTGAAAACAGTACTACACTAGTGCTTATCCACAAGAGAGGCATATTTTTGAAGGAAATTATATCTTCTCTTGGAGGATTTGAATTTACCAAGCAATCTTGTCGTGGAAGTCAATCAATAATTGATTCTGTATAATGCATCCAACAAGGTATAAATTTCTTTCTTTGTAACTGAATGATGCATAGCAAAGTGTGAAGTTTCTTAGTACCTTTCATGAACAATAAAGGTCCTTGTTTTCCAAGTCTAATAAGAGAAAGCTCAACTAATTGGAGAAGGGTGAACATAATCCCTCAGACAAGAGTACATACAACAAATGGAGAAGATTAAGTTGTTTTTGATCCATAGAGTGGAATATTTCCCTTGAGGCAGAGTTGTTGGAGCCAAATTCTTTTGTAGTCCTTTAGTCAGAATAAAAATCTAGAGTCCTGCAAACAAAAGAGTTAGTGATGAGTAGCAAAGCTGATGCAAATGTTTTGAGGTTATCCAGACCTGTATAATTCCTATAATTCAACCCGTGAGTTTAGAAAGTCTCACACTATCCCTCGTATTCACAAACACATGCATATACGTCCCCTTGGAAATGTTCTGGCCATGGCCATGGAGTGGGTCTTTGCAAGACCAACGGAGCTGTTACAGCAGAATGGGAATGAGTTATAAAACTAATTCTGATCTATATGTTCAACTCTTTCCCCAATGCTTCAACTCATTAAATTTCTTTGTGACCCCCCAAGTAGGCCATGACCAACAGTTTAAAAAGCCCCACACCTCCTAAATTTTGTGCCAAGGTAATTCCCTTCCCCAAAAGGCAATTATAAGACTTGTGTCTGTTCATTAGGCCATATCCCCTGGCATGACAGTTTGACATTTGACCACCTTCTTCTCGCCCCCACCCCCATATTTAGATGCTGAGATGTGAGAAGGGCAGCATAAGAAGCCTCAATGGCGCAGTGGTTAGAGTGCAGTAATATAGGCATTTCTGCTGACAGTTAGTTCCCTGCAATTTGTCAGTTCGAATCTCACCAGGCTCAAAATTGACTCAGCCTTCCATCCTTCCGAGGTGGGTAAAATGAGGACTCAAATTGTTGGGGAAAATATGCTGACTCTGTAAACCACTTAGAGAGGGCTGCAAAAGCACTATAAAGCAGTATATGTATAAGTGCTATTGCTATCTCCAATGACTATATAGGACAGTGGCCCCCAACCTTTTTTGTGCCGTGGCCCGGTACCGGCATCACAAAATCATCCGCGGCCCGGTACCGGCATCACAAAATCATCCGCGGCCCGGTACCAGCATCAACACGCATGGCAAGGCGAGCCGAGCGACCGGCCAGCCAGCCGTCCCCCGCTTCTCCCCGCCACCTTCAACTCCTCCTTTGTACCTGTGTCGATGGGCTTCGCGATGGCTTCGGGACGGTCGCTTGGCTCGCCTTGCCATGCGTGCTGAAAAAATCCTCACGCCTTAGTTTTGTTCGAAGCCGCCCCCCCCTCGATGAAACTAAGGCGCGAGGATTCTTTCAGCACCCAAACGCCGCTTTCTACCCGGAAAAGCTCACCGGAAGCACTTTTTCATCAAAACAAGATGGCGGCGCCCAGCAAACCGGCGGCCCAGTAGAAATTGTTCCACGGACCGGTACCGGTCCGGGGACCGGTGGTTGGGGACCCCTGATATAGGACATCCCACTCAATACTATCGTACTGTTACAGCAGAACTTATTTGAATATAATTTGCTCAAAACTTCTAGACTGCCAAAAAAAGATACCCATACATGGAGCAAATTGCTCAGTGATGATGAAAATAGTACAGTGAAGGATTATTATATTAATTTAATATGCCTCTATTTGAAAAAGCTCAATGACTTTAAAAAAAGATGTTGAGACTCTATAACAGGAATGTCAAACTGGTGGCCCACAGGCCAGATGCGTTACATGCAGGCCATGCCCACCCCAGCTCGGCAAAGGAAAAAACCATCACAATACATCACATGATGGCAACATGACGTGCCAAGTTTGACATCCATGATCCATAAAGAATGCAGAGAAGGGCCACAAGTCATTAGGGAACCGGAGGCTTAACCATATGAAGAACAGTTGCTGTAATTGAGTATGTCTCCTTTAATGAAAAGAAGGACTAGGGGTGACATGATAGCAATGTTCCAATATCTCAGGGGCTACCACAAAGAAGAGAGAGTCAAGCTATTTTCCAAAGCACTTGAGAGAAGGACAAGAAGCAATGGATGGAAACAAATCAAGGAGAGAAGCAATCTAGAACTAAGGAAAGATTTCATGACAGAACAATTATTCAGTGGAACAACTTGCCACCAGAAGTTGTGAATGCTCCAACACTAGAAGCTTTTAAGAAGAAATTCTGGGATATATTAGACCCTATTTTGCTTCATAGTATGATTAATTCAAACAATGGAACAGGTTTCAAATGATCAAATACTTTCTCATTTAAAACATTGAACTACATTCTGGAATTTTAAAGGGGATATTGACAATGTTCAACACTTAACAACATTTAGCATTTATTTAAGATACTCCGTGCAACATCTTGAAAGAAAACCAGATCCAGAAGATTCCCAAAATCTGTAAGAATGCTGAAAATTAGCAAGATTTAGATGTTTTGTCCCAATGCATTCTGAGCGTCAGGATTCCGGCAGTTATTCCAATTAACTGAGATTTGTCAACTTCCTGAGATCTGGACATTTTTTTTAAAAAAAAATAATGTTTTATTTTAAGATTAAATAAATGACAAGCCTATACACATCCCTCTGGCACTTCCCAGGACTCACTCCCCATTTTTTGAAAGGCACTTTTAATTAAAAATAATAATCATGGAAGTTGTAATGATGCAAAGAAAATTGCCAGCCTCTAGCATCATTTTATCTACAAAAATGTGTCTAGGTATCCACAGACTTCAAAACACAGTCTCACAGTTTGCTACTAAGAACTTTTAGCTTTGGGAAATGAAGTTGATTGTAAGAAGCCTTCCTGAAAAAAGAGCTAAAGTAGTAATCTCTTTTGTTTGCCTGTTAAATGTATGCTTTGTCATTGACCTGACTCAGTAAAGCCCAGTGATAGGAGCTATTTTGTAAGAATACCTACAGTAAGTTTTAAAAATTCCAAATATGCTCAGCAGCTGAAAAATGTTGTTATGTCAGCCTAAGGTTTGACAGACCGATTTCCACATGTTAAAATTCATAAAATGTTATCTTAGATTGGGGATGAAGAGAGTAAAATAGCAAAACATATGATGTGAGAATTTGTTAAATCATTCTCATGAGGACAATCAGAAGGTTACAACAAGCTCTGTTTATGCACACTTGGAACCATTTTCTGCTGAACAGGAGAAAATTGGCTGGCTTTCCAGAAGCCAGAGAGCAAGAATGGTTGTGCTGTGACAGATTGTCATAACTGAAATGTTGGCATAGGTGTCAATTGAATAAAACCTAAATTATCCAAAGCCATAAAACTCATTGACTGGATTCACATATCCTACAAGTCACACTTTGATTAATAAAAAAAATAGCGGTTGCATTCATACAGCATGTGAGCAACATGGTCAAGTCAAAACTAAATATACTAAATATACTGTCTTGTGCATGTTCAGTATGGCCACTTGTAGACTCTTCTGCAGGATCACAATGCCTCTTTTGTATGTGTGTGATGTCACAATACACAGAAAAAAATAGCTGGGCTTCTTCCAAGAGAGTGATCCTACATTCATCATTCTGCCTCACCTAGTTCCTTTGCCTTTTGGATGCTGCTGCTGCTGATTACTATGTGTCAACGAGTTCCTCACAATCCATCCAAGAAGTGTTCAAATACTCTTCACAGAATAAGCTGGATTGCAGTACTCCACCCCACAGCCAGCATGCAGAGGTGGTATTCAGCCGGTTCTGACCAGTTATGGAGATCCGGTAGGGAAAATTTTGAGTAGTTCGGAGAACCAGCAAATACCACCTCTGACTGGCCCTGCTCCCATCTATTCTCTGCCTCCTGAGTCCCAACTGATTGGCTGGGTCTTCATTGGTTGCCCTGCACAGGAGAACAGAGCTGGAAAGCAGGTTAGTGGGGTGGGAGGGAATGGACATTTTACAGTATCCTGCCCTTGGAGTGGGGTGGGAATGGAGATTTTACAGTATCCTTCCCCTGCCACATCCATCAAGCTACATCCACCAAGCCACATCACGCCCACCAAGCCATACCCACAGAACTGGTAGTAAAAAAATTGGAATCCCACCACTGCCACCGTGCCTTGGTCAAACTGTTATTATTGAAGGGGTGCACTGACAAACACATCTGAAAGGTGGCTAATTAGGGCTGTGTGCCTTGGAGGAATTCCCAGATTTTATTTATTTATTTTATTTTATTTATTTGATTTGCCAATTGTTTACAAGATAATAAGTATAAGTGTATACATAGTTATGAATACATGAAATGGGTACATATAAGAAAAATAAAAGAATAAGAGAAACAATAGGACAGGGACGGTAGGCACGTTGGTGCGCTTATGCACGCCCCCTACAGACCTCTTAGGAAAGGGGTGAGGTCAATAGTAGACAGTCTAAGGTTAAAGTTTTTGGGGTTTGGGGAAGAAACTACAGAGTCGGGTAGAGTATTCCAGACATTGACCACTCTATTGCTGAAGTCGTATTTCCTGGTGCGGTTTACTTTGAGTTTGTATCTATTGTGTGCTCTTGTGTTGTTATGGTTGAAGCTGAAGTATTCACTGACAGGTAGGACATTGCAATGTATGATTTTATATACTATGCTTAAGTCAGACCGAAGACGGCGTAATTCAAGGTTTTCTAGTTCTAGAATTTCAAGTCTGGTGGCATAAGGTATTCTACAACGAGTAGAGGAGTGGAGAACTCTTCTTGTGAAATATTTCTGGACTTTCTCAATTGTGCTAATATCAGATACGTAATGTGGGTTCCAGACTGATGAACTGTATTCGAGTATTGGTCTAGCAAATGTTTTGTATGCTCTGGTTAGTAGTGTGATATTACCAGAGAAAAAGCTACGTAGGATTAGGTTAACAACTCTTAATGCCTTTTTGGCTATGTAGTTGCAGTGGGCTCTAGCACTTAGATCATTAGAGGTGAGTATTCCAAGGTCCTTTATATATGGAACATCTTCCAAGGTTATAAATGCCTTCTGCAGGCGCGAGACATCACATGCAGACACAACAAGAGTTGCATGGACAGTTTTCAAACTTAGCAGCTGCAACAGCAACACCTTGTTCCTGAAAAGCTGAGTTTCAGGTGAACATCATGAATTGTCCCAGCAAGTTGAGAGCTCTGTGCTAAGTATTAAGAGTATTGTTCTTATTGGACACTTGTCTGCCAAAGTGGCTGCCCTAATAAACGTGTTTGTTTTTTTCAGAGGTTTGGAGGACTTCATTAGAATTATTTTGAAACAAGGAACAAAACGCAAACCCAATGCTATACCTTAAGACTAAAAAGAAAATCTTTACATAAAACATGCATAGTTTTGCTTAAAAAAAAGTAACAAAATAGCTTTAAACTAAAACAACAAGTTGATCATACTTATTACCATACCCAGGAAGAAACTTTTATCCTGTATTTCTTCTCTGAGTTTCATTGTTTTCAGGCTGGTTCTTTATTTTACTAACCTGTGAGTTTTAGGGTTGCTTTCTGAGTGAATCCATATGTATCACAATATTTTTTATAATACCATTAGAAAATGGCATTTTCCCTTTTATGATCATGTTATATACGGCCATTTAATCCGGGCTGCAAAAATCTACATGACTTCCATCTAAAAGTAATCCAAGTAGAACCTGATTGCTTACTATGGTCTTCATTTATTTAATATTTATTTGTGATATTTATATTCTTCCCAAAGAACAAGGACTGGGCAGAGTACAACCAAGTTATTAAAATGCAATATAGAAATATTTTAAAAGTAGACAATGAAAATCTCACAGATGCCCAATAGATTATATTGGATAGAGGCCATCTGTATGTTGAGGGTGAGAATGTTTCATAAAGTGGGTACCACTGAGGAGGCCTGATATTTGAGGTCCACTGCCCTAGTACCCTTTGAGGAAGGGCAGGGCTCTCAATGACTGATGGATTCAGGTCAGATAAGATGCTGCTTAATATGTCCTGCAGGACTTTAGGCTAATAAAGTTTGATTTGGAGTCAGAAATTTACTATCAAGATTGCAGTTACTTCAGGCTCAGTATGATTCTAACCTCATAGAGTTTTCTCAAAGTCTGGTTACTGTGGCAAAAGTCAGTTGTAACTTCCAGGTCAGTTCGAAAGATTGGCTATGTAAAGACACTGGAGTGGTTAAACCCTAATATAAACTTTCGTGGGTAGTGTATTATTGATCTTTTTTTGAATAGAATAGAATAGAATAGAATAGAATAGAATAGAAGAGAAGAGAAGAGAAGAGAAGAGAAGAGAATTCTTTATTGGCCAAGTGTGATTGGACACACAAGGAATTTGTCTTGTTGCAAATGCTCTCAGTGTACATAAAAGAAAAGATACATTTATCAAGAGTCAAGAATTATAAGGTACAACACTTATAATAGTCATAGGGTACAGTAAGCAATCAAATCATATTAGGAAACAGTCAATATAAATCATAAGTATACAAGCGACAAAGTTACAGTCATACAGTCACAAGTGGGAGGGGATGGATGATAAGTAGTGATGAGAAGATTAATAGTAATAGTGCAGACTTTGTAAATAGTTGGACAGTATTGAGGGAATTATTTGTTTAGCAGAGTGATGGCGTTCGGGGAAAAACTATCCTTGTGTCTAGTTGTACAGTGCTCTGTAGTGTTGTTTTGAGGGTAGGAGTTGAAACAGTTTATGTCCAGGATATTAGGAATCTTTTCTTTAAGGTGGTGAAACATAAAATTGGAATAGTTTCAGTTAATAGTATATCGAGTCTTTCCTTTTGTCAGCTTGGGCCTGGTTTTTGAGCTTTTTGGATATGATGTTAGTTTTGGGGAAAACAATCAGTATGCTTTTGGAATCCTGAACAACCAATTCAAAAATCATATCCAAACATTTTTAGCTTTCCTCAATATTAGTGAATCAAATGATAATTTTAATCTTAATTCTCAGATTTAAAAAAAAAACCATGTTCAATTTATGTACAATCATGTGCTCAGATTTGCTACATATAAAATGCAAAAGGTGAATTTATTTCAATGATGGTCAAGGACATAACCATAACTGCTAAGTGCAGTTTATATGTCTGGGCATTATCTGCATTTGTTTTGCAAACATTGATGGTATTAAATAACTACTAATATTTTTTTTCTTGTAAGATTATTTGGTATGAGCCTAAGGAGGCTGACGCTAGACTTCTGTGCCTGTATGGCAGCTATCTTGATATTTGGAAATGCCTACAAAAAATTAAAGAACATAGGCAGAAGTTGAAAGCAGCAAAAGCTCAGAAGCTGTTGCTTTGAAAAGAAAATATGCTTCAGTGTGGAACAACCATAAATGACCCATTTCTTAGTAGGTTTCTTCAGATAAGTGAAAATCATATAGAGAAATCAAACTACTTGGACCATGCAAATAAAGAGATTTGCAAGAAACCTATCTCCTCAATCATGGATTTTTTTTATTATTATTAAAAAGTAGTCACAGAACCAGTAGAAACATCGGTTGAATCCCACCCCTGGGCAGAGGTGATCAGAAAAGATTAAAGGAGAGGGCAACTTTATGGTTTTTGGCACCTTTTCTAAGAGCAAGCCTTGAGTCCACAATCTGTGACTTTGATTGTAGCTTCATAAAAGGCTTCAAACAAGTCACGCTGTCATGCAAAGACATTTCATATGGAGCTAGTGCTACTGAAGTAAACAGCTGTGCTAGCAATACAGAACAGAACCCCCTTTGTCCATGAAACTTAAACTTTGAGATGCCAAATTCCATGTAGGAGAGCAAAAGTATGACAGGCCTTCTTCTGTGGCTTCAGATCTTGAAGCAACAGATAGTAATTTTAACATTCAAGAACTGTTCATAACTGGAAAGCTGCTCTTCTCAGCAGCTACTTGCCTATTCAGCTAACCAGCAATAATGAAGAGAGCTTCCACAGCAGCAACATTGACACATCACTGAGTTCATGAGTGTCTGCAGAAAGAGAAATGTTTGAGATGTGCTTACAGCTAAGTCCATGGGTTTGTTTGTTTTTTGAGGTAAGAGTGAAGAACCTTTTCCAGGTAAGAGTGAAGAACCTTTTCCAGCTACATGAGAACGTGCAATTCAGAGAGAAAATTTCTTCAGCTCTTCAGCAGTGTCTTCCTCTTGAAGGAAAATTTCAGATTGTTGCAAGCAACCTCTGGATCTTAGTTCAGATAGGATATTGCAAGTGCAGAATTTATTCCCTGTTTTTGGGAGAAGCTGGTGATAATCCTCATTTATCCTCCAGAAGATTAGAGCTTCCGACTCTGTTACTCAGTGAGGAATGGCAGCCTGATACTGTGGTATTTGATGAGGAAGGAGAAGATTTCCTGCCTTCTTACTCTCAAAAGTTTGAAACTCATGATCTCTCCCTAGTTTATATGTAAGCAGAGTTCTGGCCTAAGCATAATGGTATTGTCTCTACCAATGTCATGTGTACTACAGTTTTAAGGGCAAATGAGTTCAGCTTTTAGTCTTATTCTCTCACTTATTCACTCTGAAATACATAAAGGAGAAGGAAAATCATGTGAATATTATCAGCTCTCCAATTCCCCCAGTTTTCTCTCCTCTTAGCATATTCAAATGTTATTTCTTAAATAGAACACTACAGGCAAATGCTATTTTGGTTAACTGCTCATTTGACTTTTTATCTTTGCCTTCAGGGTTTCATATATTATTCAATATATACGAACAAGCTAGTTGTCAATAAATATGAAGGCTTTTCCAACTCATGTACCTTATTAATTATATTTTGTTTAAAAAGATGTAATTATTTTCTTCATTCTAAATACGAGCTCTCTGAAGACACCACAAGCACAGTGCCAGATTATTTGTGGGATTGTGCCCCTTCATGGATATATGCCTTCCTCAAAAGATCAGATATGATACACAATCCAGGTCCCCTGTCATCTGATGTTGTCATCTGATGGGACCTCAGAAGCTTTCCTTCTCTGAAGCTACCCCAACTCTTTGGAATAATCCTACCTGACATTTATGGGGCTACCCCTTTTGTCTTCTGGAAGACCATGAAAACCTAGCTCTTTCTTAAATGTTCCCTACAATTAGGGAAAAAGATATGTTAGGAAAGATGAATGCGTGAATAGATAGAAACAAGAAGATACATCACAAAAATGTCCTGTTCAAAGAATGAATATGACTGGTGATTGTTTAAAGAGCATTGCTTCAGAAAAGGTCTGCAATTTTTTTTTTTTGAGTGAGTAGAAGGAATCTAAATCTAAAGTATGATTACTGTGTATGATGAGAAATTTATAGAGAATAGAGAAAAAGCAGGGATGATGTGTTTCTGAATATAATATAAATAGCATTCAATAGTATCAAGAGATGGGAAAATGGTCATAGAAGGAAAGAAATGGGGGGGGGGGGACCTAAAGTGAAAGTAGTCCTGTAATCCTAATCCTAATCCTCCTTTGATTTTCATTGCCAATGGGATTTTCCCATGCGTTTTACTGTGGTCCACAAACAAGTCCAAAGAAAGAGGTGTCCCTTTCCTTAAAGCACCTCTTAGAATCTATCCCTGACATCAGTTTTCAGTCCTGAGTTTAATTAGGCCTAACCCTAATCCTAACCTTTATTTTGTCCCTACTTTATTTTTTATTCTCAATTGGATTTTCCCATGCATTTTACTGTGGTCCATAAATAAGTCCAAACGAAAAGCTGTCACTTCCACTTTCCTTAGAAAATCACTACGAATCTATCCTTCACATCAGTATTTGGCTCTGAGTCCAAGCAGACCTAACCCTAATCCTAATCCTAACCCCACTTTAATTTTCACTGGGAATGGGATTTTCCCATGGATTTTACTTGTAGTGTACCAACAATTCCGAAGAAAAAAGTGTCACTTCCCCTTTCTTTAGAGGATTTCTTAGAATCAGTTTTCATCCCTGACTCTAAGGAGACCTATTCCTAGCCCTAATCCAGTCTGTACTTTAATTTGCATTGGCAATGGGATTTTCTCTTGTAGTTTATTCTGGTCCACAAACAAGTCTGAATGAAATGCTGTCACCTCACCTTTACTAAGAAAACCTCTAAGAATCTATCCTTGATATCAACGTTCAGCCCCAAGTCCAAGAGACCTAACCCTAACCCTAATTCAGAGGTGGTATTCAGCAGATTCTGACCAGTTCTGGAGAACCGGTAGCGGAAATTTTGAGTAGTTCGGAGAACCAGCAAATACCACATCTGACTGGAGATTTTACAGTATCCTTCCCCTGCCACGCCCACCAAGCCATGCCCACAGAACCGGTAGTAAAAAAAAATGAATTCCACCACTGCCCTAATTGTAACCCTAACTCTAATCCTACTTTAATTTTCATTGGCAATGGGAATTTCCCATTTTACTTTTGTTCACAAACAAGTCCAAATGAAAAACTAACACCTCCCCTTTTCATAGAAGATCTCTTAGAATCGATCCTGGACATTAAGCATTTAAATTAGGTAGCAACTTTGGAGGGGTTCTGGAGGCCACAACAAACACTTCCAGTGGGCCCCAAATATCTTAATTGTGAGATCCACAGTGGAGTAACTTTAGGTGGCTATCAAGTCCTTTTATTCACTGGAAGCATTGATCAACCAGTGCACAAAAAACAAAAGTTGATACAATCAATATATGCAACAAACCACACTAATAGGTACTGTATCTTCTGATTAACAATTTTAACTAAAAATAATCATAATATGACACAAAAGCAATCCCCTGCATTTGGAAATGGGCATGATTCCTTTGTAGATCAACTCTATAAACTGCCTTTGAACAAATGCAAAATTAGAAAGTGCGACCAGCTTTCAACGATCTGCAGAATGCAGATCTTATATGGCCTGCAGGGATGCTCAGATAGATTTGCTGTTAGCTGAGTGTATATTATTGCATCCTGGCTGTGTAATTTCCTTATGTTCAGACAAATAGGGTTCTATTACTGTGTTAAAGAAAAAGAATGTAAATGATCCAAACTATCTTTGAGTTACTGTATTTTCCCAAAAGGAAAAACAACTCCATCAAATAATTAAAAGCTTTACTAAATACTTTAAATGGTTTGAATGTTTTTTACTCAGAAATTCCTAATAGCTACCCTTTACTGTACTTCAGTATTTCTTAACTTTGACAACTTTAAAATATATGGACTTCAACTCCCATAACTCCCTAGTCATCAGTTGTGGGAGTTGGAGTCCACATATCTTAAAGCTGCTAAGGTTGACAAATGTTGGTATGGTTTGTTGTGGTTATAATCTCGGTAAAGATTATGCTATTTGTTTGTCAAGTTTAATTATTTCTGATTTTCAATTTGTTTTTCTAAATATTTTATTTATTTATATCCTGCCTTTTTTTATAACTAATTCAAGGCAGTAACAATAAACCTGTGAAGTGGTTTGGGCAGAGAGTGACTAGTTCAAAGTCACCCAACTGGCTTTAATGCCTAAGGTAGGACTAGAACTTGCAGACTCCTGCTTTCTAGCCTGATGCCTTAACCCAGTGCTGGTGAACCTTTTCGGCACCGAGTGCCTAAATGGGAGCATGCGCGTGTGTACAGGGGAGCACCGGAAACCAGAAGAGCAGCTCCCCTGCGCGCATGTGCACGCTGGGAAGCTGAGCTTCTGGCCACCTGGTCTTCTGGTTTCTGGTGCACATGTGCGCACAAAGACCAGCTGGCTGACATGCATGTGCACGCCAGAAACCAGACGCTCAGTTTCCCAACACGCACATGCACGCCAGAGAGCTGCTCTTCTGGTTTCCTGCGCTTCCCTGTGCAAAAACCAGCTGGCTGGCGTGCGTGCATGCGTCAGAACCCACAAGAGCAACAGGCAATGCCTGGCATGCCCGGAGAGATGGCTCTGAGTGCCAATTCTGGCACGTGTGCCATAGGTACATGGCCTTAACCACTAGACTAAATTAGCAATTTATTTTCATATTTCTTATTAGCTGGTAATTTTCAGGGGAACACAGGAGTGGGTTTCTACCGGTTCTGTCCACCTCTGTAGAACTGGTAGCTCTGAAGAGCAGCTGACATAGAACCGGTTCTATGTCTGCTGATGTTTTTGCCCACCTGCCCACCTGCGCTCTTACCTGACCTTTATTTCCTGACTTTTCAACTTCAGCTGCTGTGTGAGGCACAGCTGTAGTTAAAAAAGCAGGAAAAAAGGGCTTTTTGAAAGGCTGCTTCTCTGCACTCAGTGTGCTGATGACGATTTACAGGCGCCCTCCGGCAGCATTGCAGGGAAGCACATCGTAAATTACCGAACCTCATAAATGACCGAACTGGTAGTTAACCCTGTCGGATCCCACCCCGGGGGGAACACCAATTTGATGATTAATTATGTCTTGTGAAGATAAAGCTGTTGATAATGTAGATTTTAAAATAGTTTTTATTAAGATACACAAGTAGATGTATTCTTCATCAAACTCAAGTCTATGAAAAACTTTTTAGATGGTTTACTACTTCATGAAAACAGAAAGTCTTTAGATCAGCTTGTACAGGTTCACTAAAATATTTATTTGGACTTTATTGATTTTTCTTTCATTTTTATTCCATTGTAAGTTTATTTGCATTTTCATTCATTTTAATACTATACCGCATAGCAATTTTCATGTTTTTTTTAAATTAATTCATACAGTCTATTTTCTATCTTATTTAAATTTTGAATATCCTTTGTTTTGTTCCTTTAATATCCTTAGGTTTTTCTTTTATTTTTCATTGCTTGGTCATATTCTGCAGATAAAGGTAATTTTATTTGTTTTTGCATTTTTCTATAGGCTTATGCCTATGCAATCAAGTTATCAATATTTATTTAAATGCATTTCTTAGCAGCCTTCTACAGTAGCTTTCTAGTATATGATTACCATATATGATTATCATTATTATGACTTCTTGGTTTCTGTTAAAATGAAATTTAAAATTTCATCTCATGAAATTTTGGAGAGCACAGGTTCATAATTCCTGCTGTTTTTCTTTCCGAGTAATCAAGGAATTTGGGCTTCTGTTTTGTTTGTATTTTTTCATGAGTAAAATTTTTTGAAGTAAATGACTTTTATTTCTCACTAGGTTTGTGTAGGTTTGTATTTTTGTTAACACCGATTTCTCCTGCATTCCAGGAATGAATCACAACACAGCAAGACCTAATTTTTATTTAATTTTATGCATGCACGTACACAAACAAAACACTCTCTCGGGAATGAAAAGTGTACTCATTTATTCTTTTATGCAAACATGCAAGTATATCTTGATTTTCTTGCAGTATTTAATAGTAGTTTATTATTGTTCAAATATCTAACATACTACTGCTATTTCTCTGCATGCATTCGCTAAAATGTATCTTGTGCCTTCACTATGAAATTCCCTGGCTTTTTGGGGGAGTGGGAGGTATAAATTGAATAAATAAACAAACAAACCCAGATTGGCTTTCAGTACATACATTTTCATTACGTTTTTGCACTTGCTTCTCATTTTATTGATAAAAAAGATTGTTATTACAACCTGCCCAATTACTGAAGGTCTGTAGATAAACTAAACAGTTACTTAGAAAAGGAAAATAGTAAATAAAATAGCTAAATAAATAGGAAAGACATTTAAAACATAAAAGCCACTAGCCCAGTATGGCATGAACACATACAATCAAAACTAAATATAAAAACCATTAAAGTATGTATTTCATAGTTCTGGTCTATAGGTACGATTCAGGACAGCTAAAAAGAATTATCACAATTGTAAAAGATATTAAAATTCCCAAAGAGTTCCTGTAAATTTGCATGGGCTCAGTGAAGGCTACCCAAACTTAAAGGACATTCCATGTAGCAATGATAGCAAGAGGTGGAGACTGTTGGCAGGTAAGTGGTGAGAAAAACCTGGTGACTCTAAAGCTCTCAGGTGAGAAATGAGCAGGCTGTGTTTTCTCATAGCATATCCCTCTGGGATGAAATATTGTCACCATTCTTTTTACTGTATTTTATGGCACTAAATAGTGGATTTAGCAAACTAATGGGAAAGATGTCCTTTAGGCTCAAATATTCATTATATTTGAATGGGATTTCATACATGGTTGGATGGGTGACCTTGTACGTTCGATATATAAATACATAAATTTAATGGTAAATGGGTAGGTTATGCATCACATGTTTTATGTCTTATGTGCACTTTGCAGATGCATAAAATGGGAATGGGATTTTATGCCGGCTCCAAATGGGAAACATCATTGCATCTGAAGACTGCTAAATCAAGGTCTGCTAAATTGGGGGGTCTACTGCAATATCTGTTGAGTTCTTATATTCAAGGTAACCACCTCTTAATGAAACCATGTCTGCCTAACTTCTTTTTCTGTATTGCAAGCTGATCTGCCCTTTTCATAGTTCAGTACATTTTCCCATCATCCAAACAATTAGGATATTGACTTGAGAGCATCTGACCATCCAACCAGCCATTTCTTAGTTCATCTATATTTCTGGACTTCAGTACAGTCATCTATTATGTTTTATTCATTAATATAACCGAGAGTTGGATAGCATACACATTTAATACATCATCATTCTGTGGTTTGCTGCTACTTCATATTTTGAGTTTACTGTGATTTGGTGTTACCAATTATTATTGCCATTCATTGATCAAGAAGATTGCTTCAATACATATTGCAACAATGATACTTCTTGCTTTTTTTTAAAACAAATTTTATTCAGTTTTTCACATTAAAAACAAAAATCTCTTTTTAGTGGACAACATATTTCTGGGGCATCACCTTTACATACAAATATGACAGCAATTATACATTCATATATGCATACTTAATTCTATTATTACCTTTTCCATTCCAAATTTTCAGTAAGGAGAGAAACAAACACATTAATTCTAGCCTCTTTCATTAATCTCAATCGAAACATTTTTTTGTTTCATTTCAATTATTTCAAATATAATCCTTTAATATTTATTTTAAAAATAAAGATAAACAATATGTGTTTGCCTAATAATAATAATAATAGTAACAACAATAATAATAATAATAATAATAATAATTAATAATAATAATAATAATAATAATAATAATAATAATAATAATAATAATAATAAAGGTTACCAATGTCCCTCCTTGCTTTTAATAATCTATATTAACTTATTAATTTAGTTGGTTCTTTAGTCTGTCATATTCCCTTTCCATTACACATTCTTTTTATAAATTCTGGATTAACACAAAATTTAACACTAAAGAAAAAAAAACAAGTATAGGTTTCCCCTTTTTACTGCTTTGAGTGTGACACCTCAATGATTAAAATATACCTTTATTCCTTCATCTTGATTCCCAATAAACCATTATTTTTAAGAAGTTACAATAATAATCATTACATCTTTTCATTTGGATTCTGTAGCATATTTTCCCACCTTAATTTTTAATAAGAGTTATCAGTATCTATTTTACCCAATTTTCTAAATATTTTTAATTGCAGAAATATTCTTATTACCCCTTGTCACTCTGCAGAATCCCCTTTTTAATCCATCAACCATTATCTCTGAAAAAACAATTTCTTTTCAACATTTTACTATTTCCATATTTCTTTATTTCATGCACCTGTTTCTTACTGCTTCTCCTCCCCCTCTTTTCCCCATATCTTTTCTCATTCCAATTTATATCCCTCTCTTTCTTAATATCTTCCTTTCCCCTTTTCTGCTGGGTCTTTCTGCCTTTCCCGACTTCACAGGTATTCCCCCTTTTGATTGCCTTCTTAAATCTCAACTTTTTAACCTTCCTTCTTTCCCCACTTCTTTGTAGTGTTCTTTGTGTTAATTGTCTATTTAAAAAGTCTTCTCCTTGAGTCGACTCTTCCGCCTCTGAAGCTCCTTCTTCTTGTTCTTCAATCGCCATTTCCATTTTTTCTAACACAGAGCAAAGTGATTCGCCTCTTTCCTGTAGTAATTCTCTCTTATTTTTAAGTTCCATTTTTAATTCCGGAAGAGATATCATCATTACACACTCTTATATTTTATGATCGTTAAAGTCCACACAAAAAAACACTTTTACTTTCCTTCTTTCATCTTTCAATTTTTTAAAGTTCTCAGTTATTCCAGCCCAGGGTCTATACCAAAAACATCAATCAATCCCACAGTCAGTCTTTCCTTGCTTTTTTCTTTATTCTGGTTCTGCTTTCACTTTCTAAGATCACTTTGTTTCAATATTTCTTTTATGTTATATCCACACAAGTTCATTCAGAAACAGGATGCTTTCCCTTTTGTTTGAGCTGAAGTTTTTGTCAAAAGGTGGCACTCTCCATTATACAAAGTCTTCACCTTTTTCCCTATTTTTTTATTTAGGGTTTTTCAAACCTCAATATTCCAGCACAGTCCAGTCTCCAATTTGTAAACTTTATTATTATTATTTTTTGACAATCTTAAGTCCAGCTTTATTTTATGCCTGTTTATTGCCAAAATATTTTAGTCCAATTTAGTTAAATCTTTAGTTCCGGCTTCTTCCTTTCCCGGTTCGGAGCCCCACTTAGCTGTCAAAAATATTTTCTTATTTTTTTTCCTGTCCCTTTGTAATTTCGCTGCTCACTTTTCTTTTCTTAAAAATTCCATGTTACCTTAATCCCGGGGTACTTTTGTTTAGTTGTATTGCCCAGTTGTCCTGGTTCAGATGTTATCCACCTCTTTCTTCCCTCCTGCACAAATCTTAATCCAGCTGAGTCCTCCTCTTCGGGGTGGCCATTTTAAACCACCGCTGCAGTCGTCTTCGGAGAGAAAAAGACCAAGCCCAGGGTAGGAGATGCGGCTCCCCTCAACCTGGCTTGCGGCTTCCCCTTACTCCACCGCCCCTCCAAAACAGCTTCAGCCCCTAATCATAATGATCGGAGCTCTCCAACGAAAGAGCACGAACCATAGCCGGAGAGAGTCGCGATCTATGGTCCGTCAGCGAGGAGGCTCCGCCTTCTTCCTCCACTTCTTGCTTTTTAAAGGATCAACTATTTGGAGTCATTTAGAGTCAGGCAACATTAAATTTGTATTTGTGTATATGGGTATGCCCATGTGTAAGTGAATAAATACATAAATTCAGGCAGATCTACTTATTTTGCTCAGGTTTTGGTAACGATAGGCTAAAATGTGCAGCAAATACACAGAAATGCCTTGTTTATTCACATGCTCATATTATAATTAACTATGCGGAGTACACCCCTTTGTCTTTTGCTGATTAGTTGTTGTGGTCCATTGTTATCTTAACTACTTTGATACTTTCCCCACTGATTTTTCATTTTTTCTTTTATCAGATCCTGCTGCATTCCACCTTTAGAGTCATGTTTTGCAGGAGCATCCAGTGTTTTTATTTGGGGACGAAGACAAAACTGCAGAGTAAAGTGAAATTATAAATTGTGCACACAGCATGCATCTCTGCACCACATCTGTTCCTTTTCCTTATAGGTATGCTTTGTTCTTGAGAATCCTGTTTCAGGAAAAGAGGCACTACAGTGGTCCTAAGAATGTACTGATTTGTTTTTGCTGACATGCTTGTCATGTGCTGGCAAAACCTCACTTGCTTTTGTCAGGAAAAAAAACCTTTTGTAGTCTAGAAAAGTCAAACTATTGGTCCATTTAATTCAGTACTATGAACTGAACTGGCAGCCACTGCCAACATTTCACAATGGAACCCCCCACCTCAGGCACCTGGAGAGGCCAGGATTTAAAACTGGCATTTGCCGACCAGAAGTTTAACCACTTAAAACTAGCTTCCAAAATACCAGAAGGCAAGACAAGAAGTAATGGATGGAAATTAATCAAGGCGAGAAGCAACCTAGAACTAAGGAGAAATTTCCCAACAGTGAGAATAACTAACCAGTTGAATGGTTTCAGAAGCCTTCATCATTGGAGGCTTTTAAGAAGATGCTGGACAGCCACTTGCCTGATAGCAGGGAGTTGGACTAGAGGACCTCCAAGGTTCATTCCAACTATATTATTCTCTATTCTGCAAGTGCCACACTTTCCTTCATCCTGGAAACATTTGGGCTTTCTTAGAAACAACACTAGTGTATGCAAGGTCCATCTTCTCCTATGAGAATGGGGAAAAATGAGGACTGTTGTGTGGGGTTTGGAGTTTAGTTTATGCTTACCTGTTTTCATCTAAAGTAATGCAATGTTTGCACTACTTGCATTTATATTGCCCAAATACCTTTGGAACTGCATGCCTGTTTTTGGAACTGCACATTTTGTGCCACAACAACAATAGCAACAACAGTGATGCCAGTTTTGGTGACTGAACACCGTGAGTGGCATTTTCTACTAGACAGATAAGCATGAATTTGAGAGGAATTGATGCTCCAGTTCTTCTTTTTTGCAGAACAAGCCATTCATTAAAACTCTTACCAGTAGAAATTCAAGGGAGCTGCAGAAGTACTAAACAGAAGCTGCTATTAAGCATGGATGTGGTGAAGAAAAACAAATCAATGTTTAATCTTTTGTTCTTAAGTTCTTTTGCTCAGACAAAAAACAAAAACAAATCAAAGGTTGCTGAATTGATTTGGGTAACTTTTTTAAAGAAATATATAAAAATAATGTATTAATAAAAATGTTACTTCCTTTCTTCACTTGTAGAATGCTACCTGATCTAACTTGCTATCCATCCTTAGACTTTGTTCTGTACCAATAAGGAACAGAGATATTTTTTTTGCTACAGATTATTCTGCAGAAACATTAATGTCTATCAGACATGGCCACCTAGTATCCTCTGGAGTAATCAGAATACAAACTGTTGTAGATAAGTAAATGGCAATAGCACTTAGACTTATATACTGCTTCACAGTGCTTTTACAGCCCTCTCTAAGCAATTTACAATGTCAGCATATTGCCCCAACAATCTGGGTCCTCATTTTACTGACCTCGGAAGGATGGAAGGCTGAGTCAACCTTGAGCCTGGTGAGATTCGAAGTGCCAAATTGCAGGCAGCCAGCAGTCAATAGAAGTAGCCTGCCGTACTGCATTCTAACCCCTGCACCACTGCAACTCTTAATAGCTCTTGTTGTCTCTGAAATACTCCCATCCAACAATCATCTATCATCTGCAACCATGACGCTTGAATCATAATTGGAATGCATTTCAGCCTGGAGACCATTGATAGCCCAGCATCTTAATATTGGACTGGGTGAAACCAGGCTCAGTAGCAGTACTGGGTGAAATCAGGTTCAATAGTAGTAACTGTGAGAGGGATCTTGGAGTCTTAGTGGACAACTAGCTAAATATGAGCTAGCAGTGTGCAGCAGCCGCCAAAAAAGCTAATGCAATCCTAAGTTGCATTAAAGAGGAATACAATTGAGAACAAGTGAGGTACTAATACCACTCTATAAAGCCTTAGTAAGACCTCGCCTAGAGTACTGCATCCAGTTTTGGTCACCACATTATAAAAAAGATGTTGAGACTCTAGAAAAAGCACAGAGAAGAGCAACCAGGATGATTAGGGGACTAGAGATTAAAACATATGAAGAACGGTTACAGTAACTGGGCATGGCTAGTCTAGTGAAGAGAAGGACCGGGGAGACATGATACCAGTCTTCCAATATTTGAGGGGCTGCCACAGAGAGGAAGAGTCAAGCTATTTTCTAAAACACACGAAGGCCAGACAAGGAATAATGGATGGAGACTGAACAAGGAGAGATTTAACCTGGGAATAAGGAGAAACTTTCTGACCGTGAGAACAATCAACCAATGGAAAAGCTTACCCTCAAAAGTTGTGGGAGCATCATCACTTGAGACTTTCAAGAAGAGATTGGACTGCCATTTGTCAGAAATGGTGTAGTGTTGGACTAGATGACCTACAAGGTCCTTTCCAACTCTGATTACCTGTTATATCTATTATTTGAGAGTTCAAGTTCTTAAGAAGTGGATTGTCAAGATCCCTTAAACCAGGGGTATCAAACTCAATTTCATTGAGGGCCACATCAGGGTTGTGTTTGACCTCGGGGGCTGGGTGGGCATGGCCAGGTTGAGGTCACTCATGTTGGGAGTATCTATGATGGCCCAAGTGCTCTGCCATTGAAAATGGGCTCCCAAGCTCCATTTTCAGCCATGACAGCCTCCTGCTGCCCTCTGTCAGTGAAAACGGAGGTTGTCACAGCCAAAAATGAGGTCTGTTTTCACTGGCAGAGGCACCATGGGCCTGTCCTTTGCTGTTTCTAGGGTGGTCCTGCAGGCCAGAACTAAAAACCCCACAGGCCGGATGAGGCCCCTGGGCCTTGAGTTTGATAGTTTGCCTTAAACTGATAGTTTTCTACATATGGTTCATCCCACAATACTTGTAGATAACTTAGATTTCAGATGTAGCTGGCTCTTGGACTAGCTTGGGAGAGGCTCCAATGAATTTTAATGTATTATAACAAAAATATCTCCAAGTTGAAATACACAAAGTTGCGACTGTTTTAAAACAGTTTTGAAAGTTTATATTTTAATGTGTCTTTGGCTTTTCCTGTATCTTGCTAAATATTTTGTTATCCACTAGATGGCATCAAAGCTACAGAGAAAGGATTAAGTATGGCATTTGAAATAATTCCTTTTATTGGATCAAGTGATACTTGAAATTGTATTATACACATATACATTGAGAAACACAATGGGGTGGGTGTATTGAAACACAGATGTTATTTTCAACATTTGGTGTGCTATCTGGAAAATTATATTCCTGGTAAGTGGAAATAGCTGTGTTATACAAACTGTTATTTTTATGTTCTGTCTCAAAAATGAATTTATTGGAAAACTGGAGCGGCTATGCTCTATTCATGAAAAATACAATAGGATTTCCAACCAAAACATGTGTACATCACATTTAATTTATTAGTAAGTGCTGATAGAACCACATGATCTTTTTCTATTCCCTCTTTCTCACAATAAAAGGATACAACCACTCTCTCTCAGTCAAACCATCTCACAGGGTATTGTTGTTGGGAAAAAGGTGCATTGGATATGTTCGCTGCCTTGAGTTATTTGAAAAATAGCAAATGTGGAATAAAAATTAATAAATATATAAATAAAAATACCCTCAAAACTAACATATATATAGTCAGAGCTTTTTTTTTTTTTTACTACTGGCTTGGCTTAATCAAGCTGAACCAGTAGCATTTCACCACTGGTATATAGCATGTATATGTGTAGTGTGTGTGTGTGTATGTATGTGTGCGTGCTCGTGCATGTGTATGTGCGTGTGCACATTGCATATTTGTCTGTGTGTGTGTGTGTGTGTGTGTGTGTGTATAAAAAGGTAAAGGTTCTCCTTGCACATATGTGCTAGTTGTTTCCGGCTCTAGGGGGCAGTGCTCATCTCCGTTACAAAGCCGAAGAGCCAGTACTGTCTGAAGATGTCGCTGTGGTCATGTGGCCGGCATGACTAAACACCGAAGGCACACAGAACGCTGTTACTTTCCCACCAAAGTGGTCCCTATTTTTCTACTTGCATTTTTACATGCTTTCTGCACACCACAAGCCAGGCAAACACCTGGGCACAAACAGATCCCCCCTGATACCTCCAGCTCAAACACACCCCAACCAGGCACCCAGATGAAACCTAGCTTCCTAATCAATGATAGCCATCCGTTTATCGGAGCCAAGCTGCACTAAAAGCCTCCAATACAGGAACACAATGTTGCCAGCCAATCAAGACCAAAAAAAGCCATAAAACAGACAGAAGATATTAGAAACACCAATCAAGCAGAACACAGCAAACTCCAAGACCAATAAACACAGACCAAGACTCCCAACCAATCAGGATGAAGAAAAAACCATTCTAGCACAGCAGTAGGCCAGCCCCAAATTTAAAACTGAAACAGCTGTGAAAGTCTGACTCACAGACAAACACAGTACAGAAGCCTGATGATGGCAGATGAGATTCTGCCGAAACGTTGCTACAACTTTAAAAGCACAACTATAATGATGTGGGAAAATACCCGAACAAAGCTGAATACCATATTTGTGTATGATATATACATATACATGTACATGTATATGTATATGCTTGTGTATATATGTGTGTATGTGTGTGTGTGTGTGTGTGTGTGTGTGTGTGTGTGTGTGTGTGTGTATCACTGTCCACATTGAATAGATAGTGAAAAGAAAAAAAATTGAGAGTTCACAAGGTAGATATTATATGGAAACAACTGTGACTGAATCTGGATGTTCTGCTTCCATGAAGCCTCCTCCCAGAAGGTAACAAGGAAAACAGGTCATGAATAGGACGTATAGCATCCTAGACAATCCTGCAGACCCTGCTCAAGCATCGTTTATATGCTATGTCCTGGATAGAAGGAAGTGAACTACCAATGATCTTTTCTGCCACCCTCAGCACTCTCCACACTGCCTTCCTGTCCGAAGCAGTAATGATTCCAAACTAGGCAGTAATGCCATATGACAGGATGCTCTTAATCATCCCTCTATAGAAAGTGGTAAGGACAGGGGAAGGACTGGCTTTATTTTGTTATTTCATTCAGACCAGGAAAACTGAGTTAAAAATAAAAACAAAGATTAATTGGAATCAAATGCTGGTATGACAATATGCTCCAATATTCTGGCTGGGTAAAGTGGTTTTTCAGAGGGAAGAAAAAGGCTTGGCATTCTATTTTAGGAGCCTTTTTTTTGCTTAACTGACATAGCAAGAATGGCAAAATTATTAACTGCAGGCCAAAGCAATATCTAATATTGGATATTCAGATTCTCTGCTTGGCAAAACTCAGTCAAGATGTTGCATTAGACACTCTTTGAGCACAACTGAATCTTAAAATTGCCTGAAAAAATATCTTTCCTTTCAGAGAAATTATGGAAATGGACTGTTAATTCCAAAATGTAACTCTCTCTTCTTGACTGCTACAAATAGCACTTAGCAACAGCACTTAGATTTATATACTGCTTCATGATGCTTTACAGCCCTTCTCTAAGCAGTTTACAATGTCAGCATATTGCCCCCAACAATCTGGGTCCTCATTTTATGGACCTTTCAAGAGTGGAAGGCCGAGTCAACCTTGAGCCGGTCAGGACTGAACTGGTTGTGGGCAGAATTAGCCTGCAATACTGCATTCTAACCACTATACCAACAAATCATTATAATTTGGCAAACTATAGTGAAGCCATTTGTGTGTATTGCAGTCAGTGAACCTGACACAATGTATAGAAGTGCAATCATTTTTCTTTCTCTCCTTCAATTGATCGTTCATAAATTATTATTTTTAATTTTTTGCTACAAAAGTCACAACAAAAAACTTAGGAAGGAAACAAACTGGGGTGGTCTGCTGGGGGTTTCCAGGGGTTCGGAAGAGCCCCTAGCTAAGATTCTGTGCAGTTTGGAGAACCCCCAAATCCCACTCCTGGCTGGCTTGCCCTGCCCCACCCCGCCCTTCCCAGGAATTCCCACGTGAGTTGTTTTGGATGCAGGTAAGTGCAGAGTGCATTCAGAGGCTTGGAGAGGATTGAAAACGGGCCTCCCAGAAGTTTGTGAAGGCCAAAAATGGGCCCATTTCCAGCTTCCAGAGAGCCTCTGACACCGGGGGACCCAGTTTTCGCCCTCCCAGAGGCTCGAGGAAAGCCTTTGGAGCCTGGGGAGGGCAAACACACACACACACACACACCGTTGTGGTGCAGGAGGCCAACTAGGCCACACCCACCATGGCCATGCCCACCCAGCAACCGGGCAAAAAAACCCATTGCTAAAATTTTTGAAGCCCATCCTTGAAACAAACAGCCTAAAACACATGCACACACTTCGTAACTAACACCCAGGGAAGCAGGAAACAGTACGGGATAAAAAATCAGAGTGGTAACAATGCCTTAATCAAGGAAGAATCAAGGAAGAAGGCACACTAATATTGACAGGGGAAGCCAATATCTACAACACATAACAGACCCCAATCTCCCTCACACTGATGATATTACATAGCTGGATCATGAAACAACAGCAGAATATCATTATGCTCAAAGAATACCAGTCCAACCCTGAGTTTTGAATATTCTCTTCCACTTTGTTTAAATCTTTCATTATTTATCATATCTAATAGTTAACGTGTATGAACTTTGAAAGTAATGCTATCCATTTTTTATCAGCTTTTATTAGAACAGCAAACACATAGCAAGTGAGTCAAAAGTATGACCTAGACATCTGTGGACCATCAGTTATATATTATGTGTAAATTCTGATTTTGTATTAATCTTTGATGGGGGAAAGTGAATATCTGAATCTATCTCTGTAATCATATTCATCTCTATCAACAGTGAAACTGTATTGTCTGTGCTCTGGCAAATATTGAGTTTTGGTAATTAAAATGGTAGAAATTGGATTAATAATACTAGAAAGCATGTCACTGAAAGAAACGGCAAGGATGATCAAAATAAGATTTTTTTCTGCATTGTCATTGAGAGCACTTATAACAGAGCCCGTTCCTCTGAAACCACATCGTGTTTCATTTTTAAAACAGAAGCATTAAACAATACAAACAAAAGAAAAACAACAGCAAGATAAATAATTGCCTACCAAACAAAGAGGAGAATTCTATTACCACAAGTTGATGGTCACCAAATCACAATTATTATTTACAGATTTGACTGCATAGAGAGATCACTGCAGGAATGAAATCTGACTCTAAGTTGAGAATTATATAATAAAAATATATATATATATATATATATATATATATATATATATATATATATATATATATATATACCACCAGTAGTTTCTTCCCAAACCCCAAAAAAAACTTTAACCTTAGACTGTCTACTATTGACCTCACCCCTTTCCTAAGAGGTCTGTAGGGGGCGTGCATAAGCGCACCAACGTGCCTACCGTCCCTGTCCTATTGTTTCTCTTATTCTTCTTTTATTTTTCTTATATGTACCCATTTCATGTATTCACAACTATGTATACACTTATACTTATTATCTTGTAAACAATTGGCAAATCAAATAAATAAATAATAAAATAAAAATAAATAGATACGGCTTTTGATCATTCTTGATCATCCCTAACTGATGATTTATTAAAAATTATATATATGTACATACACACACACACACACACACACACATGGAATGGTATCAGAAAATAAGTTTTAAGAAAACTTGCGTCATGGTCATGAAAGGTCATGGAAGATGAATTAAAACGTCTTTCAAGATCTTGGCGCAACCTAAGCTCCCTAGAGATAGATCCATATTTGGCTTTTTGGTGCAAATAAAAATGGATGAGTGGCATAGAGCTTCATCAAACACTCCTGCCCATTCCATTATGCTAATACATGTCCTAGAAAAGAAATCAAAACAGAAGCAAATGACATCCAATCTGCTGAGATTCCTTGATCAAAATGAACACTAAACAACTTTATGCAAAGCGTAGGAGCTGTTGGTCTAGTCTAGTGTTTTCATTATGTAAGAAAAGAAATTCTATTTTAATAAAAATATCAACCTATGATTTAAGTTGTCCTAAGTGTCCTTCTGTGATTCTGTTATTAAAGTTTTATGATTACTTGGCAGACATTTATCTGTAGAAATATAAAGACCTAGCTGGCTTATATGAAAAAAAATGAGAAACATATTACAGGTGTTTTTTCTCCCTGTATTAATAAAAAATTCTATTAAGCAGCATGACAAATGAGGAACACAGTTATGATGCTTTTCACAAACAGCTTATAATTATTTGAAAGTAATGATGTCTGAAGCTTAGTTCTATTGTCTCTAATCTTCATTGAGTAAAGTATTACTTAATCCAGGGCTGAATTTAGACATGGTGAAGCCCTAAACAGTAGTGGTCCTATTTGGCAAATGCTAACAGGAGTATGGATGTATAGACATTGAATTTGGCAAAATTGCTGCTAAGATTCATAACAAACCCATCATGTCAAGGTACAGAATGGTCCTTTTTAAACAGAAGATGGGAATGCAACCAGGATCAAGGGTCATCTGTGTCATCTATGTCCTACAGTTATTAACTTTGTCACAAAAAAATTCTGAAAGGGATTTTTCCCTTTTCATTTAACCATGGGGCAAATATACCCTCCCAAATTCTTTTTCTTCCCATGACTGACTCTATGTTCATCTCCTATACAGTCCACGATGAGTGAGACAGGCACAAGTAATTGTTAACTCTTCTTATGTTAAAATAAAGTTTCCTCTTAATTCCAGATTGTACAGAAACTACGTTATGATATTAAAAATGGTTATGCTTCACCATCCATTTTTTGGGGAGGTAAGGTTAAGTGATTGATAATGGATAAAAGCAGAGAGATGCTTATTTGACCTTCTACAGGTGAAACTCAAAAAATTAGAATATCATTCAAAAGTTCATTTATTTCAGTAATGCAACTTAAAAGGTGAACCTAATATGAGAGATAGACTCATTACATGCAAAGCAAGATAGTTCAAGCTGTGATGGGTCATAATTGAGATGATTATGGCTTACAGCTCATGAAAACCCCAAATCCACAATCTCAGAAAATTAGAATATTGTGAAAAGGTTCGATATTCTAGGCTCAAAGTGTCCCATTCTAATCAGCTAATTAAGCCATAACAGCTGCAAAGGGTTCCTGAGCCTTTAAATTGTCTCTCAGTCTGGTTCAGTAGGAATCACAATCATGGGAAAGACTGCTGACCTGACAGTTGTGCAGAAAACCATCATGGATACCCTCCGTAAGGAGGGAAAGCCTCAAAAGGTAATTGCAAAAGAAGTTGGATGTTCCCAAAGTGCTATATCAAAGCACATTAATAGAAAGTTATGTGGAAGGGAAAAGTGTGGAAGAAAAAGGTGCACAAGCAGCAGGGATGATCACAGCCTGGAGAGGATTGTCAGGAAAAGGCCATTCAAAAGTGCTGGGGACTTTCACAAGGAGTGGACTGAGTCAGTGCATCAAGAGCTACCACACACAGACGGATCTGAGACATGGGCTTCAAATGTCGTATTCCTCTTGTCAAGCCGCTCCTGAACAACAAACAACATCAGAAGCGTCTTACTTGGGCTAAAGACAAACAGAACTGGTCTGTTGCTCAGTGGTGCAAAGTCCTCTTTTCTGATGAGAACAACTTTTGCATCTCATTTGGAAACCAAGGACCCAGAGTCTGGAGGAAGAATGGAGAGGCACACACTGCAAGATGCTTGAAGTCCAGTGTGAAGTTTCCACAGTCTGTGTTGATTTGGGGAGCCATGTCATCTGCTGGTGTTGGTCCACTGTGCTTCATTAAGTCCAGGGTCAACGCAGCTGTCTACCAGGAGATTTTGGAGCAGTTCATTCTTCCTTCCACAGACGAGCTTTATGGGGATGCTGACTTCATTTTCCAGCAGGACTTGGCACCTGCCCACACTGCCAAAAGCACCAAAACCTGGTTCAATGACCATGGGATTACTGTGCTTGATTGGCCAGCAAACTCATCTGGCCTGAACCCCATAGAGAATCTATGGGGCATTGCCAAGAGAAAGATGAGAGACATGAGACCGAACAATGCAGAAGAGCTGAAGGCTGCTATTGAAGCATCCTGGTCTTCCATAACACCTCAGCAGTGCCACAGGCTGATAGCTTCCATGCCACGCTGCATTGAGGCAGTAATTGCTACAATTGTACTGCTACAATATGTACTGAGTACATATGCATGCTTATACTTTTCAGAGGTCCGATATTGTTCTATGTACACTCCTTGTTTTATTGATTGCATGTAATATTCTAATTTTCTGAGATTGTGGATTTGGGGTTTTCATGAGCTGTAAGCCATCATCATCACAATTATGACAAATCACGGCTTGAACTATCTTGCTTTGCATGTAATGAGTCTATCTCATATATTAGGTTCACCTTTTAAGTTGCATTACTGAAATAAATGAAGTTTTGAACGATAGCCTAATTTTTTGAGTTTCACCTGTAGGCTGATTTGGCCACAACCTTCCTGTCAAGATTCAGATTCTTGTCTCTGTAAGAGTAGATACAATAATGAATGAAGTGATAAAAATAGGATTTGCTGAGTATCACAATAAGAGTGGATCCAGGTGGCAACTAGAATTTGAGTTCCCCAGATAGATTATGTTTTAGGATTGAAACAATAAGACGTTGCCTCTGCCTACAAAGAAAACACACACACATATCCCAATGCTGCTTGAAGTTCCTTGGTTTTACAGCTTGCTGCTGTCTCTGTGATGTTTCCTTAACAAATAATATACACATTTATCTGTGACTTGATGCACTTGCTATGCTGTAAATATGGCTACTTAGTATTACTGAGAAACTCAATTAGCTTGGAATCATCATAGTATAGACTAGCAACGTAGGCTTAAAGAATTCCAGAAATGAAAGATAAGACCACATCTTGGATGTGCTTTTATTCCAAGAACACAATCACCTTATCTGCTTATATCAGAGGAGGTCTAATTGCATTTCTCTGAAATATTTTGCACATAGTTAAAATCCCTTTCTTATCCTTCAGCCTACCTATAATTGTGGAAAAATGTTTCCCGAAGGAGTGGCATTTCTGTTGTCACTATGAAAGTTATATGCCAGAGGATTAAACTGCTCAGCTCATTTAACTTGTGCACAATTACATGCTTCACCTAATCTTGGAGGAAATGAAACAACACTTAATAAGACTGCAGAAGTTTGGGAACTGGAAGTTTCAGTTCAATTCATTTGTTTATTGCTTCCAGTAGCCTTGATGTGCTAGGTTACTAAGTACAAGAAAGATTCATAAAAGGAAAACATTCAGAAATATGATTTTGCAGTTTATAGACCTATAAAGAAAAAAGTAGTGCAAGTGGTTCTGCACAAGAAACAACTTATACAACCAACGTTCACCTCAAGAGTTTATTAAGGAACATTGTGGGAGCTGTTATTTTCAGACTGACAGATTTGTCTACTATCTCAAGGACACCACATCCTTAGTATTATGTGTGTATAAACTCTCAGAATCATTTTTTTGGCATCCAATAATCTCTGTGCCATTGAGTTCATAAATACAACTGACATGTAATAGAGTTTAAAACAAATGTTCTGTATTTTAACTGGTTCCCAATTTGCTTTCAATTAGAAGAAAATTTCAGAAAAATTCTCCATGGTAGAAAATGGTGGTTTTACATTCAGCCAGTTATTAAATGGCCAAAGGAAATATGAGGATGCCCTTTTCCTTAATCAGAACTACCAGCGGTTTGCAGTCTCTCTGACCTTCCATACATCAATTAAATTTATTACATTTTATCTCACAATAGCAGTTTCTGGAAAATTAGTGGGAGGGTATTATTATTAGTCTGGGCTAGAAAAACCTTGGAAATGGTCCAGCAGGACTTTTCTTAGGTTCTTATCCATAATCTCTATTTTAAGGAAATACAACACATTTTTTTTCCTTTGGGCTGATTTTGAATAATAACTGAGAAGCTATAGCTTATTTAGAATAGGACATCCAGATTGCTCAATAAGATTTGCCAGTTGTGAATTGAAAGCTTTGGGATCAAGATTTCTGAAAAATCATCTGTTCTAACATTTATCTATACTTCCTTCTAAAGATCATCAAAGGCACCCTGCTTTAAATGATTTTTAGGTAGTATCTAGACATAACAGCCTGTTCTGTGACTCAGTCTGGATTGTGAAATGTTCTTCTCATAAGCATTCATATGATGCCATTCATTGATATTTACCTACAGCTGTTTGATTAAGAGTATTTCCAGAGTTATTAATGAATAGTTGATTTTCCTTTCCCTCCTTTATTTACAACAACAACAACAAACTAAAAGACTCAAGGTCCATCCCACCCCAATGGTAACAACATCATTAAAACCAACCTCTTTAACACATTCTTTGGCTCAGTATTTGTAAAGAGCAATGGATCATGCCCAGTATTTCCTAGCTGAACCACAGACAATTACAATGATCTAATATATATCAATTTTACAGAAGACAATGTTGAAAAAGTACTACGCAATCTAAAACCATCTCTATCTATTGGACCAGACAGAATATTTGCCTACTTCTTTAAAAAGCTATCCACTGCCATAGCAGAACCTCTAAGCATAATCTTTGAAAAATCTTTCAGGACCAGCTCCTTGCCAAAACTATGGTCACAAGCCACGGTCATCTCCATCTTCAAAAAGGGAGACTTCAGCCTTGTTGAAAATTACAGACCAATCTCTTTATTCTGCGTCACCTGTAAAGTCATTGAATCAATTATTAACCAATCCATTATCCTCCACTTAGAGACAAACAACCTACTC
Organism: Notechis scutatus; assembly: GCF_049901735.1. Lineage (NCBI taxonomy): Eukaryota > Metazoa > Chordata > Lepidosauria > Squamata > Elapidae > Notechis > Notechis scutatus. The sequence continues at coordinate 247,259,999 of NC_142009.1, read as the reverse complement.
TCTAATAAACAATTTGGTTTCAGAAAAAAACTATCCTGTAATCTGCAATTCTTACACTGCAAAAACATATGGACTACACAACTAGACCAGGGCAAAGCAATAGATGCAATTTACATAGACTTCTGTAAAGCCTTTGATTCAGTGGTGCACAACAAACTACTCCTAAAACTAAAATCTTATGGTATCGCTGGACACCTGCATAACTGGATAGAAGCATTCCTGTCGAACAGACAACAAAAATTGGGAGCTTCCTATCAAATTCTGTACCTGTCAATAGTGGTGTCCCCCAAGGCAGTGTTCTAGGACCAACTCTTTTCGTTCTCTACATAAATGACCTCTGTGATCATATTAAGAGCAACTGTGTTCTCTTCGCTGATGATGTAAAGCTATTCAACACCACCGACAATACTGCTACCCTTCAAAAAGACCTCGACTATGTATCAGAATGGTCAAACAAATGGTAACTTCAAACCTCTCAACAAATAAATGCTCTGTCTTACATATTGGCAAAAAATAAATAAATCAGAAAATAAAATACAAGCTAAATAGTCAAGACCTTGTTGATGATCCAAACTCTGTCAAGGACCTTGGAGTACTCATCTCTAATGATCTAAGTGCTAGTGCCCACTGTAACTACATAGCCAAAAAGGCATTAAGAGTTGTTAACCTAATCCTACATAGCTTTTTCTCTGGTAATGTCACACTACTAACTAGAGCATACAAAACATTTGCTAGACCAATACTTGAATACAGCTCATCAGTCTGGAACCCGCATTACGTATCTGATATTAACACAGTTGAGAAAGTCCAGAAATATTTTACAAGAAGAGTTCTCCACTCCTCTACTCATTGCAGAATACCTTATGCCACCAGACTTGAAATTCTAGACCTAGAAAACCTAGAACCACGCCACCTTTGGTCCGATCTAAGTATAGTATATAAAATTATACATTGCAATGTCCTACCTGTCAATGAATACTTCAGCTTCAACCATAACAACAGAAGAGCAAACAATAGATACAAACTCAAGGTTAATCACACCAAACTTGATTGCAGGAAATACGACTTTAGCAACAGAGTGGTCAATGTTTGGAATACTCTACCTGACTGTGGTTTCTTCCCCAAACCCCAAAAACTTTAACCTTAGACTGTCTACTATTGACCTCACCCCTTTCCTATGAGGTCTGTAGGGGGTGTGCATAAGCGCACCAATGTGCCTACCATCTCTGTCCTATTGTTTCTTTTTATTTTTCTTATATGTATCCATTTCATGTATTCATAACTATGTTTATACTTATACCTATTATTTTATAATCACTTGACAAAATAAATAAATAAATAAAATAAAATAAAATAAATAAACAACAACAACAACAATAATCTTAACCATTGTCTATACACTGCAGGATGAAGGCCTCCACATGCTTCCAACCAATACATTCCAGAGCTTTCTTTTGCCAATTGGGCTTGCAATACTTGCTAATGTCATTGATCCATCTTGTGTTAGGTCTCTTTCATGAACGCTTTGGTCTCTTTTGTGGACGCTGATTTATAATATTGCTGGCTATTTTAGGCATCTAGATAGCTAAAAGAGAATATACTAATATTTTAGATAAACATAATTTCTTATTGAATGATGACATATTGCCATTGTTGGCAATATTGCCATTCATGTTGACATCAACAGTGTTAGAATGAACCTTATAACGTTCCAGGTTAAAAGCAACAATTAAATAGTATTACTTCAGAGAGTCCAAATCAGATCATGCTTAATGTATTCAAATACTTAAGCCAAGCTTTCTATTAAAAAGGATTATGGTTTTTATGGGAAGAATGAATTGTAGGCAAACAAATGACTGTGCAGAAGAAAGCAATAGGGAAAGGTAGGAGAATTCTGCATGCACATTTGCCATCTGTACGCATTCCAAATTTCCCAATCCACACTTTTGAACATGTTTCAGCTGCAGTCTTTCTTGCTTTATCAATTGATTTCTTTTTGTATTTTAAAAAAAAGGTTGAGAGACTTCATGGGAAGACCAAGAATGATGTCATGGATTATAGCTCATTAAGAAAGTGAACAAAGAATCCCTGGCAATTCTGTAATGGATGTTTATCTAGAAACAACCCTCAGTTTCTATACCCAAGTATAACTAGTCCTTCTTCAGAGACCTTAATTGGGACCTCCAGCTCAATCATTATGAAGCAATTACTAAGTGAAACCATGACTGTATTTACGATCTTACTTCAGCTTTTCTTTACAGACTTATGAAAGTTGTAAACATCAGAATTGGTTGCAAAATTATCTTTTCATCACCATTGTAATTGCAAAGTTGTTGCTAAATGAGGCAGTCACTAAATGAGGACTACCTGTGGCCTGCTACAGAGATCACTTGACAGAAATTGTTTACACAATACAAACTGGAAGACAAGTGTCAGTCCCGCTAGATAGGCCTGATTAGGAAATCAACTTCACAGCAAGGCTGCAACTAACTTCGTTGAGATTGTATTGTTATAGTGTGTTAATAGGCTATAATAACAGAATTTTGTAAGTCTGATTGTGCTGTATTCTCAGGGATGGTATTCAAATTTTTTAATAACCGTTCTGTGGGCGTGATTAGGTAGGCGTGACTAGGTGGGTGTGGCCATGTGACTGGGTGGGTATGGTTTCTTCTTTTTTTTTTGCACCCCCCCACTTTGTGCTCTGTTTTTGGGCCACCTGGGCCTCAGGAAAGCCCCCTGGAGGGGTGTTTTTGCTCCCAGAAGGCTTTCCCGAGGCCCAGAAAGGCAAAAAATGGAGTGGGGGGCGCCCCCCCTTTTGCCTCCTGGGCCTTAGGAAAGCCTCCTGGGCGAAGCAGTAAGACAGCGAGGGGGATCATCCCAGCACAGCTGATCATTGGAAAAGCTGATTGTTGGGAGGAAAAAGAAGGAAATACCTTAAGGATTGACTGGGCAGGGGAGAATGCAGTCAGTGATGTCGAGCATGCGTGCGATATCGTGCATGCGTGATAAGGACTGACTTGGCAGGGAGGGGTGGGTAGAGAGGGGCAGGGTCAGCCAGGGGCACGATTTGCTGGTTCTCCGAACTGCGCAGAATTGTAACAACCAGTTCTATAGAATCAGTCTGAACCGATAGAATTCCACCCCCGTGTATTCTCCTTCTCCTTCTTATGGTTCAATGAGTTTTGGAGGCTTCTGCCTGAGCCACGATCTGCTTTAAGCAACTTTAAAAACAATGCTTCAGCCCATTTTGCCTAGGCAGCAGTTCCTTCATGTCTGTCAAGGTCAACCTTCTTCACATCTACAGGAGACATGATCAAAGTGCTGCTTTTCCCCCTATGGAAGTGGTGGCATTCTCCCCAAAGCTTGGCTCGGCCACTTTGAAGGCATTTCCAGGTTCTAGGGCCCAGTAACACTTCCTTTGGAAGATGTGCCCACCTCATTGGTTCAAGGATGGTCACTTCTGTAAACAAATGTCCCTCACAATGATTTTTCAGGATGCCAACAACTGCCAAGGCCATTACAGTTGAATATATGCTGACCCTATTTTGGGATTTTCTACTGACAGGCTGGACATAAGGAGAAAATGTATTATGCAACCTGATTTCAATTTGCAAATAATCCAGATATACCAGGTTTGCATGTGTGTGTGTGTGTTTCTGCTTAGCCTTCTGTGTAAAAACTTATCTAAAGTGAAATTTTAATTAATTTCCCAGAGATGCTTTCAGCAGCTGCAGAACTGCTTGGTTTAATTAATACTAGTATCTAGGGCAGATGCCTCATTTTGCTGCAAAAGCCTTCAGGATAATTCTCCCCTCCCTCTTTTTCCCCAGGAAAACCTATCTAATTGTCATAACTTTGCTTTATTTCTGTTTTTTACCAACAGAGTTCTCTGGAAGAACTGATTGTAAATTTTGGTCTCTACTAATCTGTGTAATAGCGGATAACACTAACACTTGGCTACTAGCTCCAGCCAGCTGTCTCTGGGGAGTTGTGATGCTAGCACATCCAGATAGTACTAGGCTAGGAACAGCTGTTTCTGGCTGAGAAGATATCTTCTCCAGTCCATGGGTCAGAAATTGGATACAGGAAATGAGCTGGTGGGTAAAGGGATTGAGTTTAATCTGATGTTGAAATTCAAATTTTTAGTGCTTGTTATTACCACCAATTAGATTTCTTTTATACACCTTCTATTACAGTCATAAGTCATTGTGGTAGTAAGTTGAGGCATCACATGACTCGATTCAATGTTACAACCTATTTTTTTACAATGGTTGTTAAGTGAAAGCAATGGTCATTAAGTAAATCCATTCCCCTCCCGCCCAGAGTGGGATTCAAATTTGTTTACAACTGGTTCTGTGGACATGGCCTAATTTCTGGGTGTGGGTTGGTGATCATGTAACTGGGTGGCTGTGGCTTGCTCACTGGGCATGGCTTGGTGGTCAAATGACTATAGAACCAGTCTGAACAGGTAGAATCCCACCCCTGCTCCTGTCCCTCCACCCTGTGGCCTTACTGGAAGTAAACAATGAAGCCATCAAAAATGTCACAAATGATGGTCACTTGATTGGGGGACATTGCAAATAGCCATAAAGGTAAAAGGCAATTATATGACTGCAGAGATGCCTGTGCAGCCATCATAACTCTGAAAGCAGGTAATAAATAGCTCTGGAGAAATTTATCATGACTTTGAACAGTTGTCAAGTGACCATTATAAGTTGAGGATTACCTGTACTTACAATGAATGATCTTGCACAACTACGTTCTCTTGTCTGAAGAAGAATTAAGCACACCTCTTATCTTTTCTCAAGTACAGTTATGAAAAGTAAAAAAGTAGTACTCTAATCCTTTGAAAAGTTCCAAAAGTGTGATGTGTAAGATCACAGGACTTCAACTTGTTCATAACCATCTGTAATCCTTAAACATGCATATTTTGTCACGTTAATTGCACCAATGAAAGCTAGTTAAACTTTGATTTCTTACAGATAAGCTCTTTCCTTTTGGCAAAATGCCAGGATTTGTGCAGAACTTCTGGAAACATACTTTGCACAGGGAGTCTGTTTTCTGGGGCATTAGAGTACTTATTGGAGATGATTGGACGTGGTGATGGGGCTTCTTGAATGCATATGGCCACTGCAAATCCCGTTGAAAATGCAAACTGGCTCTCAGAAGAATTGGTGGAAGATTTCTTTTCCAACCTTGATATCAAGTGGGCTACATAACTACATTTTAGGCTTGGTGGATCATACAACATTTTGTACTCCAGGGTCCCTGATGGATCAGTTCATATTTGTGAGGCAATGGAAATAGAATCCAATGTTTCGGAAGAGATAGAAAAAGATTGATTTAGGCCTCATGGCATCCAATTTGTTCGGTATGAAACAGTACATTGGTATTATATTCTACCATGCTATAAAAGAAACAGTGAATAGAAAGGAAAACTGAGGAAGTAGCTAAAATATAAGTAAAACACTTGGTAGAAGAAAGTATTGTGAAATAATAAAACTTGTTTATTTTAACCCAACATGAATTTTTATGCCTTTAAATCATTGTTGACTTATAAAGACTGCCTGGAATTGTCTTGTGGTTTTCTTGGCAGTGTTTTGGAAGTGGTTTGCCATTGCATCCTTCCTGAGAGACAGTGACTGGCAATGGCCACCTAGATGGCTCAGGGGTGGGATACGACAGGGTTAACTATCGGTTCGGTGATTTACGAGGTTTGGTGATTTATGATGTGCTTCCCTGCAGGCTGCGCGTGTGCATGTAAATCATCATCAGCATACTGCGTGCAGAGAAACAGCCTTTGAAACAGCCCCCTTTTCCTGCTTTTTTAACTGCAGCTCTGCCTCGCACGGCAGCTGAAGTTGAAAAATCAGGAAATAAAGGTCAGGTAGGAGCCCGGGTGGGCGGGTGGGCAAAAACATCAGCAGACATAGAACCGGTTCTATGTCTGTTGCTCTTCAGAGCTACTGGTTCTACAGAGGTGGACAGAACCGGTAGAAACCCACCCCTGAGATGGCTCCATGCAGAACTAGAACTCAAGGTTTTTTGGTTTCTAGCCTGATGCCTTTCCCCACTACACCAAGCTAACTCTCTAATATGAATATACAATAATGATAAAAATCAAATATTCCTACATAGCTCTGCATATACCAGAAGCACAATACATCAATTCATTTTAAAATGAGGAGTTACAGATATAACTCAATTTGTCTGATTTTATTGTGGCTGATTTCATGCAGACTAGAACCAGCTTTCTTATATCCCTATCATGTTTAATTTATACTTAAATTTAGAAAAAGATTTTCTTTAGCTGGCAGAAATCATATGTGACAACATTTTATCCAAGAAAAACATAATAATATTTTTATTGTAAGCCACCCAGAGTCATACCAATGAGATGGACAGTTATATAAATTTGATATTAAATAATACATAAATAAATGCAATTCAATGAATTCGTTTTTTAAATTACTTTTTAGATCAATGCGGCATACAAGTCAATTTTATGAGACCAATATGAAATTAATGTTTTCTAAAAGCTTTAGCAAATCTATACAGTTTATACTTACACATTTTGCATGTTGCATACCATTGTGTTTTCAATAATCTATTTACATTGTTGATGTACCTTTAGCAATTAAATAAGTACAATGCAGTTTCTATTGGAGATGCATTTCCAGATGGCTTTTGAAGATCCACATGCAGAGGTCCAGATCTCATCAGAACCTAATATTGTATCTCAGCATATCCATTTGATTGATTCTTATAAAACAGGCTATTCTGTGTGTCTCTGATTGATTGATCACGTGTTGTCAAATCAGAGAAGAAAAACAATCTTGCATTTGCTGTTTGAATTATGCCTTCAATGAAATAATCATTTTAATCGATGCTCTGCTTTTCTGAAAACCAACACTAATTTTCTGTGAACTGCTGTTCACCAAGTGTAAAAATCTCTCTGAAAGTGAAAAATTAGAAATAATGGCTCAATTAGTTTAATTGGCCCCATTCTGGTTGATCATCTGATTGGCTGGGAATCATGGAAATTGAGGTCCAACAAATCCATTGAGAATTACATTGTGAAAAGGTGTCCTAAATTGGTGATTCTCAGCCAGGCTGCGAAGACATCCAAGATGCCACAGAGATCACCTAGGAGCATCACAATGCTCTTATAAACAGGTTTCAGTCTTTGGTTTCTCTTTCTCCCTCCCTTACCATTACAACAAAAATGTAATTTTGCTTGTGAATAATAATCGTTATTTCATTTGGAAGTATGATTGGTCAATTAAAAGTCCAATATCCTCCCATTGGATACCAGAGAAAGCATCTGGAAAAGTATACTGTGACTTGACTTAAAAATCATAACAAACATTTTATCAGTAAGAAGGGAAATAATGATGATGTAGGGGTAAAGCAAAAAGAAAATAAATCAAATGAAAAATGCTGCATTACAAATGAAAATTAAGATGATTACAAAAACTAAAAAGAAATCTGTTTAGGTAGTTACCTAGCAATGGGATTCAGTCATTAGAGGAATGAATGTAATCCTATTCTTATGTGTTGATACATTCACTAATGAAACAGTGCGACTTAGGAGACTAAGATAAATATCTCTATAATTTATAATCATTTTGATGGCAAACCTTGATCCACTTTGTGAGATTTTTAAATTCTACAAAACAATGTAGCTTGAAGTGTACTCATTCTGGTAAAACTCAAGATACCAGTTTTTTTTTTAATACCGTAGCAAAAGTGATAGCTCTAGTACCTCATATGATTACAGAGACACTGATTCTTTCTGTTTGTTTTAGTTTAGTAAAGTCAATATTTGGGAGTGAAGTATATTTTTTTTTATTTAAAAAAAACCTCTCTTGGGCAGTATCATTAGCAGATGAACAGCTGATATGGAAAAAAAATGGAAAAAAAAATGTACTTCAGTACAAAAAATAAAATGTATGCAATTCAAGTGGAAGATCAACAGAGATTTAAAGCTCAATCACATGCTTTCAGTTGTCATAGTGATTGTTGTAAAATATTAGTTTTTATTTTGTAAAACGTTGAGGAACAACAAAAGGCGAAGACTCATCTTGACTAACAAATATTTGATGTGCCCTGGAAATTCCCTGCAGGAATGCATACCGAAGGTGTTTCTTTAATGTCTGGATTAATAAAAAGGTTTATATTTTTAGTGTAAATAATAATATTGCTCTCTTCATTAGGAAGCAGATTGCATAAACAATCATCCATGACTTGACCACATGACATGTTGTGAAGATGGTAAACTACTTTAAATATAGATCACTAAAGCCCTGATGGTGCAGTGGTTAGAATGCAGCATTGCAGGCTAACTTGGCCCATTGTCAAGAGTTCGATTCTGACTGGCTCAAAGTTGACTCAGTCTTCCGTCCTTCTGAGGTCAGTAAAATGAGGACTCAGATTGTTGGGGGCAATATGCTGATTCTGCAAACAGTGCTGTAAAGCACTGTGGAGCGGTATATAAGACTAAGTGCTATTGCGACTGTGCTAATTTACCAAACTTTGTGAAGAAATTGGAACAAATCCCATACATCTTTTCCACAAAGAGAACAGAGGAAATTGATTGATATGAAAATATACTGATAAACTGAAAAATGAGATATTTACCTTCTTTATTTTTAACCAATACAATATTTTTGTTCAATGACTGATGAATAATGCTTGGTCTACAAAGTTATCCTGGTGAATATCTTTAACCAATTCTAGCATGAATGCAAAACTGAAAATATGTTACCTTTTTCAGACAAAGTGAATGTTTTCAGAGAGGTGTTAAGGATTTGGACTGTGAATATAAAGGAGGGCACAATTGACAAGTTTCCCAGTGTTGCTGCAACAAACAATAATTATTCATACAGCAAAATGAACATACTATGAAAATGAAAACTCAGAACTGTTTCCAAATATATCTATTCATAACTATGACTGGTTGAGAAATCACTTTATTGAAGCAAACTTAAATCAATCCAGTTTAGTTTCAAAGAGTCAGAAGAATTTAGTAAATATATGTATAATTGCAGGTTGAAAATAATGCCCTTAGAATGAATTTTGGATAAGGTATAACCTCAGATTGCAATAATTGAATCAATCAAAATACTTATACAATTTTCAATGTCTTCATTGTGCAAGCTGGGATTTTATGCATGCAGAGACTGCATAAAACAAATTATGCATTTATAAACAAATTCTGCAACAATGGATAGATTGTTGTTGGGAAAAGAGGAAGAGAGGAAGGAGTATTATGTGTGTTCATTGTCTTGAATTGTTTATAAAGTAATGAAGGCAGGTTAAAATTTAATAAATAAATAAATTACAAGTTGTAGTTCTAGTTGAGGTAAGGATGAGACCATCCTTGTCTGTTGGTTTACTGAATATAAAAAAATATATGTATAAATATGAAGTCCAAGTATATTACTGCTGTAGAGGGAAAAAAATTAAATCCCATTAAACTTCCATTTGTTTTATTTCATAGCACATTAGAATTGGGAATAAAAGAACCATGCAAGCATATATATAATAATTAAGCAATTTTGAAAGATATAGATTTATTCACAACAACCTCTGTTCAATATAAAATTGCAAGAAAATATTTTATGATAATAAAGAGTCCTTACAGGTCCCATTTTATCCTGTAATTTGATTCATAGCTGCAATTTTATGTACCAGTGCAAAATACAACAGGATGACATAGAACATGATATATGAATTTAGGGTTCATCAGCTAAAACAGTTGAAAATCAATATCCTAATTGGATAAAGTAGAAAGTAGCTCTTTTGTTTTTGATGCCTCACTTCTAATATTGCTACAAACAGAGGAAATAAACAGTATTTTTTAATATATTATTCACTGCTTTTCAAGACCCTTGTGATACAAAATAGTAAAAATTCCTATCAGTTGTAAAAAGCACTTGATATTCCAGCTAAATTGTGGAAATAGATTATAATGTCATGGAAATTGAAAAGTATCAAGTATGTTTTAAAAACCTCCTTTAAAAGGAGCCCCAGAAAGAGCCAACTACATGAGTCTTAGAAGGGAAGAGATCATTAATGAAAAAATATATTTTCTAAGACACAGCAATCTTATTGATCTTAGTCAAAAGCCACGAAGGAAGATAAAAATATCCATGAAGCATGTAACCCAGAAGAACGTATTTAAGCAATACTTTGAATTGATCAGCACAGCTTGCAAGGCCTTTGTGTCTTTACATTCCCCAGAGTCATGTATGTCATGACAAGTCTTTGATCCAATCAAGTCCTTCTTATAATTTCAATATAAAGTAATTCTATAGAAGATCCAAGGAAGTGGTATCTAGGGCTCTAACATTCTCACTGAGAACCTGATGCTCACAAAAGCAAAACTTTGATCTCTAGCATAGTTGTTAATTATAAAGATACCTATGGAGCATACATAAGTCTCATTGTCAGGTTTAGAATACAATCATTATGCCACTCCGAAGGCCTACCTGAATAACAACTTACTCCCTTATGATCCTCATCCCAAATACCTCAGATTAACTTTGGATTGGACTCTCTCCTTTAAGAAACACTTAGAGAACATCTCTGCTAAAATCAATACCAGTAACAACTTACTCCAGAAACTAAGAGGATCAAGTTGGGCAGCCTCAACCTCTACTCTCAGAATATCAGCACTAGGGTTGGTCTACTCCACAGCTGAATATTGCACCCCTGTTTGGCTTAATAGCTGCCACGCTAGCAAGATTGATGCTAGATGAAATGATACAATGAGGGTCGTAAGCAGTTGCATACAATCTACTCCTACTTGCTGGCTCCTCATGTTGAGCTACATTGCACCATTAACTCCATGAAGGCAGGAAGCCTTAGTGAAGGAGTACAACAAAATTATGAGAAACCCACTTCTTCCTGTGCGTGCTGAACTTCCTCATTTATCAATTGGCAGGCTCAAATCCAAGAAACCCTCTCTGGCACTTGCTTAACAGCTGTCAAACAACTTTGACATCAGCACACAGTGGAAAGCCAAATGGGCTGCTGAACTCCCAGATACAGGCAGTTACGTAGTTGACCCTACACAAAAGGTACCAGGTTTTGACCTTTCTCACCAGCATTGGTCAACTCTGATCAGGATCCATACCCAGCACTCATTGTTTAAGTGGGGTCTTGTCTCTACCTCTCAGTGTGACTGTGGTGCGCCTCAACAAAATATCCATCTCATTGTGTCCGAATGTCCATCAAGAGCTTACACCAGCCCAATGTCTGATTTTTTTCAACATAGACCATCCTGTCCTTGAATGGCTGGTTGGACTGGACATTAATATTTGAACCACTATAAGTTCATGTATTTGCCACACGCTAAATAAATAAATAAATTCCACAGTAGTCCTTATGTGAGGGTTACCATACATTCTAAAAATTCCCAGGGTTTCTATTGACCATTATCTAATCTCAAGAATATAAACAGTGCTCTACTGGATCAGACCTCTGGCCCTTCTAGCCCATCAATGTGTTTTTACAGTGGTCAACCAACTGCAGAAGGAAGCCCTCTAGTCACCTAATGCATGGCTTCCCCAAGTACTCACATTGCTCTCAAGCTAATTATCATGGATCCCCATGATTCCCATAAATTGGTCCAATTCTTTATTAAAATGAGCCAAACTGATAGCCAGATCTACACATCCTGGTAGCACATTCCAAGGTTGTTGTACACTGTTGAGTGCTTGGCGCTGTTGACAGTTTTCAGTAAGACAGTTTTCTCTAATTTCACCTCTGTGAAACACTTAGATTGCAACTCTCCCAAAGCTTTGTACCTCAAGCTAATTTTAATCAATAATACTCTATTTAATTTTAATTATGATTTACCATTTAATCTCTAACTGCTATTATTTTAACAATTTAAAACTTCAATGTTTTGAAGTTTGATTGCAGTTTTGATCCATAAATAGATAATGAGTTCTACAATGTTGATTTCCCTCCCGATTTTTATTATGGTCTGATTTTAAATACAATATCACATGACTTAGAGTGTTACATAAATTAGGTCATAGTCTTGCTATAACAGGAGCAAGGGAATTCTACAAGCATCACCAAAGCAATATCACAACCTGAAATTTACTAACTGTATGAAATGGAGGCAAGGTCTCTGGAGGTGATACTAACTGGCTCATTTCAAAGCAACAACAAAGGTTTCTGTATACTATTTTAAGAGCTAATGAACAAATGTTAATGAAAAATATCATGGGCATATTACTATGGAAATAGATAGCATTCCATTTTTTTATGTTTTGAAATGATCCACTGTGATTAATCCTTTAGCTTGAAAGGTACACTGTGCAAAATAAGTTTTCTTGCAGTTTAATAAGATGCTGTGATGGTCAGAAAAAGGAAGGAAAGAATTAAGAGGGAAACACAAACTGAAACTCCCAAGCGCTCTCTCTCTCTCTCTCTCTCTCTCTCTCTCTCTGTGTGTGTGTGTGTGTGTGTGTGTTTGTGTATGTGTGTAAAGACTTGTATGTGACATTTATTGATTCTAAAATTGCTTCAACTTAATCTCTAGACAACAACTGTGGTCCAAACTAGAAATATCATCTATTGACAGATGCCTGCTAGTACTCATTAAAGTGCCTACATAATAATACATCCAAATAAGACTTGACAACCAATGATAACTTTCTAACCTGATGCTGACTTATAAGGTTGTAAAGCAAGTGGGCATTCCAGCCCTTTTATTATTTAATTTATGTATTAATAATATGGTGGCAATACTCACAAAATTAGAATATCAACTTCCAACCCTCCCCAGTACACCTACTGCACTATTGCTATTATGAAGATGATGCAGCCACTAACTGTGTTTCGCCCATTGGTTTGAGGAGTGTTTTAAAATCAATTGCATAGATAACAATTTAATTATTAATGATCAAACCAGAAAAAATATGATCTTTTAAAGGAAGGCTTTTAGATGCAGTGATAGGTGTCAAGTAAATGGGATAATAGAATAGAATAGAATTCTTTATTGGCCAAGTGGACACACAAGGAATTTGTCTTGGTGCAAATACCCTCAGTGTACATAAAAGAAAAGATACATTTGTCAAGAATCATCAGGTACAACACTTAATAATAATCATAGGGTACAATAAGCAATCAAATCATACTAGGAAACAGTCAATCATAATTAACAAGCTATGGCCTTCAAATATCTTGGGATTATTTTCCAAACCACCAGTTTATGGTGGACCCAAATTCAGTCTTGAAAAGAGAGGGTCAGATGAAGCATAGCTGCCCTACTAAGATTTTTATGCACAAAAGGAGGCATACTTTTGATGAATTTGTTTGACTCATCCACGGACTGCACTGGGCCTCACAAGCATCCCCCCGCAACTTCCTCAACTCCCATGTAGCCTAAACCTAGCATCTCAAGCCCTCCCTCATTCAATTTGTGCATGTCCTCTGCTGGGCCCCCCAAGCCTTTTCCTGGCCTTCTTTGACTTGTGTGCAATTTGGACTGGACCTCCCCTCCCCGCACCCAGACAACTCCAGTGGGGCCTGCATTTAACCTCCCAAGCTCTCCTCCATTCTCAGCATGCTTCATACTTGGGACCTCCACTGCTTCCCACTTAATGGCTTGTGTTTGGCAGGTGGCAATCAGGATTGCCATTGCTAAATGGTGCAGTCATGTTGTGATGCATTATGACCTCATCACTTAATGACAGCAATCCTGCAATCCTAGTCCCAATCACCATCATAATTTGAGGATTAATTTTATTCTTCCATTTTTAATCTTGCTATTTCCTTGATGTAGTTGGTTGAATTATAATCCCAATCAAACCCCAGTAAGCACCTTCAACAAGGTATAGGGTCAGAATAAGTTAGGATAGTTTTACATTCTCCTAGTATCTTAGAGATCTCAGAGTTTCTTAGGTATATAGAATTATCCTTAATTATAACATTGAGACTATAAGTTGTACTTTTGATAGGTTTCTCCCTGGTTTTAATTCCAATACTTCATAATTCTACACTAATAATGCTAATTTTTCCCTTTATTTTATTCCATCAGTATGATATTTTATTCTTACATTTATTTTAGAGTGATTGTTACATTATTTGTTTTATACTAGTCTACAAGCAAAACAATAAACAGACAGTCTGAAACCATATTTTAGAGGACAGCAGTAAACTAGGCTGGCAAAACACATTTGTATGTATTGCATAAAATATAATACACAATTGTATTCATTTAATATTAACGTCTACATCTTTTATGTATTTGCCTGGCCAAACAATAATCTGACTGCATCACTGCACAGGAAGATTGGTTACAACGGCAGCAAAGATGCCACCAATTTTTCAGCACAATCTGGCCTTGTGACTGAGCACAGCATCACTCAACTGAGTACCAACTGCAGTGTACATTAAGATTTCAGTGGAACCAGTGTTCATTTGAGGGCATCCTTGCTTGTAATTGCATGGACAATTGTGTGGTATTTGAATTCACATACTAAAGGAAGAATCTGAGCCAGAAAGAGTTGAAAGTGCCTTTTTTATTTTCCAAACCAATAGTCAGGGGAAAAGGAACTGCAGATCAACTCAGTCTTAGGTTGAAGGTGTTGTTACCTTTTGTAAATCATGTGTTTCTTTTCAGATCACTAGAAAAGCTTGTGTCAGTGCCTACCATAGCTTTTTATGTCTAATAATTAGGCATCCTTGTTATAAATAATTATGCCGTAATAATTATGCATATAATCATTGTGGGAAATTAGCCATCAAGGTATTCTAATGAACATAGCAACAACATCTATTGAAAAAAAATCCCTTTAAAAAGAATCATCTCAGCTATAATAAATCAGCCCATTATTGGCAGCAAACAATGTAAAAGTAATGTGTACTTTGTTACATGGCAGGGCCTGATAAAAGCTGAAAGAAAATTATGTTTGGAAAATCAGAAAGCTGTGCTAAACATAAAGGTCGGTTAGCTTTTAGGAAAGTTTTAGTACATACGTGTTACCAGGGTGTAAGTATTTTTAAACCCTTAGGCTGCGTGACCAATGTGAGATACACTTTGGTATGCATGATATTTCCCCAAACTCATGGGCTTCAAGTGACATGGATGAAATGTGATGTCAATACTCTAAGGGGATCAACAATTCTCTCCTTCATAAGCATATATGATTTTTTTTTAAAATAAATAAATACATGTCCATTTGGGGCTGGGAGAAGGTTTTTAATTTTTTTTCCAAAACTAAGTCAAGAAACAATATGAAACTTATTACATTATTTGTCACTTAAATTATTAAGCAAACTTCACTTAAATAATTAAGCAAATGTCTGTTGTTTCACTGTTGCTGTCTTTCAATGTCTATTGTTCATAGCTATGCATTGATAGTGGAAAAGACATTGCTTTAATTCTAGTAATATTTGTAGCCATTACATTTTCTTTCCCTTTACCATCTTGTCTAATTTGCTCACTGCTTTCCTCCCAATACTAAGGTCCTCTCTACTTCACCAGTATAATGTCTATCTTTATTGTTGAGTCCAAAAAAGAAAGATAGAAAGAAAACTATTACTTTTGGTATCATTTGTAGTTCACAAAGCATGCTGGTTAATCCAGAGCTGAAGATGCTTCTTGGATGAGAAGCAAAATGTCTTCAAAGAAAACCAGAAAGTCCAGTTGCCTCTTGAAAAAGCACCTTTGGGACAACCATGACCTGGAAGACTGAGAATGTCCATAGACATTTAGTGGTACTTCTGGTTAATGATACATTTTTCTTCTTTTTAATATTTATAAAAAACATTGCTTTCCATTTTTAGTTTCAAAATAAAATGTACTCCTACTTTCAACTGATCAAGTGATACTGTCTGCATACATCCAATTGTTAGTATGTCATTCTCTTATGCATCATCCATAATTGCTCTATATGAGCATGATAGGCAATTTCTAAATGTGACGTATAGTATATAAACTAAACATGTTTAATCAGTTGGGTTTAATGTTTTAACATTCCTGGATAACCACTGATTTTAATAAATATGATTTTAATATGATTCTGTCCATTAATAGATAGAAGTCGGAATGCATTTAATGATGTCCTGTTTTAGTGCCATTGACACTCCTTTGCTTTGTATGATCTCATGGTTCCAGTACTGCACTTCTAATTCACGGTGTCCCAGGCTAGCCCTCTCAATTCATTTATACATCCAAATTAGAACACGGCATTTTCACTTTGACAGATTTGTAATTTCTCTGTTTCATGTTTTTCACATTCCATGTTCTCTTTGTATGTTTCAATACTGCCCTGGCATTATCTGTGAATAGTCCTCCTTCTGACTTTGGTCTGACCACCTTCATCTTCATAATAGCTCATGAATATTTACTGTTCTTCCCAATATGTAAAACTATACCTTTCAATCTGGGCAACTTTGCTTATTGTTTCAGCCTTGACTGTCTATTTTTCTTTTTCTTTTTTATAAATTTTTATTGGTTTTTAAAACAAACATAAACAAACAAAACATAAAAACATCAAATCATCTTCCATATATGTACATACAGTGTGCCGGTTGGTTTACAAATTGTTTTGTGCTTCCATTTCATAGTCTTCAATTATAATTACATTGTATATAATCTCGTATTTTCAATCAATATATTAAATACATTAATATCATTATTAATCAATCATTTGACTATACTTTTATTTATTCATGTTTTCCAAAATGATCATATTTTACTTAATTTGTTTTATGACAATTCAGATTATCATCCCAGATCTATCCTAGAATCATTTTGTAGATATAATAAGAAAATAATACATCTTTATATATTTATTATTTTCTAAAAGTCTACATATTTCATTACTATATTTTATTGTCTAACCATTGATAGAATAGATCCCAAATTTTATAAAATTGTTTATCATCTTGTTCTCTAATTTCAAATGTCAATCTACTCATTTCAGCACATTCCAATATTTTCTTAATGATTTCCTCCTGTGATGGTATTTTCTCATTTTTCCAGTTTTTAGCAAATACAATCCAAGCCGCTGTTAATACATTTACAATCAGGTATTTCAAGTCTTTACTATATATTTCAGGTAAAATTCCCAATAAAAATATTTCTGGTTTCAAATCTATATGTTTTTTTGTCATTTTTTCCAACCACGTGTAGATTTTAGTCCAGTATTTTTTAGCATCCGCACAAGTCCACCACATTTGGTAATATAAGCCAGGTATCTGATGACATTTCCAAAATTTTTCGGATTTATTCTTGAACATTCTTGCTATTCTTGTCAGGGGAAAGTACCACCTGTAAAACATCTTATACAAATTTTCTTCATATGCTGTTGACATTGTCATTTTATAATTTTGAGACCATAATTTTTGCCATTTCTCTAGATCAATCCCATATCCAAAATTCTTCCCCCAAGCAATCATAGTTTCTTTAACTTGTTCTTCTTCTAGTTTAATTTCTAATAAATATCCATACAATTTTTTAATCACCTTTTCATCAGTACCTGTCAAAATCTTATCTAAGTCAGTCAATTTATCATAGAAACCTTCTGTTTTAGAATCTTTATCATACCTTGAATGTATTTGCGCATATGAAAACAATTCCTCTTTATACCTTGTTCCTCTAGTTTTTGTATAGGTTTAAGTTCACCCTTTTCATTCAATATTTCACCACATCTAACTGTTTGTTCCTTTTTGTATATTATAAGATAAGAAAATGCTTCAATAGTCGATAGCCAGACTGGAATTTTCAAATAACATTGTCTTTTAATCTTCTCCCAGTTTAACCACAGAGACTCCCGTATATAATGTCTTCTAAAGTACCCCTGTGTTTTAGTTCCTTTATACCATAAAAAAGCATGCCACCCCAACAACAGGTCATGTCCTTCTAATGTTAACAATCTAGTATTTCTTAATGTTATCCATTCCTTAACCCACATGAAATTTGTAGCTTGGTAATACAACTCCCAATTAGGCAAACCAAATCCTCCTCTTATTCTAACATCTTGCAAAAGTTTTAACTTTATTCTTGCATTCTTACCTTGCCATATATATTTCAACACAATTTTATTTAAATCTCCAAAATAGTCTTTTCCAAGCCTAATTGGAATTGTTTGAAACAAATATAAAATTCTGGGTAATATATTCATCTTGATTGTTGATATTCTCCCTATTAATGACAGTTGTAAATTTTCCCATTTCGCCAAATCTAGCACTATCTGCTGTTTAAGTTTGATATAATTATTCTCTTTTAGTGTACTGCATCTTGCTGTCAAGTATATCCCCAAGTACTTGATCTTATTCGTGACCTGAATTTTCAATAGGTCTGCCAATTCTTCCTTTTGTCTTGATAGCATATTCTTTATCAAGATCTTTGTTTTATCTTTATTTATTTTCAAACCAGCCACCTTTCCATATGTCTCTATCTTTTCTATCAATTTTGATGCTGTTTCTAGTGGGTCTTCTAAGATAAAAACCAGATCATCTGCAAATGCTTGCAACTTAAATTCTTCCTTTTAATTTTCATCCCTTTTATATTCTTTTTTCATCTCTAATATTTCTGTTTAGCACTTCCAAAGTTAACACAAACAACAAAGGTGATAGTGGGCACCCTTGTCTTGTTCCTTTTCTTATATCGATAGATTCTGTCAGTTCTCCCTCTATCATTACCTTTGCTGTCTGCTTATGATATATAGCTTCTATTGCTTGAATAAATTTTCTAGCAAAGCCCATCTGTTCCAGCAGTAATACCGTATTTGCCGGCGTATAAGACGACTGGGCGTATAAGACGACCCCCCAACATTTCCACTCAAAATATAGAGTTTGTTATATACTCGCCGTATAAGACTACCCCCTCTTCCACACACCTTCCACTTTTGCACTTTTTTTTTTTTTGACGCACTTTTCTGCTTTGGACAATTTTGAAATGAGCTAATCCAATTTTGAACCAAGAATATGCAAATAGCTATGGAGTTTAGAAATGAGTTTTAAAAATATTTTTCATTGCTTACCATTAAGCGTAAAATATGTTGTAAATAAAATGAGAACACAGGAAACGTTCTCTTCTCAATACAGCTGATCTCTCTCTCTCTCTCTCTCTCTCTCTCACACACACACCAAAAACCCGGACACTGAAAAGGCTGCCAAGGAACAGTATATTCAATGCCTTCTCTTTAATCAAGAAACAAGGAATTCCTTAGAATCTTTTTTTTTCCCCAAGTGGCCCTCTTTAAAAAAAAAATGGAGGTAACACTTTCATTCAAAAGTCTTCCAGTATCTGGAGTCGCTCAGACATATTGAAGTGAGGCAGGAGAGTAAGTGAAATTTGAAATGATCCAGCTACCGTTTTCTTCCCTCCCGCCCGAAGGCCATTATCTCCACGTCAAAACGAATGAGGGGAGGCAAAGAAGCCAAACACGCTAAAAGGATCTCTTTATTTTCCTACACAAGGTCACACCTACTTTTCCGCATTCAAAGGACAACCTCTCCTCACCACCACCCCCAATACCCGCAAACAATGTTCTGGGCATTAATCACCATTGCTACATTAACCTGGTAAATTTATACCCTGCCTCCCCCAGTGTTGCTTTGACGGCAGGATTTCACACAGCGGGCGCTCGCTCGCTCTCTTCTCCGCCTCCCACCGTTCGCACATGTTGGAAGCACCGTAAACCTGATAGCCCACCCGGGGCTCCCCATCCTTAACCTACAGCCGCCCGCATGCAAAACCTGCGTGCAAAAAGAAAAAAAGAAAAAGAAAAGTACGCCGCACGTGAGGATCTTCGAATCCTCTCCTCCCCACACCGCTAAGGAAGGAAGAGGGGAAAGGTTGCGCAGCGTGTGGCGAGTGACACCCGCCACACACACACACACACACACACACACCGCTCCCCCAGCCTCCTCCCGGCTGCAACTCAAGCTCGAAGTGGGAGTCGAGTCCTCCCGGCGTATAAGACGACCCCCCACTTGGAGGCATGTTTTCAGGGCAAAAAGTCGTCTTATACGCCGGCAAATACGGTAACATGAATTGCCAATTCACATTATCAAATGCCTTCTGTGCATCTAGAAATATCAAAGCCATTTGTTTTTCAGGATGTGCCTCGTAGTATTCCAAAGTGTCCAAGATTACTCTCATATTGTCTTTGATCTGTCTCTTTGGCAGAAATCCATTTTGGTCAGGATGGATAAAATGATTTAAATATTTTTTAAGTCTTTCTGCCAATATTGAAGAAAAGATTTTATAATCTGCATTTAGTAGAGAAATGGGTCTATAGTTCTTAATTTGTAATGGATCGGCCTCCTCTTTTGGAATAAGTGTAATATAGGCTTCTGACCATGATTTAGGTATCCTCTTCTTTAACATAACTTCATTCATAACTTCTAGCAGTGGAAAATTCAATGATTTTTGTAATGTTTTATAAAATTCTGCCGGAAGTCCATCTGGGTCTGGTGCCTTTCCATTATTTTGTTTCTTAAGTGCTTCAGTTAACTCCATCATCGTTATATTGCTTTCTAACATTGTTTCAATCTCTCTAGGTATCCGGGGTAAATTAGCATTCTTTAAATACTGTTTAACTCTTTCCTCATCAATATTCTCTTGTGTGTATAGTTTCCCATAATAATTTCGAATAATTTCCTTCTTCTCTTTACTACCATAGCAAACTTGACCTTGGTCATCTATTAATTGCGATATTTTCCTTGATTCTTTCTCCTTTCTCAGTTTATATGCTAACCATCTACCTGGTTTATTTGAATTTTCAAAATAGTTCTGTTTGGTACCTCTAATTTTTTGTGCTAATTCTTCTTTTTCTATTAGACCCATTTTATGTTTGGTTATATCCATTTTTAACTTAATGTCCTTTCTCTGTGGCATTTTCTGTAGCTCTTTTTTGAGTCCTTTATACTCATCTTCTAATGCCTTAGAGCAGGCTTGTCCAACCTGCGGCCCACAGGCCGCATGTGGCCCAGGTTGCCTCGTAATGCGGCCCAACGCCCACCCCAACCTTCATGAAAGATCCAGCGAGGAGGAGGAGGAGAGGCAGGCACGAGGCGGGGCGAGGCGAGCAACAGAAAAGGCGGGCAGCTGCAGCCCAAAAGTCCCGCCCCGCCACCTCCTGCTGTTGCCGCCGCTGCCACCGCTGCTGCTTCTGCCCCCCCGCCGCCGCCGCCGCTGCTGCTTCTGCCACTGCCGCCACCACCGCCGCTGCTGCTGCTTCTGCCCCTGCCACCACCACCGCCGCTGCTGCTTCTGCCCCCGCCGCCACCGCTGCTGCATTTGCAGGAGGAGAGGTAGGCGCGAGGCGGGCGAGGCGAGCAACAGAAAAGGTGGGCAGCCGCAGCCCCAAAGTCCCGCCCGCCACCTCCTGCTGTTGCCGCCGCCGCCCCACCGCTGCTGCTTCTGCCCCCG
Source organism: Notechis scutatus (assembly GCF_049901735.1). Classification (NCBI taxonomy): domain Eukaryota; kingdom Metazoa; phylum Chordata; class Lepidosauria; order Squamata; family Elapidae; genus Notechis; species Notechis scutatus. Next base: position 247,238,590 of record NC_142009.1, on the reverse strand, counting down.
CCGCCGCCGCCGCTGCCGCTGCTGCTTCTGCCCCCCACCGCCGCTGCTGCTTCTGCCCCGCCGCCGCCACTGCTTCTGCCCCGCCGCCACCACTGCTTCTGCCCCGCCGCCGCCACTGCTGCTGCTTCTGCCCCGCTGCCGCCGCCGCTGCTGCTTCTGCCCCCGCCGCTGCCGCCACCGCTGCTGCATTTGCAGGAGGAGAGGTAGGCGTGAGGCGGCGAGCTTTCTTCCCCTCCCCCACCCCGCAAAATTTACCGGAAAATTAATAAAAAATAAATAATTTGCAGGAGGAGAGGTAGGCGCGAGGTGGGCGAGCTTTCTTCCCCCTCCCCCTGCAAAATTTGGCCAGAAAATTATAAAATAAAAAATAAATAATTTTTAATAAATAATAAATAATAAATAATAATTTTATTTTATTTTTTATTTTATTATTTTATTAATTTAATTTAATTTAATTTAATTTAATTTAATTTAATTTAATTTAATTTAATTTAATTTAATTTAATTTAATTTAATTTAATTTAATTTAATTTAATTTAATTTAATTTAATTTAATTTAATTTAATTTAATTATGTGCGGCCCAAACCAAATTTTCATCTTCTAATGTGGCCCAGGGAAGGTGAAAGGTTGGACACCCCTGCCTTAGAGGCTAATCTTTTCATGGTATTTCTTTTCCTTGTATAGTCTATTATCAAGCCTCTGGCATATGCCTTCATTGTATCCCATACATTCTGGATTGATGTATCTCCTTTTTTGTTTTCACCAAAGAAAAAGGCCAATTCTTTCTCCATCCACTGTGTGAAGTCTTTTCCCTTTAAAATAGTATTATTTAACGTCCATCTAGATCTTCTTCTTTGTCCTTTCCATTTAATCGTCATTGGATTGTGATCTGCCCAAGTACTTGTTTCAATATTTATTTCTTGAATATTAGCTAACAATTCTGTTGATATCCATATCATATCTATTCTGGACCATGATAAGTGTCTATTTGAGTAGAAGGTGTATTGTTTAGTTTTAGCCTTTCTTTCTCTCCATGTATCTTTTAAGTTTATTTCATCTACCATTTTAAAAAAAGATTTAGGGAGAGTCTTTCTATTTTGCTTTATTGTTTTCTGTGCTGTATAGTCCAGTTTATTGTCTACAATTCCATTAAAATCTCCCATCATAACTATATTAACATAGGCCAGTTCAACTATTTTCATATGTAATTTTTTATAGAATTCTTCTTGTTTGTCGTTCGGGCATAAATTGCAATCAGGAGTGTTTGCATATTATTGTCCATTATTTCCACCATTAATATTCTTCCGTCGTCATCAGTATAAATCAATTTTGCTGAGATCGTCTCTTTAATATATAAAACCACTCCTCTTTTCTTACGTTGTGTCAAGGAAGTGAATATTTTCCCTAATTTTGGCTGTATCAACAATTGTTCATATTGTTTTTTAATATGTACTTCTTGTAGGCAGATTATATCAAATTTTAATTTCTCTAATTTATGAAAGATTTTCCTTCTTTTAACGGCTGTCTATTTTTCATTGCAACAGTAGAGAAGAGACCAACCATTGTCTTCTTTTGGATTTTAGCATCAGAATCCCTCCTAAATACTTTTTCCCCTCATGCCCATTAAACCAGATTTGCCCTCACCTTCACTAAAAATTACTCTTAGCTTATTTTCTCTTCTTTTGACTTTACCAGTTGTTGAGGTAACTCCCCGTTAGGAGAATGAGCTTCTTATAGAATTTAGCTATATGTCCCCTAGCCCCACAAGAAAAACATTTCCTAACAGTATAGGCAGTTGAAGATAAATCCTCTTCTTGTGGTTTTTCCTTTCTCAGTTGGTCTCTATCCAGCCGTCTTCTTGCTTCTTCTAAAAACCTTCCAGTTATGTCAGTCAATGTCAGTTTATCTCTGGGCAGGACTTCCAGTGAAGATACATAATCATCATAACTTTCATCCAATGAGGATAGAATGACGTAAACTTGATGCAGCTCTGAAAATATCAGTTCTTTTTCATGTAGCTCTTGAAAAGTTCTTTTCATGAAGTTTAAATGAGCTAACATATCTCCACCTTTCAGAAGACGTGCTCTAAACAGTTTACATGTAAGATGTATGTGTGCACCTACACTGTCACGAACATAAATCCTCTTCAAATTCTCCCAACACCTAGCAGCAGATTCTTCTCCATGAATATGGACTAGCTGCTGGTCACTCAGTGTTAGTCCAATTATACAAAGAGCTTGCTCATTGTTCTGTTTAAAGTCAGCAAACTTCTTGGCATCGTCCTCATTAACTGGATTCCAAGCATTTACATCTGGTGGACTACAGTCCATAAACCTTCTCTACGCAGAAGTAGACTGAACTTCATAGACCAGGAAACATAGTTTGTTCCATCCAACCGGGTTATCAGTGATAGACTTGTTGAAGTGCCATCTTTACCAGGATAGTAACCCACAATTAAACAGTAAACAGCTGTCTGTATACTGTACTGTGCATTCACACCAACTCTCAGTTATCTGAGTCTGGTATGGCCTGGGCCCATAACCAGTGTTGAGGTAATTCTCCGTTAGGAGAATGACAGCACACAGATATACTGTACAGTAAATGTAGGTTTTCTACTTCCCATAAAGGTTTAAGCAAAGTTCAAAATAAGCAGTCCAAAGTCATTTACAGGTAAGATCAGTCAGTTTTCAGTCCAGGGATAATCCAATAACAAAGTCCAGTGTCAAAAACAGTTCAGTATCAGACTTACATCAAATCCAGGAATAGCAGTCAATTGGGAAAAATGGAGGAATACTCTCCAACGGAAGGAAAACAGAAACTCACTGAAACACACTCTCTTCTGAGACTAAGACTAAGACAACCCAGGTTTCTGGCTCCATCTTATGGCCGTTTGAGAAACCACACCCAATTACAGTTTTTTGGCATTCCCTTAAAGAGATAGTATTAAAATGTTTATTCTGGTTTATATATTTTCAACCCAAATAGTTGTTAGGTGACTTATATTCCTAACACCAGTAATAATAATTTCAGGTAGCCACTTTTTCCATTGAAGATCACTCTTGCCATCATTGAAATTCATGGTAATCCCTTGGGAAGGAACTTTATTTAATTCTATATTACTGTGGTGAAATATTTTATGTATTTATGATTTTATAATGTATTTTATGATGATTATGATCATGATTTATCACTTGTTGCTTGTATGTACACGGAGAGCTTACGCACCAGAGACAAATTCCTTGTGTGTCCAATCACACTTGGCCAATAAAGAATTCTATTCTATTCTATTCTATTCTATTCTATTCTATTCTATTCTATTCTATTCTATTCTATTCTAAATTGCTAGAAGGGCAAGATGATTTCCCAAGCAACTAAGAGATAAATCAGTCTGGAGTCCTTGGTATGCAGAAAGAGACCCATTGTCTTTTACTTTGTTGTTAGGTTCACATTTCACAGGATTTACCTAACAATTATGCAGAGTGTGTTCTTGTCTGGCAAGATTCCTGTGTATGGGTGAATAGTAATAAAGAAACTACTTTGATCAATTCTTTTGTTTCTTGTGCATGACAATTTCTCTTTTGCTATCCTGTTTAACAAGTCGCTTGCCCTTTTCCTCTGAATCTAATCTAAAGTGTCCCTATGAGGAGCAAAATCTAAATATTGTTCCTTACCCTTATTCTTGTCCTTATTCTTACAATGGCCATGTTTGGAAAGATGATTTTTTTTTGTTATGTTTGGCAGATTGAATTTGCAATGGGGCAGATAAGTACCAAAGTTAGAGGACTTGAAAGACTGACAGTAGACTTTCTGATAAGTCCATCAATACATTTCTGCTTCTCCATAGTTTATCATTTGGTCTGAAAGACCACCTGTTTCATGTATTTTCTTTCCAAATTAATTTTATTCTCCAAGGTTGAAAACTAGAATATAGGTGCATGTTGATAGCTGCCTAGATATTTCCCCAGTTAATCTATATTGAAATTGTGCCTTACCTATCATGTTATCTTGCACATGGAAGATAACTGCACTCAGACTCATTCAAATAAGTTAATTAGATGAGTCTATTAATTGTTCTCTATTACTATCTGAAAAAAAAAGACACTATAAAGGAAAATGGAGGCGATGACAGTGACTTTTGGGAAGAAAAAAGGGAAGGCTTCAATGTTTTCAGATTAAAATATTTAAAATCTCACAAATGATTCATCTGGAATATATGTATGTTTGCATTGCATCCTGAATATTTGAATTGTGATTATTATGTGATTGATATGATGGTGCCATAATGTACAGTTCAGACAGAAATAAATTGCCAGCTGAGTCTTTTTCTATTAAATAATGATCTCCCTCTCAGGCTAAAGTCAGAAAGAGGGCATATCATTTAGCAGGGAAGCAAGAGAAGCTCAAGTTCAAAAACAAGCAATTATATTAAGTCATATATCCTCCCAATATAGATAATTATTTTGCAATATGAAAGTTAAGACTCCCTTGAGTTGAACTTGGTAGCTTCATGGACATATTCAAAATTTTCCATGACCACAGGGTGAATGTAGTTTACCCTTGTTTTCTTTTAAGATTGAGTCCAACCTACAAATATATTGAGTTAATTAACAGATCTGTATGGCTGTCCATTTCAAATATGATTCTGGGTGGCTAACAATATTAGAAATAATAAAAACATCCGACCCATAGCAGATGGGAAAATTACAAAAACAACATCAGTTCTGTTACTCAGGATTTATTTCCCCACTTTTTGCCTTTAGGTTTTAATGGAGAGATAACATATTATATTAAAAAAAGGGCTGTTGCAAAAAGATTATATTCTTTATCTTGGCTATATGATATTTGTGTTGTCCTGCCTATGTCCCAAGTCATTTCCTTTCCACACAATCCCTCTCTATTGCTCACACTCACTATGTAGAATTTCCCATGGAGAAGATTATTTATTTATTTATTAAAATGTGCTACCCTTCAAAATGCAATTTTCCTCAGGTGGCTTACAAAATATGTACAATCACATACATGCACACAAGCCTTGCAGCTAAAAAATACATAGAAACAATATCATGTAAGATGGGAACGCCATATTTTTTAAAATAAGAATTCCAACTTAAAATTCTGTTATTGTTAATAGCAGAATGCTTTTTTCTAGTCTCTTCCTTTCAAAGATCGGTTAGTTTTATTTTTATTGAATAGTTTTGTTCTGTAGAATAAATAGCTTCTGGAAAGCAGAACAGCTGATTTGTTGTTTTTTTCCTGTTGAAACCAAAGAATAAGAGAAGAAGATCAGCCAAAATAGACTTGTGCAGGGAGACAGCATGTTGCACTCTCGAGTAGATCACTGATGGGTTGGACTTAGCCCTACACTGGCAAGGATTTGTGTCCTACAAAGAATCAGAATACTTTTGTCTAGAAGTTTCTAGAAACCTGGTCTTCAAAGAAGTAACTTTCAGGAGAAGTAGGAATGAAAGTTGTGTTGGAAAAGAGCTTTTAAGGAGAAGAGGAAACAACATTCCTTGCAGCTGCATGGGATAGGCAGAGACCAGTGGTGGTGTAAATTTTTTTAATACCGGTTGGCTTAGTGGGCATGATGTGGCTTGTTGGGTGTGGCGTGACTTGTTGGGCATGGCTTGTTGGGCGTGGCAGGGGAAGGATTATGTAAAATCCCCATTTCCACCCCACTCCAGGGGAAGGATACTGTAAAATCCCCATTCCCTCTCCACCCCACTAACCTGCTTTCCAGCTCTGTTCTCCTGTGCAGGGCAACAAATGAAGACCCAGCTGATCAGCTGGGACTTGGGAGGCAGAGAATAGATGGGGTTGGGGCCAGTCAGAGGTGGTATTTGCTGGTTCTCTGAACTACTCAAAATTTCTGCTACCAGTTCTCCAGAACCTGTCAGAACTGGCTGATTACCACCTCTGGCAGAAACCCTAGATCCAAGACTATGCTCTGCCTAGCCCAGGTCTTTTAAAAAAGCAGGTCGATTTAGAAACTGCCATTTGAAAGGCCTGCAGGCCCTCAGTGTAACAGGGCTGTACATGCTATGAATATGATTCAGAAGAAGTGTTTCAGATTTTTCATGAACACAGGCCTCTCAGTTATTTATTAACTGGTCCTTTTTTGAGGCTAAAGGCATACCTGAAAAAGGGGGCAGCTATTTGAAAGAGCTGTCCATTTCAAATATGAAATGTTCATGTGACTCTTAAAGCATCCTATCTTTTTCTCAAGCTCATACGCAAGCATGAAAACTGAAGAGCCATTTTGATGAATACCAAGTGTTATATATGCTTGCATGGATCTAAGTGCTTCCTCCTAATTATTTTTGAGGCATGCACAACCCACAAATAGACTATCAATTGTAGGGCTGCTCCTACCATTTTCCAATGACATGGGGCTGTCTCAGACTTTCTACTGTCCACCAGCAAACATGTGGTGTGGAGAAGCCTGTTAAAGCTGGAATTTATAATCATTAAGACACTTTTAAGCAAGTGCAAACAAAATGTCAGTGGAGTTGATTAGTCACTTGGCATCAAGGTTTCTCAAGGGTGACAAGTTCAAAATGAAATAACTTGTGGAACCTGCTCACTGCATGTGGACTCAAAAGATTTCAAAGCTAACATATGCCCATAATACTGCCTTTATTGTGCCTACTGAAATAATGGCATCTATTAGAGTGTAAGATTAATTGAGCTGTTTGACATGATGTACATTTCTATGAAGATTAACAAATGGAATAAGGGAAATAATCTGGATACTTTTTCATTTTTTTTGAAGGAGTTCAAATTTAATGAAAGGAAAAAAAGAAGAGAATGCCATATATTTGTTTTTGTCAAGATTCTAACTCAAACCTTGAAGAACAAATTTCCCATTTGTTGTTTCCAATAAAAAAGGTGAACCTATACATTCAGAATAAAGCAGCACCGAATTCACAGAGTTCACTTCTGGGTAACTAATTTTGCCAGATAGGTTTTATTAGTTGTGGATTTTTTTATTTTGGATATTTGTGTTTTATGGTGACTATCTAGAACTTAGAATGTTAGTTCCCTTCAGTAAAAATAATACAAGTTACTTATCATTTGGGGCTTATGGTTTCTCCTTGAGAGCCGCCATTATGAGTTCTTGCATTTCATAATTTACTACCACAACATTGGCAGGACCTAATACATTGTGGGCAGCATTATTAATGTAATCCATCAATAGCCCTATTTCTTACTTTTTTCGTGTGTGCTTTCAGTGAAAAATTCCTCATGGTAGTGCTATGTTAGGTGAAATACAAAACAAGTAGAGTAAGATGAAAATACTCTGTAGATTCATAGTTTTTCTGTTCTTGAATTGGACATCTGTCAGATTGTGATGTGAATAGAAGTGTTGCTGTGTAACATTAATTTGGTTTATATATATATAAATCTACATCTATATTTATACACACACACACGGAGAGAGAGAGAGAGAGAGAGAGAGAGAGAGAGAGAGAGAGAGAGAGAGAGAGAGAGATTCTCTAGTAGTTGGCCATTTCCCCCAGTTTATTTATGTAACTTTTTTAAAAATGTAATTTCTTCTGATTTTTATTATATCTGAAGCTGAACAGTCACCAGGATACTTCACTGCTAGGTGACTGGACCAGTGATTGCACCATGAAAAATATGGCTCCCATCCCTATCTCTCTATAACTCAGAGTTAGCTAAGGAAATGTATGAACTCTGGGGTTCCATCAATATTTTCTTCTAGAAACTTTTTATACATGTTATCTCCCATCAAATGGAACAAGGAAGCTTAAAATATGGAAGGAAAAATGGCAAAAAGCTAATTACCATGCCGTGGGAGATGTGGGGAGGGTTGTGAGCATTATAGACCCAGCTGTTGAATTTGTTATATTTATGAAGTAGCATTAAAAGCAAGAAAAAGAAGTTGATAACTCCCCTTGCACTATAAAATGGTTGGAATATTGATTTGTACAAACTGCTTCACTGGAGACTTATGGCATAGTCCATTTTGTTTTTTAAATGAAGCAGAATTTATATCTTTAACATTAGAATTACAAATTAGATCTCCTGCAGCTTATAGCCTGTTGCTATAAATTAGGGTTTATCACAAAGATATTTTCCATTTGTTGTTGGAATAATGTGAGGTTATATGAGATGTATCCAGTCACCTGCTACTGCATATATCTTGTCCTTTCTTACCTGCTGACAGCTTCCCAAGTAAGCCAGACAGGAAATACGACAAGATGAGCCAATTCTACTACTTGTAAAACTACATTAACAGAATCTTAGAAGTCTGAAAGTACAAATCTCCTGCCATCTTTTTTATCATCTGATAAGTTAGGATGGATCCTTTCTAAGTTTCTTTCTCTACCCATTATGCAGCTCTGGACTCTCTCCACCTTTTATCTGATTGTTCCCTAGGCAGCATCTCTTCCCCTTGTTTCTCACATACCATTATATCTGTTAAGCCTGAATTCCCCAACGAGTGTTAAGGAAAACAAACTAAACAGAATGTGTAGCATAGTCAGATAGGCAGACAGGTAAATGTGTGAGATAAGTTTGTATTTTAGTTAACACGCAGTAAAATAACAGATACGCTTGTGCTATCAAAAATATAGTTTATTCCATTAGGAATTATAGCATAGTAAAAATAAATGGTCCATTAGTCATGTATCATTTCAATCAGTCCAGTCGGGGATACTCAATTTGCAAAATCCGTGTTGAATAGCCAATGTCAGTTCACTTACAATAAATCAGTCCGTATTATCTCTTCTCTCCATTGAGAAATCAACACTCCTTTCTCTCCTCCGTTCCAGTAAGGAAAAACGCAGTCATCAATCCATCCAGTAATTAGGGATCATTAAGCCAGAGAGAGAGAGCTGCAATTGACTTGCTTCTTTTATGGTGCTTTTACAACCACACCCTTAATTACATTCTTGTAGTTAAAGTTACACACACTTTAACCAACAAACCATGATAACTTATTTATTATTTTTACCCAAACCAGTTAGGGTAAACAATGTTATCCCTAACAATATCTGCCTCTGACAAATATTCTCCAGAAGATCGGGGGAGGGGGGAATCTTTTGGAGAAGATATATAAGGAGGGAGATTGTAGCAACCCGCAAGAGTAGGGGTGTCAAACTCAAGGCCTATGGGGTGCTTAGATTTGGCCCAAGGGGCTGCCCTGGAAACATCAAAGGACTGGCCTGCGGTGCCTCTACCAGTGAAAACGAAGTTCACTCCCGAGCTCCATTTTCACTGGCAGTGGGTTGCAGGAGGCTGTTGCAGCTGAAAACAGAGCTTGGGAGCCAGTTTTTGCTGGCAGAGCACTCAGGCCACCACAAACACCCACATCATGAGTGATGTCAAGCTGGCAACTTTCATTTTGGAAAGAGACGAGGAGATAGAGAATGGCGTAAATGTGAATGTTGGTTCAATACTGAAATATTGAATGTTAGCCTTAGACATCTACCATTAGATTCTCTTTTCCTCTTTCTATAGAGATTTGTCACATAAAGATGCTGCCCTTGATTGCTTTCTTTCTGGATTTTTATAGCATGTTTTCCATTAGGCTTCCAAGCTAAAATTGAGCATTTCTGATTCATTAAGTTTAGTATAGATGCTGCTCAGTTTTATATATGTTTCTGTTGTGAATGAATAAAAATTACTAAGCCTAAATGCAAAGCAGGTTTTGGAAGCCTGCACATTTGATTGGTCCTTAAACAACGAACAAGGATTGGCTAAACTTAGGACACTTCTTATTGGTTATTAGTTGAACTTGATGCACTAGTATTGGTTAATAGGGTAGCAGCCAACCCTATAAAAGGGGCTACTGCTGCCCATAGTTTTGCTCTGTTCTGTTCTATATTACTGTTATTAAAGAGTTGAAGTCACTGGTCAGATGTCTGGTCTCCATTATTCTCCAAACTTAACACTGGCGACGAAGGTGGGATACGGAGACCGAAGAACTGACTGATTTACAGAGCAACCAACAGAGCACGTGGTCGAACACGCACCATCAACGGCAACATGACCAGCGGTGCCGTACCACCCGCTCCATTCGACCCAGAAACCGAAGACTGGGAGTCATACATGGATCGGTTCCAGATGTTTCTGGAGACCAACAATTTGAAAGACACAACAACCAGCAAAAAAAGAGCTATATTTCTAACCCACTGCGGGCCTACCATGTTTAAAATGGCAAAATCATTTGCCAAGCCAGCTGAAGTAAAAGAGATGGACTGGGACGTCCTCGAGCCTTTACTACGGGCCCACTACGCGCCCACCATGCCAACCTTAGTCCGAAGACACGAATATTACCAGAGGGACCAACGGAAAGGCGAAAGCCTTGCCAACTACATCGCAGACCTCCGAAACCTTGGAGGCCTCTGTGGGTTCTCTGATTTAGAAGAAGCCCTCCGAGACCGCCTGGTTCTGGGCCTAGAAGACGGCACAATCCAGAGCAAAATCATGGCTAAGGGGGACATCAGCCTCACCGATGCCCTTAAAGAAGCCACTGCAGCGGAGGCGACCCAAAAGTCAGCAGCCCGAATGCGCCGCACCAGCGCACCGCTACGTCAACTCGCCAAAGATACCTCGCCTCGCTCAGAGAGACACCAGGTATCGACTCACCACGAAGACCTAGAATCCCCATCAGAAAGCGATGAGGAAGAGGTCAACCGACTCCGAACGGAACGAGACCAGTTCACACAACCCTCATCTCGACCTTGTGCAGGATGCGGGGCGAATCACCCACGATCCAGCTGCAAATTCCTCGACGCACTCTGCCGCGTTTGCGGGAAAAGAGGTCACATTGCAAAGGTTTGCAGAAGCAAACAAAACTTAAAACCCCGACAGGCCGAATGCCAGTCTTCAGAATTCTTCGGCACACCCCGAAACAAACTGAATCACCAATGGGGAAGCCACTCCTACAGAAACAAACCGTCCACCACTTCCACCAGGCATGAAGAAACCAAGCGGGAAGAGACCCACCAAACAATTACCATAGGCCACGCTACATCCCTTGATGCCGGGAAAATCAGAGTAGAGGTCGCTATAGAAAACAAACCTTGTGTAATGGAGGTGGACTCAGGATCATCTCTCTCGATGGTGTCCTGGAAGACGCTTCAACAGCTCATCCCGACGATTCGCCGCCAAGACCTAAACCCTCAAAGAGTTATACTCAAAGATTACCAGGGTAACCGAATTCCCGTTGTCGGGTCCCGCCCGATTCCAGGTCTCTTTCAAGGACCGCACCGTCGCACTGCCACTGACTGTCGTGGACCGTGACCGGCCTAGTCTTTTAGGCCTTCAATGGTTCAGACCGCTTGGAATCACTGTAGCCGGAGTCCACCGTGCCGAGAGCAACGATTGGGAGGAAGGCCTTGTGCAAGAATTCCAAGACGTTTTGCGAACGGACTAGGCAAGTACAAGGGGACCCCGATCTCATTTAACTTGAACCCGAGGTAGCACCCATCCGCCTTAAGCCGCGTCGGGTGCCGTTCGCCCTGAAACCTAAAATCGATGAACAACTCGATAAACTAATAGAACAGGGCGTGCTGGAACCCACCGACCACGCCCGGTGGGAAACCCCAATAGTGACGCCTATCAAGCCTGATGGGTCACTGAGAATTTGCAGAGACTACCGGGCCACCCTAAACCACGCACTCCAGCAAAGTGCGTATCCAGTGCCGGTAGTGCAACACCTGCTCCATTCCCTGGGCGGCGGGAAAGTTTTCACTAAACTAGACCTAGCACAGGCATATCAACAATTGCCTGTAGATCCGGCCACCGCGGAGGCGCAAACTATCGTCACGCATAGGGGTGCATTTAAATGCAACCGGCTCCAGTTCGGGGTGAGCGTCGCTCCAGGAATTTTTCAGAGCTTAATGGAAAGGCTGTTGCAAGGAATAAGAGGGGTCGTACCATATTTCGACGATGTGCTCATCGCCACCCCGAACAGAGACATTCTAGAAAAACGACTCCGCGTAGTTTTACAAAGGTTCCAAAACGCAGGCCTCAAAGTTAAAAAAAAATAAATGCCAGTTGTGTACCGAAAGGGTGGAGTTTTTGGGATACCTCCTGGACAGTCAAGGAATCCATCCCACTGAGGACAAATTAAAGGCAATTAAGAAGGCCCCCACTCCAAGGAACAAGGCAGATCTACAGGCGTTCCTTGGACTTATCAATTTTTATAACGTCTTTTTACCCAATAAAGCAACGGTAGCTGAACCATTACATAGACTCTTAGACAAAAAAGCAATGTGGGTTTGGGGACAACGTGAACAAAACGCTTTCCAACAAGTAAAGAAATTGCTAACTTCTGATTCTGTACTTATGCAGTACAACGAGACTCTGCCGTTAACTATTACTTGTGACGCCTCACCTTTTGGGGTTGGAGCAATCCTTGCCCACGTATTACCGAACGGAGCAGAAGCTCCTGTCGCATTTTTTTCACGAACTTTAGCTAAAGCTGAAAGAAATTATAGTCAGCTGGATAAAGAAGCTTTAGCTATTGTGGCGGCAGTTAAAAGGTTTCATGAATATGTGTATGGGCGTGCGTTTACAATAATTACTGATCATAAACCACTACTGGGGATTATTGCGGGTAATAAACCAACCCCGTATATATTGTCCCCCAGAATGACCCGCTGGTCTGAATTCTTGGCGGCGTACAACTACACCTTGCAACACCGCCCGGAAATCAATTCTCCACGCTGATGCATTGAGCAGAACACCGCTTCCAGAATCGGTTGAAGATCCAGCCCCAACCATCACAACGTTGCAAATTGAGACTCTACACGTGCCGCCATTGACGGGCGAGAGACATTGCCCTCGAGACAAAAGCGAGATCCGGTCCTGCAACACATCCTACGCTGGGTTGAGCGTGGTTGGCCAACAGAACAACTATCACCAGAATGGGCGCCCTTTAAAGCCCGCCAAACCGAACTGTCTTCTCAAAAGGGCTGCATCTTGTGGGGCGATAGAGTCGTAATCCGGGCAAACTGCAACGAACTGTTTTAGCGGTATTGCACGACGGACATCCGGGCATCGTGCAGATGAAAGCACTCACACGGAGCTACGCCTGGTGGCCGGGAATCGACAAAAGAATCGAGGCCTGGGTCGCTACTTGTCAACGTTGCCAAGACGCCAGCAACGCCCCACCTAAAGCAAGCCCAACCGAATGGGAAACTCCGAGAGGACCATGGTCCCGTATCCATATTGACTTTGTGGGGCCTACAAAGGGCACACTTTCCTTATTACAGTCGATGCCTATTCAAATTGGCTCGAGATCCATCGAATGAACACAACTACAACGGACTCAGTTATCAACAAATTAAACAGGTTATTTGCCACACATGGTTTTCCAGACGTTCTCGTCTCGGATAATGGCCCACAGTTCACAGTGTTACCATTTGAACAATATCTTGCTGACCGGGGCATCCGCCATGCACTAACCTCGCCCGCGCATCCTGCGGCGAACGGGCGTGCAGAGTGCATGGTACAGTTTGTAAAAAAGACCCTCCACAAAATGGAATTCGGAAACATCGATGAGAAAATCAATCGAATTTTATTGTTGCAGCACATCACGCCCCACAGCGTTACCAACAAAAGCGCGCCGAACTTCTTATGGGGCGGAAACTATGATCGCACCTCGACCGGCTCCACCCGCATACGCACCGAAAAAGCCTTTCGGCTCTAGCAGCAAATGCCGGGAATTTAAGGTAGGCGATTTAATCTTTGCCAAAACTTCTCCGGCGACCCTTTATGGATACCGCAACCGTTACCCACCTCACTGGGCCTAAATCTTACCGCCTGCTAACAGACGATGGGAGGGTGTGGAACGCCACATAGACCAACTCCGTTCGAGATTACCACCCAGCGCCCATGGCTCCCGGGTTCACCAACTGAGGGGGAGGAAATATCGAGGAAATTGACTTCGATACGACGGATAGCAGGCCAACGGAAACCCTACGGCCCAGCGAAGTACCGGGGATTGAAGCGGGGAGGGAGTTGACTTTTCCATAAGACTTGAACACGGGGGAAACCGAACCACGAAACCCCGAAGAAACACTGATTGGCGGAGACAACAACAACGGAAGCAGCACGGAATCACCGTGCAGCGAAACGGAACTTAATAAAGATCATCCAAACGCTCCACCGGAACCGGACTTGAGGACAAACCCGGTGGAGCCACGGAAATCATCCAGACAGACCAAACGGCCTGTCTATCTTGAAGATTTTGTTACAGCTCCCCTCAAACGGAACCCAAGGGGGACGGGTGTTGTGAATGAATAAAAATTACTAAGCCTAAATGCAAAGCAGGTTTTGGAAGCCTGCACATTTGATTGGTCCTTAAACAACGAACAAGGATTGGCTAAACTTAGGACACTTCTTATTGGTTATTAGTTGAACTTGATGCACTAGTATTGGTTAATAGGGTAGTAGCCAACCCTATAAAAGGGGCTACTGCTGCCCATAGTTTTGCTCTGTTCTGTTCTATATTACTGTTATTAAAGAGTTGAAGTCACTGGTCAGATGTCTGGTCTCCATTATTCTCCAAACTTAACAGTTTCAATGGGACTGCTTCCCATTTTTAGCAAAGGTGGGAAATTCAGAGCCTTCTTGATATCTCTAGAAGTATGTTTTCTGTATGTGTGGTGGCCCTTTGGAATGATCTTCCCTCTCAATATTTGGTTGGCCCAACCCTACTGGCATAGAAAGGCCTTAAAACTTGGATATTTTCCTGGGTGTTGATATTGGGATGAATAAGTTCCCTTTGGGAGAGGGTATGAATGTAAGTCAGGTCCCTGTTATGGTCTACTTTTATTGTTGCTTTTTATCTTGGTTGTTTTCTATTGTAACTCTCCAAGAATCTTATTGTTCAAGTTGGGTGGCCCTTTACGTTCTTTAAACAAACTAGTAACAACATTCTTATTAGTTCTATCCTCCCATACAATCAACGTACATGTATCTGTGAAGCTGAAGAGGTAGAAGATCTGACTCAAATAACATGTAATTTGTGACTAAAATGGTCCGACTGAGATCGGCATATGTGGGCCTGATTGGGGTAGATTGCAGGGGTGAAACAGAAATATAATTTTATGTCATTTTATTCTATTTTACATATTTATGTATTACATTATTGTATTTTATACTACAACTATTGTATTATACCCTATTGTCATTTTAAATTGTTTGTTTGGCATTTTATTGGTAATATGTGTTTGAACTTGTACCTATAGGCTAATCAATATTCTATCCAACGTGGGAAGGGGCAAGGAAGTGTGGGAGCTGCAGTCAAAAAATCATAGAGGACACGAGATTTACTGCTGCAGATAATGCAAAATCGAGTAGGACTGATAATACTCAAAAAGACAGAAATAACATTTTAAATTATCATAATAGGTCAGAGAAATTGGCTGAAAGTAACGTTATGAAATTTAATGAAGTCAGTGCAGGGTTCCTCATTTAGGAATTAAAAATCAGATATGGAGGCCTAGAATGAGAGATGCCTGCTCTGCTGATAGTACTTGTGAAAAAGAGCTTGTTTAATAATTTATTCTAAACTGAGTATGAGCTGGCAGTTGATATACCACCCCCCAGCCCCCACCTCGAAAAGGATTAAAGTACTTTTAAGCTGCATCAAGGGAAGTGTTACTTCCCCATTATGGGATAGAATAACTCCGCATTTAATCAGATCTCATACCTCAGAAAGGGCAATGGAGAAATCAAGTAATGTGAAGAGAGATTGAGTTTATCGAGTAGCTGGATGTACTGAAATTTTGAGAAAAGGCAACTGTACCTAAGGTTGGTATATAAAGAGCTCTTTTGATTTGAATAGGTAAAAGGACATCACTTGGAAAAAAGTCAATAACAGAATGCGGCACATGGAATAACAGATTTAAGTCACAGGAAAACAGGCCTTGACTGAATATTAGAAAACCATCCTGGCGGTAAGAGCAGTTGCTAAGTGAAACCAATTACTCAGAGGGAAATAACATTCATTGGCAGTGTGGAAAAAGAGCCTGGACATCCATCTGTCTGGGATGCTTTAATTTCAATTTTCAACTCTATATTTATCCTGCCCTGGTTCTGAGCATAACTTGCTTGGGCTCAGTGTTCCTAGCTTCAGCTGGTAGAATAATAATCTTTAGTTGACCTGTGACTCTGAATACTGGCAGTTCACTGAGCCAACAGCAGGCTTTATTATCATCTGCTGTTCCCATTCAGGCACTTTCTTTATACTCCATTTTATAACTGCTATATTTTTTCCAAATGTGGCTGTGACAAATATGTCTGGCCTTTTGTTTCCTACCACCTTGAATGTGATCTCATGATGTATTTCCTTCCTTCCTCCCTTCCTTCCAACTGATTAACAGCAACAGCAACCCATCCTCTCATTCTACAAGAAGAGTTAACCATCACCTGTAAAGTAAAGGACAGTGATTATTTGAAGGTGAGGGAGGAAGGATGAGAAAGGAAGATCAATTCTGAAGAAAAGTTATGTATGTAAGAAAAGGTTCAGGAGTCCTTTAAAATCAGATTTCTGCCTGTCTATAGTCCCAGTACATATGTTAAAGCAGGGGCCTTTAAACTTGACAGATTTAAGACTTATGGACTTCAACTCCCAGAATTCCTCCTCCAGTCATGTTAGCTCAGGAATTCTGGGAGTTGAAATCAACAAGTCTTAAACTTGCCAAGTTTGAAGACCTTTGTGTTAAAGGAACTTGGGAGAAAACCAAATATTGGTTGGACAGTCTTCTCTGACCAAGAAAGCACAAAGAGGTTACTGGTTCCTCTACCCTGCTCTTATGCAATTGTATGTGCTATTTAATATTTACAGAGAGGTCTGGGCCATGGAAGGGAATGACAGTAAGATACAGTATAGTATGAACATCTCGCAAAATACAGTAATGCAAGACTTCCATAGAAGCAATGTGCAGTCATACCTTAAGAGGGTGTTGCTTCTACTTCTTTCAGAAGGTCTAGTTAACAAAGTTCTATTAATGAGAAGCGCCTCGTGTAGTGTGACTGTTTTACTCAGTATCATCTGACCTCCCTTACAATCAAATTCCCACATCATAGGGAGCTTGCTTAGCACTTTTTACCACAAGCTATCACAAATTCAGAAACTACTACCCACTCGTTTTTCACCTCTGATCCTCTCTCCCTGTCATGGGAACTAAGCAGCTAGTATCTCATATTCTATAACATATTGTCTGGATGCTGTTCAAATGCTAGGCCAGTGAATTGGGGCCCGTTATCCGAGACTAAAACGTCAGGTAGTCCGTGCGTAGCGAATAGTCTATTTAACTTTTTGATGACGGCGTCTGTGGTGGTGCTCTTCATTTTGTGGACTTCGAGCCAGTTGGAATAGGCATCCACAGCTATGAGAAAAGTATGTCCCTTGGTGGGTCCCGCAAAGTCAATGTGGATGCGGGACCAGGGACCACGAGGTGCATCCCATTCAGTTGGAGGTGCCTTCGGTGGGGCAGCGCGGATTTCCTGGCACTTGTTGCATGTGGCCACCCAGGCTTCTATCTGTTTATCGATACCTGGCCACCATGCGTAACTTCTTGCCAATGCCTTCATTCGCACGATGCCTGGATGACCATCGTGCAACAGTTTTAGAACTGTATGCTGTAATTTCTCGGGAATGACGACTCTGTCCCCCCACAAGATGCAGCCCTTCTGGGAAAACAGTTCTGTCTGTCGGTGTTTGAACGGCGCGAAGGTGTCGTTAAGTTCGGTGTCAGGCCAACCTCGTTCCACCCAGCTGAGGACTCGAGCGAATACAGGATCCTTTTTTGTTTCCGCGGCGATGTCTCGCGCAGTCAGGGGTGGTGCAGGGAGAGTTTCGATTTGGAGTGCAGTTAAAGTTGGAGCCGGATCGTCTATGGCAGTGATCCCCAACCTTTTTGACGCCGCGGCCCGGTACCGGCATCAGCTGGGCGCCGCGGCCCGGTACCGGCATCAACTGGGCGCCGCCATCTTTTTGACGAAAAAGATGGCAGCGCAGCGCTTCGGTGAGCTTTTCGGGTAGAAATGGCTTTCACCCAGAAAAGCTCACCGGAAGCGCTGGCGCCGCCATCTTTTTTTGATGAAAAAGTGCTTCCGGTGAGCTTTCTACCCGGAAAAGCTCACTGGAAGCACTTTTTTACCAAAAAAAGATGGCGGCGCCCAGCAACCAGCGGCCCGGTAAGACTTGTTCCGCGGACCGGCGGTTGAGGACCCCTGGTCTATGGCTTCCGGTAGCGGAGAACGACTTAAGGCGTCAGTGTGGGGAATGGCTTTCCCCGGGCGGTGTTGCAGTTGATAATCATATGCGGCTAGAAACTCTGACCAACGGGTCATTCTTGGTGACAATATGTGGGGAGTTGGTTTGTCTCCCGCTAAAATACCCAGCAATGGCTTGTGATCGGTTATTATGGTAAACGGTCTACCGTATACATATTCATGAAAGCGTTTAATAGCGGATACAATGGCGAGAGCCTCTTTATCGAGTTGGCTGTAGTTTCTTTCAGTCTTTGATAAAGTTCGTGAAAAGAAGGCAACAGGTGCTTCATTTCTGTTTGGTAGGACATGACTTAAGATGGCTCCTACCCCAAACAGTGAGGCATCACAGGTGACCGATAAGGGCAAAGTCTCGTTATACTGCATTAATACAGCATCTGAGGTTAAGAGATCTTTTACTTGCTGGAAGGCTCGTTCTTCCCGGTGTCCCCAGACCCAGGAAGCCTTCTTGTCGAGTAGTCTATGTAGGGGCTCAGCTACAGTCGTCTTTTGGGGCAAGAAGATATTATAAAAGTTAATAAGTCCTAGGAAGGCTTGGAGATCTGTCTTATTCCTGGGTCTTGGGGCGTTTTTTATCGCCGTTACTTTTTTTTCAGTGGGATGGATTCCCTTTTTGTCAAGAAGGTACCCTAGGAATTCAACCCTCTCAGTACAAAGTTGACACTTGTCTTTTTTTACTTTTAAACCGGCGTTTTTAAATTTCTGAAGGACCGTTCTGAGTCGATTCTCTGGTACGTCTTTAGTAGGGGCAGCTATCAATACGTCATCGAAATAAGGCACGACACCTTTTATGCCTTGTAGCAGTCTCTCCATCAGGCTTTGGAAAATGCCTGGTGCTACATTCACTCCGAACTGGAATCTATTACATTTAAACGCACCTCTGTGCATGACTATAGTCTGGGCCTCAGCAGTTTCGGCATCTACGGGTAGTTGCTGGTATGCCTGGGCGAGGTCCAATTTCGCAAATATTTTTCCGCCACCCAGGGAGTGAAGAAGATGTTGGACCACAGGTATCGGGTAAGCGCTCTGCTGAAGCGCATGATTTAGGGTGGCCCGGTAATCCCCACAAATTCTTATCGATCCATCAGGTTTGATGGGAGTTACGATTGGGGTTTCCCAACGGGCGTGATCGATCGGTTCTAACACCCCCTGAGCTATTAATTTGTCCAATTGTTCGTCAATCTTTGGCTTGAGTGCGAATGGCACTCGACGAGGCTTAAGGCGGATAGGTGCGACCTTGGGGTTGAGGCTAAACGATACGGGGGATCCCTTGTACTTGCCTAGCTTCTCGGTGAACACGTCCTGGAACTCCTGGACGAGGGCCGCTTCCCAGTCGCTGTTTCCAGTCTAGTGAATGCCCGCTAGTTCAATTCCCAGTGGGGCGAACCACTGTAACTCCAACAAGCTGGGTCGGTCTCGATCGACGATGGTAATAGGCAGAGTAGCGGTGTGGTCCTTGAAGGACACCTGGACGTTGTGGGAACCGGCAACGGGAATCCTGTTTCCCTGGTAGTCCCTTAATATCATTTTTTGGGTGCTGAGATCCTGGCGACAGATGTCAGGGATCAGCTGTTTGAAGGTTTTCCATGAGACCATCGATAGAGATGACCCCGAGTCTACTTCCATTACGCATGGACGATTCTCAATGGCGACCTTCACTCAGATTTTTCTTGCATCCAAGGATGATGCATGACCAATGGTAATTGTTTGATGTGCCTCTTCTCGTCTAACTGACGCAGCAGGCGCTCGATTTCTGTAGTGATAGTGGTTCCATTGGTGATTCAGACGGTCCCGATTTACAGGTGGGCTGCCCGTTGTTCTTCGGATTGGGCTTGACGCTCACTTGCTTCTGCAAACCTTTGCGATGTGGCCCCTCTTTCCACAGGAACGGCAGAGTGCGTCAAGGAATTTGCAGTCCGATCGCGGGTGATTGGCCCCGCAACCGGCGCATTGATGTGCAGGTTTCTGGTTCTTCTGGTCTCGCTGGTCACGCTCTGACCTGAGTTGGTTGACCTCTTCTTCCTCACTATCAGACGAGGATTCGAGGTCTTCGTGGTGAGCCGTTGTTGAGTGCCTCTCGGAAAAGGGCGTAGTATCATTGGCAAGTTGGCGGAGCGGTGCATTGGTGCGGCGCATTCGTGCGGCCGACTTCCTGGTTGCTTCTGCTGCAGTAGCGTCGGCGATGACATCTGCGAGATCAATGTCCCCTTTAGCCATGATCTTGCTCTGTGCTGTGTGGTCATCTAATCCCAGAACTATGCGGTCTCTCATGGCTTCCTCGAGGTTTGCGAAACCACAGAGGCCTCCCAGGTTCCGGAGGTCCGTGATGAAGTCCCCAACGCTCTCGTTTTTCCGTTGGTCCCTCTGGTAAAATTCGTGCCTTCGGATAAGCGTTGGCACCGCGGGTGCATAATGGGCTCGGAGGATTGGTGGAGGGTATCCCAATCCATTGTTTTAACTTCTGCTGGTTTAGCGAGTGCCTTAGCCATTTTAAAAACAGCAGGCCCGCAATGGGTCAGGAAGATCGTTGTTTCTTGCCAGGCGCAGCGTCTTTCAGGTTGTTGGTCTCCAGGAACATCTGGAACCTGTCTATATACGAGTCCCAGTCTTCGTTAGCCAGGTCAAATGGAGCGGGTGGTATGGCGCCGCTGGCCATCTTGCAGTTGTTGGCGCTTTCTTAGCCACGTGCTCTGTTTGGTACTCAGCGAGTGCTCAGTCAGCTCTATCGTCTCCGCATCCCACCCTCGTCGCCAGTGTTATGTTTGGAGGAGTGGCCGCAATAACGGAGACAAGACATCGATAGTGACTCAGTTCAACTCTTTAATAGTGACTTCAGAACAGAGCAACGATTAGGGCAGCAGCAGCTCTTTTATAGAGCTGACTGCTGTCACAACAACCAATGAAATTGAACTAACCACTCTAAAAGCGTCCAATCAGAGATGGCCCATTTTCAGCCAATCAGATCAGCCAGAATTGGCCAATCACAATTCGCTTATCCGCGGGCCAATCCGAAGTGTAGGATTACAAGCCTACTGCTGAAACAAGCTAGCATAGTTATTGTCAAATGAGTTTGCTTAGTTCGTAACAGCAGCCATCTTATTTCATTCTAAAATTTCATCATAAACAAAGCACTGATGTCAATAGTGAATAGGAGACCTGATGGCAGTGGAGCAAGATAGGTAATTATCAATGGTGCTGCACATCCCAAACAATATTAGGCTGCTAAAGTTTGAATGATCATTAGGTGGCAGCAAAAAATTAGATTTTTTTTTTTTTGTATCTCTACTGCGGTCTAAGAGTGGATTTTTTTGCAGTCCCATATGAAAGACTTGCCCTTGTGGCTTGCAATTCAATCAGCTACAGAACAACTTACCCAAAGAAAGAAGAAAGCTTTAGAGGGTAGCTTTAATATTTGCAGCAAATCCACTTCTAATCCAAACTCAGATTTGAGACTGCCTCGGGTTAAATCACAAGGGAGTCCATCCTAGGCTTCATACAAAACAGGGCAAGAGGGAGTCTGGAAGGAAAAATAGAAATCCACTTGTGGCTCAATAAAAGGATGGAACAACAACAAAAACCCTCTAAATTTAATATATTTAATATGAGTCCAGTTTCTTCCTTTTAATAATCTGTAACTGCTGTACACAACATTTCTTGAACTACAATTTATACTGTTTATTTTCCATTTAGAAATTGTTGAACTATGAGCTGGTTATTTATGGTGTCCTATATCTTAGAAGCCCTTTACTAGACTATACCTTGAACTGCTTCCTATGTGGCTTCTTTATCTGATTAAGTGACCTGTAGCTCTCAAAAGTTTATGGATTTTAATAACAGGTGCTCATTTGATAAAGGGCTACCAGAGTCCTGATTTTTTTTTCTTATCCTATATTAACAGTGTACATTACAGTATGCTCAGTGAAGATAATTTCAAAAGACAAGAAACAAGGGATGAAAACTAATCAAGGAGAGAAGCAACCTGGAATTAAGGTTCCTAACAATGAGAACAATCAACCAGTGGAATAGCTTTGCCTTCAGAAGTTGTGGGTGCTTCATCATTGGCGGTTTTGATGGAAAGACGGGGCAGCCCCCTATCTAAAATGGTCTAGGGTCCCTTCCAGCTGTATTCTGATTGATCAATTTTTTTTTGTAAATTAGATTTTTGTAAATTAGATACCTTCAATATCACTAGTTGGGTTCATACAACTGTTACCAAGGGAACAAAACTTGGTTAAAGAAATAATGTTTTAGCATGATTCCTTCTTATAAGGTTACCAAACCTGGGCCAAAATCCAAATGACCAAGAAATAGCAGCAGATTAGAAAATCCAAATTCTTCCTGGTTTCTATCTAGTGGTTGTCAAGATTTTGGCAGCCTGGATCTAGCAGTCCTAGTTTACCAAAGAAAGAAGAGCAAATACAGTAGATAATCATTATTGACAGAAGAAAAAAAGATTTCTTGAGCAAAGAAGACCAGACACAGTGAAACTTAGCTATCACATTTTTAAGGAGAGAATGACACAGTTTACTCATCACAAAAGTAACCAGCAGTAGCTGTGCAAGTCTGGCTCAACAGTAAAAGCAATTGTTGGGTAAGACAAATGTTTTTATTTTATTTATTTTATTTTATATATCAATTGCTTACAAGATAATAGGTATAAGAATAAACATAGTTATAAATACATGAAATGGATACATATAAGAAAAATAAAAGAAACAATAGGACAGGGACGGTAGGCATATTTGTGCGCTTATGCACATCCCCTACAGACCTCTTAGGAAAGGGGTGAGGTCAATAGTAGACAGTCTAAGGTTAAAGTTTTTGGGGTTTGGGGAAGAAACCACAGAGTCAAGTAGAGTGTTCCAGACATTGACCACTCTGTTGCTGAAGTCATATTTCCTGCAATCAAGTTTGGTGCAGTTTACCTTGAGTTTGTATCTATTGTGTGCCCTTGTATTGTTATGATTGAAGTTGAAGTATTCATTAACAGGTAGGACATTGCAATGTATGATTTTATCTACTATACTTAGATTGGACCAAAGGTAGCGTAGTGCTAGGTTTATTTTTATTTTAGTTCTAGTTCTAGGTAGATTTTTTTTTTGCCAATATGTAAGACAGAGCATTTATTTGTTGAGATTTGAAGTCACCATGCAATCCATATATTTTTGCAGTGTAAGAGTTGCAGATTACAGGATAGTTTTTTTCTGAAACCAAATTGTTTATTAGAGAGTAGGTTGTTTGTCTCTAAGTGGAGGATAATGGATTGGTTAATAATTGATTCCATGACTTTACAGGTGACGCAGCATAAAGAGATTGGTCTGTAATTTTCAACTAGGCTGGGGTCTCCCTTTTTGGAGATGGGGATGACCATGGCTTGTGACCATAGTTTTGGCAAGGAGCTGGTCCTGATAGATTTTTCAAAGATTATGCTTAGAGGTTCTGCTATGGCAGTGGATAGCTTTTTTAAGAAGTAGGCACATATTCCATCCAGACCAATAGATAGAGATGGTTTTAGATTGCGTAGTGCTTTTTCAACATTGTCTTCTGTAAAATCAATATGTATTAGATCATTGTAGTTGTCTGTGGTTCGACTAGGAAATACTGGGCATGATCCATTGTTGTTTGCAAATATTGAGCCAAAGAGTGTGTTAAAGAGGTTGGCTTTAATGGTGTCATTGTTGCAGTCTTTACCATTTGGTCCTTTCAGGGGTGGGATGGACCTTTAGTCTTTTAGTTTGTTGTTTACAAAATGGTAGAAAGCATGGGTGGAATTGATGCGTAGAAGGTTTTCCTCTTGTTTAATGTGATAGTTGGTGCATTCAGTCTTTATCTTTATAAATTTTTGTATCAGCTTTTGAAGTTGGCAACGTGACCAGGTTTGTTTTTCTGCCAAAGTGATCTCTTTTTGGATTGAAGTTTCCTTATTGTTATGGGTAATCTTTTTTTTTTTTTTTTTGGAGTTGTTGTTGGTACATATAGATTGATGACTTTTTTGACTTCAAGTAAAAATATGTTGTATTGGTCTTCAACAGTATTGCATCCAGTGAATAGAAATTGCCAATCAAGGGATGAGAGATCGTCATCTGTAAGATCATAGTTGCCTTTTTTGAAGTTATAATTGGGGATCACATCATTGTGATGATTTTTGTGTGGACGTATGTTAAGACAAAAGTCAATCATGTTGTGGTCACTGTTGGAAAAGGGTTCTTTAATTTGTATTCCCTAAATTGAATTCAAACTATTGCAGAAGATGAGATCGAGGCAGTTGTTTAGTCTAGTATTGTTGGTTACTTGTTGTTCCAGTCCTAGATTTTTTATAGCATTGTAGAAGGTTGCATGTATGGGTTCCGTTGTACATTCATTTAGGGTCCAGGTAATATGAAGTAGATTGAGGTCACCAAGAAAGATAAAAGCGTGTGGGCAGGATAGATTTAGAGCTCTAGTCTAAACCAACAGGGAATTCTACTAAAGGCCACCTGAGATGTGTTCATGTATTGTTTTCTTGCAATCAGCACCTTCCCAGGGAACTTAATAAACTTGTGTTATCCCCTCAAAAGCATTTAAAGGTCTTATATAAATGCTGCCAATTCTGTTCATCATGGTCATGGTGTTAGTTTCTCAGCTGGCACAACTTTTTTTCTCCCTTCTTGAGCACTGGAGTATTATAATTATAAAATAAATTTTCTTTGTTCAATCTGGACTTTCCACCAGAAGCCTGAAGCCTGAGACAAGACCCAAAGTTTACATAAATTGTTGGAATATGCAAATAGATACGCTTTCAACTAGGTTTTTCTGTTCTGTGTGTATTTTCCTCCACTGCTTCTGGATTATATAGCCTTGTAGCTTTTAGGGATGAGCAGTTCCCACAACCTAAGGACAGGTGAGTGGCAGGTTAATGACAGTTGTACTTTTAGCTCGTCATGGCATTTCAAGCTGTCAGCCAATGGAATGGACTTGAATTCCTCATTATGTCACAATATCAGTATAAAGCAATGGCCAGAAATTCTTGTATCCAGTAAATATCTTAATAAAACAATATTCCAGAACACTTTCCAATAAGTAACAAGATTTCTACAGAAACAAGTAAAAATGGTGTTTTGTCTGTTCAGATTATATTAAATACATATATTTTCCTACAAATAAATGTTTGTAGGAAAATATATTTCTTGATATTATTGAGTATTTCAATAGAGATTTTATTAAGAAATTAATAGATTGTTGAAAAGACATTTCTCTATCCCTAGGGAGAAAATTAATTGAATAGAGGTACTTTTTAATGCACAGGAACATGTACAAACATTTCCTTCTAAGCGTTAAAACTGCTGTGTCTTTTTCTAGGCAACTGCTTTGTAAGCTGCTCCTGGTTGTTTACACATTTGTGTGCATCCTAGCCATTTCCTGTCAATAAGGAAGTGACTTAACACTGCTTTTTCTAGGATTCTTTTTAACCTCCCAATCTACTCTACAGCCCTGAGATCTCCTAGTGGTCTTCCATCTAAATATTTAACTCATCTCTTTGAGGTCAGCTTGCATTATTCGTGGCTCAGAATACTATTTGAATGGATTTCATACTAACCCTCATTTAAAATGCATGCCTTAGCATGATTTAAGAACTTAGGCACTTGAGCTTCCGGTTTTGCGTGGCTTCGGCGGCAGCAGGAATTCGCGATTCTCCGTGATTCCTGCTGTGCTCGCTGCCAAAGTGCCCCCGATCCAAATGGGTCTGGGGGATATGGCTGCCCTGTAGAGGCAGCCGAAGAGAGAGGGGATCCGGACAGGGGTTTGGGGGTGTCACAGACCCCCTCCCCAGCCGGAATAACCCCTTTTTCCCAAGGTGGTGGAGCGGCGGTCAGTAATGGCCGCCACAAAGAAGCCTGCAGCTGGGTAAGATTTGTGCTGGAGGAAGCAGGAGAAGTGAAAGTGCTGGCTGAACCGGGACAATAAGAAACTCTTTAGCCTGGAAACTGAACTGCTTGAATTGTTTGAAGGATACATTGTTTCCCAAAGAAGTTTGGAAAACGGCGAAGAAAGCTGTCAAGGGAAAGGTTTTTTTTCTTCACTCTCCCTCCCCATAGAAATAGCAGAGTGGAGATCTGGAAAATCTACTTGGGCACTGAAGGTAATCCAATTTGAAATTTAAAGCCAAGGGATAAAGGATTTCTGGACACTGGATTTAAGAACTTAAAATTCTTTCTACTTTTACAAGGGGAAGGGAAGAGGTAAAGGCTTATTATAAGATTGTATTGAAGGAGACTGCTTTGAGACTATAAGAACAGGAATAAAAGACATTTAGACTTCTAGAAGATCAGCTTGGAACTGTGTATTTGAATTCTACCCTAGGAGGTGAAAATATAGAAAGAAGAAAGTGCTAAATGAAACTGTTTGTTCTGATTTGGTTTGCTTTGTGACTTTGAGATCTCTGTGAATTTTTGTTAAGAAAAAAAGGGGGGGGACTAAAGACATTAGGGTTGCTTCAAAAAAGAAAGAAAGAAAAAATTGCATTATCTTTTGAAGGATTACAAATGGAATTTCAAAGACTGAAAGAAGAAGATAAGGGCTCTTCTGGATCTATTTTTCATTTTTTAGAAATGGCGATTGCTACCTATTAAGAAATACGACAACGACAGGAAGACTGGGATGAAGGAGAAGAAGCCATCTTTAATGGACAAACACACTTAGTGGAAGAAGAAAAGCGGAAGGGGGGCAAGGAAAAGATGAACTTAGAACTCAAAAAAGCAACCAAGAAAAAGAAAAATGAGATGAAAAAGCGATATGATGTCAGAAAGCAACAGAAAAGAGAAATACAACAGAGAGGGAAGACCAAGAGAGTGAAATTTGAGAGATGGGGGGGTCAAAAAGCTAGAATGGATAAGAAAGAAAGGGGAAAAGGAAAGAGAAGTCATAAAGGCTTTAAACAAAATGCTAAAAAACAAATTTTTTTCAGAGATAAGGGGTAAGATAATTTTATAAAAATGATTCTGCAAAAGTACATAAGAATGTATTGTAGACATTAGTATTTGAAGCTGACTTAGAAAATCAGAATATTATATGATTTAAAAATGTATTAAAGGGAAGCCATGATTTAATTATAGAGTTTAATCTCTTATGAAATATTATTTTTATTGTTTAAGAATTAATAATAGAATCTAATTTTCTATGAAACATTATTTTTATTATATTATAAATTTAACATTCCTTTTTCTTTTTTTTTAGTTTTATTATTACTTATTAAATTCAATATTATTTGTTAGTTTTATTATTCTGAAATGTAATATTTAGAATGTACGGAGCAGAATCAGTACGGAAAATATATATTATATTAAGTGTTATTTAGGGGAAAGATAAAAAGTTGTCATACTTCAATCTGGGTTTACAGGAGAAATATTGTGTTAGATAGAAAGGATAAGTAGGTGATTGAAAGAAAACGGACCAAAGATGCAAATATAATTATTTAATCGAGATGGAATAAATAAAATAGAATTAAAAGAATGAGTAGGAGAGAGAAAATATATAGAAAATAGAGAATGTTAAATAAGATATGAGATAGTATATTAAGTGAGTATAAACTTTGATTGATGTCTGTATAAAAAGAGTTAACCCGGGGTAAGCCGCCTTCCAAAAAGAAGTTTTATGTATTTATGTTTTGTGTAATGTTTGTTTAAGTTTGATAGGATGTGGAAGAATACTAATGAAATTATATTCAATGAGTATATAACTTTAAGGCAGAAGAAATATGATTAATTAAAAGGAAAGAGAGTAATAAAGAGAAGTTTGGAAAAGATATGAAGCTGATCAGATAAGATAAATATTTATATCAAATTATAGAAATGTGATAATTTGGAATTATCTTCTTTTTAAATAAGATGGTTTATTTGTTTCTTTTAGAAAAGATATTTTATGTTACTACATCCTATGTTTTGTTTGTGTGTGTAAAAAAACTAATAAAGTTTGTTCAAAAAAAAAAAAAAGAACTTAGGCACTTGGTCTCTCCAACACAAGCACTTTTCAAGAAATTATCTTTTCTATTCAAAAGGAACCATGACCAAACCATTATTCAGTATTGATTAAAACAGGATAATAGTTATGGAAAAACAGGTAAAATGAATGTGAAGGTTGGAAGTCTTCTCTATATCATTTCTGGCTTTTGCTACTTTCCACTTTTAATTTCTAGTGCCATTTCCACTCCTATCAGTATATTAAAATTATGGTTTTCCAAATTAGAGACAATCACTTGTGATCACCCATGTGTGTTTTTCCTGTGGGTCACAACTGGCTGATTAAAACAAGCATGGGAAACTTATGCAGAACTGAACTGGAACGACTTTTCCAATGACTTTTTATAAATCATACAGGGAAGAGATTCAGCTTTTGAATAGGTAATTCTGTGTATTCAGTGTTTGCTGTTCAGAAATTGAAAGCTTACTCTTTCTAAGAGACATTTTATGTTTCACTTTCAAATTGAAGAGAAACTATTTCAGTCTGAATGTACCAACACAACACTTTGCAAAGTCGGGTCCTGTTCACTGAACAGGAAAGGTGTAATAACATGGCAGATGAATCCTAGTCTGGAAACTATGCACACAAGAAGAAACAAAATCTGGCTAGCAAAAGCAGGAATGTTTCTCATTCCATTTTTTTGTTCTTTTCTTTCCTTCCTAACAGGAAAAGGCTTATATCCTTCACACCTGAGCAGTTCAATTTTAAATCCATGAAACGATGCCTCAGGTTCAGGCATTGACTGCTTTTCAATAAAGGCATTTTGAAGGTGAATTAGCATTCCTAAAACTCAGACATCAAGTCGTGATAAAAACATTAATTTAGCCCTTTACTGCAGCTAGTTAAGAGATAAGAATGCCAATTTTTTTGAACTGAATGAATTTTTGGCTAGATCCATAAATGGTAAGTCCCTAGGTTTTAACACCTTAGCCAAGTTATTACAGAAGATCTTGTTCACATGGCAATTTATGGGCCATCAAAAGCACAAAAAAACAACAACAATAAAATCAAGTAGTATAGACAGTGACAATAATTTAAAGTATAGCAAACTTAGTAACTTAAATAAAAGGCCAGGACTTCAGCTATCACTAAAGGAAGACAATGGCCTTTAAGAGAAGGGCATTTCTGAAGGTGTGGGTGCCACATGTGTTTTTTCCACATCTTGGCATTACACATCTCTCCTAGCATGTGATCTAGAAGAAGACCTTCCCTGCAGATCTTCATGTCCAGACAGGAATATATTGGTCTCTCAAAACATTGCAATGTGAAAGGAGTTCCAGATAACAGTCTGGTTGCCAAATTCTAGTCTAGCTGCAACTTTCTAGGTTAGAACAGATACAATCTGCTGAACTAGACCAAATGGGGTTGGTACATTGGACATGATGTCCAGACTCCTGTGTCCAAAACATTATGCTCATCAGACCTGGATGCCAACCTGAGTCTCTAGTGACAGAAATGAATCCAGAAGTAGGTCAAGACTGCACATTTTCTTCATTAAGAGACAAGAGTCATGTCTACTTTCACATCTTCCCCCTTTCTGGTTCATGAGATTTGTCTTAGTTGGTTAGTCTTCACCCAGCCGCTTGTAACTCCCAAGAATGGACCAGCACTTACAATCCATATGGGCTATGATCATATGAGCAATCCTTATGCTCAACCTTATTCTAAATGCCTTACTATAATGCGGGTGGATTTGTACTAAATATTGCTTTTTGGCAGACACTGAATGTTTTAGTTTAGCCTGGAGCACATTTTTACAGCAGAACTATAAACCTGTGAAACAATGTTTCTGTAAAGCAGAGGCAGTGATCTACAATAGCTGAAGGGAGACTTTATCATTTGAAACATCCTAAAACTGCTTTGAATTACTCAGTGCATATTTTATGCACATAAATTTTAAAGCTCTGCTAAGTTTCCCTGTCTCCTCCAGAGAGACTGCTTTGGGTGACTGAAGACTGGTATTTCAAGAAGTCAGCAAAAATGTACTCACTTCAGAAAAATCACTTCTGGATGGATACATTCAAAATCACATGATAAAGGACAAACTTCTTAAAGAATATATTCTGTTTGATGACGATATATGAATTGGCTTTTGATTTTTAAATTTTAAAGTTTGCAATTCTCTCTCTCTCCCCCTCCCTTTCTCCCTCCCTCTCCTCCCCCTCCCTCTCTTTCTCTTTCTCTCCCTCCCTCCCTCTGGATGAAATTACACAACTTTTCTCTTAATATACCTGTTGAGTTTACATTTGGTTTACTTGAAGTTGATTTTAAACTGGTTTGAGAAATAAGCTTCTTTGATGGGTATCTCCCTTGATTACAAAGGCATGGAGAGAAACCACCCTGCCTTAGATCTCTATCATGCCCTCTCAGACACTTTGATACAGGAAACTCAGAACTAAAGCATCCCCAAAGGTTCATTCTCTGCTTGAACAAATCTGATGAGGATGAACCCACCATCACTTTAGCGTAGGGATATATAACTTTCTTATCTATTGGGATGCTTTTTTCTTTTTCTTTTTAAAGGATTGGCCTGCATGGGCTTCCTAGGAGTTTAACCAGTGCTGACACAATATAGTTGAGGTAAAGAAGTCTCCATGAAAGTCTTCTTCAATATGGACTTGACTTCTGGGGGCTTTATGGATGCAGCTTCCTTGGGAAAAATACAGTTTGCAATAGCATTTTAATAGGATATTTTTGAGTATCCATTCCAGTGGCGGATTAAGGCTCGCTGGTGCCCTTAGCACTGACAAATCTTGGTGCCCCCTCCTTTCTACATACTGTACAAACAAAGCCAAGCTTAAGCTACATAAAGGTTTTTGTGGTGCCCACGTTGGGCCTGGTGCCCTAAGCACATGCTTAGTCTGCTTAATGATTAATACAACACTGATCCAGTCTACCTATAGTCCTGGAGTCACCCTTCATCCAAGTTCTAATGAGGCCTCAACCAACTTAGTACCTGAGCTGACAAGGTCATCAAGCCATTGTCCCCTGATGAGGTGGGTAGGATTGAAATATTGGTCTATTTTTCAGATATTTGGAGATTGTTGAATAAAACTTATATGTATTAAGAAGCTTAAGCCACCCTTTCTGCTCTTTAAGTGTTTCCCACCTTGCAAACAACCTGAATTTATTTTTCAGCACTGGAAATGGAAAGAGTACGATAAGCTTTAACCCAGTTTTGCTTCTTATCTTCCTCAACCTGTCAAAAATGGGGGGGGGGAGGGAAGAGAGAGAAAGGATTGAAAACCTGGGTGCCAGCCAGTCCAGTGATATTCTTGGGTTGCTTTGAGAGCTACAAAAGGATTTCTGGAAATTATGCATCTTCTGGATAAATTTTCTTACATTTGGTGTTATGCCCAGGTCAGGTATATTGATGGGGACAACTGATTCCTGCTTTTGCACTGTCTTTTCTTTCCTTATCCATGATATGTATTGCTTTCCAGGTGTTCATGATGTTTCAGGAAGGATTTCTCATAGTTCATTTTATACCCTTGCAGTGATCGGCTGCAATGATAGAATTATCTGGTCAAGAGAAATGCCTGGGAGCTGTCTATGAAACATAACTGGGAAGCACAGAAGTGCACAGATATTCTACTGCTTTTCAGAACAATGTGTAATAGTGTTGAGGAAGTTAATCTGTAAGCCCAGAGTTACCTTATAGGGGACATGAGGGCATAAAAATTTAATAAATAGATAAACAATTTCTGCATTTAATAAAATTTAATAAATAGATAAACAAAAGCTATCTGCAGCTTTTCATATCTAAGTAATATGAGTTATGATAGCTAGGCCTCCCATCACTAAGACATCCAATTGGAAATCCTCTATTCAGCAAGCTCTTCTCTTTCTCTTTTTTCAAATGAAATTTAGGTAATATTCTGGATATGTCAATTAAACATTTTGGATGAATAATGGTAAGGCTAGGAAATCAACTGAATTTTATTTAAGAAATGGAAACAAGTCTATAATTATTGGCTGAGGCTATATTTCACACAGGGATGCAGTGGTTCAGTGGCTAAAATGCTGAGCTTGTTGATCAGAAAGGTCGGCAGTTCGGCAGTTCTAGAACCGTGTAATGGAGTGAGCTCCCGTTACTTGTCCCAGCTTCTGCCAACCTAGCAGTTCAAAAGCATGTAAAAATGCAAGTAGAAAAACAGGGACCACTTTGGTGGGAAGGTAACAGCATTCCATGCACTTTTGGCGTTTAGTCATGCCAGCCACATGATCATGGAGACATCTTTGGACAGCACTGGCTCTTCAGCTTTGTAACGGAGATGAACACCGCCCCCTAGAGCCAGAAACAATTAGCACATATGTGCGAGGGGAACCTTTACCTATATATCACATAGACCAGGGGTGGGCAACTATGGCCCTTTTATGCTTGCTCAGGAATTCTGGGAGTTGAAGTCCATAATTCATAAAAGGGCCATAGTTGCCCACCCCTGACATAGACAATAATGCAACTTGTTAGTTTGGGCTTAGCATATTGTATGAACCCAACTGCTATGGTTTTTAACTATAGTTTAGGGTCCAGATAAGTGTGAGTTAGTACCAGGTGTAAGCATGTAAGTACAATGCAGAATACTATGTTTCATATATGGACTATTATGTTTAGACTTTTGATAAAGTGATGTTTTTCCTGGAAGATGAAATTTGCAGTGTGAATTTCTTATTAGATGTTAGATGTTTTAATAAGATCTGATTATGTTTATTAGTAACCTTGTTCTTTAATGGAATTTTTGTCCCATCTCATGGTGTCTGGAATTTTGCACCTCAGATCTGATACCTCCATTCGGAGAGAAATTTCAATGAGCCTTCTTGAGTAGAGATAATGGACATTTATTAATATACTGGCAGTTGTTCCAATTATCCAGTTGGGTGATTGCTATGTGTCATATCCATGGCATTGCCTTTGAACATGCCTCACACCCAGCAGTCAGGAGAAAAATAGGATTTTTAGTAAATTTTAGTTAGTAAATGAAATGGATTTATTTATTTTCTTGTTATGAAATGCATAAAGTGCCACAATCTCAAAGTGCTTTGCGTATGTATCACTGGGTGTGATACAGCTGCACAGACTTCCAGTCTGCTAAGTGCTTGATCAATGCACTCAGTGTTATTGTTTCCAACCCAGTGGAATATTGGAAAGAAGTGTTGTAAAGAGGGCCTGGACTCAGTCAATTGCTCAATTAGTCAATAGGATAACTATCCAAATTTGCTGTAGCTGGAGAGTCTGGCCAGAAAAAAGAGGGTTGAATTTTAAAATCAGTTAATTCAGGTCAGGGATGAGAAGAAGAAGAAGAAGAAGAAGAAGAAGAAGAAGAAGAAGAAGAAGAAGAAGAAGAAGAAGAAGAAGAAGAAGAAGAAGAAGAAGAAGAAGAAGAAGAAGAAGAAGAAGAAGAAGAAGAAGAAGAAGAAGAAGAAGAAGAAGAAGAAAAAATCCCGATAGCATCCCCTGAATGCCACTAACTGTGTTATCCTTCAGTACACCTTTGTCCTGGTCTTGTGGTTCACAGTAGAACTGCCATGAAGAGGTTGGAAACTCTCTTCCCCTGGAAACACTGTATAAGTTCTGTCTCTTTTTGTATGTGCATGAGACACAACTTGGGTATAAAAGAAGTGATGTGACAACATGACACCGGCTTTCTTGTTTATCCCTTCTATTTATCCCCATGTGTGGACAACTTTTTTATTTATATGTTTATTTGTCAAACATGTACAAGATAGCAGGTATACATATGAACATAAACATAAACAAAGGAAGTAAGTGCAGATATATGGGGACAGTAAGACAGGGGTGGTAGGCACCCTGGTGTGCTTATGCACGCCCCCTTTACAGACCTCTTAAGAATGGGGTGAGGTCCACGGTAAACAGTTTGAAGATGTGAGGGGTTGAGGCTGTAACAATGGAGTTGGGTAGGGCATTCCAGGCATTGAACACTGTTGCTGAAGTCGTGTTTTCTGCAATCGAGTTTGGAGCAGTTTACCTTGAATTTGTATCGGTTGTTTGCCCATGTATTATTGTGATTGAAGCTATTGAGAAGAATTTCAGAAGCCACGTTGTGCATGCTTTCTCTACTCTAATTCCTTTGGGTTGGGTATTGTACAAACTATGTTCTCTTTCCCATATCTGCCTGGATCATGTTTGTAAAATGTTTGGACAGGGGTGTCTTAAGAGGTGGTACTGGCAGTGATCTGGGGGGAAAAGGGCCCTTTCTAGCATGTTCCCAATTTTGCCTGGTCTTTCTCAACATGCTCACTTATAGCTGACTCCTAAGGTCAAATAGCCAGTGCTCTATCAACGCAGCTCTGAATTTTTAATGCCTGCTTTTCATCTGATTCTGTACTCCCCCCCTACTGCTTCTGTTTTTGTGCTAGCATTCTAGAATGTTTTTTTTTTGTTTTAGCAATTTTTTGACAGCTGCTTAAATAACTAAATAAAATACCAAGAGTCCCCACAGTGTGATGTCTCTTTCCAACTTCTGTATTTTGTTTGGGCAAATGCACTTATAAGTTTAATTTTTACTTAAGCTTCTGGATTGCTTGTTGTTGGTCTGCAATTTTCTCAAATGTAGGTTCATTGAAATGTATTCTTGTTAGGGATATACACCCTAGCAGAACCTGCACGGCAGTCAGGCAGGCAGGCAAATATGTGAGACAAACGTTTTTGCAGCTTACACTCAGTAAAACAGATACAATGTGCTAGTTAAATAGTTTATTCCAGTAATAGTTATAGCATAGTCAAACAGTCCATATATCATACACTAGTTCAGTCCGTCCGGGGATTAATCAGTTGCAAAGTCCAAAAAGAGGTCATTAAACTTACAATATCAGTCCAGTAATATATCTCTTCGCAGTAGAGATATGAAGAAGTCAAACCTCTTTTCTTCCTTCAGCAACAGCAAAGAACATGCAGTTAACAATCCATCATTGTCAGCAAGCAATCCAGTATGCCAGTAATCAATCAAGTTCTCTTGCTCCCTCTTATGGCGCTTTACAGCCGCACCCAAAATTACATGCTTTGCAGTTAAAGTGACACACTTAAATTTACTATCATAGTTTATATATATTATTTTACCCAAACCACGTTAGGTAACCTATGTTATTCCTAACAATTCTCAAGGATAAATTTTAGACACTAGTTGTACAGAGCAGACATCCCCAGGCCAGCTGAATAGGGTAGCAGATCAATAGTTGCATACTCAAAATTCATTATTTCAGGTAAGCTGAGATTCAGCTGTTAAATTCCTTTGCCTTAGAGAAGCAGCTATAAAATTATAGGGAAAAAGAAAGCAAAAACTGTCACATCACATTGGTTATCATATTTCTTTTTGGTTAAAAAGATCCTGCAGGCTTTCTATTACAGAGCAAATCTCTTCCAAAGCAAGATACTGTTTGACTAAATGCAAATTGTACTATGAAGTGAAAGTATTCTTTCTGCCCGTGATCTAGAGGTTTATGGTGGTTGGGTGAGAAGGATTTAATTGCTATAGCTGCCCTCACCCATTAGAGCCAATTCCTATCCATTCCTCCTCTTTGTTTTTGAGCTTCTGGTCTTTTAAGGGAAATGCTAGCTAGACTGACAGCTTTGCAACTTTGCCTCAATAAGGCAACTTAAAGAACAGGAGTAAAATGAACAATAATTTTGTTAATTCTCCCTTTTCTTCAGCTGGGATCAGACAAGGACAGTGCCAGTACCAATATTGGTTTATGGTTTTAAAATTGAATTTTGATACTTTCTCAAAGTTGGGAAAGGTATTATTGTTGCTGGACAGGGCAGTATTTTCCACAATTTGTCTACATCATTTCAAATTCTCAAAAGTGAAGTTGATCCCAAGATAGAACTACTAAACAGTCTGAACTGCTTCTAAGGATTCACAGGGTGGAAATGTTGCTAACATAGAAGTGCCCTCTCATTTTAATCCTGTCATGGGGGAATGCTATTATTTAATGATTTTAGCCAATACTGGTACATGATTTTTACCTGAGTTTGAAAATTAGTTAAATAATTTCTGTTCTATATGACTTGGAATAAATGACCAAAAGTGAAGCTAGGATCTCAATACAATCTGGTTGCTGAAAAAGACACTTCCAGCTGTGGTTTCTAACATTATATTGAAGTGAAATCTTTCAGACAAGTATCTGTTGAGATAGTCCACTTAAAGTTAAATATTAGTTTTGATACCATTAGCAGCTAAAACTATAGCTTCATGCTCTTCAGACCTTGTTCCTGCTGTTTAAAATTACCTGCGCACTAGGGAAGAAAATAAGGTTAAAGGATCAAAGCTTGCTTACCTAGACATTTTAGCTTGAAAAGTGAGAGGCAAGCTATCAAGTCAGCTTCCATTTATTAACCTATCCTTTTCTTGAACAAGTCCTCAAATTTCTTAATTCTTAAAATACAAAGCACTGAAATTAAAATTAACTTGACAATAATTTATTTTCCCTTAGGCTTTAAGTATTAAAACTTGAACAGTTGAGCAACTGAAAGCCAATAAAATAAGCAAACAAAACATGTAGGCTCATTCTGTGGTTAATTTTCTAACCAGCAATAAAATTAATGCCAGAAACTTTCCAAACAAGAGAATGGATTAATGCATTTATTATCCCAATTATAACTCAAAGTCTCACCAGTACATTTAACTACTGTGTAAAAGTGTCTGAACATTGCATTTTCCCTTACAGTTTTTATATCAATATTTCTGTGCTTACAGCAGACCAAATAATCATTATTTCAACACCAGATGCACAAACGAATGCAAAGCAAAGGATCTTGACTTCATTTGCTAAGTTGTTGGGATTGTATAGGTAGAAAGTATGGAAGAAGGATATCTGAGCCTGCTGTGGGGGGCTTCCCATGGGGGACGATTATGACACAAGGTTTTCTTTTATTGTTTTATGATTATTTTATTTATAGATAGTCCTCAACTTATGACCAGCTGTTTAATGACCATTTGATGTTACAAAAGGATTGAAAAAAGTTATTTCCTACCTGTCCTCAAAGTTATAATTGCTGTACCCTACGGCCATGTGATTGTATTTTGAATACTTGGCAACTGGGTTTATGACCATTTATGACCAGTTGCAATGTACGTGGCCACATGCAGGGGTGGGATGCTACCGGTTCTGCCCAGCTCTGTAGAACCGGTAGCTCTAAAGCTGCGTGTAGCGCTTATCAGCTGTCCGGGAAACACAGCTTTCATTGTATTACATGTGTGTGCGTATGCAAAGCGCGCATGCACGAGCAAAACATAAGTAACGAACCAGTAGTAACACCGGTTGAATCCCACCCCTGGCCACATGATTATGTTTTGTGACTGTTTTTGCCATTTCCCAGCAAAAACTGGTAAAAAAAATGCCAATGAGATAAGATGGATTTGGATGTACAACCTCATGATCTGCTTACCATCTGGGGTGTGTCACTTAACAACTGTTGAGTTTGATTACATGGTGGCTTACAACCACAATGACTTACAACCAAATTCTGGGCTCAGTTGTGGTTTTAAGCTGAGGACCACTTGCTTTGGTTCTATGGTTATTGTGAGTTACTTAACATGGATGATTATATTAAACCTTTTAAATAAATATAATATCTGCAGATTTTACCCATAATCCCGATCCTTTAATTTGTAGATGAGGGTTCATTCTCCGAGCTTGTGGGTTGGTTTCCAAACATTTTGTTACCAGGCCAGGTAACATCTTCAGCAGAGTTTAGGAGGTGTCAGTGTTCTTCTGTTTATAAGGGCTTCAGGTGTGGGTGAATCAAGTGGGGCGTCTTGTGATGGGTCAGAGGCGAGTCATCAGTGAGTCTTGTGATGGATCTTGTGCTAAGGAGATTACATCAGGTCAGGGTTCATTGGGAGGTGAACTGCTGCCGCTGCTGGGGGAGTTGCATGGGCTGGTTGAGGGTTGGTATTGTCTGTGGTTGGCTGTACACTTGATTTGGATTCTGAGGGGTTTATGGGCTGGTTGTAGATCAATGTGTCTGTTGATGGAATTGCTTGTGGAATGCCAGCCTTCGATGAACTCACTAGTGTGGCGGGTGGCAGTGTGGCCGATTATTTTTGTGTTGCTCCAATTGAACTGGTGCTGTTTGGTGTCCTTTAATTTGTGTTAAAGAAGAGCCATTTATAGATTAATGTCTTTTCGCTCAGAGTTTGGTCAATTTTTATCCTGCTAAACCTACTTTATTGTAAATATTATTGGTCATGTTGGACAAGCCATCTACATGAACGGATGGAGAAATCATAAATATATTCTAAGGTTAAGAAACAATAAACATGACAGCTGATACTAAATGAGTACATGCAAGAGAGCATTTCCTCTCTCCCATATGAGTCTGTAATTAGATATTATTGCAATCCTTCTTGAGCTTAGTGGCACTTAGTATTATTGGAGACAAAATTATGTATTTTAAGTCACTTGTACTAAGTATTTGATTTTGTTATCGTATCATCAAGATTTTGCCTTTTCCTCTTTTTGGACTAGTCAGGATTTTATAAATAGAACCTGGTCACAAATATTTTTATTTATTTATTTATTTATTTGATTTGCCAATTGTTTACAAGATAATAAGTATAAGTGTATACATAGTTGTGAATACATGAAATGGGTACATATAAGAAAAATAAAAGAATAAGAGAAACAATAGGACAGGGACGGTAGGCACGTTGGTGCGCTTATGCACGCCCCCTACAGACCTCTTAGGAAAGGGGTGAGGTCAATAGTAGACAGTGTAAGGTTAAAGTTTTTGGGGTTTGGGGAAGAGACTACAGAGTCGGGTAGAGTATTCCAGACATTGACCACTCTATTGCTGAAGTCGTATTTCCTGCAATCAAGTTTGGTGCGGTTTACTTTGAGTTTGTATCTATTGTGTGCTCTTGTGTTGTTATGGTTGAAGCTGAAGTATTCATTGACAGGTAGGACATTGCAATGTATGATTTTATATACCATGCTTAAGTCAGACCGAAGACGGCGTAATTCAAGGTTTTCTAGTTCTAGAATTTCAAGTCTGGTGGCATAAGGTATTCTACAACGAGTAGAATTGTGAAATATTTCTGGACTTTCTCAATTGTGTTAATATCAGATATGTAATGAGGGTTCCAGACTGATGAACTGTATTCGAGTATTGGTCTAGCAAATGTTTTGTATGCTCTGGTTAGTAGTGTGATATTACCAGAGACTTCTTTCACAAACTATTACACTGAATTCAAAAGACTTACTATTAGTGTCTGTGCTTTTCTGGCTTTATTTTCTCGTTGAATTCTGCTAAATCCTGTCTCATTCTTCTTATGGCAATATATATCAAATACACCCAATATTATTATAGCAGAAACAGTGGACTTAAATGAAAATAGAGGGGCTGGGAAATTCTTTCATGCTAATATGTTGAAGAAGTTGATAGTCCTCCAGATATATTCTTTTTTTAGTACATAGGAATATACCTTATGAATCAGATCATTCTCTTTTGTATACTGAAATTGACCGCAAGAATTCAGATTTTACCTGCTGTATGTTGAGAGATTGTTGAATTGAACGAAGTGTGGTTTCTACCACTGAGCCCTTCATCTCAATGTCTAAGAGAAAGACAGACAGAGGAACTGTCTCTTGTTTGTTAAAAACAAAAAATTATCTACTTAAGAGTACACCAGGAAGTAGCCAGAATGTTGGGAGACTGTCAACTAGGATAGAGGAAGGAGTCAAGCAAGGGGCTAATCTGGAGTCCTTGCATAACCGCAAGTGACACGAGATTGATCTCCCCCAAGATCCAAGAGCCTTATCCCAGGGGAAGGCAAGCATTCAGGTGAGACTCTTGGAACATATGTGTTAAACAATAAAGCTACTGACTTTATTATTTGGTCTGTTGTAACAGCAAATGGCTATAATTATTTATATCTGACACAGAGACAATGTATGAAAATACTTTTCCTCTATTTTTTAAAATTTTTCTATTAAATACATATCTTAGTGCTTAATAAACATTGTGTTGTCTGGGTATTTAATTTGCTAAACAATACAGATTTCTAATTTCCACCCCATTTTTCCAACCACTGGTAGGATAGATTCCATATTTGATAATATTCTATGTCCTTTTTCTGTTTAATTTTCAATGTCAATCTGTCCATTTCTGCACAGTCTAATATCTTCTATATATTTCTTACTTTTGAGGTATTGTTTTTATTAGGCATAATATCAGAAAAACTTGATAAGAAAAATATGTATTTAATATTACATGTCTTAACAGCA
Organism: Notechis scutatus; assembly: GCF_049901735.1. Classification (NCBI taxonomy): domain Eukaryota; kingdom Metazoa; phylum Chordata; class Lepidosauria; order Squamata; family Elapidae; genus Notechis; species Notechis scutatus. The sequence goes on along the minus strand of NC_142009.1, from coordinate 247,198,065 downwards.
GTGAGGATTATTTTTGAACAATACTGGAAAAATGAAGGTATACTTTTTATCTATTTTTCATGGTCAAAATGTGGAAAGAGACAACATAGTCCCCAAAGGAAGCATCCTATGAATTGTTTTAGTGTAACAAAATGTCAAGTGCCAGGAAAATCAGAAGATCCAGGCAGTTCAAATGGGTATAAAGATTTATTGCAAGCTTAGGCTCTTTACAGGAAACTACTAACAGCCCAAGCAAATTGGTGGTAGATAAAAGTCACAAGAATTCAAGGTGGACTGGACTTACATATCTTGTGGGCACAAAGGAACTCATGACTGATGATGTATTTGACTCCTCCTTCAGGCTTAACTTGGTCATCTCCTACACAAAGATTACTATTTGACTAACCTATCATGCATCACATCTTAGGGAAGAGATCAGAATTCTATTGTCACCTGTTAATTGGAAAGATTTTAATTACAAGGTTTGTACAGATAGTCCTTGACTTACAGTGCAAAAAGATGCCGAGGCTGTAAAGAGCAACAAAGATATAAGGGGTCTGGAGACGAAAACCTATGAAGAAGGGCTAAAGGAAAATAGGTATATTTAGCTTAACAAAGAGAAGACACAAAGGAGACTTGGTAGCAGTCTTCCAATACTTGAAGGCCTGCCACAGGGATGAGGGCATCAATTTATTCTAGTTTAGAGAGTTCTAGTCCTACCTTAGTCATGATAAAACCAGCTGAATGATGTAGAACCAGTCAATTTCTCTCAGCTCAACTGACCTCACAGAGTTATTGTAGTGAGGAAAACTGGAGGAGGGAAATATGTTGAATATGTTCACTCCCTTAAGTTGTTTGTAAAAAAATAATAGAGGCAGGATAAAAAATAAACAAGAGCTATGCACATAGATCTAAACAGATGCAGGAGTAACAGGATGTTTTTTTTACTAGAATTGTTGCATGCACACAACAGTTTATTCATTGCGCTTCAACAAGTGTCAGCTTTGGAAGCCATATTTTTCTTGGAGGTTGTTACTTGGAACACTGACACAAAGTAGGGAAATAACTACTTCTGGAGGGAGAGAAAATAACTCACACAACTGTTGAAATCTAACAGAAGAAACAACATTAAGGTACATTTTTGTATGCTACAAGGGATAAACATGGTTAAAAGTTTGAATAGAACAGAACAGAATTGAATTCTTTATTGGCCAAGTGTGATTGGACACACTAGGAATTTGTCTTTGATGTATAAAGGAATTTGGACACACTAGGAATTTATCTTTGGTGTATTTGTCTCAGGAGAGTAAGGGAAATAATGAGAGCATATGTGTTTATCATTACCCTCTGCCAGAGAACAAGGGGAACATAATGCACCACACTTTCTGATTCATCACAGATGGGTAGAAAAATATTATGGGTACAAGCTATCCTCTGATATCTCAATTTTTGATTTCAAGTTTAAAACAGAGTAAAAAGTTTTTAGTATTAATTGTTGTAGGATCCAATCTGTGTTGGTCACCACCGGGACCAGAGGTTTTGTCTTCTGAGTTTTCAGATTCATCCTGGAGCCCAGCTTTAAGAAAGTTCTCTCTAGCCAAAGAGAACTCCCTGAAGATGGGCTCCAGCAAGAGTCCAAAAGAAAACAAAACCTCTGGTCCCAATAAATGACCCAGATTGGATCCTGCAACATTATCCTGGGACATGTATATTCACCTTCATTCATGAGTATTAATTGTTATCATAAGTCCATCTACTCATAGCATAAATAATTATTCTGCATGTCCTTTCCCCACCTTTGAAATCTTAGAGCACCAGCATAAAAACCCAATTAGCCCTTTTGAATTTTTTTTGCGGAATTAGACTGAAAAGGAGAGACAATCATTTTGAAGGACAAAGTAGTTAGGATAAAATATTCAAGACAAATAAGGATGAAGGGTCATAGCTGTAGCAACCTCATTAATATACAGGTAATCCTTGTTTAGTAGCCACACTTGGACAAGGATGGGATCGACCGGTATAACTACCAGTTCTGTTGCTCTGCGTCACGTGCGCATGCGTGAGTCACGCGAGTTGCATGAGTGCAATTTACGACCTACTGAGCTGCCCGGAAGCTGAGCAGTGCTGCGTGTGGGTGCGCAGTGATTGGAAAAGCCACTTTTTTCCTGCTTTTTCAACTTCAGCTGTGCCGCGCAAAGCAGCTGTGGTTGAAAAAGCAGGAAATAAAGGACAAGTAAGAGCCTAGGCGGGTGGGTGGGCCAAAACAGCAACAAACACAGAACCAGTTCTGTGTCTGCTGCTCTTCAGAGCTACCGGTTCTATAGAGCAGGACAGAACCAGTAGAATCCTACCCCTGCACCTGGGACCAGCAGCTCAGTGGTTTTTTTTTTTTAAACAAGTTTTATTAATTTTCAAAACACACAAATCATCATTATCCATTACATGTTTAAACCTTTTTCCATTATAAATTTAACAAGTCAGATAAATTATAATTCTGTTTTAAACCATTTCCATATAAACATACAAAAACCTCTTATTCAATTTCTCTTTACTTCTCTTTACTCTTATTCAATTTCATTATTATTATTTCATCTATTTCTTTCTGACTTAGTTACCATTATTCTCATTCTATATTTCTGCAAGGTTTTATTAATTCTCCCCCAAAAAAACATATACACACAACACACAAAACATAAAAAAATCTTTTTGGAAAGTAACTTGGACCCAGGTATCTCTCTCTTCATGGACTTCAATTATATTCATGCTCATCTTACATATCATTACTTATTTTATTTACCATTCTAAGTCTTCTATATTAACTTCTCCACATATTTCACTCTTCTTAATTCTATCTTAATTAATCATCTTAATTTGAGTCATTATATTTGTATCTTTTGTCCATTCTTTATTGTCCCTTTGTCTCGTTCCTTATAAAAAAAAAAGAAGTTTCTCCTGAAATCACTAATCAGAGTATGATGCCTTTCTATCTCCCCCCTAAATTAATCAAATTAACCTTTAAAATAACGCCCAATACCCAATCCGATTTTGCTTGGTACATTCTATCTAAATAGTACATCCAGAATAATTAAATACATAGTTAAACAATAGATCTAAATATTAAAAACAAATACTATAATAGAAATTTTATAATAACATCAATAACATAATCTTATTAAACTCTTTAATTAAAACTCAATATTCTAAACCTCCCCTCATATTATTAAATTTTAAAACCAATCATTATTAAACATTTCAACATTTTAATCTCTTATCAACTCTTAAACCATTTAAGTTTTCTATTTCTAGTACAATACTACAATATCATCTTATGTACCTTGCAAAATCTTTTTGAAGAAATTATACTTTATCCTTTATCCCTAAAAAAAATTCCTTTTTTCCCATTTAATTTCAAAACTTTGTAGCTTTTCTCCACCTTTTCCCTTTCTTTCTTCTCCCAACAAACCTTTCTACCCCCCCTTCTTCTAGCCTCTGCCTTACTGGCTTCCCTTCTCTGTCGTGTTCCTTTTCCCTTTTGTTTACTATCATTATATTGATTTTGCACCTTATTTTTCCCTTTCTTAAGTGTTTTTTTTAAATCTTAAGTCCTTTATTTCTCTTCCTTTCCCTCTTCCTTCTTTCTTGGTCGAGTTCTGAAATTTATTAAAAATGGCTTCCTCTTCTTCTTCTTCTTCTGCTGTCTTCATCTGTTGTAATGTTTGTTGATAGTTAATAAGCACCATTTCTTAAAAAAGGAAGGCTTCTTTCAAACCAGCTTTACCATTTTTTTTTGCTTGTTCATAATCTTTTCTCAGTTCCTCAATAGAAAGAGCCATTATAAATCTTTTCTTTTCTTTTCCCCTTCTTTCTTCTTACAACAACCAGAATATTCCAAAGAAAAAATAAAACAGTCCCAAAGTTATCAATCAGTCCAAACCAAGGCAGAGTTCTCACTTTATCCTCCTGGGGTAGTATCAATCAGGGAGAAAGAAAGTCTAAATCTGTTTCTTAAAATCTTATTGCAATATATTTTAGTCTTCAAGTCCTTAAGGCATCTCCTCCAACAAAGTCTTAGCATACAAATATTTTTTTTTTAGTCCTCTCTCTTCCCACTCATCGCTTAAAGCCAATTTTCACCTAAAAAAAATAGGTTTCTTAATATCCACTTATTTATTCCGTAGGAAAAGAGGGTAAGCTTTCCTTTCAGCACCACCAAACTGCCGCTTTTTTCCTCTTCTAGAAGGTATCATTCAGAAAGTCATACTTTTCAGGAATTTTGTTAAATATGTCTTAGAGTCCTAGGAACCAAGAAAAACTTTCTCCTTTCAGTAACTTTCTCCACTTTCTCCTGCGCATTCTTACCCGGCTGCCAGCTTCTTTGTGGCGGCCATTACGGACCGCCGCTGCACCGTCTTGGGAAAAGGGGGTTCTGCTGGCCGGGGAGGGGGTCTGCAACACCCCAAACCCCTCTCCGGATCCCCCCTACCTTCAGCTGCCCCTGCAGGGCAGCCTAGCTCCGTACCCGTCCGGATCGGAGCCCCAAAAGCGGCTAGCGCAGCAGGGATCGCGCAGCTTCGCGAATCCCTGCCGCTCGCGAAGCCGACAAACTGGAAGTCCAGCAGCTCAGTGGTTAAACAAAGTGGTTGCTAAGTGAAACCACAGTTGACTTTTTCGATCTTACTTCAGCTTTCCTTTGCTTTATTGACCTGTGAAGGTTGTAAATTTGAGGTCTGATCGCAAAGTTATTTTTTTTTTCATTGCCATCAAAACTGTGAAACAAGTGAGACAATTGCTGTACAAGGATTACCTGTATATACTGTAGTTTGAAAAAAGATAACAATCACATGGCATATAAATCTGAGAGGTGTCATGATTTGAGAATTTTGCTACTCCAGAAAACCATTTTCACTTGAAAATGGTATTTTGCCAGTTGTAACAATGAATGAAACATTGTTAGTGTGATAAGAGGATCTAATTATTAATTTCCACATGAAAATAAAATTCATGGTCATATAAAAATTCAATTCATGCCATGACTCCAGAATATTAGCTAGACTTTTTGATATCCTGAGGTTGTTTGCAGAGTTTTATATGAAAGGGAGAGAACCAATGACTTCCAATCCATGCAGGCTTAATGGCTGCTATTGTGAGAGAAGGGGAACCTGCTTTTATTGATTTAATATGTTATTTATACATTTATTTTTCTTTAGATGCATACATAACTATTAAAATACTTGCATTCAGCCTTTTAGAATGTTATGTTTAGCAACAATGAGTTTATTTATTTTATTTATTTATTTGATTTGCCAATTGTTTACAAGATAATAAGTATAAATGTATACATAGTTGTGAATACATGAAATGGGTACATATAAGAAAAATAAAAGAATAAGAGAAACAATAGGACAGGGACGGTAGGCACGTTGGTGCGCTTATGCACGCCCCCTACAGACCTCTTAGGAAAGGGGTGAGGTCAATAGTAGACAGTCTAAGGTTAAAGTTTTTGGGGTTTGGGGAAGAAACTACAGAGTCGGGTAGAGTATTCCAGACATTGACCACTCTATTGCTGAAGTCGTATTTCCTGCAATCAAGTTTGGTGCGGTTTACTTTGAGTTTGTATCTATTGTGTGCTCTTGTGTTGTTATGGTTGAAGCTGAAGTATTCATTGACAGGTAGGACATTGCAATGTATGATTTTATATACCATGCTTAAGTCAGACCGAAGACGGCGTAATTCAAGGTAATGAGTTGAAGGGGCATGAGAGTCTTAAAAATCACAACATTTATAGTATCTATACTATGTGCAACAGAAATGAACCTATATATCCCACCTTTCTAATATGATCAGGATAAGCTTTCATATATCTACTGAATCGAAAGCTCCAACTGAAAAAACACCAGAATCCAAGACCAGAATTCAGGATTGACCTGAAGCATTCAAATGAGCTTCTTTGTGAATTCATTTGACATCTCTACTTTCCTTTTTTCCCCTCAAGCAAGAAAATAACAATAGCTCGTGAACATATTTGTATTCTGCTTTGGAGGAGACCATATTGGATTTTTCTCACCCATCAGTCATGCCCCGAAGGGTTTCAGATCATTAATGATCAATAGATCAGTTTAGATAAGAATGATAATTCTAGCAAGTGAAAAACTCATAAGCTTTTCTCCTGATGGGTATAGGCTCCTGAGAACAAATTAATTAGCTGCCTCATCCTGCTCTAGATAATAATTTTCCTTAATGACAAAAGGTGTTGTTTGGAACAACAAGCTAAAAATAATAGAAATCTTGGTCTTTACAGGCTCCAAAAGAACAGTTACAAATAAGCATTGTAAATTTTGGTGGTTTCTGGCAGACAAAGCTTTTGGGAACATTCAATGAAAAATTGTGCTGTCTTAATTTTGCATTTTGTGTTCCATAACTTAAGAGGCAGATAGGAGCAAAATTTTCAGTAGGGGAAAGGAAATTTTCCTCCTTTTGCTAGCTTATTTCTAATCTGACAAGCAAGAACAAAGCAGAGGAAGCTCAGGACAGAAGGCAATTTGCAATGAATGAACACAAGCAGAAAAGAAGTTTCAACTATTGTTTTCTGAAAGGCATTCTTTCTCTTTCTCTCTCTCTCTCCCCCTCTCCCTCTTTCTCTCTCTCTCTCCCCCCCCACCTACATAGCAATAGCACTTAGACTTATATACCACTTTACAGTGCTTTACAGCCCTCTCTAAGCGGTTTTACAGAGTCAGCATATTGCCCCCAACAATCTGGGTTCTTATTTTACCCACCTCAGAAGGATGGAAAGCTGAGTCAACCTTGAGTCTGGTGAGACCTGAACTGCCAAACTACTGGCAGCAGGTGATCAGCAGAAGTAGCCTGAAGTACTACATTCTAATCACTGCGCCACCGCAGCTCATATATTCTTATTACTAAGCCTTAAAAAAAACCTATTACATACTATTAAGTGTTTTAGATAGCAGACTTTACAAGCCCACCTTCGTCATGTTATTCAGATGCCATGAGGTTGGACTCAGAGCTTTGTGCCTATAAAAAATAATTGCTTGCCATCTTGTCTTGACTCATATGTCTCATAACTCTCTTTGATTCACCTTTTTCTTTCCCTTCTTTGACTTCTCTCAACCTTGTCAAACCTAATATTTTTTCTAGACTGTCATCTGTTTGAATCACATTCCTGAACTCCTAGATTACATTTCTGTCTCAAAGAAACCTACTTCTATTTGGCCTTTGTTTTACTAGTTCTTCTTCTAGTCCATGATGCACTTATTGAATGAGCTAGAAATCCATAATCTCAAAAGAATTTCTCTCACTTTTTTCAACGTCCAACTCACAGCTGTATTTTACCACTGGATAAAGCATTGGTTTAACTATTCTTTGTTTTCATAGAAATATTCTTATCCATTTTAATTTTGCATCAATTTATCATGGCCTCCTTCCCTAAGTTTTATCTGCTCTTTACTTCCCTCTTAGGCATTCTAATTTTATTTACTCTCTTATACTGATGATCATGCAGATTATAATATACTGTACCTATAAAGGCTTTAGCCATAGTTTTAAGAGGTGCTAAATTTCAAGACCCTTTTCATCAAAGTAGCTCCATTTCTAAATAAACAATGTGACTCCCCTGGAATGAAGTTTCAGACCAGATGCACAAATTAGTCCCTGGGTCCAATAAAATTAAGTTATTTGATGGAAGGAACCTGAAACATGTTCTCTTTGCTAGATTGGGGAGCGGGAACAAGCAGAAAGAATGGGAATGATCCTGTAAATCGGGGTCCTAACCCCCACTCTGTGGACTGGCACCAGTCCATGGCATGCCAGCAACTGGTCTGTACAAACAAGCAAAGCTCCATCCACAGGATGACGACTGTGTGAAACTATGCCCCCTTCGGTCCACAGAAAATCCTTTCTCCTTGGAACTGGTCCCTGGTGCCCAAAATGTTGGCGGCCACTGCAGTAAATAGCTTGGCTTCCCCTGTATCATGTAGAGCTTTATAACCAGCACCCTGAATCTCACTCAAGAGCAATGTGGGACAGTAGTGTTACTTTGGTATAAAGCTCCAAACTATGTAAATGTTCCCCTAGTCAAGTGTTGTCTGCTGTTTGAAGCTGGGAAGGCTTAATATCCAGAGTCACTTGGTCTTGCTAGGATTAAGCTGAACATATTTTCCCTCATCCACACCCTCACAACTTCTAGGCACCAGGAAAGGAGCTCAGCAGCATCACTAGTTGACCCAGGACAAAGATGTACAACTTTTGCTGTTTTCCTGATGGCATGGAAAGAGAAAGAGAGCCATCCAAATCTCAAGTTGTTGTTCTTTCTTACAGAAAGTTGTTCTGTAAGAAAAAGCCTGTCCCATCATTTCCACCCTTATGGCTTCCTGGGTTCGGGAGCAGGAATGTAAAGGAAAGTGAAGCATCAATGCTGATTTTCAATATATTCTTTTTTTTTTAAATAAAGTTTTATTTGGGTTTTCACACATACAAAATACAAGTAAAACATCTTTTTTGAAAATAGCATGGTCCTGGGTTGAACTTCTTTATACAGACACAAAACTCAATTTCATGCTCCTTTTTGTATTCTATTCCATATCTTATACTACTTTACATTTTCTATATAGTTTTTCCCCTCTTTTGATTTTCTCGATTTTAATTTGATTATCTCATCTCAATTCAAATCATTATATTTATACTTTTGTCTGTTCTGTTTCAATTTCATATTATCTTTTCTCATTAAACAAGTTTTCTCCTGTAGTTACTAATTGGAGTATGATACCTTTATATCTTTTAATTACATCCATTCAACTCTTATTTAAACTTCAATATATACCTTAAGGTTATGACCTTCAATATAATACATAATACATAACTTCCAATCGAATTCTGCTTGGTACATTCTTATAATACACACTATATTCTTTTTTTTTTAAAAAAAGATTGTAAATATATGTAATTATAAACCCTTATTCCGTTCCAGTTCAGTTCTATCATTAATAATCATTAAAATCTTAACATCTTTAACACTTCTTTTCAATTAAATATCATACTTCCTTAAAAACACATATAATCTCCATTATTAATTTTTCCCTTATTTCTCTTCACATATGTTTTATAAATCATTAAATATACCTTTTATTACATTTATTTATTGACAAGCATTCCACTGAATTACGATAGCTATTTTATCAGACATTTTAAACATACATTATTTCATATTTTCTAAAATTATTTCTGCTTCTAATATAACAATACTATCTTATGTACCTTTGCAGAATCCCTTTTTTCATTAAATTTTCACCCATTATCTCTAAATAGGCCCTGTTTCTCTGTATTTTGTTTCTGTCCTTTATGACTTCTTTTCCTTTCTTTCTTCCCTCTCATCTTCTCCCTCCCCTTTTTACCCCCTTGTCTCTCTATTTCTAATTCTCTCTTCTGCATTTCCCTCTTCTGTTGCTTTCTGATTTTATACTTATTTTTCACTCTATTTTTGGGGGGGAGTTGTTTTTCCCAATCTTAAACTTTCCATTCTCTCTCCCCACTTTCCTTTTTTTCTCCCACCTAAGATTACTTGTTCATTAAAGATGGCTTCTTCTTTGTTGCAATCTTCTTGTTCTGCAGGCATTTCTTGTTGTTTCTCATAATTCCAAATCTCCATTTCTAAAAACTGAAATACGAAGCCAAAAGAACCTCTCCCTTCCTGTGCATCTTCTTTGTACTTTTTAAGTTCCATTTTCAGTTCTTCTAAAAGTGGAGCCATTTTAAACAGTTTTAAACAACCACCCGATTGATTTTAGTCATTCAAAACAATAACCAAGAATCCAGAAATCATCAAGTAATCCAGATTTATATCTTCTTATTTCTTTTTCGACTTTCTCTTCCTGGGGTTTTCGTTGCGATATTTCAGTTAGAATGTATCTTTTGGAAGTCTTGTTGAGATTTTGCTATAAGTTCTTTTTTAATTCCAGGCAGTCTCCTCCCTTCCAGATCCTGCCCTTTTATTCTTCCTCTCTCCTTTCCTGTTTTCAAAAGCTTTTAATTATCCAGAAATCTTTATTATCCCTTTGACTTTTTTTTTTGAAAGAAATTTTATTGGTTTTAAAGACAAACAAACCATCGTTAACCATTAAATACATAAAACCTCTCCATTATTAATTTTACAAGTCAAATAAAATATTATTTTATACAACATAATTCTGTTTTTCACCATTTCAATATAACCATATAGATATCTCTTAACAAATTTCTCATTATTTCTCTTTTCGTATTCAATTTCATTAATTATTAATAATTTTCTATATTTATCCAGTTTATAATCATCATCTTCATTCCTCTCTGTCTTGTTTAACATTATTCTCATCCAACATTCCTCCAAGGTTTTATTAATTCTCAAAAAAAAAAAAAACATAGACACACAAAACACAAAAATATAAAACTTCTTTTAAGAAAGTAGTTTGGCCCCAGATTACCTCTCTTTGTATGGACTTCAATTAAATTCGTGCTCATCTTATATACCATTACCTATCTTATTTACCATTCTATATCTTCTATATAACTTCTCCCCGCTTTTCACTCTTCTTATTTCTATTTTATTTAATCATTTTAATTTAAATCATTGTATTTATATTGTTTGTCCATTCTTTCCAAATTATCCATTTATCTCATTCCCTACAGCAAGTAAAAAAAAAAAAAGAATTTCTCCTGAAATCACTGATCAAGGTATGATGCCTTTCTATCCTCCCCCTAAATTAATATTTAAAATAACACCTAATACCCAATCTGATTCTGCTTAGTACATTCAACCTACTAACCTCTAAAGAGAGAAAATAATAAGTCCATAATAATTAATATAATTAAATAATAAATCTAAATCTTAAATCTTATAGCATTCCAATTGTCTATTTGAAGAAACAAGTGCTACAATAATGAGTTTATAATAAGATCAAAACAACAGTAAATTAAACTTTTTAATTAAACTCAATATTTTAAACATTCTTTTTAATCTTTTATTAAATTTTAAGATCTATCATTACTAAACATTTCAATATTTTAGTCTTTTATTAATTCTTATAACATATTATTAATTAACATTTTATTAATTCTTATAACCACAATATGATTGACTTTTGCCTCAACATACGTCCACACAAAAATCACCACAATGATGTCATCCCTAATTGTAACTTCAAAAAGGCAACTATGATCTTATAGATAACGATCTCTCATCCCTCGATTGGCAATCTCTATTCACTGGATGCAATACTGTTGAAGACCATTACAACATATTTTTACTTGAAGTCAAAAGAGTCATCAAACTATATGTTCCAACAACAACTCCAAAAACAAAACAAAAAGCAGATTACCCATATCAATAAGGAAACTTCAATCCAAAAAGAGATCACTCTGGCGGAAAAACAAATCTGGTCACGTTGCTAATTTCAAAAACCGATACAAAAATTTATGCCACCAGATAAAGACCGAATGCACCAATTACCACATTAAACAAGAGGAAAACCTTCTAATCACCAATTCCACCACGTGCTTTTTACAATTTTGTAAACAACAAACTAAAAGACTCAAGGTCCATCCCTCCCTTGATAGGACCTGATGGTAAAGACTGCACGACGACACCATTAAAGCCAACATCTTTAACACATTCTTCGGCTCAGTGTTTGTAAACAGTAATGGATCATGCCCAATGTTTCCTAGCCGTACCACAGATATCAATAATGATCTAATACATATCTATTTTACAGTAGACAACGTTGAAAAAGCACTACGCAACCTAAAACCATCTCTATCTATTGGACCGGATGGAATATGTGCCTACTTCTTAAGAAAGCTATCCACTGCCATAGCCAAACCTCTAAGCATAATCTTTGAAAAATCTTTCAGAACCAGCTCCTTGCCCAACCTATGGTTACAAGCCACAGTCATCCCCATCTTCAAAAAGGAGACCCAAGCCTAGTTGAAAATTACAGACCAATCTCCTTATGCTGCGTCACCTGTAAAGTCATGGAATCAATTATTAACCAATCCATCATCCTCCATTTAGAGACAAACAACCTACTCTCCAATAAACAATTTGGTTTCAGAAAAAACTATCCTGTAATCTGCAACTCTTACACTGCAAAAACATATGGACTACACAACTCGACCAGGGCAAAGCAATAGACGCAATCTGCATAGACTTCTGCAAAGCCTTTGATTCAGTGGTACACGACAAACTACTCCTAAAAATAAAATCTTATGGTATCTCTGGACAACTGAATAACTGGATAGAAGCATTCCTGTCAAACAGACAACAAATGGTCAAAATTGGGAACGCCCTATCAAATCCAGTACCTGTCAATAGTGGTGTTCCCCAAGGCAGTGTTCTAGGACCAACTCTCTTCATAATCTACATAAACGACCTTTGTGATCATATCAAGAGCAATTGCGTTCTCTTCGCTGATGATGTAAAGCTGTTCAATACCACAGACAATACTACTACCCTACAAAAGATCTAGACTATGTATCTGAATGGTCTAACATATGGCAACTTCAAATCTCAACAAATAAATGCTCTGTCTTACATATTGGTAAAAAAATCAGAAAATAAAATACAAGCTGAATAGTCAAGATCTTGTTGATGACCCAAGCTCTGTAAAGGACCTGGGAATACTCACCTCTAATGATCTAAGTGCTAGAGCCCACTGCAACTACATAGCCAAAAAGGCATTAAGAGTTGTTAACCTAATCCTACGTTGCTTTTTCTCTGGTAATATCTCACTACTAACCAGAGCATACAAAACATTTGCTAGACCAATACTCGAATACAGTTCATCAGTCTGGAATCCTTACCACGTATGTGATATTAACACAATTGAGAAAGTCCAGAAGTATTTCACAAGAAGAGTTCTCCACTCTTCTACCCGTTGTAGAATACCTTATGCCACCAGACTCGAAATTCTAAAACTAGAAAACCTCGAATTACGCCGTCTTCGGTCCGACTTAAGCATGGTATATAAAATCATACATTGCAATGTCCTACCTGTCAATGAATACTTCAGCTTTAACCATAACAACACAAGAGCACACAACAGATACAAACTCAAAGTAAACCGCACCAAACTTGATTGCAGGAAATACGACTTCAGCAATAGAGTGGTCAATGTCTGAATACTCTACCCGACTCTGTAGTCTCTTCCCCAAACCCCAAAAACTTTAACCTTAGACTGTCTACTATTGACCTCACCCCTTTCCTAAGAGGTCTGTAGGGGGCGTGCATAAGCGCACCAACGTGCCTACCGTCCCTGTCCTATTGTTTCTCTTATTCTTTTATTTTTCTTATATGTACCCATTTCATATATTCACAACTATGTATACACTTGTACTTATTATCTTGTAAACAATTGACAAATCAAATAAATAAATAAATAAACATTCCAATTTTCTATTTCTAATACAAATACTACCATACCATCTTATGTACCTTGCAGAATCTTCTTTTTTAAAGAAATTATACATTACCCTTTATCCCTAAAAAAATTCCTTTTTCCCATCTTGTTTTATACCTTTGTGGCTTTTCCCTCCCTTTCCCTTCCTTTCTTATCCCACCTAACCTTTTTACCTCCAGCTTCCCTCTCTGTTGTATTCCTTTCTCCTTTTGCTCAGTAACATTAACATTGAATTGGTTTTGCATCTTATTTTTTCAAATCTTAAGTCCTTCATTTTCCTTCCTTCCTTTCTCCTTTCTCTCTTAACTAAATTTTTAGATTAATTGAAGATGGCGTCTTCTTCTTCTTCTTCTTCTTCTTCTTCTTCTTCTTCTTCTTCTTCTTCTTCTTCTTCTTCTTCTTCTTCTTCTTCTTCTTCTTCTTCTTCTTCTTCTTCTTCTTCTTCTTCTTCTTCTTCTCCTTCCATTTCCTCCATCTGTTGTTGTATTTGATAATTAACAAGCTCCATTTCTAAAAAGAGGAAGGCTTCTTTCACAGCATCCTTTCTTTCTTCATATTCTCTAAGTTCATCAACAGATAAAGCCATTCTTTATTATTCTTCTTAAAGCAACCAAAATGTTTCAAAAGTTAGAGCAATTCCCCAAAATTCCAGAGAGAGTCAATCAGTCCAAACAAAACACAAAGTTCTCACTTTCTCTTCCTGGTGAGGTATCAAAGGGAAAGGAAAAAACCTCCAATCTATATTTTAAAGCCTTTTTCTCAATGGCCATTTGTTGATTCCATAAGGAAGGAGAGTGAACTTTCCCTTTCAGCACTCAATTTTGCCGCTTGAAATCCTCCTCTGGAAACGAAGTATTGTTCAGAAAACCATAGTTCTCAGGATTAAACGACTCTTAAAATCCTGGGTCAGCCACAAAAACTTTCTCTTAACAACTTTCTCCTCTCTTCCTCCTGCTCAATCTTACCCAGCTGCCGGCTTCTTTGAGGAGGCCATTACAGACCGCCGCTCGACCGTCTTGGGAGAGGGGGGTTTTGCTGGCTGGGAAGGGGGTCTGCAACACCCCCAAACCCCTCACCAGCTCCCCCTATCTTCGGCTGCCTCTTTGTGGCAGCCTTAGCCTCCAGATCCGTGGATCGGAGGCACCAAAGCGGCTAGCGTGGCAGGGATCGCGCAGGATCGCAAATCCCTGCCGCTAGCAAAGCCGACAAACCACATTATCCCTTTGACTTTTTATTTTCAGCATTAAATGCCTATTGATGTCAAAGTGGATTTTTTTCCAGTTTCTTACTTAAGTCTCTTAGCTGTCAGTATAGGAAAAGGAGAAAAAAAAACCAAATCTTTTCCCTTTTCTCTCTCCTTCGCAGCTTAAAAATCTTCTTAGGGAACAATGTTATTGTTTTTTAATAGTTCCAATTCCAGGGTACCTTATTTGTTGCTTTTGCTGTTTGACCCGGTCAACCAAAACTTTCTCCTCTTATCTTCCTCCTGTACATTCTTTTCCGGTCGAGTTCTTCTTTGTGGTGGCCATTTCTGACCACCGCTGCAACCGCCTTTGGGAAAGGGAGTAATGGCCAGCTGGGGAGGAGAGATGCGGCTCTCCTCAACCCTGAAGGCAGTCTCCCCCCTCTTCACCACCTCTACAGGGTGGCTTAGCCCCGAAGCCAGCTGGCTTGGGGCGCTCCAGCGGCGAGCACAGATTGAAGCCTCGCAGAGATGACATTTCAGTTTGTCGCTGAAGAAGCTCAAACAGGAAGCCTGAGATTCTTGTTCCTTGAAAAGAGTAAATTGACATTTGAAATTAGAGAACAAGAAGATAAACAATTTTATATGATATGGGATTTGTTTTATCAATGGATAAAAAGACATGGTAATGTAATCGACTACATAATTCTGTGATAGAAATTTAATAGATTGATATAAAACATAATATAGACATATATAACCATTGGTTGAAAGTATAACATAAATTTTAAGATAAAATTTGGAATATCTCGTATAAAATGATGGAATAAATAGTTTAGTCATGGATGATTAATAAGTTATAAATATATAAGCATATGTTAGTTGACAATGTGAAAATTGATATAAACTGTGAGTAAAAGACTATAAAAGGATAACACAAAAGATTTGTAACCAACTGACACACTGTATGTATATAAAATGGAAGATGATTTTATGTTTTTATGTTTTGTATGTGTATGTTTGTTTTTTTAAAAAAAGAAAAACTCTATAAAAAAAAAGAAAAAGAAAAGATTCCTCCAAAAAAAACAGTTAGATGTTTTGGCACACCCATTAGCATAATATATTCCAAGAAGGATCTGCAAAGTCTTTTTTTTTTTAAAGACCCTTTATGATGGTTGATTGAAGCTCTGTCATTTTTTAATCTGCAGAAACCCTTGTATATTCCACATTCGGTCATGATGTACACAAAGACTTTGTTACAATCAGTGAAGCAAAAGTTCATGTCTAGTATTCTCTTATTTTATTATCTGTCTTATTTTATCCTTTTGCCTTTTCTGAAACATGTAGCACCTTTCTTTTCATGCATCGCTCTACTATTATTATTTTTTTGCAAGATCTTCAGCAATTATAAGGGTTTGATCATTTGCATGCTATCTTGAATCTTCCTTATTGGCTTATTCTTTCCTCAAAGACTTGTTCCATATTTATTGTCATAAAGCTATTAGCGTTGTAGCTGCTTCCATTTAAACAGTTCAACAGATATTTCATCTGTACCTTGTTTTTTTTACTTGACAACTTGGTTTATTGCGTAACATACCTCAATATCTAATGAAATCAGGTCCTAAATATAATTTTTTACAAATGACTCTGCATTTTTTTACAAATGTTTCTATCATTTTACAATTCTAATTTAAAGGGGTCTGATGGAATTTTCCTTCCTTCCTTCCTTCCTTCCTTCCTTCCTTCCTTCCTTCCTTCCTTCCTTCCTTCCTTCCTTCCTCCCTTCCTTCCTTCTTTCCTTCCTTCCTTCCTTCCTTCCTTCCTTCCTTCCTTCCTTCCTTCCTTTCTTTCTTCCTTCCTTCCTTCCTTCTTCCTTCCTTCCTTCCTTCCTTCCTTCCTTCCTTCCTTCCTTCCTTTCATCTTTTGATGACCTATATAACCATTTTCAGTAGCCCTCCTCTAGATGGCTTGACTAGATGAGCAGAATTTCATTTACATCTATTATCTCTTCCATAATTGGAACTGGAATCTTCTGACGTAAATATGCTATAATATTATGCTATGGTTCATTTTCTATTATTCAAATGTTTTCTTAACCATCTTTTATCCACTGGAGTTTTCAGGAAATTAATAAAGCATGAAAATGATTGATGCAATCATATAAATAAAATACAATGGAATTAATAAATGCATGCAAGAATATTTAATATAATATCAAATAAAACTATATGATGCATGCAGTTTTCTCCATTTAACATCTACTCTTCATGGACCACACCAGCAAGGCAGATCTATAGTGAGTACTTATTCTGGCTTTTTAGGACTAATTAGACAGAATCTCAGATGAAGCTTTCTGTGATGGAAAAGGAAATGGGAGTATTGATGTAATGCAGTCCATTAAACCACCCAGTTAAAAAAAAATCAGCAAAAATTTTGGCTCGTAAAGTTCATGGCGTTGACTGTTTATACAGTAATGCTCAAATCTGAGAAATAAACAAGATGAGCTGGACTCTTCAATAGGTTAATATAATTTGGTAAGATCAAAAGACTTTCTAAGACATTTCCTAGGACTAGAATATTAAAAACTGAAATGTAGAATCTGTTCAGAAGAAATAGAAATAATGGGAGTGGGGTAGGGTGCAGAAATCATACTTCATGATAAAAGTATGCATGCCTGATCAGAAATCCAAGTGAATGAGTGTGACAAGGGCTATAAGTTAAAATAACTGGAGGAATAAATGAAATTAATGCTATTGTTAGTGTCTAGGACATGTGCCT
The DNA here is from genome assembly GCF_049901735.1 of Notechis scutatus. Lineage (NCBI taxonomy): Eukaryota > Metazoa > Chordata > Lepidosauria > Squamata > Elapidae > Notechis > Notechis scutatus. Next base: position 247,180,683 of record NC_142009.1, on the reverse strand, counting down.
TGGATAATGCTTTCAGAAACAAAAATAAAGAGTGTTTAATTGGGCATGAAGTAATAATACTAACAGATAATCCAGCTTGATGTAGTGGTTAGAAACTGGATAAAAACTGGGAGAATGTGAATTCTAGTCCTTCTTGAGGCATGAAGCCAGCTGGTTGACTTGGGCCAGTCACTCTGTCTCAACCCTAGGAAGGAGGAAATCATAAACTACTTCCAAATCCTACCAATAAAACTTCAGGGAATTGTCTAGGGCTAGGCAATAGAGACTGACTCAAAGGCTGCATATATGTACTATATACATTTTTTTCCATAAGGCAAAGGAAGGCACAAAATATCAACTGTTCTTGCATTGATATTAACCAATAATGAAGAGTTAGTCAAGCAAGGGAAAATAGCAGGTACATTAGGAGTAAGTGACTGTGTTATGCTGATTTTTAAGTTAAACAAAAGCTGAGTATAGATGAATGTATACCTTGGATTTCAGAAAAAAAACACATTTTAATAACCTGAGAATAAGGACAAGTATGATCCCATGGTATGAAACGTTTGTCAGTAGCAGGGGCTATTTGTTTATTTGTACACATACATACAGAGTAAGTGTTAATCTCTGCAAACTTGCAACTGTGAGTGGTAATTAAAAGCACAAAAACCAAACCAAAGAAAATATAACTAATAATTTTAAAAAATGATACACATATGGTAGAATAGCTACTCAAGGAAGGAGAAAATGAGACCTTGGTGGTTTTCTAGTCCACCCCTCTGCTCAAGCAGGAGATCCTATATCATTTCAGACAAGTGGCTGTTGTCTCTTCTTAAAAACCTCCAGTGATGAAACATCAACAACTTCTGAAGACAAACCATTTCACTGATTAATTGTTGTCATTGTTAGGAAGTTTCTCCTTAATTTTTGGTTGCTTTTCTCCTTGATTAGTTTCCATCCATTGTTCCTTGTCTTGCCTTCTGGTACTTTGGTAAATAAGTTAACCGCCTCTTTATGGCAGCCCCTCAAATACTGGAATACTGCTATCATATCACCCCTAGTCCTTCTTTTCTCTAGGCTAGCCATATCCAATTCCTGCAACTGTTCTTTGTCTGTTTTAGGTTCCAGGCCTTTAATCAGCCTAGTTGCTCTTCTCTTTCTTGTTCCTCTTTTCTTTGTAGTTGCTCTTCTCTTTCATCGATGACTATCAAGATTCAAAAACAGATCACAAAGTGATTGAGCTGTGAGCAACTTGAAATCAAGGTGGTAATTAGTGAATTCAGCATGCCAGATTAACTTTGAGTTTTGATAAGATAGCTTCTGTAATGGATTGTAGGCATTTTGTAAATATAGTGTTTAATGTTTTATACAGTATTATATTTCAGCAAAGGATTTGACAGCATACCTCATGACATTCTAATAAGAAGCTAGATAAGCGTGGGTTGAATGACATGACAATGAGGTGGAAAGCCAGTTGGCTCAAAGAGGCTCATTGTTGGTTCCTTGTCTAATTTGAGTGAGTTATTGAGCAAGGGGTCCCAAATGAGCTGAAGGCTGAAAACTTCGTAGGGCCCTTCCAACTTTCTATAATTCTATGGTTTTTAGTTTTTAAAGTTTTGCCAAAATGAACACCCTATAGATCAGCATTGAAATAAGGTGCAGTAAATAAAACAATAAAACCATGCAGATAAAGCAGTAGACCTTTTTTTTTCTTGCAAATAACTCTCATAGAACTTCGTGTTTTTCAAATTCTTGGCATTAGGAAGGGAATAATTTTGCTTTACACTGATATGGATAAAAAGATGGGAGGGGGAGATAAAGTTAAAGATTCCCTTTGACTGAGCACAATAGGTAGATAGGTAGTTTTCTCTACCAACAGTATGGAAGTTACTTACTGTAGAGCAGTGGCCCTCAACCTTTTTTGTGCCATGGCTCGGTACCAGCATCACAAAATGTTCTGCGACCCGGTACCGGCATCAGCATGCATGGCAAGGTGAGCTGAGCGACTGGCCAGCCAGCCATCCCCCGCTTCTCCCCACCACCTTCAACTCCTCCTTTGTATCTTTGTCGGTGGGCTTCGGGACGGCTTCGGGATGGTCGCTCAGCTCGCCTTGTCTTGGGTGCTGAAAGAATCCTCGCGCCTTAGTTTTGTTCAAAGCCGCCCCCCCCTCTTCGATGAAACTAAGGCGCGAGGATTCCTTCAGGACCCAAACGCCGCTTTCCAACCGGAAAAGCTCACCGGAAGCACTTTCTCATCAAAACAAGATGGCGGCACCCAGCAAACCGGCAGCCCGGTAGAAAATGTTCCATGGACCGGTACCGGTCCGGGGCCCGATGGTTGGGGACCCCTGCTGTAGAGAATACTTGTGGCTTAAAGCAGAACATAAAGTCCTTGGTGCTCTTTGAACTTGGTTGTTTTCTTACAGACATTTCATTACCCAGCTAGGTAACATCTTCAGTGTCAGGTTCAGAAAGGACCAAAGACTCCACAGTATGGAAGTTTTTTTTTTTTTTTTTGAAAACAATTTTATTGATTTTCTACAAACAAACAAAACAAACAAAACATTAAAACATCAACTCTCTTATATACATACAGTGTGTCGGTTGGTTCATCAGTTTTGTGCATTCATTTCGCAGTCTCAATTACAATTATGTTACATAACAACTCATATTATCAATCCAAACTTTTATATCCTAATATCGCTATTAAAATCATTTGACTATACTTTTAATCATTCATGCTTTATGTGATAACAATGCTTTAAACAGTTTATTCTATAGCAAATCATATAATCATACCAAATCTATCCTACAAACACTTTATAGATATAATGTCAAATAGCAAAAGCGAAAAAAAAGATAAAGGTATTCCTTGCTGTCTAACATTCTAAATATTCTATTATCGTATTTTGTCATCTAACCATTGATAAAAAAGACCCCAAATTTCATAAAATTGTTTATCCTCTTGCTCTCTAATTTCAAATGTCAATCTACTCATCTCAGCACATTCCAATATTTTCTTAATAATTTCTTCCTGTGATGGTATTTTCTCATTCTTCCAATTTTTAGCAAATACAATCCTAGCCGCTGTTAATACATTTACAATCAGATATTTCAAATCTTTGCTATATGTATCTGGTAAAATTCCCAATAAAAAGAACTCTGGTTTCAAATCTATACATTTCTTTGTCATTTTTTCCAACCACATGCGAATTTTAATCCAATATTTTTTAGCGTCCTCACAAGTCCACCACATATGGTAATATGAGCCAGGTATCTGATGACATTTCCAGCATTTTTCAGATTTGTTCTTGAACATTCTTGCTATTCTTGTCGGGGGGAAATGCCACCTGTAAAACATCTTATACAAATTTTCTTTATATGCTGTTGACATTGTCATTTTATAATTTTGAGACCACAATTTTTGCCATTTCTCTAAATCAATCCCATATCCAAAATTTTCCCCCCAAACAATCATAGTTTCTTTAACTTGTTCTTCCTCTAATTTAATTCCCAGCAAGTAACCATATAATTTTTTAATCACTTTCTCATCAGTACCCATCAGGATCTTATCTAGATCAGTCTGTTTATCATAGAATCCCTCTGTTTTAAAGTCTTCATCATACCTTGAATGTATTTGCGCATATGAAAACCAATTCATCTTTATACCTTGTTCCTCTAAATTTTGTATCGATTTAAGTTCACCCTCTTCATTCAATAGTTCCCCATATCTAACTGTTTGTTCCTTCTTATAAATTATAGGATAGGAAAATGCTTCAATCGTCGATAACCAAACTGGAATTTTCAAATAACATTGTCTTTTTATCTTCTCCCAGTTTAACCACAAAGACATATAATGTCTTCTAAAATAACCCTGTGTTTTAGTTCCCTTATACCATAAAAAAGCGTGCCAACCCAACAACAAATCATGACCTTCTAGTGTCAACAATCTGGTATTTCTTAATGTTATCCATTCCTTAACCCACATCAAACTTGCAGCTTGGTAGTACAATTCCCAATTAGGCAAACCGAATCCTCCTCTAATTCTAGCATCTTGCAAAAGCTTTAGCTTTATTCTCGCTTTCTTACCTTGCCATATATACTTCAACATAATTTTATTTAAATCTTCAAAATAGTCTTTTCCAAGTCTAATTGGTATTGTTTGAAACAGAAATAGGATTCTGGGTAAAATATTCATCTTAATTGTTGAGATTCTCCCTATTAATGACAATTGCAAGTTTTCCCATTTCTTCAAGTCTGTAGCTATCTGTTGTTTAAGTTTGATATAATTATTCTCTTTTAATGTGCTACATCTTGCTGTCAAGTATATCCCCAGATACTTGACCTTATTCGTAACTTGGATTTTCAACAGATCTGCCAATTCTTCTCTTTGCCTCAATAGCATGTTCTTTGTCAAAATCTTTGTTTTGTCTTTATTTATTTTCAAACCAGTCACCTCACCATATATCTCTATCTTTTCCAATAACTTTGGAGCTGTTTCTAACGGATCTTCCAAAATAAAGACTAAGTCGTCAGCAAAAGCTTGCAGTTTAAATTCTTCCTTTTTAATTTTCATTCCTTTTATGCTTTTATCATCTCTAATATTTCTATTCAACACTTCCAAAGTCAATACAAATAGCAAAGGAGATAGGGGACATCCTTGTCTTGTGTCTTTTCTTATATTAATAAAATCTGTAAGTTCTCCCTCCATCATTACCTTTGCTGTCTGTTTATTGTATATGGCTTCTATTGCTTGGACAAATTTTCTGGCAAAACCCATCTGTTCCAATAGTAATAACATAAGAAGGCGGAGCTTCGTTTCGGCGATACAGCTGCAATCTCGGGGCTCCGAGATCGCAGCTGATATTTTCGCCCCCGGTTGGTCCTAACGGACCTAAACCGTCCCGTAGAGACGGTGACCGTGTAGGGCACATTTCCTGGATCCCAGGGACATCGCAAAGTCCCTGGTTCGATCCGGAAGAAGTCCTATTGCTGGCGGCGGAGAGGCAGCCTCCTTAGCTGCTGAAGTCGGGACAGCTCCGGTAAGGAAGAGCTGAGAGTGAAAGTATGTCGGCTGGGTGAGAAACTTTTTTTTTTTGCTAATTAGCTGAGTTTTGAAAGGACACTCTGAATATAAGAAGAAATCTGTGAGATTTTTCTTTGACAAAACTGTATGAGCGGCGTTTTTTAAAGGGATGTCAAATTGAGGCTTGGATTTTTTTTTCCTATTTCTTACTTTTTTTTTTTTTTTGGAACTTCAGCGCGACTTTGTAGTTAACTGGACTGAATTTTCTCTTATATATATTTGCTCCTTTTTGATTTTTTAGGATAGAGGCTCCCTTTGGCTATTTTTATATATATATATATATATATATATATATATATATATATATATATATATATATATATATATATATATATATATATTTTTGTTTAATTTAAAAAATGTTTTTCTGGCTGGTGGGGGGGGGGGAAGTGGATTAAGAAACTCTGTAACACTGCCAACTAGAGGCTTGAAAATATTTTATTTGAATTGGAGAAGAACTCTGAAAAGACTACTTCTCAAGGACAATTCAATTTGATAAGATAGAGGGAGAGCGTAGCGGAATATTATTACAGGTGCTTTCCTGGACCCTTATCAACATTTCAACACTTGAGGCTTGGCCTTGAAGCTTGTCGAGAAGAGAGTCATAATAAGAGCCTTGGACAAATAAATAGAGTGCAGTGTGTGTGTTTTTTTTTCAGTCGTGTACCCCTACTCACCAGCCTCTCTGTAAACCTTAATTTTAGTAATATTCTTATTTTTGCTTTTTATTTTAAAGGGAAAGCCTCAGAATTTTTTCTTTATTTTTCTTTTCTTCTCCTTTTTTTAACTGGGATTCTTTCTGCTTTTTTCATTTATATTTTTGGACCACTCTGCCTTTTCTTTTTTATTATTGAGACTTTCCAATTGGATTAAAGATTATTATTATTTTTGGGTTTTGGGTTTTTTTTCTTCTTTCTATTTTTCATTTTTTACTTTAGACTACTTCATAATTGGATTAGGGTCTAGAAGAACCTGAAGATTTTCTTCTTCTTTTTCTCCTTTTTTTTGTTATTGGGCTTTTTATTATTGGATTTTTCCATTTTGGATTATAATTGGCTATTCTACCAGTTGGATTAAAAGCTAAAAAGAATTTGAAGGTTTTGAAGCATCAAAATGAGCAGAAAACCCATATCTTCTGGTGTTTCTACTTCTACCTCTGCCTCTCCACCAGCTGGACAACGCTTGATTCAGACAATGTTGAACCAAGATAAAGAACAAGAAAAAGTGACTTTACAGATGATTATGCAAGGAATCCAAGATCTCAAGACAAAATCAGACATCATTGAACAAAGAATAGAGAATATTGAACAAAGAACAGGGAAGACTGATGAAAAAATTGAAAATATTCAACAAATGATGGCGAAGTATGATGAGAGATTCCAAAAAATTGAGGAAGAAGGTGAACAAAGAGAGGAGAAGATTGGAAATATTGACAGCAGATTAACAATGGTTGAACAAGATAAAAGTGGGATGTTGAGGTGGGAGATGGAGAGGTCAGAATTCTATCTTAGATTTCAAAATATAGAAGAAGAATAAGGACAAAACTTGGCTGCGATAATGGTAGAAATTTTGGCGGATGCGTTGGAAATTACAGAGGAAAAGATGATGGATGGAGTAGATGAGGTATATCGAGTTTTTACAAGATATGCGATGATAAATAAATTACCAAGGGAAGTCCATATTAGATTTACCAAAAAATCCATCAAAACACAAATACTACAAGTTGTAAGAGAGAAGATATTGAAATACAAAGGCAAAGAGATTGTGGCTTTAAAACAAATACCCAGAAGAGTGAGAGAGATGAGAAGAGAATATCGATTCCTGACCAAAATGTTATTGAATAAGGAAGTGAATTATAGATGGCTGATTCCAGAAGGATTAATGTTTATGTGGCAAGAATAGAGACATAGAATTGATTCAATTGAGAAAGCAAAACTTTTCCACGCAGAATTTTTTGGAAGGAGAGAAGCAGAGGCAGAGAAAGAGGTCTCATTAATTGAGTTTCAAGAGGAACAACTGGAGACTGAAGAAGAGGAAGGTGCAGTAGGTGGACAGGTGGATAGTAAAGAACAGCGTGAAGTGAGATCCACGAGAGCTGTTAGACCTAAATATAAAGCATAATCATGGAAGAAAAAAAATTGATTACAATGAATATAAATGGACTCAATTCAGCTGTTAAAAGAAGGAAAACTTTTCATAAATTAGAGAAATTAAAATTTGATATAATTTGTTTACAAGAAGTACATATCAAAAAACAACATGAACAATTGTTAGTACAACCAAAATTAGGGAAAATATTTACTTCTTTGACTCAATGTAAGAAAAGAGGAGTGGTTCTATACATCAAAGAGGTCATCCCAGCAAAATTGATTTATACAGATGAAGACGGAAGAGTATTAATGGTGGAAATAATGGACAATAATATAAAAATACTCTTGATTGCAATTTATGCTCCGAATGATAAACAAGAAGAATTTTATAAAAAATTACACATGAAAGTAACTGGACTGGACTATGTTAATATAATTATGATGGGAGACTTTAATGGAATTGTGGACAATAAACTGGATTATATAGCAACAACAACAAAGCAAAATAGAAAGACTCTCCCTAAATCTTTTTTTAAAATGACAGATGAATTAATCTTAAAAGATATTTGGAGAGAAAGAAATGTTAAAGCTAAACAATATACTTTCTATTCAAATAGACATTTATCATGGTCCAGATTGGATATGATTTGGATCTCATCAGAATTAATATCTAATATTCAAGAAACAAATATTGAAACAAGTACTTGGGCAGATCATAGCCCAATGACAATTAAATGGAAGGGACAAAAAAAAAGATTGAGATGGACGTTAAACAATACTATTTTAAAGGAAAAAGATTTTACACAATGGATGGAGAAAGAATTGGTTTTTTTCTTTAGGGAAAATAAAAAAGAAGATACTTCATCGCAGAATGTTTGGGATACAATGAAGGCATATGTTAGAGGTTTGATAATAGATTATATAAGAAAAAAGAACATTAGGAAAAGGCAAGCCACTAAGATCTTGGAAGATGAGTATAAAAGACTTGAAAAAGAATTACAGAAAATGCCACAGAAAAAGGAAATTAAATTGAAGTTGGACATAACTAAACATAAAATGGAATTAATAGAGAAAGAAGAATTGGCGCAGAAAATTAGAAATGCTAAACAGAATTATTTTGAAGGTAGATGGCTAGCATATAAATTGAGAAAAGAGAAAGAATCAAGAAAAATATTGAAGTTAATAGATGATCAAGGCCAAGTTTGTTATGGTAACAAGGAGAAAAAGGAAATTGTTCAAGATTTTTATGGGCAACTATATAAACAAGAGAATATTGATGAAGAAAAAGTTAAACAGTATTTACAGAATGCTAACCTACCGAAGATGCCTAAAGAGATTGAAGAAATGCTAGAAAGCAACATAACAATGATGGAATTAACTGAAGCACTTAAGAAACAAAATAATGGGAAAGCACCAGGTCCAGATGGGCTTCCGGCAGAATTCTATAAAACATTTCAAGAATTATTGAGCATTCCATTGCTTGAAGTTATGAATGAAGCTATGTCAAAGAAGATGATACCTAAAACATGGTCAGAGGCTTATATTACACTTATTCCAAAAGAAGAGGCTGATCCACTGCAAATTAAGAACTATAGACCTATTTCTCTATTAAATGCAGACTATAAAATTTTTGCTTCAATTTTAGCAGAAAGACTTAAAAAATACTTAAATATTTCATCCACCCAGATCAAAATGGATTTCTGCCAAAGAGACAAATTAGAGACAATATGAGAGTAATCTTGGATACTTTGGAATATTATGAGGCACATCCTGAAAAGCAAATGGCTTTGATATTTCTAGATGCTCAAAAGGCATTTGACAATGTGAACAGTATGGAAGTTGTTTAATGTTTCCTTTTTCTAAGATTTTTCCAATTCCCAGTCTGATTTATAGCCCTAGGATTTCCTAATCACATTCTATTCTGGTACTATTTAGGTCCACCCCTGCTTAGCTTTTTGAGAACAGCCCAAATTGCCTAGGTGCTGGGACTTATAGAGGTGGACAATTTCAAATAGTTTCTCAGCAGTAGAAGATGAAAGATTGAAAAATGAATATCTTCAAGTAGTAATAAATATTGATATTCTTTACTTACTTTAAATATTTTCTATAAAAAGGGCAACTTAAATTTTTATAAGTACATTACATATACAAAAGAAATTCCATCTAAAATGACATTTCATGTATATGTGGTTTTCTCTTCAGGCTATATGTGATATTTTAGAATTTTTTTTAAAACTAGTAAAATTATCAAGGGATTTCATGTTTCCATATGTGGTGAATTCAGAGGTTTTTCTATAACCCAAGATGAATAGTGTAATTTTCAACAGGGTCAAAAAGCCATTATTAACTGAATGAAATTTCTGCTTTGGTCAAAGGAAAATTTGAACATCCCTTAAAATACTATTTATAATGCCTGTTACTTTCTAAAATTTATCATTCAGCCTTCAGAATTAAACTGCACATAATCAGTTTCCTTTCTTTTACTGGTTTGATCTTAAGGTATCTTGATGTTAGTCATTTTAATACTTCATCAGAATAAATATGTCATCAGATTTTAGTTTCAGTCTAAAGGAAATGCTTGCATTTTGGTTTCAATAGATGAAGATGACAAAAATAACAGAAAACTCTGTGAGCTGTCAGATTCAATGGAGGATTCAATTATTTTTCTACATCTTTTCACCATCTGGAAGTAGGTATGACTGTAGAACTCATATCTTTCTCAATGAGCTCAATAATATTGATAGTTTTCAAAATGCCATCTTGAAAACTAAATAATAGATGAGCTAAAATTATAGTCTTAAATTCAATCTTCAGATAAAAAATTATTACCTGCATTCCCATTTTGAGTATATAATGCTTTCTTCACTCAGTTCTTCAAGCCATTTAAAACACCCAATCTAAAGTAATGTTGCTTAACATTTTAGCTAATATGATCCCAAGGATTAAAGGTAGAAATGGCTGGCTATGGAATTGTGTGAACTCATACGGAACTAAGTGGAATGATCAGAAGAAGCAGTTTAAATGTTCTGGGATTCACTGTCACACCTCTTTTATCAGAATTTCTATTACCTATTAAAATTCTTTTTCTTATGCTACATTTATGGTGGGGGGGTTTAGGTTGCTGATTTTTGTTTGGTCCTCAGTTTTAAGAAGTTCAGGTCAGAGCCCTCAGAATAATGCATAAATGGATGCTGATTTAAAGAACAAAATCAGAACAGAGTTGAAATTGAAATCATCAGGCAGAAATCAGAAGCGAAGAAAGACATTGTGGGCCCATGTGAATCTGGAAGGAGACATGACAGAGAATGTATTATTTGCCATACAATCCCAAGAGAAACCTTCCCATTTCTTAGAAATTGTCATGGGGTATTTAAAGGAGCTGTTTAAGTACAAACTTTTCTCTCCCCGCCCCCCCCGCCCCCAAAAGGAGAGAAAAGTCAATGCAATTGGAACTCATTGCCTGAAACAAATACGAGTTGTTACGTTGTTACGGATGGATTTCACTTTGCCAATAACTTAACAACAGTGTAAATCAGTTAAGTCAATGAAATTCTACTCCACTTGAGTCAGTAGTAAATCAGGACCCATTATCTCCTGAAATAACTTTGTCTCATAATGACAAGAGAAACAGGAACATTTACACAAGTGAAATTAAAATGTAAAAGAACGGAACCACCAATGAGAGTTTTTAAATAGCAGCACAGTAGGTAACGACATCCAAGGTTAAAATTGGCAATATACAGTAAAAAAAATGTGTACTGCAGAGCCAAATTATTGCCAGTTGTGTACTGCAGAGCCAAATTATTGTTTCTCTTCAGGTTTACTCAAACAAATTTAAAACATATCCAACTCAATTTAATATCTCTCCAGAGTAGATCTATAATTTATGTACACAAAGTGCTCATTGTTTATTCATCCTTACAAAACCTGTGTTGTAAGTTAATGAAGTGATTGCTGATTCACTACCATTTTTCTGTATCCCATGAAGAGTCAAGTGCTCTGTGTTCTCAGTTCTGCTTCCATAAAGATGATGATCAGTGGTGGGATTCAATTTTTTTTACTACTGGTTCTGTGGGCGTGGCTTGGTAGGCGTGGCAGGGGATGATACTGTAAAATGTCCAGTCAGAGGTGGTATTTGCCAGTTCTCCAAACTACTCAAAATTTCCACTACTGGTTCTCCATAACTGGTCAGAACCTGCTGAATACCACCTATGATGATGATGGAAAAAGAAAAAATATAAAATATAGAGACCTGACAGTTAAAATAGGGAGATGGAAAAGATCTTGCAAATCTGTAGTTATTGGTGCAGTAGGCAAAATATCAACAGATTAAAGAAACATTTACAAGAACTTAATATTCTAGCTGTATCAGCTGCAGATTTACAGAAAGCTGATTTTGCAGAATATATGTTATGTCTTATGACACTATTTGGATAATTTCTGGGCTAGAACTTTCCCAAAACACCAATCAAATATTTGATATGTGCATGTGTGTGTGTGTGCATGTGTGTGTGTGTGTGTGTGTGTGTGAATACTAGATAATGGAGGAGGAGGAATACAAGCTGATAAACTTTGAGCCCATAATAAACCAAAAATATTGTAAGTAGTTACAAAGAAAAAAGTCTGGGTAATTTGACATTGCAGAAGGAGGTTACAGAAAGTTCCATGTCCCAAAGTTGCTTTTTCAAGAGGCAACTGGACTTTCTGGTTTTTCTTTGAAGACATTTCACTTCTCATCCAAACAGCTTCTTCAGCTCTGACTGCATGGTGGGGAATGGAAGGAAAACCCTTCCATTCTCCTCCATCCAGTCAGAGCTGAAGAAGCTTCTTGGATGAGAAGAGAAACATATTTAAAGAAAAACTAGAAAATCCAATTTCCTCGTGAAAAAACACCCTTGGGACAACCCTGACTTGGATGACTGAGAATTTCCATAAACAGAAAGGTCAATGAGAAGAAGTATACAAATATAAAACATTTGCTCAATCTCTATCTGAAAAAAAATATATTTTCAGATAGAGATTGAGAAAAAGTGGAAAAAGAAAGCCATACTAATGTCAGTAGTGGTTAGTACATTTGGTGCCATACCAAAAGATATTGGAAAAAGCACTTGGACACAATAAGAATAGAATCTTTGCTTGTCATTTACAAAAAGTCATATACATTGGAACCAAACTTTTATTATGACAATATTTTTAAATATTGCAGAACCTGGGAAAAGAGTTTGATAGTTAAAAGTACCAAATCCAGTCAGAACTATTTGGTAGGCTGTGTGTAAACAGTAATATAACAATAACAACAAAAGTAAGTTAGCTATCCTCAACTTTGTTGGAGATTACAACTCCAACCAATCTGAATCAGCATAGCCATAGAACAAAAGTAAGAGAACTGTGGCTGGAATAATATCTGTTCTTTTAAATTGCTTATTTCTTAGAAGAGAATGACTATCCTAGATAAGAGTGCAAAAGTCAAGGGTAAACTCATTAATCCATAAATGATTGGTTTGCAATCTATAGCAGGAGCCTTCAAACTTGACAGCTTTAAGACTTGTGGACTTCAACTCCCAGAATTCCTCCTCCAGTCATGTTAATTCAGGAATTCTGGCAGTTGAAGTCCACAAGTCTTAAACTTGCCAAATTTGAAGACCCTTGATCTATAGGCTCATTACATGTGGGGAAAACCCACATATGCATAGGAAAAGGAAAAGGGTTGTACAGCCTACTCTTCAGTCGACCTTTAGCCTAACCTTCAGTCAAGGATATATGATAGATGTGTTCCCCTGCTAGAATCTTCAGACAAGCTCAAATCTGCTCTTCTGATTGTGAGAATAGACTTTCTGAAATTTGGTTACTCAAAAATACATAATCCCTGAACCAAAGAGAATAGAAGCAACTCATCTACAGTATATTATCATAATTATCACGTGCAATATAAATCAAAGCAATGTTGGCCTCTTACACATTTTCCTTTAAAAAATGCAGTCAAAATTAAGTCAAGTAAAGTCCACAAATGGAAATCTGACTGCTAATAAGAGGAATCGGCAGAAGGCACCAACAAGAATTAATGCCAAATCTCAGATATTGGAACTCAGATAATCTGAGCATGAACGTTCCTGTACACTGTGGAAGACAACATTGTGACTTCCATGGGGTTAGATGAACATGGATATCAAAAGAACCCTGAAAGGGTTTTGTAATAGGGGTTGTTTTGGGGGAATAAACAAAAGCCAGATCAAAAACATGATTGCGTGCTTTCAGGAGTGGGATTCAAATTTTTAACAACCGGTTCTGTGGGCATGGCTTACGGTGGTGGGCATGGCTTGGTGGTAATGTGACTGGGTGGACATAGCTTAGTGGTCATATTATTGGCTGGGTGTGGCCAACTCAATATCACTCACACCGAGGCACGCATCTCCTCGCCTGGCCTCTCATGACTGTGGAGATGCTGCAACAGTCGTAAGTGTGAAAAATGGTCATAAGTCACTTTTTTCAGTGCCATTGTAACTTTGAATGGTCACTCCAAACAAGCAAAGTACCAGCAGAGGAGGGGAAAAAAACTCCAGAGAAGTTCCAGAGACAGGAAGTCTAGTCCTGCCAAGAATGTAATAAGGGTTAATAGAGAGGCAGTTTCTGTAAGCAACACCAGAATGTTTCCTTCCTGCCCTCCTTACAGGATTAGGCCAATAATTTCTTCTAACAGCCGGTTCTCTGAACTGCTTAGAAGGATAACAACCGGTTCTAGTGAATAGGTGCGAACTGGTAGAATCCTACTCCTGGGTGCTTTGTATGTGAAATTAAAATGTAGTGTATTGGGAGAATTAGATTATAATTTAAGTGAGCCAGGCCCTAAAATGATGCTACCAAATCTGTACAGCAAAAATCAAAATGACTGCCAGATGACAGCAATGTTAAAGATTGTCTGCTTTTAAAGAAGCTGTCATCTAGTGGTCATCAGGAGTTTTGCAGTATCCATTGGATAGTGCTAGCCTGAAAGTTAATTAGTTGTTAATTGATTGATGAAACAATTACTTGAAGGCTTATTAGCTGCTACTAATTCACAGATGAAATATTTGTCTTGTAACTGAGTGGCTGGTTAATAATTCAATAATATATTGATTTGTAGCTGCTAACATTTCTAATATGAAATGAAGAAGAATTTAAAAGTGTTTGGGTCTATAAACTTCTAACACTTTGGGAAAGAAAGAATGTCTGTGAAATATGAAGGCTACTCTAGATAATGACTGTTCCTGCCACTTCCTATTTTTGAAGTCATTCAAAGTCTTGTCTTACCAGACTGTTTCATGTAACCAACTTTAAGAATATTCAAATCAGCAACAGAATGTTAATTTGGGGAGATCTGCAATACAGGGATGAAGCAAATAAGTTGAGCCATCTTCCCGGACCCTAAGCCCACTCTTCTCCCAGCTGAGTACTGGTGTTTAGGGTAGTTCTCCTCTGGGTTCTGCCAGTTTGGTGGCAGAAGGTGAAAATGAAATTGAAAATTTAAGTACATGTTTTATTTCATTTTACTTATTTAGATTTAGATGAATTCTCCTTACTTTACCTACAACAACACTGAGCAGCTCACAGCAATAATGCCTGTGTCTTTTCCTTCATTGGAAAGACAATAAAAATCATGGCAGGATTGTATCAGATGGTTTGCTATTTATCTTTCTTGTTGAAAAGAAAACTTCAGATGAGATTACTGTACTATGTTGTGGAGTAGCTTTAAAAATTATTCGGGAATTCATGTAGAATAGGCAGCAATAAAACTTTCAGTGTTCATCAAGTGAAACACATTTCATGGCCTGTATGCTTGTTTTACTGGTTGCATGATGGTTTACAGCATCTATTTAAAGTTTTAGACTTGGTTTTTGTAGTGGAATCAGACAGAAAATGAGCTAGTGGAGTGCATCCCTTTTCCTATGCATATGTGGGTTTCCCCCACACATATTGAGCCTATAGACTGCAAATGAAACATTTTGAGATTTATGGGTTATAGTTTATGGGTTAATGTTAACTTAAATTCTTACTCTCGAAGATCACCACATGATATAGAAAATTAGACTGTCAGATGTGTTTTCTTCATTTATGCATATTCTTGATCTTTAGATTGTCCTTCACATATATACCAGGCCTTAAAATTGACCATATCTTTTATTTTCTTATATGTTCTGCTTGCAGTTCCTTTAAAAATGATTTGGTAATTGATGTAGAATAGGCAACAGAGGCTTGCAGGTGCTCACATTAATTGTTGATATTACAGATGAAAGAAGCATAAAATAATGTTGTTATATAAATTTTTATGATATGCCCTGCAAGATAATCCAAATCATAATAAAGAAAGATATGCTGATAATTAAAAAAAAACCTTTCCTTGTTCCATCTTTATCTAGAACTTGAAATAGAAGAACCTAGAATTCTACTGCCTCATTTTGCACAAGGGTCAGATTAACTTTTCCCAAGCTTAAGTATTCTGTAACTGTATTCTTTTCTTATCTTTAATATACATGTGTAAATATTTTAATCACCTATCTCAAGTAGTTCTTATTCTGCGATGGCAAAATCTGCTTACCAGCAATCTGGCCACTCCATTCTCTATCAGCTACAATATCCAGGTCATAATCAAAGGCTGTGCCACACAGAGCACACTGCGGTAATCCAGCTGTGTGCTCATCAAGGAATCAGTCACTTTTGCCAAAGGCTCTTGAATGCAGGTAAAGATGGATTCTTTATCCCAGCCATAGCACCCACTTGCTACATAAGCAGGAGCTGTCAGTCCAACAGTACCCTGGATGCAGACTGATCTTCCAGTGGAGTGTGAGTCTGTATTTTATGGAAGGCAAGTGTTTATGCATGAACAACAGCACCAAGTTGCTAGGGTTTAGGGTGAGATTATTCCTTTTTGTGTAGATCCTAGCAGCATCCATGGACCAGTACAAGACTGGTCCAAGCCATGGTGGAGATATAGAACTATGATGATACAGTATACTTACAGATAATTTGAAAAGAAATGGTTCTCTGTTGTGCATTAATTTATCCATTTTTGTAGAACATCAATATTGTCAGAGAAGTCAAACAAAGGAGTAAAGGACTAGTAGAAACTAGTAAAGACTGAATAAGTTTTTTGGATAGGTAATACTAAAATTTAGTAAAGATATTCTTCCTTCATAAATATTCCATCAAGTTATTTAAAAAGGTTCATATTATTTCAATGTCACAGTCCCCCCCCTCCTCTGTTCCATAAATCCACCAGGGAGTTGCTTTCAAACTGATTTAAGTTTGGAATGTCAAGTTCATTGATCATTCTCTTAAGCACAGTAGGAGACTAGAGTTAGATTACATGACCATGAGATATCTCACTGGATTGCTTTAGAGGAGGAAGAAAATGCCCAAAGTAAGTGTCATCTCCCTTCTGGAACAAATGATGAAGGGAGAAGTATTGGGAAGATGAAGTTGCAAAATTCTAAAAACATTGATATCTAGGTATAAAACCCAACACCATCATGAATGTTTAAGAAATAAAAAAAATCAGAAAAGTATAGGCTGATTGTGAGCTTGACTAATTATACTTATAGTCAACCTCTCGTCTTTGAGTTATCAATCTTGCACTTTCTGTTGTTAACCCCCATACCTTGCGTTCGAATCCTCATCCTTTGTGCTCTCTACTTTGAAATAATATTCCCATGTAATTATTTTGCTTTGCAAGATTGATGTTGTGGTCAAATGTCGAGTTCTGCTCCTGCATCTGGATTTGGCATTTGTGGAGCTTTCTAACTGTGATAAATTTGCTCTGGATACACAGAGCGGATTGGGGAGTTCTTGTTGCTCTCTGAACTTGCAGGTCTTTTATTATCCAACTAGGTAATATAATCAGTGTGATATCAGTTTGTAACCTGTTGATATATAGTAGCTTGCCCTGCCGGTTTTGGTGGGAGGATGGTTTCCTTCTGACTGATTTCTTAATTAAAGTGTTGTTTTCTGCCATTTTTATTATCTCGTTTTGTTTCCTACTTATCTGAGTGCTGCTTGCTGGAGAAGATGTGTTCTAGTCTTTTTGTTTCCTTCTTAGGTTTTTTTTTTAATTGTCTCTTTGAAGGCAATGTTAATGTAGTTTATTCATATGCATCTGTTGATGGTTGATTTGCCTGAATACCAAGTTTCCAGGATTTCCTAGGCATTTTTGTAATTGACTTGATCTAAAATGTTAATGGTTTCCTGGTTGAAACCGTGCTTTATTTTGTGAGTTTAAGGAGTTTTTGTCATGTCTTCTGATTTCTAGTTGATGTTTATGGATGGGCTCTGGTAGTCTTCTGTTTACCTGTCCTACATAGTGGATATTACAGTACTTTCAATCAATGGTGGTTTTCAAATTTTTTTTAGTACCGGTTCTGTGGGCTTGGCTTGGTGGGCGTGGTGTAGCTTAATGGGTATGGCATGACTTGGTGTGTGTGGCAGGGGAAGGATACTGCAAAATCTCCATTTCCACCCTACTCCTGGGGGAAGGTTACCGCAAAATCCCATTCCCTCCCCACCCCACTAACCTGCTTTCCAGCTCCATTCTCCTGTGGAGGGCAACAAAAGAAGATCCAGACGATCAGATGGGACTCGGGAGGCAGAGAATAGATGGGGGCAGAGCCAGTCAGAGGTAGTATTTGCCAGTTCTCTGAACTACTCAAAATTTCCGCTACCGGTTCTCCAGAACTGGTCAGAACTGGCTGAGTACCACCTCTGCTTTCATTGTATGTTTTAGATGACTCCTGTTCCATTTTTTTTCCAGGCTATCAGGTCTTTTAGTTGACTTAAGATGTTTTAGAGGGATTCAGTTGGTTTGTGTGCTACAGTGATTGTGGTAGTCCATTAGTTATTTCTGAGATGTTTTGATGTATGGGAGTGTTGTGTTTCATAGGTTGTACTAGTTGTACTATAGCAGGTTTTGCACTTTGTACTAAAGCACTTTTTGATAAAGTTGTGTGGATATCCATTTTGTTGGAAGATATTGTATATAGGTGCTTTGTTTCCTTTTTTCAGTATTCTGGGTTGCATTTGTGCTCATCTGAATAATGTTCTTAAACACCTCCTTTTGTGTAAGATTGGGTTATTACTTTGGTAGTGGAGCATTTGGTTGATGTGGGTTTTTTTCTGATTATCTTGGGTTTCTAATTTACTATCATTTCCTCTGCTATTGAGGAAGGTCTGATTACCTATTGATCACAAATGACCTGAATAGGAGATAAGTGTTACAAATGAAACATGGGAACGGAGATCAAATGCCATCTATCAATCTAGATTCCGATCGCTTTTTTCACTACTCATGCCAGCCATGACGATATATTTTGACTTTGAAGATCCTTAACTCTATAGTTAGGAATTTGCTTACAGGAAGTACTCATAGGCATAACAAGACTAGATTAATTGTTTTATTGCAGACAAGGTGGAAGCCATATTTATGCATAAAATTTGCCTATTGCAGCACATAAAAAGAAGCTCTATACATATGTAAAGTTTAAATTCTAGTCCCTTTCATCTCTTTGAGTGAATAGAAATTTGCCTGGCCTTGACATTTGGGTACATCTACACAGTATTTACACAATTATTCTGCCTAGCTTAACAACTGCTACTTCTTGTCTCCACAGCTTCAGGGTTACATTTATGCAGCAAAGTCATACAAGTCTTAAAAAGCAGGGCTTAATCAAATAGCTCATCACGTTCATAGATATATGAGTGAACTTTAGCTTTTCAAGAGCCATTCCATATTATAGTTATTTTATGATAAAATATATGTCTGTATATCATAATCAACCATCCACTATACTTTTCATTACACAGTTACTTAAATAATACTTAATCATTTTGCAAGAGTCTTAATTTTACCTTTTTAATTAATTATGAGACAGTATGTCCAATTCTTGCAGATACTTCCTTGTCGTGTATTATTTAAACCGTAATTATAGCCATTTTGTATTTTACTCTGATAAGACACTCAGCTTCTGACAGCCTCTTTCAGAGCCTTGGTTTTTATGATTTCATTCTTTGAACTGTATCTTTTGAAAAACCATTATGAATGCAAGTTAGTGTCTTGTGGAAAATGTCTGTTGAATTTGATGTAAAAAGAAGGAGGTGGGGTAAAAGAAATACCTGGGAAAGGAAAAAAAGCTAGAAGGAAAAAAAAGAGAGAATGTTTTCAAGGTACAGGGGGAAAAGACATTGTCTTTCCCTACAAAGGATTGAAACCCACATCCAACTTTGCTGTTATCTTAATTTAAGATTCTTTAGTTGCCTGCAATCATTATGAAAGCAATAATTTAAAAAGAAAAGTTGATAAAAATTTACCAGTGTCTCAAAATGGCTGTGGCTGACTCATCAAATTGCTATGAGTCACCACTACAGTAACAGCATCATTGTCTGATATGCATTCATTAAAAGAAATAATTAGTACAAAAATGTAAGTAAACAGTGGAGTTGGCCTAAGAATCCTACAATTTTTATATTTATCTCATTGTTAAAATGCTGTGAGCAACATTTGTTTATCTAGCCATTTATCTATCAATCATAGAAAAATCTGTAGCACAAACTTTTTTCTTTCACATCAGTGCCTTATGCCATACTTTTTCAGTTTGATTCTTGAATAAATATTTATTTACCTTGAAGAGTTTACTTAAATTACTGTTTTAATAAAATGGAGCACTTTGAGGACAAAAATATTGCTTGGAGCATGCTACAGTGCTCACATCCCATCTCTTTGTAACCCCATAAACCAAATGTATCTTTTCTCAGGTTCAAAATCACACTGCAGAGAGCCCCAACCTATCCCAGAAAGAGGCAGCTGCTCATAAACCTCCAAAGCCTCAATGGCTCTCAGAAAGAGTGCTAACAACCAGATGACTGCAAGGAATACAAATCCTTCCATGGTCCACCATTCAGTCAAAACTGAAGAAGTTTTTGGGATGAGAAGCGAAATATCTCCAAGCAAAAACAAAGTCCAGTTGCCTTTTGAAAAAGCACCTCCATGGAATGTAACCTCATGATGATACTACACGAGATCCAAAGCATTGCTTATGATTATATGTTGTCCTTGGTTATTTAATATTATCCTACAGGAAGACAAAATCAAGGTAGAGGCATCCAGGATGTCATGACAAACAAAAGTTTATTTTTAGGACATTTCCTCCTGATTTTGTAAACATGACAGGGGCCAGATTCAGTTTTCCACTTTTTATTATTTTATTTTATGTTTTATTCATTCAATAAATTTCCGTCAGACCCAAAGGGGTTATTCCTATTCCTACCCTTAAACAAGCCCTCTTAAACTCTTTTTGACTCCAAACAGGGGAATATGACTCAACATTTAAAAAAAAACACCAAGTTGAAACTGACCAAAGGTAGATAGGAATTCAGCCCATGTTATTGTCCAACTGCAATATGGTGAAGAAATTACAGAAATATAATAACTAGGCAAAAAACACAAGCATTCCATTCCAAATTTAGCACTCATATCTAAACCTATCAACATTCCACTGCTTGTTAACATAGGAACAATGTGCGTTTACAATAGCATTGCCACTTTGGAAAAGTGTAGCCTTTCCTAATATGAACATTATTTACATAAGCAAAAACAATCTTAGGATCCTTACATTTCCTAAGATCCCCAAAGATTGTCAGTAAATCAGTGGCCTAGAATTCCTGCTCTGCAGTTCATAATTCCTATCCTTATCTTTCTATGACTGCCTATTCCTCTTATTTTGGAAGGTGGGACCCAACAATCATTGCTTTGGTGTAATTTTTCTCCTTGGAGTTGCTCTTCATTCTTTGCTATCCACAACAAGAAAAATATTTTTTCTGATTATCTCAGAGCTTATAGGGACTGATGTTTCATCAAGTTTTCATAATGCAGAAGTGATTGATAAGTCCCTTACCTGTCTTGGTGGCAGATCTTTCTCTTCCTTCAGGCAGTAGCTCTTCCTGGGCTGCCCTAATTTTTTTACATAATCAAGTTGTTTTTTCTAACTGTCAGGTACATTTTTATTTTTTATGACAGGGGCCTTGGTTCTGCGGAAACACTTTAAAATGTTAGTTAAATGAGTTTTTTTTTAAAACAAAGATATGGTACAGAGGATTTCATCTAAAGTACTATGAATTATGACTGAAGCAACTGTAAGAGACATTGCAAGTCCTAAAATACACACAGACAACACACATATCACACATACTTCCTGGGATCTCCCCCCCACCACTTCGTAAAATAGAGTCATCTGGCAGTTCAACCATTCTCCATAATTTCTTAAAGTAGTACAAAAGGGTTTTGGCCACATCATCAAGTTTAGAGTCTGTAGTCCCACTTGTTGCACTGTGACCTCAATCCTTGAGCTCATCCTAAGATAGTTGGGGTTAAGCTCCTCACTTATCCATGGCGAGAATCAAATGAAAGTGTGAAAGCAGGAAAAATAAGGTATGAAGAACGTGTAGCCCGTCAGGTACTGTCAGACCACAGTTTCCGCATCAGATGTCCAGGCTGACTGGGATTGACAGGAGTTGAGTTTCAGCATTGTTTGGACATCCACAAGTTTGCTGTCCCTGTTGCAATTGATTCAAGAGTAGATCATTTATTATTAGCACTAATGCATTTTTTCCCAGTTGGCAAATGAGCTTGCCTAGTTCATCAGTCTGATTTCTTTCTAACAAAAGAAGACATTTGGCAGGAGATGATGGATACAGTGAATCAAGACCATTTTTAATGCACTGTTTCTTATTCTCACAAAGATGTTCAACCACAGCTGTCAGAAACCTGCCATATCAGCTTGTAACAAATTCATGCTTACAGCTTTTCTTTGGTTATTCAGAGAGCTATGGCAAGATTAGAACTGAAAAGAGGCAGCACTTTTAAGATGACAGTCTAGAAGCAATTTATTTGGGACAGCATCTACTAAAGATATCCATCAATACTAACTGCTTTGTTTTTGGAAAGGATTCCCTGCGTTTGTGTTTTCTTCTAGTGAACACTGAATGTTACAAGTTTAAATCACACTGAGACCTGCCTATCTTTTCAATTCTCCCCCATCCAGGCTTCTGAGAGATGCTGTGTTGTAGAAAAAAGGGGCATCATTACAACTTGCAATGTTTTTTAAAGAGTTGTCACCCCCAGTCTTTCTTTCAAAGCACCCCATCTATAAATCAGATTTAAGGATGCTTCAAATTATTTGGTGTAGGTGTGGATGCAAACTTCTCTAGGCATGAAGATGAGAGGCCTTTGTTATTTCCAAGCAACCAGGGAAGATGCTGAATATAAAGCAGAGTGCCACTAGGCACCTCTTTATAAAGTATTTGTGTTGCTCGGGATCAGCTCTGCACTCCTGGGATCTTGTGCCATTATCTCGATTGGACAACTGAACCAATTTATTGTTGATTTAGCTTGTTTTGTTGTGTCACAAAAACCATAAGAGCCTCAATGGAGCAGATCACAGGCTTATCTAACCCACCATTGGCCAACTGGGTGCATTTCACAGCCTTGGACAGAAGGGCAATGGCTCTTTTTATGGTCTCTTTCCAGCAAATAGCACGCTGCTTATAATTCATGAGATTTTTCATTTAAAACACTGGAGTCTGTAGAACTGAAAGATGGGCCATTTGGCAGAGAATTCCCAGTTTCTGTGCTCTTCCTCTCCCTGTAAAAGTTTAGTCAAAGCGTGCTTTTATTATGCTTATTTCTTTTCATTGGACCAAAAAGGATGCTGTTCATGTTGATAGTCCATCATAATTATACTGATTTTTTGTTTTGTTACATATCACCACACAAGCAAACATAACAGGATTGTAGAAGTTGTATGATGGATACTGGATATAATTTTTACCCTTTTCCATTGATTAGTAAGAAAGAGCTCTGATTGGCTCAGGAAGTGTTCTCAATGTTTCAGAGTTGGCTGTGGTGCTGATTGTCAGAAACAGTTTGGGGAACAGTGCTGTGGAATAAATAAATGGATGGATAGATACAGATTGAAATCAAGATCAAGTGGCTTAGGGTTAGGGTTAGGCTAGGAACTGGGAAACGTGAGTCCTACTCCCATCTTAGATACAAAGCCAGATGGGTGACCTTGGGCCACTCACTGTCTCTCAGTTCTAGGAAAGTGGCAATGGCAAATAACTTTTGAAAAACTTTGCCAAAAAAACCCTTGCATGGACTTGTCTAGGCTGTCTCCAAGAATTGAACATGACTGAATGGGGAAGAAAAATAGAGATACAGATAGACAGATAAGATCAATATCTTTAAGGAGTTTATTCCTGGCCTCCTTAATTTCCCTAATAGTGTTTCATGTCATTTCATCAATAGTGAAGCTGCAATATAATCAAAGTAATTTGACTGAATTTCTTTTGTTTGAAAAACAACTTCAGAGTTTTTGCCCCAAAGTAAGTAGGGAATCTTCCCAAACTGTGTGTCTGATTTCACCCTCGGAACTCCTGGCTTAATTTTGTCAACAAGACCAATTCTACACAGCAGTGCCTCCAAAACCATGGTAAACTACCCAACATTGAATAAAAGCGTTTTTTTTTCCTTTGCATAACAACACACAAGTCCATTACCCAAACACAACAGGGACATTTAAATTGACTTAAAGTGCTTTACCTACTTAGAGTAAAAAGCGCTTTCTGATAAGTAGTTTTGGGTAATGAAGGAAAAAGTGTGGGAAGCACTACCTTACAGACTTCTGCCTGAACTGCTACTAAGGAAGACTCCATGCTGAGCTTTGTGGCTTGAGTGAGGGTTCTGCCCTTTTATTATAGGAGAATTCTACGGAGATAGGGAACAATACACAAAGACAGGCCTGCTTCCTGGAAAACTAGCATTCAGGATTTGCTAATGCAGCCAAAAAAAAAAAAAAGACATGTCTTGTTTTTTTCCCTTCTGACAGGACTATCATTCAAAATTTAATTTATTCATTAAATTAAATATTCTATTAAATATTCTTTATATATTAAGGCAGAGTTGCCGTTCATGAGAGTAAGGTAACCTCTTCAGGCAGTTTGTTTAAAGACACATATAATAAACATATTTTTGAACTCTTCCAGTTCAGATGGTAAGACCATGTTGCAATGTTCTTCTACATGCAAATAAAAGTAGCACATCCTGCTCCTCTTTGACATGCTAATGTTTCAAGTAAATGCAGACTACTTGCTTGGAGCATTCAAGCATTCTACTTCTGCCTTTGAAGTGGCATGTTCCAGAAATTGTTGAATTGTGCCTTTGTTTGAAAGCATGTTTCAAATAATTCTTAACACAGACCAAAAATGACTGTGTTTTTCCCCAAATCATTTTAACTAACTAAATGCACAGCTATGTTCATGATGACATTAAGTTAGGTTGATCAAAAAAACAATACCATTTTGCAATTTAAAAAAACTGAAAGAGCTTCTATATGACATTCGTAACTTTTGTTTTGTCCATGCACAAATATAGAAGCTTAGCCACTGGTTTACTATATTAATCATCCATTTATCCATGTCTAGCATAAAAATCTGTTCCACCAGCTGAAACAAAATACTCATTAAACAGTTGTTATGGTGTTCTGTGGAAAGAACATTTAGCCTGCAATTAAAATAATAAATAAAGTCCAAGCAGCTTCCAGCTGTGTCTGCTATGGCAGCGAATACTGATCACCTCCCTCTTTGGAGGGACAAGAATAAAATAAATCTCCAGTCTACAGTACAACAAAGTCCTTTCAACAGTTCCAAAAAGGCTCCACACCCAGTTGCACCACTCAGGTGATCCTGATGACACAGATAAGCCTGCAAGTGCTTCAAGGACCCTCTAAAACAGAGGTCTCCAACCTTGGCAACTTTAAGACTTGTGGACTTGTGGACAGCAAAGCTGTCTGAGGAATTCTGGGAGTTGAAGTCCACAAGTCTTAAAGTTGCCAAGGTTGGAGATCCCTGCTCTAAAAGGATGCAAATGACCAGCTGTTTGCAAGGAGTATAAATCCTTCCATTCCCCACCATCCACTCAGAGCTGAAGAAGCTTCTTGGATGAGAAGCAAAATGTCTTCAAAGAAAAACCAGAAAATGCCTCTTGAAAAAGCACCTTTGGGACAAAAAAATAAATAATCCAAATGTGAGTCATTTGCCCCCTACTTGCATTCTGTAAGGACACACTATCTCCCATGATTATCCATGGATTTTCCAGTTCAGTTTATTTGTTTTGAGATCAAATATCCATGATTATTGCTATCTCAACATTGGAGCTAATATGAAGTATCATGAAAGCAAAGGAATTTTCCTAAGAGAGTTTTAAATGTTCTATAGCATTTGGACAAAAACAATAACATCAAAAAAAAAGTTAAGTGAAAGAGCCATATCCGAGTTGTTATGCTAGTGTTGTGTCACTGAACCAAGTGCTTCCAGAAATCCTCTGGTGAATTGTTGAGCCAGAGTTTAATTTTTTTGGACTCGGTCTCATCTCTGTTTGGAAATCAGTACCTAAATATATGCATACATATATGTTGCCTAGAATATACTATGAACCTTTCTGACTTTCTATTAGAATAATAGCTCTATCATAAATGCCAGAGAAAAAAACATGATAGAAGAAAAACTCAATGTAAGTATAATTTGTAAGATCTGGCATGGACTCAGGGTGGAAAAAATAAGGTTAAAGATGGAGTAGCATTAGATTTGAACTGATGAGCATTAACCAAACATCACATAAAAAAACAGTTTGTCACCTGTGAGGACAGGGTGGGAGGCCCAATCCAGTCAGTCGGAAACAGTGAATAAGCTTTTGGAGAACTTGGGAGTTTGCTAATTTATTTTGTGACCTTTAGTTGGTATGTTTTGAAATATTAAAAATAACTTAAACATAAAAAGGTGTCTCTGTGACAGGGCATGCTGTTTTTTATGGCATGAGAAAAGGAACCAATTCAGCTGGAGCAGCTCTGTGGATGATTGATGACATAAATTGAGTTCTTCCTTTCAAACAGACACTTCTGTTATGTGCTTCTTGATTCTTCCACTCCTCTGTAACACACACACACACACCAGAGAAGACTTTTCAGCATGTGTGGGCTGGAATATTCCAGTTGAACTCAAAGAAATGCACATTTAAGCAATTGAAGCTATCCTAGCGGCATGAGCTGGCATTAAATCTTTTCCAAACTCATGCCATCTAGTGGATTGAGGCTGGACACAGACTGAGTGGACTTGATTCCAAGCTTCCACTCATCCATAAAAGGTCATTTACTGGCTTGAGTTAAATCACTGTCTTCCAGCCCAGTCCCAATATTAAAAATGATGATTTGGAGGAGAAAATAAACCAATCCCTTCTACCTGAATTATTTGGAACAGAAAACACAAAATATATTGCCCACACTTGTACTTTCTCTTGATAAGAATCAAAAAGATTCATAGCCTGCTATGGAAGAAAAGTCTGGCAGTGCTGAAAACCTCTGATCCTGAGACATAGCAAAACAACTTTTCTAAGCATCCCCTTTCCACTCCACTGGTTCATGTGGACTTCAACAACTTCCGAAAGGCCAGAGATGATGTATTTGGTTTAGGATGTCTTTAATAGCGATGCATGCAGTAAGCCTACGAGGTTTTGCAGAATGTAATCATTGAAGAGTGGGTGATGGAATAGAAGATGGATAGTTGCTGAAGGCACTGTTTGGCAGAGGCAATGTCTGGATTTGTACTGATATGTGGGAATGACTTTGGGAGACAGGAGGAAAAGACATAGACTGAATCACTGGTGTGTATAAAAAGATATCTCAGTCCATAGAAAAGGAGAAAGGAATATGGGAAGCATTATAGAAAGGAGTTTTTTTAGAGAGTAAAAGGAGAGGACAGGAGAAATACTTTCAGTCTTTCAATATTCTGTTAATGTAACTTTGCAATAAGGACAAAATTAGTACTCATAGATGTGCTTCTTGTTTGGATTACCTAAAAGGACTAAAACAACACCAGAGCTCTCCTGTTGATCATCTTCCTGAAGCCTCTGACTGAGGTCATCTACCAACATAGGGTCCAATGTCATCAGTATATCAATGATACTCAGTTATATATTGCAACCCGGAACCAATCAACTTATGCTATCAAGATCATAGTGCCTAGAAACTGAGAAATCTATACAGGAAGGAACAAGCTTAAACCCTGACAATGCAAGCAATACTCTTTTTCTTGGTACCTTCAGTATTAAGCATTTGACATCTTTAATTTTGGATGGCATAGAACTTCTCCAGCCAGAATTGGTGTGCAGTTTGGGGGCCTTCTCAGATTCTCAGTTTCTGCATGAAGGAGCAGGTAGCAATTGTCACTTGAAGGACTTTTTGCCCAGATTCAATTTAAAATGCATTCTATAAAGGACTGCCTACTCAACCTACTCAAGAAGCTGCAACTAAGCCTGAAAGCAGCCAGGTAGGCACTTGGGTGCCTGCTTTGATAGAAGGGCCCTGTGGCCCTTCTGCCATGTGTCTTACATTGGTTGCTAGTGTGTTTCCAGATGTGATTCAGAAGCTGCAGCTGACTCAGAATGCTTCAGTCAAAGGTGATAAAAATGGAGTGGCTCATAATAATAAAGGCTTCTTCCCTTTTGCTATTTTCTTGATGTAAATGCTCCTTCTCAAGTTATCTGTGTTCTCAGTAAAGGAGATTTGGTAAATGTATCACAACCAACCTCTTTTAAGCTGTGATGCAAGGTGAAGTTGAGACAGCAAATTAGTTCAGGGAAATGGCAACCTTGAGAAATATTTGAAGGAGAGAGTAAACTGCCCAAACAAATCTATGAATAATTGACCTGCAGGAATCCTCCATGATATATATTACAGGCATTCTAGTAACATGCTGTGAAAAGAGAAGCAGAGTTGGGTTTTGTGATTTAATAAATGAAAGAGCTCTTTGCATCATGTATGGTGTCTGGATTTCTGCTATTACATTCCTTCTATACTTTGATCTTCCTTCTGAAGATACTGTGAATTTTAGAATTATTTTTCTTCCATTGTGAATGTGTTTGAAGTCTCATCATAAGGAAAGGCCAGAAATTGTTGTTTTTCTGTCAGTGAAGGCTGCCTTAGTGTAGAGGTTGAGATGCCAGGCTAGAAACCAAACAACCATGAGTTCTGCCATGGTTTAGGAACAAAGCCAGCTGTGTGACCTTGGACCAATCACTCTCTCACAGCCCTAGGAAGAAGAAAGCAAACCATTTCTGAAATCTTGCCAAGAACACTGCAGGGATTAATTCAGGCAGTAGGTAGGAGTCAATAATAATTTATTAGCCTTGCATGCTGCCTGAATCTGGGTGGCTTAGTACAATCAAACAAAGAAATGACAATGAAATCAATAAAAGGCAGAAGAGAAAGGCAGACCAGATGCAACGAAACAAGAACTCTCACTCACCCTCACCAAAGGTGTAAGTGAAGAACTAGATCTTCATGGCTCTTCTTTATAACAGCAGAATTTGTATCACTCCACAGCAGGCAGAGGCACAGCAGGTACAGAAAGTTGCATATCTGAGAAGTTCCTATAGATTACATTATTTAATTGCTGGAACCTGGAGCACACCAACCTTGCAGAATTGAATTAGGCTGGCAGATACTAATGGGAGACAGGTGGTCCTTCATAGTTTTATAGTTAACAATCAGCACCTTGAATTGTACCTGGAAGCAAATTGGCAGCCAATGCAGCTTGCAAAACAGAGGCGTTACATATTACATCATTTGTGACACTCTACATAATGGACTAGTTGAAGCTTTTGGGTTGTCTTCAATGGCAGCCCAATTTGGAGCACATTACAGCAGTCAAGCCATGAAATGACAAGGGCATGAACAACTGTTTGAAGTCCCCACCACCACAGGAATCAGTGCAACTGGTTACAACTGATAGAATTGTGCAAAAACCTTTCTGGCCACAGCTGTCACCTGTTCTTCAAGCAGGAGGCATGATTCAGAAAAATCTCCATAGACCTTGAAGGGGAAAGTGCTATTGCATCCAAGGTCAGAGATGGAATAACCCAGATATGGGTAGCCCAAAACACCTACAGTCACCTGATCTTGATAGGACTGAGACAGACACTGAATCAAAGTACCCACCCCAAGTCTCTCGATGCCTTTTTAAAAAATTAAAACACTACATTGCTGTCAAAAATGCCTATACCATTCCAAAAAAAATCTACCTGAATTAAAGAAGTACAAGGGGTAAGTGCATGAGTTTATTTCCAGAGCATATATTCTCTAGTTATGATTACAAGTGCAAAAAATGGCTGATTTATAAAGCCTTTTAACCCTCATTTGTTTGCTGAATTATCCTCAAGGGTTTCATATATCTCACCCAGTACTAACAATCGAAAAAATTGTGTAGGTCATTAGTCACAAATGCATTCCAAAGCAGCAGCAAATCAGAGATATTACAATTCCACTGGGGTCTATTTACATAAGCAAACACAAGGGAAAATTTCTTGAGACGTAGATGTTTCTGCAGGTATTCAAAACAAAGTAAAGCTACTTCTTATCACAACAGTAACATTTGACATAGCAAAGCAAAGCAAAATATACTATAGAACACTAAAAAAAAAAAGAAGGGCAATCAAAATGGATTGGCCAGAAAGGAGATGATATGGTTTACGACATACCAGGTTATTTTGTGATCAGATTTATTGCGTTCTCTGAATGTGCTTACATCAATCATGGCTCTGTAGGTTACTCAAACCCAAATAGTTTGTATAGTTTGGATATAACATAGATGGTAGAAGCAGACAGAAATATTTGTGAAAAGAAGCTAGGGAAAGACGTGACATTATTTAGTTCTGTGAAGAGTGAGCTCTTAAACAACTGTATTTTTGTTTGGTAGTTAAAAACATAAACCAATCACTGCAAAGTTAGCTGAGATGCTCTCTAGAAGGATGGGGATGTATACAACTTCTGTGGTGAATGGGCCATGGCTAGTTGTCCTGTGGTGAGTTGGTGGTGAATGGTCATAGACCCATATGGATGTGCTGCTTGAAAATGCAGCCCCCACTCTCATTCCAGGCAAGTAGGCCTGTACATTTACCCTAGGAGAGCAATTCTGCCTAAGCCTGGTCCTACTGGACATGGAGCCATTTTCTTCTCAGCCTGGGTCCACAGTGCCAGTGAAATCCGGAACTTCTTTTGGTTACTAGCCCACTGTGTGTTCAACAAATGAGTCACTTTCTATTGTTCTGTTCCAAGGCAGCCTCCTACTTTTCTTTTGCTCTTTGGCTGCATTAGGCACATATTTTAATTGTAGATCCCTGAAGATACACT
This sequence comes from Notechis scutatus, assembly GCF_049901735.1. NCBI lineage: Eukaryota > Metazoa > Chordata > Lepidosauria > Squamata > Elapidae > Notechis > Notechis scutatus. The sequence continues at coordinate 247,150,273 of NC_142009.1, read as the reverse complement.
TCTGTTTTCTCCTGATCCACTGAAGAGCAAGTTGGCAGTTAATAAGCAGCTCTTAACATTTCAATTTATATTGTGCATCTTTCTTTCTTTAAAAAAACAAAAACCTTTAACCATTGAGGAATTTATACAAAGACCTCTGCTTTTATGTACTTGGCAGACTAAAACCAAGAGGCTTCCTCCTCCATTATTCATTTCTTAGCCATTGTACATAATTTTACTTTCCTTTCAAATACATGGCAAACAGATTTTTTTTTTTTAAAAAAATAGTATGACATTAGTCTTCAATAAGACATGGGCAGGAAGCTGCTGCATATATTTATATATTAAATTCAGTAGGTTTTACAAATATTTCTCAAACAGCTCTGCAGAGTCCACTGTATCAAACAGTAGCCCAGTAGCAGATTTATGGCATCAAAATAATTTATTGGTAAGAAAGCAAAATATCCAACTGGATAGAGTTATCTGGGAAAGCATATTAAAAGTCTGGACTCTAAAAGAACTGCACAGTATGCCAACTGAGAGCCCCAAACTTCAATTTTGATTCAAATCTTAAACATGTTTCTAACCTGCATGATGTGTAAACCTAGTCCATCATGAAATGAATCATAATGGTGGAGGGACTGTTTTAATTACACAGCTGAAGATGGCTATGCTGAGGGGGAAAATAAAAATCAGGCTATGAAGCTGAAAAAAATTGAGAAGATTGCAAAGTGCAAAGATAAACAGGAGATAGATAATCTGGCACAAAAATAAACCAATGTTCTTGCCTTTTGTCAAGTTTTTGCTATTTTTTTGTTTACAAGGAGGAACAAATTTCGTTTACTCCTAAAGATTGACTTTGAAAGGGATTAAGCACTTCTGCAATTTTAATAGCCCCAGGCATTTTATGGATTTGTAAAACACACACACATGCATACATAAGTCCATCAACAAGCATACTTCTAAAAATGGCTGTAAAAATGTACAAAAGCAGGGACTTGCAAAATACTGGAAAATGAGTGGCAGTGTTCTTTTACAAGAAATCAGACTACAAAAGGAAAAAGAAAAAGGTCAAAGTAAAACAAAAGTTCAGTTTTAGTTCATTTGACATCATGACTCATATTGGTCCAATGAAAACACAAAAGTGTCAGTAAATATGCTAAAATGTTGACGATTAACCTAAAATTGAGACAGAAAAAAATTGATTAGGACTTTCTAAGTTCTCTCTCTTTTTATCTCTCTGTCTCATCTATCACCTATTCTATCTATCTATCTATCTATCTATCTATCTATCTATCTATCTATCTATCTATCTATCTATCTATCTATCCATCCATCCATCCATCCATCATCAATCTATCTACTTACAGTCAAGAAATGTAAGAAACGCTGAACCTGTTTTATAAGATAAGAGTGAAATTTCTGGCAACTCAGATAGCTAAACTTTCCCAGGATGCATTCAACAAGCCAGTGTTGGATTTCAACAACAGTAAATATGGAGTCAGCTATGTAGATGCCAAGAAAACTGCTGATGCCAAGATATCATGTCCTTTGGTTTATTAGAAAGCAAACGGTCAATTTGCTAGGACAATTCTTAAAATTTTCAGTTACTTAAGTAATCTTTTCTTGTAGGGATTCAGAGTAGCATCCTGAACAAAAACACATCCCCTTCCTATCTTCATTCCCAGGCAATTTTTCCCTCTGCCTATGTTTTGTTCAGTGGGTTATTTTCCTGAACATAAAAGTCACCTGCACAATAATTCTCTAGACTTTAAATCATGGCTCAGTCTGAGTATGAACAATCTGATATAAAAAAAATTGATAACACAAAAACTAATTTGCCAGGTCTTTAAAAAAAAACTCTTCAAAAAAATTAAAATAACTATATTCTTCTATTAAGGAAAGAAGGAAGGAAGGCTGGCTGGAAGACAGCTGGCAAGCATGGCCTCTGTGAGGATATAAAATTATAATGCTTCTACAATTCCACGATATGATATCAGAGAAAAGATGAAATGGCTTTAAAATATGGCCCACAAGTACAGTATAAATAATAACGGATTCTAAAGATTGAATGTATCAATATTCAGTTGATCCAAAAAGCTGTGGATCATTTACCTGTGGGGAAAATGCTAGGAAGAATATGTGTATATGTATAGGTATATATGTATACCTGTATGCATGCACATACACATACAAAAACACATGCACAGATACATATACACATACATACTGTATAATAGTTAATTCTCTGAATAAATACATTTCAGAGAACAAAAGAAAAAATGGAAGAAAAACCAATTCATTGTTTTAGAATGTGGTGACTTTTGCAGAATAAATCTCATTATAGTTAACAAACTAAAGTAGCTATTATTGCACTGTGAGCTTAAGCACTCACAGTGTAATATTTTAATAAAAATAACAATTTATATATAATATATGTATATAATGCTCTTTTGGTTTGATATAACTGTTTCAAAATTTGGCATTTGTCTTAGAAACCCCCTTTCTTTCTTTCTTTCTTTCTTTCTTTCTTTCTTTCTTTCTTTCTTTCTTTCTTTCTTTCTTTCTTTCTTTCTTCCTTCCTTCCTTCCTTCCTTCCTTCCTTCCTTCCTTCCTTCCTTCCTTCCTTCCTTCCTTTCTTTCTTTCTTTCTTTCTAAACACATGAACCATGACAATTTTTGGCCTTTACCTGATAATGCTTGTGCCATCTTTAAACTGTTTTTGAAGTCTAGATTCACTATATCCACATATGCAATTACACTTTTCTTGTAATAATTATCTTCAGAATAAAAAGTGAGTATGAGGCTCAAGGTGAGATTGCTAGACTTATTATTATTATTATTACTATTTTTTATAAATTCCATGTTTTTATCAAGCTCTGTCTTATAATACGTCCTTCCATGTCTTTGTCTTCTTTTGTATCCTTATCTCATAAATACCTGTGAAGATCTAGGTTGACACTTTCTAATATTGACATTCTGCTATCTGGAGATTTTATCTATTCCATTATCCATGTCAAACAACCTGCACAGTAATATGATTTAAAATCTGGTAGAGCAAGTCCACCTCCATCTTCTGAACCTTTTAACATTTTTTATTTTACTCTGTTTTTCCCCTTTCCAAATAAATTTATTAACTGTTCTTTCCAATCTTGCAATTTGGGGGTGGGGGTGGGGTTGAAATTGATGCCATTTGAAATACAAGAATTGTCTTGGGTAATATATTCATTTTAACAGCTGCAATTAATGCTTACCAGGAGAGTTTAATTTTTTTCCACCTTTCAAAAAAAAAAATTCTCTCTCTCCATAATTTGATATAATTATGTTTAATTATTTGAAACATTGATGGGTGATAGCCGGTTTTTGGAAAATGACTTCTACAATCTAATAATAGTGTATGATGTTGCATGATTATCTGTAATTATTTTATAATTTGTCTTGGCCCAAGGTGTTTCTCTATTTGAAAAATATTGGAAGAAAAAGGTATTTTGAGCAAAAATCTTATATATGAGGAAATCATCTGATTATTTTAGTTGTTAGTTTGATCTTGGGTTTATCTGCTTCCCCCCTTTTGGAACACATCTGAAACTAATTCTGTCTCAACTTCTTACCTTCCATTTGGCCATTAATAGCACTTCAGAAATGATAGTGGCAAACCAGTCTACAAAATTTAATGGCATAATGCTATACATACACTTTGCTTCAACTGAGCCAGTTGGTTGTATTCACACATACAAAGCCAAGAGAAACCAGACTATGTTTTGGCTAAATAGTTTAGTGTGTGAACCCAGTAACTGTATGTTTTCAAGCGGGATTAATTTTTGTTTTGTTGTTTAGTCTTTTGGTCACTTCTGACTCTTTATGGTAGTCATGGTCATATGAGTTACCGGGATTATTTATCACTAACTGCTTCTTTGAATTCTTGTAATTTCATGCTTGTGATATCAGTGATAGAATCTAATCCCTTTATATTATGCTTTTGTTCTGTTTCGCTTTCAGTTTTTCCAAGCACAAAGGTCTTTTCCAAAGAAGTTTGCTTTTGCATTATATATCTTAGCTTCACAATGAGGGCTTATAATGTGCTGCATAGTATTACTTCATCAATTACATGTAGTCCTCAATTTACAAGTACAATTGAGCCCAAAATTTATGTTGCTACAGTAAATGAGAAATTTGTTAAGTGAGTTTTGCCCCATTTTATGACTTTTCTTGCCACATTTGTTCAGTGAATTCCTGTAATTTTTAAAATTAGTAACATGGTTGTTAAGTGAATCTGGCTTCCCCGTTGACTTTGCTTGACTTTGCTTAACTCGGGGACAATGTAACTGTCATAAGTATGAACCAATTGCCATGCATCCAAATGTAAATCATGTGACTGTGGGGATGCTGCAATGGTCATAATTGTGAAAAATGGTCATAAGTCATTTTTTTCAGTGTCGTTGTAACTTTGAACTGTCACTGAATGACCTGCTGTAAGTCGCGGACTACCTGTATTATTATTATTTGTTCTTGTTGTCGAAAATATTCTCCTCACATTTCTTCAGCACCTCAATTCAGAGGCATCAAGTTTCCTTCATTCAGCCTTTCTGATTGTTAGCTTGCACAGCCAATTGTCATTAAGAGAAAAACCAGGGCCTTAATAATACGTACCATCTTTTGACAGTGTGATATATCTCTATTGTTTAATGTTTTGTCTAAATTTGCCATAATCTTTTTCTCAAGAAGCAGAATCACCCTTTGCATGGTTATTGACTGATGTTATGAATGTTTGAGCCCCAAAAGTTGAAGTCTATTACTATATCCACTTTTGTTCACTTATTTGATTTGTCCTAACAGCTGACATAGTGATATAGTTTATCTATGTCTATGTCTATTTTTTTTCTTTTTATTATCCTGTAGTCCCTTTATTTGGGGTAGAGTTAGGGTGACTGAATGGAGCAGAGCATATATTGGCCAGATGTCCTTGCTGATGCCCATGTGATATACATCTACACCTATCTAAATCTTCTATATGTCATCTATATTATTTATCTCTCTCTGTGTGCATACGTGTGTGTGTGTGTGTGTGTGTGTGTATGTGTGTGAATAGAACAGAATTCTTTATTGGCCAAGTGTGATTGGACACACAAGGAATCTGTCTTGGTGCAAATGCTCTCAGTATACATAAAAGAAGAGATATTTGCATTATTATATTTTCTTTTCAACAAAAATTCCTTAATTTATTTCTTACTAGCATATCTGAGATTGTTAATATCTTTCCACAGCTTTAATTGTAGCTTCTGTTTCCTCTAGTTTAGCATTTCTCATGGCTTGTTCTCCATATCAAAGCAATTTCTCAACAATATGAAAGATGTTTCACATTGCTGAATATGTAAACATTTAATTACTTCAAATTACATTTAAAGGTCTTTAGGTAATTATTCTGATTAGATTTCTGTGGAAAATTCAGAGACAAGCCATGAAAAAGAAATTGATCTGATGCTGTGAGGAAAGGAAATGACTTAGAGGAGTTTGCTATTCAAAAGGAATTATTAAATATATAGGTTTTTTCTTGCTTCAACAAGTTCAAATGGACAACCTCACAGGGGGCCATGGAAGTGGCTGTAATGATTGTGTAGCCAACAACAGATAAACATTCCTGTTTATGATAAATTTAGTACTTCTAATGAGTGTTTTTCCTCTTATACTAAATTAATGAATTTTGAATTGAATTGGCATCTTTTAGACTCAAGAGACTATGGTATCGTGCTATGAAACCGGTAACTGCCACTTCCCATGTTGTTTCAATGCTGTATGCAAAGCTGGAGTGACCTCTCCAGAGCACGCGGCCTGGATAATTTAATATAGAGGATAATCTGTTACCCAAGCAGCAGATCCTCCCTCTCCACATCACTGAAATAGTCTAATTAGTAGTATTAAGTCTGTCTGGTGGCTATTTGTGGAGTTTTTCCTTAAAACTTTTTTTTGCATTTTCCAGCAAATGGAAAATGGAATCATATTCAGTAATACTTTGTACCAAGTTCCAGCCAAAATGGTATTAAGTCATATTTGAATCAAAAGACAATATGGTCTTGTTGCGTGTCCCAATATTCACTATAACTATCTTGTTTTTATTTATTCATTGTCACATGGATGTCAGTCAATGGATGTCATATAACTCAAGAAGTCCTTGACATATTTTAGGTTTAGTCATGTTTAGAAATATTTGCTTAAGCCTCTTATCCTAGAACAGGGAAGAGGTAGCTTGGCAACATTGTGCATCTTAATACATAATTATTCAATTCTAAGGTTTGCTTTTTTATAATTGTTGCTTTAACTTGAGATCAATATAAGTGAAAATTCAAAGGACAAGATATTTGCTGCCTGAGATGAAAAGCAGACGATGAATGCCTGTCCTGAGACTGTTGAGGACATACTGCTATTTGAAAGAACTGAAAATAAAGGGAAATTTTCTAGCTCTTGTCAAAATGTGTTTGACCAGAGAATGACACTCAAGAACTGTCCCTATCTGATCTAAGAACATCTAGATAAGATGCTCTCTTCCACTGATTTTAACCTGATCAGGCAAGAAAATGTAGGATGCCCAGGATGTATAAGTAGGTATGTATAAATGGGTTGACACTCAGTATTAGGATCCAAGTTAGGGAAAAATGTTTGGTCCCCCTTGCCTTTCCTTAAATAGTTTTATACCTGTGAGGGACAGAACTCAGAACACCTGTAAAAGAGGTTGGGGCTGTTTTTTCCTGTTTATTTCTTGAATAGATAGACAAACTACTTCTTGGCAAAGGCTGAATAATACTTAAAGAAGCAAAATTTATTGAACATCACAGAAAAACAGAAACAACTAATGAATAGATCTAGAACAATAAAGAAAACGTTTGAAGCTATAATAAATGCCAAAATAAGGAAACTGCCTTGATCAGATGGTTTACCAGCTTCTTGTTATAAACATTTTGAAGGCAAACTCTACAATTGTTGCAATACATGCTGAGCTCTGTTTTACAGACTGGAAAGATATCGGACAGTTGGACAGAGGCTAATATAATATTTATGCCTAAAGAAGGTCAAGATTACTGCCTGATATTATTACTGAATAATGATTATAAAGTATTTACAATGATTTTAGCTGAGAGAATAAAGATGGTTCTATTGGACTTTATTCATGAAGATCAGTGTGGGTTTTTACCTAAAAACAGCTGAAGGAAAATATTAGAAATGTATCCAGAACATTCCATATGTGGAACAATATAATGTAAAAATGAGCATTGGTTTTTGTTGATGCAGAAAGACCTTTGACAGTTTGTACTGGACTTTCTTGTTTAAAATTTTGGAGGATTTGGACTTTGATGAGAATTTTAACAAATGGGTGAAATCAATTTACAAAGGCACAGATAATTGGCAATGAGGAATTACCAAAAGCTTGTGAGATACAGAAAGAGACTAGACAAAGATTACCCTTGTCACCATTCCTATTTATTTTAGCTTTGGAAGTATTGAACAGAGATGAGATGAAAAAATTTCACTATTTTTAAAATTTTTCTTTTATGTCTTTTACTTTGTTAAAAAAAAATCTTCACTAAAATACATACAAATAGATATACTACATTGCCCATAGTTTTTTAAGCATTACTCATTCATTTATTAATCACATCCTTAGGATATTTTTTTATTTTCTGGAAAAAAATAGAAATACAGAAATTTACTCTGTGAATGAACAGGAATTCTGCCAAAGATAAACATCATAAATTGTTTCTACTTAAATTAAAAGCTTTCAGAAGTTCTAGTAGATGTATTGTTTCTTGTTAATTCTATACACTGGTCTAGTCCAACTGGCATTTTCTATACCAATGTCAGGACTCCAATAAATCCATCCCCATTCAAATCATAAGATGATGCATCAATCATGCTCTCCAGTAATTTTCTTGTGCTCTGGGTGATTATCTAGGCACTTAAGGAATGCAATGTTTTTCCCCACTCTCTTTTTCTGGCAGCTAAAAAACCAAAGGACTATCTTTTTAGTTGACAACCAAAGGAAGGCCACTACTGGCCAGTATTTTATTCCATTTTTGCCTTACACAGTACAGATCACAAAGGGTACCAGATTTCTTTATGTAGATTATCTAATCTTTATCTTTATGTAGATTACTTAATCTACTTTTGTAGATTAAGAAGAAAATATTCAATTTTTGGAAAAAAAATGGATGAAAATCTTTTCCCCATAAATATAGATTTGTTTTGCAATGGTGGTAATGTAGTTCAAAAGCCATATTATTACACCTGTCAGCCTTCGCAGCTTAACTTAATGAGTAGTGAATTCTGAATTATATATTTTGCAGGATAGTCAAATGTGAGATGACTGACATGGTTATATGTATCATGATTGCCTTGAATGCAAGTGCTCAGAAAGAAAATGAAGCATATAATGAATATGATTTATAGAAAGCTAAAGAGACAAAAGACCAAATGTTGTCACTATCAAGTCCAATAAGGGAGTGAAGGCCACCAAAATGTTTTAGAAAAAAAAAAGGCCGGTGAGTGTCAGAAGACGGGTTTTTTTTCCCCCTTAAAACAATGAATATTGTTGTTGGATCTGTAAATCTAACAACCACTTTTCAGTCAAAAGACTCCCTGAGGGCTTTGTAATAAAATAAAAACAACAATGAAATCAATGCAATGAAATCAATGCAATACTGCAAAATAGATCAATCATAATAAAGTCTGCAATATAGCAACAATTAAAATTGGTTAAGACACAGAATATTAAAAGCCTGAAAGAGCAGGAAATGTGTATGGTTGTCTAGTACTTAAAAGGTATTAAATGAGATGTTTTAAATATTTGTTGCATTTAATGGCCGGAAATTGAAACTGAAATCTAATGATTCACGGAAAGCAAAAACCCATGGTGCTGGGAATCTTGTAGCTGAGGGATTTAGATATCTGTTACTTAGATAAAACAGCAGAAGCCTTCCATCTACTAGATGAAGCCACAATGAATTTAATCAGTGCTGCCACAGAACAAAAAAGTATCTAATTTGATCCAGTTCTTCATATGCACATTCACATCTTGGAATAGAAACTTGTTGATGATCACTTAGGATCACTGTTATGAATTGTGGACTTCAACTCCCAGAATTCTGAGTGTTGAACTGTTCAAGTCATAAAGGGGCCATCGTTTCCCACTTCTGACTTAAGAGATAGGCAACATATGACCCTTTTCTCATTTTATTCACTACTTTTCATGGCAAAGTTATTTATTACCTCATGTTTTCATACCTACCACTACTGCAGCTAAAACAGTAGTGCAAACTTGCAGCAACATCCAAGGGCCTGCAGCCAAGGGACCCTCAGAGACCTTTTAAAGAGTAGCAGGTGATGGAACAATAGCACACAGATGCAGTGATAGCATTTGAGCCAGTAGGAGTATGAAACAACTAACCAGTTGTCACCATAATATCATCTCTTCAGGCTTAACATAAACATAAACACCTGAGCCCAATTACAGATAACACTTTCATTATTTTATTATTCCAAACACAAAAACGGCGCTTATGTTCAGGGGTGGGATTCAAAAATCCTAGCAACCAGTTCGCTGCCCAGTTGCTGGGTGGGCATGGCCATGGTGGGCGTGGCCTACTGGAACTTCCTGTTTTTGGCTTCCGGTGGGCCTCCAGAGCCCAGGGGAGGTTGTTTTCATCCTTCCAAGGGTCCAGAGGTTTTCCCCGGGCCTCTGGGAGGGCAAAAACAGCCTCCCTGAGCTCTGGAGGCCCACCAGGAGCTGTAAACAGGCCCGATTCCAGACTTCCAGAAGGCCCGTTTTCCCCCCTCCAAGAGCTCCGCGATCCTGCACTTACCTCCATAGAAAATGGGTTTTGTGGAGACTCCTGAGAGTGGTGGGTGGGGCCAGCCAGTTGGTTGAAATACTGGTTCGGTGAACCAGATAACTTTAACCAAACTGGCCCGGCCCAGAGAATCCCACCCTTGCTTATGTTCCTCCTTTAGCATCCAGAAAGCAGAAAGCAAACCCGTTTTACACTCATTTTTAAAAATGCATTTATAAATGAAAATGCACATACTCTGAATCTTTGCCCCCCCCACCCTTTATTCCACCCAGCCCAGTTTCAGAAATGCAGAGTGACTGTAGAATAAAGAATTGAAGAAGAGAAAAGGAGAGATAAATGCTAATTACATGCGTCACAACTGAAATAGCACCCATGGGCATCTAAATAGGACGGTGATGGTCGTGCACAAAACCATTCAGCCCAAAGTGTTAAATTAACTAGCTCTATTGTTTGCGATCCACACATTTAGAAGCTCTTCATAGAAATAACACTTTGCAGTTGACCTTTAAAAACAACTTCCAATAAAATCCAAATGACTCGTTTGCTTTCTAAATTTATTTATCTCAGTTTATCCACTTATAACATCTTATCTCTTAAAAAAAAGGCAAAGCATTAAGAGGGGTACTTTTCACAAAAACCGTTGAAATGTTGGATGTTAGGAAATAACATATTGTGATGCAAAGTAACTTTTAGATTAAAAGGGGGGGGGGGAATTCCCTACTTAATCAGAAAAAGACCTTTCCAAATCTTGTTTTCCCTGTACCTCAGAGATGCTTATAGGAAACTAGAAAGTAAGCAAAATTCTCCATCTGCTCCACTAACCCTAGCAAGTGTTTCCAGATGTTTCTGCAAGAACCACAAAAGAGAGGGAAATGGGGAAAAATATAGTTACCCACCACTGTTGAAGCTTTGTTTGCTGTTTCCCTCACATTCTGATAACCAAAGGTTATCCTGTGAATGGGGAACCCCATTTAGTAATTGCAGCTAATAACTGTTGACAAGCTTAAACTCCTCTGCGAACTTCTATAATCCATTTTTAAAAGCTATCTCAGCCGGTGGTTGTCATCACTAAATCTTGTAGGAGTCAATTTCACAAACTAATTATGTTTTAGAAGAAGTTGTTACTTCTGTCTCCTGAAAATCAGTTTCACTGGAAGGCCCTACTTTTTATCATTATGGAGGAAAAGAGACTATGCAAGAGTGTATCTTCTTAACTGTCTCCTATGTGATAATTTTACAAGTCTTCTATTATTACATCATGTCATCATTTTTTTCTTTGTAAAGCGAAAAACTGCAAATAGTTGTCCATTTAAAATCTGTTTTCCCCCTCCCTTATTACAGGTATATGAAACAAAAGAAAGTTGGAAAATATTGCTTCTTCTTGACAAAGAGCAAGCATTGCTTACAGTTAACACTAATAATCAGGCTAGGCAAACACAAAAAAATTATATCCTGTTTTCATTTATAAAAATGCTCTTTCTCCATACTAGTTTAATATTTCTAGTGAACTATTAAATTTCTATTTATTTTATTTTATTATTATTTATGTTTTGCTATAAACAAATACTCTAGGCTTCAGGTGATCAACAAAAATTTTATCTTAATGGAACTGAAGCCCTATAACAAGCTTTTAAGAACTTGTACAAACAGAAATAACATAGACAGAGAGATAGTTATATAAAAGCAGAACTGCATGAGCTAAAGCAACCATCCTGGAATTAGCAGTAATGAAAGTATTATCAAGACCACAGGTGTTAAAATAACAGCATCTTAAAAAACCCAGGAGACTGAAAATAAGAAATTAAGTCTCACATGATGGTGCCATTATAACAATATGGATACCAAGTGAGTTTTTCTAGCAAAGACCTACCTTCCCAGAAGCCTTTTTATGTGTAGACGATCCCCAAACTTCAGTCTGAGAGAGCACAGAGTACAATGCTGACTGGAAATTTGGGGGTGTTTTATTTTGTATTTATTTACTTTGTTCATTCCAACATTCAAGGCAACTTACAATAAAAAACAGAGTATAAATGTTTTAAAAATATACAGAATGATGACTAACCTGCCCTTATCATTTATTTATGTGTGAAACTTCAATGTCACCCATCTCACTGGTGAGTCTGGATGGCTTACAGTCATTTAATAAATACATCAGATAAAACATTAAAACAATAAAGATCATAAATTTAAGATTCAGTCAAAATTCAATGGACCAAGATGGAGAGGAAAGAAGTGAAGTGTGCACAGGGAGGAGGTAGGATCTGTTTAGTCCGTAAACCAACACCAGGACGCAACTCCCTTCTTGTGGCCCCAGGCCAGTTAGAAGAGCCAGATTGTCAACATCCATGACAGCACACTGTTCAAAGTGCCCACAATGCACCATTTCGGAGTTGCCACACACACGCAGGGGGAGGGGGATGCATGGGACCACAGATGGGTGTCGGGTGATGGGACTCATGCTGGGAGAGGAGCCAGGAGGGCAAGCCAGCTGTGGTTGGTTCAGAAACCATCCAGGCCTGAAGAGTACTTGCTGGAGCCAGCCAGAGAGCAACTGGGCTTGAAGAATGCTTGCTGGATCTGGGCCAAAAAAGTACTTATGGGAGCCAGCTGGAAGCAACCAGGAACTGAATCCATATAGATAGCTGGCTAGCAGAAGCCAGTATTGCTGGGTAGAAACCCTTTTATGTGTATTGTTTACCACGTTCCAAGTAGAGACTCCAGTAAAGAGACCCATTCTGCTCACAGTGTGGCCTCTTCTTTTGCTGGCTTGGTTTGGAACCGTGACACAGGTCTTTACACCCTTTTCAGAAGGCCAAAAGGAGGATCTCACCTTGGGGGCACAATGTTTTAGAGCAGGGGTTGGCAACCTTTTGGACCTCAGGGACCACCAAACTCATAATTTTAGATCCCAGGGACCACTAACTGGTTCTGTAGGTGTGGCCTAATTTGTGGGTGTGGCTTGGTGGTCATGTGACTGGCTGGGCATGGCTTGTATGTAAATATTATAAATATTTATATAAATATTGAATTTTTTATAAAAAAGAGCAACGTTTACCCAAAATCAGGCAAAGCAGGCAGGCAGATTGAGTTGCTCACAGAATCATTCAGTGATCTATCTACCTGCCATCGGCTAGCTCAGTCTTTCAAATTTGCTTGCCATGAGTCTGCACTGAATTTGCTTGCAAGCAAACCTTCAGTCCTAAGGGAGGTTCAGCTGTGCTTAGCTAGAAAGCAAGAAATCCAACCATATCCTGCTTCTTAGCTAATCTAAATCTCCTGGCAGAGCAGAACAGATGATGGTCGGAAAAAGGAAAAATAGCAACTTAGCAAACAAATTTGCTGGGTAAAAAGTGAGTGGGCGGGGAGGGTTCCCGTGGGCCATGTGGGGTGAGCAGCCTTGTGTTTCTGCGCAGCCTGGATTAATTGGTTTGGGGTGGTGCTCTGGGGGTGAGATTTCTCTGCAGCCCACCAAAATTTTCTCATGGCCCACCAGTCGGCCATGGCCCACCAGTTGGGGACTGCTGTTTTAGAGGATGTGCCCCATGGGAAAAAAGGCTTTTCTCCTGGACCCCATGAACAAAAATTCCTTGACTGATGTCAGTTTGTAGCATGCCTCTTCTGATGGGGTGGGGGTGGGGATCTGATCCCATCAGGATGAGATGGTTCCTCAGATAACCTGGACCCATATCATGAAGGGCTTTAAAGGTGATGATCAATACCTTGAATTGGAACCGGAAGCAAGCTGGCAACCTGTGCAGCTTGCAGAACAGCAATGTAACATGGGCTACTCTAGGCACCCCAAGAACTGCCCAAATGTTTGTGTTCTGTACCAGCTGTTTCCAGATACTTTTCAAGAGTAGCCCCATGTAGAGTGCTTTGTAAGAGTATAAATAACTCAAGGCAGAGGGCATACCTAATAATTTTCCCAGAAAAATAACCTGTGTAGGGAGTTAAGCTGAGAAAGTGTGAGTGGCCCAAAGTCACCCACCTAGCTTTCATGACTAAGACAGGGTACAACTCTCAGTTTCCCAATTTCTAGCCTGGTGCCTTAACTACTAGATGAAACTCAATTAAATCAAGTCATTCAAAACCAAAATCAACAAAAAACAAATAAAATAAACCCTTGACAATTAAAAATTTGGCAAAAGAGACAAGTTTTTACTAAGTACTGGGAGGAGAATCAGATAACTATAGTGATTAATGTATCAGACTAGAAACTGGGAGATCATGAGTTCTAGTCCTACCATAGGCACAAAACCAGCTGGGTGACCTTGGACCAGTCACTCCCTTTCAACCTGAGAAAGAATGAGGCAATGGCAAACCATTTCTGAAAATCTTGCTAAGAAATTTGTCAACTGTCAACGGAATACACACACGAAGTGGGCGAGTTTGAACTAGACATACATGCCATAGATTCCATAGATTGATAATCATACAGAAAAATGTCCCTTCCAGCATACTCAATCATCAAACATCTTGCAGAGAGGGCATCTTCACAAGGGCCTCTTTTACTGAACTGAGTAATGAGACAAACTCATTGCAGGAACCACCCAGATAGTCAGGCCATAAAGCATTTATGGCTTTAAATTTTCATAATTACATCTTAAATTGTTACCAAGAAGCAATTAACAGCTAATATAGGTTTGTTTTTACTATAGCCATCATATGATCCAGCGTTCTATAGCCTGGGTATTGCATTTTGCACCAACTGCATTTTCTAGACCCTTTTCAAGACAAATTATAATATAAAGTATACTGAAGTAGTCAGAAGTACTGTAACAAGGCATTGATAAATGTTCCTAAGTTTAACTCAGAAAGGGTTGCAGTTTATTTACTTTTACTACTACAATGGCAAACCTGCTCCCTGCCATAGATGCCACTGAAACGTCAGTGAACATACTCCCCAAAATGAACAACCTTATCCAGAACAAGATTTACCTCAAATCCCTGCATCCAACCTTCTCCTTATGAAGAGCACCTCCATATTCTCTTCATGTTAATTTCTCCTTGTTCTCCTTTATCCAGCCATTACTGAGACGAGCATTTTCAAGAATACTGATTGCTCTTTAGAGCCAGAAAGAATGCAGCAGCAGAGCTGGCTTTCCATCACATACTGATGATATCCTTCTGGGAAGCTGTCAATGACCTCCTCCAAAGGGCTTCAGGTACAGGTAATCATTGTTTAGCAACTGCCTTATTAAATGACTATTTGCAAATACAGGAGTAATAGTACAGGTAGTCCTCTACTTACAACAGTTCGTTTAGTGTGAAATTACAATGGCACTGAAAAAGTAACCTATGACCATTTTTCACATTTATGACTATTACAGCATTCCTGTGCTCATGTGACTTACAGTCAGATGCTTGACAACTGACTGACATTTTTGACAGTTGCAGTGTAAAAGGGGTCATGTGTTCCCCTTTTGCGACCTTCTTGACAAGCAAAGTTAATGGGGAAGCCAGATTCACTTAATTGATTCAGTTGACAAACGTGGCAAGAAAAGTCATAAAATGGGGCAAAAGTCACTTAGGAACATAAATTTTGGGCTCAATAATGGTCATAAGTAGATGACTATCTGTAGTAAATGGTAGTAAAAAAATCATTTTCCAGCAAAAGCAATCACTTATATCTAAACTTCTGTACCTAACAGCAATGCATGTCAGTGAAAATAATGCTTGCATTATTGCATGAGATAATTTTATCTAAATGAAGTGGCAGTAAACAGATATCTTCTTCTCTCTCTCTCTCTCTCTCTCTCTCTCTCTCTCTCTTTCTCTCTTCCCCCCCTCTCTCTTAGAGACCATGTAACATACAAGGACTGTAACAACTGCAAAACAGCTCCTTCAAAACCATACCCTGGAAGACAGAGCCGATGGTTTTAAAATGTCTGTGAAGATTAAGACAACCAGAAGAACTCTAGTTTCTAATATCTGTCCTCTATCAAATTTAACCAAAGTATTCTTAGAATTATTTCTAAAATAACAGCCTGATTGTAATGGATTCAGGAGATCAATTTGGAACGGCAAGGTTTCCTTTTTCAAAAATAGAATATTTGAGACTGGCATATAATAAGATCTTCCAAGTCACAATTTTTTTAAATAAAAGATTTTTAAATGCCTCCCTTATTCAAAGAGGTGATATAAAAATCTGACTTAACCATGGGGCCAGTCTCCATCTTGTTGTTGAATAGGAAGTCAAGGGTGGTTATCTTTTCATACAATGTTGTCCATATCTTTGAGGTCTACATTTATAAAGTATCTATATGAACCTGATATGTGGCTTTACCTCTTTATGGCCTGCTCCAACACTGAAGTTAAATTAAAGCAATCACAATCAACTTTATCTGCAAAGAATGATAAAACAAGCTCACAACAAGCTTCTGTTTCAACTCCCTGGCATTATTGTGCAACATGTCTAGAAAACAACTGATTTTAGAGAGTTACCTTAACACATAGCTAACTATATATGGAAAATAGTAATCTGTTGAGTACTATTGTACTACTGGAAACTGAGTTTCCAATCCAGGTAAGAATTTATACTATACTTCTATGATTAGAATTTTTATATGAATCACAACCCATATTATGTGTGAAGATCTGAAATAATATTCTGATAATTTTTGGTCCTATTAGTACTCTCTCTGCCTTATCCATTCTATGAGGGGGTCACCTTTGAAACTTTGGAAACTTCAGTTGATGCAGAAAAGTGCAGGAAATAAAAGACTGAAATGTTTGTGTTCCTGGTGAATATTATCCACAGGATGACCAAGGTTATTATAGTGTTAAAATCACATCTAAATTTCAGTTGAAATGGGTACTGAAGATAATTTTTATTTATGAAAATACAGATCAGATTAACTATCATGTACTCAAGTACCCAGCAGCAACCTATAATTATCAAACGATTCAGAAGCCAAAGTAAGCTGGTTTCGTGCTTAATGATAAGCCACTGTTTTTTCCTTGTGAGATATAAAACATAATTAATTCAAAAGAAAAAAAAGAAAAATTCAAAGAACAGATTCAGTTTTTTCATGTTTTTATTATATAGTCAGGTTCAATCAACAAACTAGAAAACAAACAAACCAACAAACAAATCACTGGCTAAATTCTAAGCAGTTTGTCATCTTCACACAGCACAAATTGAAAGTCATAGTACTGAATAATTTACAAATTTTAAAAGATCAGAAATTGTTCTGGACACCTCTATTGACAAGAAATGTATGAGTATATGAGATCGATAGATATATGATATATGCATCCATCTAGCCTCCAGACTGTATGTGACATCAAATAATTTTAAAACTTTAAAAGAAAAAATTCTTCAGTAGAAGCAGACAACACATTAATAATTCAGTATGGTAACTGCTAAGTGTAATTGATGCTACATCATAAATGTATACCACTTGTCATCTGTAATATGGATGATCAAATGAGTGACTAATACCTAAAAACCAAATAGAATATTTTTCAAGCCACAGAAATCAATGGCACAATGTAAAGATGGAAGGTTCTTCCAGAAACTAGTATCTAATTTTACTTTGGAAATTGCATAGTTCCTCAGCTGCACTGAAAAAAACTTCCTGTTTCTTAGGCTGAAGGTTTAATAGTGAGAATATCATTGTTATAGAACATGATAACTTCTAAACCCATTCCCAGGTTCACTATGTCTGTAATGAGGAAGAGTGTTTTAGTCAAACACATTACATGTTCTGATAGACTGCAATTTTGGTGAATCTTCTAGTCAAATTTTGCTGCCCACCCCAGCATTCCCATTAGTCAAGAGATTGTGGAAGTTGTGGTCTTAAATAATCTCATGCGTTATTTAAACTTCTATTTAACCATTTTAGCTTCCATTTAATTTTGTGAAAGCAGATATAAATAATGTATGATACTGTGTGCACTCATTGGAAATTACTGGCATATTTTTAACCAACCAATTTTTTTTTTAAAAAAAAATAACAATGGTATTTGTACACTATTCTAAGTTTGATTAATTTAATCTTTATCCTGTTGTCAAAAGGCAGTCTAGTATTTAGTGAGAGTCCAAACATTTGAGCACTATAACAGACAAGTTAAGCAAGTTGTGTGAAAACAGTATCTTTTATTTGCAAGTCTCCTGGACGAATAACTTGGTTACTTAAGATGATTATTTTTTTTAAAAAAAAGTTGAATGTAAACTTTGCTATTATTTCTTGTTTTTATGTTTTCATTTCATTGCTTTCATTTGTAAACTCATTTAAGTCTTCAGAGACAACAAGATGATAATAAATGAAATAAATAAAAAATAATTACATTTGGAAAATAGTAACAGCACTGTAAGCACTCAAAGAATTTGAACATCATGAATATAGAGTGAAAAATTCAACTCATGGTTCTCCCCATCTCAGCCAATGAAATTATTAGCTGTCCAGTGTATAATAGAAACACACACACATACACACACACACACACACACACACACAGAGTGCATTATTTTCATCCCCAATTAAACAATTTAGGACACTTTCATTGGCAGTACAACCTTGAAATTTTTGGCATTATGAAAACAATAGAACTTGTCCTTGAGGCATTGCTTAACTACATTGGTTAACTATAATGTAAACTAATCCTTGGGAGGAGGTATAGCTGAAAAAAACACTCCCTTACCATTGATATTCCTGCTGCTATTGATCTCCTTGGATGAAACCCCTAAAACACGTTTGCTGAAATCAGGGCAAATCCTGTTTGAAGGATTGAATAGTAAAATCCCTAAGCATCTTTTTATGGTACAGAATGATATTTAAACTATCTTGGAACAGGCAAATCACCAAAGCTAAATTCTGCAATACAATCATGTAAGCTTTAAGCCATTAAAAAGAAAGTCCAAATTTGGGATTTTCCTGCTTTTGTGCAGTGCACTAATAGGTTAGTCAAGCCTAAACATTCAGACTAATAAGGTACATATCTGTCTGTTGCTGTGAAAAGCTTATTGTTCCATTTTTGACACTGGTAGGCTTTTGGTTTGCATTTCCACTGTCAGTACTTGTATCATAGAGAAAGTACTGCTGTTCATAATAAATCTCTCTGACTTAAAAGATATGATCTTGTTTTTCTCTCTCACACCAGCTTGTACTCCTCAAATTATCTCGAAAGCATGGTTTGTCATTTCATCCTGACGTTCAGTGTGTGGACTAAAAACAGCTTGAATTTTTTTTGGGGGGGGGGGATGAACCCCCCCAGGGCAACTTAGTCAATTTAACAGAGTGTCTCATTATTCAGCAACTATAAATATTCTTTAGGCCTTCAAACAGCATGCATGCAGGTGCTCTTACAGATAAACGCACCTGGCTTAAATTCTGCAATCAGGAACAAGATTAACTAACTGATAAGTAAGAGATTTATGAACATTTCAGAAAATGTGCAGGTATATATGTTTGCTAATCTCCTTAGATATAGATTAAAATTAAGAAAAACCAATCTCCATCCCTTAGAATTTCAGAGTTGAATAGCAGTTGAGTCTCAGAGGCCGACATACTTCAATAATTTTTTAATCAGTTGTTCCAATACTATCCTGGGAAAATGAATACTTGGATAAAGTAAGTTTTCCTTACTAAGAAAATCCTATAGCTCTAGACCTCACACTATTTTTCTCCAATACAAAAGCAAAGTACAGGTAGTTCTCAACTTATGACCACAATACTACTAATCAACTTGAAGAACTTTAGGAAACTATTGGAAAACAATCTTATTCAGAGACATATTGATTGTAGTTAAAGTGTTTTAATTCAGAGTTTTGCTCTCTTTCAAAAATCCAGCATGCTTTGAACATCTTGTTACAGCCTATTGTTTACAGAGTAATAGCAGCAGCATTCCTCCCACCCAATAAATCACAGCTTCTAGTAAAACAATTAACCCTTTCCTTGCAGACTCTCAATACTACCTCATTACTTTAATCAAACACTAATTCATTACCTCAAAACTTACAACTTTTCTACCTCATCACCTATATCAATGATTAGATAATCTATTTCTATAAAATATTTCATTAATGGTTTAATTGATTTATTGTTTTAATTGATTAGTGTGATTAGAGTGTTTAGTGCAAATAGTGTGATTACTGATTAGTTTAAAAGATCAAGATTCATGTAATTTAATTGATTAGTTAAAATCAGTGATTTAATGAATTTAATTGAACAGTGAGATTAATAATTAGTGTAATTAATTGATTAGCAATTAGTGTAATTAATTGATTAGGCTGATTGTTGCTTAGGAAAATTATTTGACAAGAGAGATTACTGCAATTGATTGATTGGTGTGATATTGGCTATATTGATTACCCAAAATTGTTCCATTAATTAATTTAATCAACGTACCATCTTAACAAACCTACCAATGCCAAACCACAACCTAAAGAGAAAGTAATCCCCACCAATGAACCACAAGACATGCCTTAAATGCTACAAAACTCTAAAGGATAATGAAAACTCAATCAAATGTTCTCTATGTAACAAATACGCTCATCATGACTGCTTGGGATTATCCGAGCAAATGATTCAATACCTAGAATCATCCAATGAGTTTCCATATCTCTGCAAATCATGCAGACCCAAACTGGATCTGTTGGAAAGAGTTGATACCATTGAAACATGAATAACATCCCTTGACACCATAGTAGCATCCCTGGACGCTTTAAAAGAAAGATTATCCAACCTTGGGGAAAAAAGACACAACGCAAAAACCTGAACTTCCAATAGCTACAAACCACATCTCTACCCAACAACCACAACCCAATCCACAACCCAATCCACAAAAAAACATAAGCCAGACAAATAATGATATCCCAATCCTCATCAGAGAAGCTGTTGAGCGTGAACGGAAACGTCCAAACGCCATCTTATTTGGTCTAGAGGACATCAATGATAATGATGACATCACAACTGTCCGAAACATCATCAGTGTTTATCAAACATCAAACATCTCCCCTGATGAAATACTTGACATTTCCCGCATTGGCCAAGAGCTCAAAAACAGAAATGGCTCTGTGGCCCCATACTTCTGCAGGGTCATTTGCAAAAATGAATCAAGCAAACGTAAATTCATTTACACTATAAATTCACTCGCCAAAACCAACACCAACCATAAGAACCTCTGTTATCGCCCTGACCTAACCATGCAGCAACATGCCCGCTCCCGTGTACTCCGCACTGAACTCAAAAAACGTCTAGACAATGGAGAGAAGGACCTGTACATTGACTACTATGCTGACTGTATCAAAAGTAAGTCACACAACCCGCAACCCAGCTTTAACCTTCAACCACAACCCTACCTCAACCAATCCACCATCACCCAAGACTAGGCTCGCGCCCCTCTAACTACCTCAATTCCAACTACTGCTGGTCTTAAATGCAAGCTACTCAATGCAAGAAGCCTTGCGAATAAAATACCTGAATTTTTCCTTACTAAATATGGCTAAATTCGACATCATATTTGTCTGTGAAACATGGCTCAACGCATCTCTCCCTGACTCCATTACCACAGTAAGAGACTATCATGTTTACCGATCAGATCGTGAAATTCGTAGAGGAGGTGGTGTTGCTATCTTCTATAAAAAGTCCTTACATCTAAAAAACATCCAAATTACCCAGGAGCTTGCTCTTCCTGAGACCATCATCTGTGAACTATCCTTAAATATCACATTTCGATTCTTACTATGTTACAGAGCACCTGATTATGACATTGAACATGTAAACAAGCTAAATACACTACTAACATGGGCAGCATCCTGCCCATACGCTTTTATCTTTCTTGGTGACTTCAATCTACCTCATATTGACTGGACCCTAAATGAATGTACAACTGAACCCATACACGCAACCTTCTACAATGCTGTTACAAATCTGGGACTGGAACAACTAGTAACCAACAACACTAGACTAAACAACTGCCTCGATCTCATCTTCTGCAATAGTTTGAATTTAATTTACGGAATACAAACTAAAGAACCTTTTTCCAGCAGTGACCACAATATGATTGACTTTTGTCTCAACATATGCCCACACAAAAATTATCACAATGATGTAATCCCCAATTATAACTTCAAAAAAGGCAACTATGATCTTATAGACAACGATCTCTCATCCCGTGATTGGCAATCTCTATTCACTGGATGCAATACTGTTGAAGACCATTACAACATATTTTTACTTGAAGTCAAAAGAGTCATCAAACTATATGTACCAACAACAACTCCCCCCCCCAAAAAAACAAAAAAACCAGATTACCCATAACAATAAGGAAACTTCAATCCAAAAAGAGATCACTCTGGCAGAAAAACAAATCTGGTCACGTTGCCAATTTCAAAAGCCGATACAAAAATTTATGCCACCAGATAAAGACTGAATGCACCAATTATCACATTAAACAAGAGGAAAACCTTCTATGCACCAATTCTACCCACGCTTTTTACAATTTTGTAAACAACAAACTAAAAGACTCAAGGTCCATCCCACCCCTGATAGGACCTAATGGTAAAGACTGCAACGACGACACCATTAAAGCCAACCTCTTTAACATATTCTTCGGCTCAGTATTTGTAAACAGCAATGGATCATGCCCAGTATTTCCTAGCTGAACCACAAACAACTACAATGATCTAATACATATCGATTTTACAGAAGACAATGTTGAAAAAGCACTACACAATCTAAAACCATCTCTATCTATTGGACTGGATAGAATATGTGCCTACTTCTTAAAAAAGCTATCCACTGCCATAGCCGAACCTCTAAGCATAATCTTTGAAAATTCTTTCAGGACCAGCTCCTTGCCAAAACTATGGTCACAAGCCACGGTCATCCCCATCTTCAAAAAGGGAGACCCCAGCCTAGTTGAAAATTACAGATTAATCTCCTTATGCTGCGTCACCTGTAAAGTCATGGAATCAATTATTAACCAATCCATTATCCTCCACTTAGAGTCAAACAACCTACTCTCTAATAAACAATTTGGTTTCAGGAAAAAACTATCCTGTAGTCTGCAACTCTTACACTGCAAAAACATATGGACTACACAACTCGATCAGGGCAAAGCAATAGACACAATCTACATAGACTTCTGTAAAGCCTTTGATTCAGTGGTACACGACAAACTACTCCTAAAACTAAAATCTTATGGTATCTCTGGACACCTGCATAACTGGATAGAAGCATTCCTGTCAAACAGACAACAAATGGTCAAAATTGGGAGTGTCCTATCAAATTCTGTACCTGTCAATAGTGGTGTCCCCCAAGGCAGTGTTCTAGGACCAACTCTCTTCATACTCTACATAAATGACCTCTGTGATCATATTAAAAGCAATTGCATTCTCTTTGCTGATGATGTAAAGCTGTTCAATACCACAGACAATACTGCTACCCTTCAAAAAGATCTTGACTATGTATCAGAATGGTCAAACAAATCACAACTTCAAATCTCAACAAATAAATGCTCTGTCTTACATATTGGCCAAAAAAAAAATCAGAAAATAAAATACAAGCTGAATAGTCAAGATCTTGTTGATGATCCAAGCTCTGTAAAGGACCTTGGAATACTCATCTCTAATTATCTAAGTGCTAGAGCCCACTGTAACTACATAGCCAAAAAGGCATTAAGAGTTGTTAACCTAATCCTACATAGCTTTTTCTCTGGTAATATCACACTACTAACTAGAGCATACAAAACATTTGCTAGACCAATACTCGAATACAGCTCATCAGTCTGGAACCCACATTACATATTTGATATTAGCACAGCTGAGAAAGTCCATACCTTATGCCACCAGACTTGAAATTCTAGACCTAGAAAACCTTGAATTATGCCGTCTTTGGTCTGATCTAAGTATGGTATATAAAATCATACATTGCAATGTCCTACCTGTCAATGAATACTTCAGCTTCAACCATAACAACACAAGAGCACACAATAGATACAAACTCAAGGTTAACCGCACCAAACTTGATTGCAGGAAATACGACTTCAGCAACAGAGTGGTCAATGTCTGGAATACTCTACCTCAGTGGTCCCCAACCTTTTTGTACCAGGGACCGGTTTCAAGCAGAAAATTTTTGCAAGGACCGGGGGAGAAGGGGGGCTTTTCCTGTCGCCGCAGCTATTCCGAAACGCCCGTTTCACCCCCACCCCCACCCGCCCGCCCGTTCAATCCACAGTGTCCCGTTCTGCCTGCCTGCCTGCCTGCCTTAGTTTCTGGTTGTTTGGGAGCAGCTTCGGCTGAGAATAATAACTATTCGCTCTTTTACTCAGCGAAGCTGTTCGATTCAACCATTAACGAAGGCAGGCAGGCAAGAACGGAGCACTGGGTTGAATCCAGCAGCGGGCGGGCGACGCGAGCGGGCGGGCGGGCGAGCGGGCGGACGGGGTGGGGTGGGGAGAACGGGCGCTTCAGCGACAGGAAAAGCCCCCTGCTTCTTTGAAGCAGTTTCTTCCTGTGCTGGTGGAGGAGCGAGAGAGCGACTGAGAGAGCTGACCCAGAGAGAAGGACAGGCTTGGTTGCTTCCTCCCTCCCCTTCTTTCATTTGTGTCCTTGATCCCTGATCCCAGCAGCATTCACCGAAGGTGAAGAAAGCCGCCATTTTTAAAAAAAAATTCTTTGCGGCCCGGTGAGAGTGCTCCACGGCCCGGTGCACGGTCCAGGGCCCGGTGGTTGGGGACCCCTGCTCTACCTGACTCTGTAGTTTCTTCCCCAAACCCCAAAAACTTTAACCTTAGACTGTCTACTATTGACCTCACCCCTTTCCTAAGAGGTCTGTAGGGGGCGTGCATAAGCGTACCAATGTGCCTAACCATCCCTGTCCTATTGTTTCTTTTATTTTTCTTATATGTACCCATTTCATGTATTCATAACTATGTATATACTTATACCTATTATCTTGTAAGCAATTGACAAATCAGATAAATAATAAATAAATAATAAATAAATAAATAAATAACAATTGAGCCCAGAATTTATGTTGCTATGTGGAACATTTCTTAAGTAAGTTTTGCCAATTTTACAACTTTTCTTGCCAGAGTTGTTAAGCGAATCATTGCAGTTGTTAAGTTAGTAACACGATTGTTACACAGGTGGTATTCAGCAGGCTCTGACCAGTTCTGTAGAACTGGGAGTGGAAATTTTGATTAGTTCAGAGAACCAGCAAATACCACCTCTAACTGGCACTGCCCCCATCTATTCTCTGCCTCCCGAGTCCCTGCTGATCATTTGGGTCTTCTTTGGTTGCCCTGCATAGGAGAACGGAGCTGGAAAGCAGGTTAGTGGGGTGGGGAGGGAATGGGGATTTTGCAGTAACCTTCCCCTGCCACACCCACTAAGCCATGCCCACAGAACCAGTAGTAAAATAATTTGAATCCCACCACTGGATTGTTAGGTGAATCTGGCTTCCCTATCAACTTTGCTTGTCCAAAGATTGCAAACAACCATCATAAATATGAAGCAGTTGCCAAGCGTGTTAGGAATGTAAGTCACCTAACAGTTATTTGGGTTGGAAATATATAAACCAGGATAGACATTTTAATACTGTCTCTTTAAAACGCGGCCCGGCCTTCCCGCAGCCTGCCGGGCAGGCGGGGGGGCCGCCGGGCCCCCGCTTTCTCCACTCCCCCCCCCCCCGCCGGCCGTTCACCCTCTTGCCTTTCGCCGGCCCTCTGGGGGGGGCGGGGGCGGGGGCGCGCGCACCCCGTTGCCCCTGGTGGGGCCGCTTTAAGGGACAGTAAGGGAATGCTAAAAGTGTAATTGGGTGTGGTTTCTCAAACGGCCATAAGATGGAGCCAGAAACCTGGGTTGTTTAGTCGTAGTCTTAAGTCTCAGAAGAAGTCTCAGTGAATTTCTGTTTCCTTTTGTTGAAGAGTATTGCCATTCCTTCTAATTGACTGTTATTCATGGATTTGATGTAAGTCTGTTACTGAACTGTTTTTTGATACTGGACTTTGTTATTGGTTCATCCCTGGACTGCCTTACCTGTGAATGACTTTGGACTGTGTTTGAACTTTGCTTAAACATTTAGGGAAGTAAAAACCTACATTTACTGTACAGTGTATCTATATGCTGTGTGTGTGTTATTCAAACACTTCTCTCAGTACGTCTCCCTGTATGCGCTCATTCTCCTAACGAGGAATTACCTCAACAAAACGTCTGAATTTTGATCACATGACCAGGGGGATGCTGCAATGGTTGTAAATGTGAAAAAAACAGTCGTAAGTCACTTTTTTTCACTGCTGTTGTAATTTTAAACAGTTACTGAATGAACTGTTGTAAGTTGAGGACTACCTGTGTATGGGAGGCTGCCTGCCAACTCAGATCAAGTTTTTCATACCATTTGTTACTATGTTATTTACTTATCTTTAATCATATTTACGTGGCTGCCCATTTCACGCAATGCTACCACTGACAGGATACAGTAGTTTGTTGTCAGGGAAAAAATAAAGATGACAATTAAGAAAACCAAATAGAATGCAGCATCTATTCCAAAAATACAATTCCCAAGTCTTTTCTTAAAACATGTTAAAACTGGAATGGAAGCTTTATCCAATACTAAAGATACCCTAAATCTTTGTCAGAAATCTATCCCAGCAGATGCAAAAGATACTTCTGTTAATCATTTGGATGCATAAGGTAATTGGTCTATTGATCCCATCTAAGCGCATTCACTTTTAGAAGTGCAATTAAATGAGCAACAAATGAAGCACAAACAGACCGTTGTAAACCAATCTCTGTCAGCAAATTTAACTATCAGAGAAGAAAATAATTCATATGAAATGGTATCTGCACACACTCTATTGATGAGAAAATTAGCGAGGAATCTTTTCTACAAGGTAAAAGATATTAAGTAAATGGTATCCAACATCAAACCTCAAGCAGTCAATTTAATAATTGAATTTGAAATACTAAGAGTAAATGAGAAAGCCTGTTAGAAAAAATTAGATGAGTCCAATATAGAGAATTGTCCATCAGGCGTTTCTTGGTTGGCAAGGCAAAATATTGCAAGAATATATTTCCCAGGGCACAGATTCAGATAAACAGATTTATCATATAAAGTCATATTAAAAAAATCCAGCAACTGTTCTATATCAAATAGAAGCTCTGCTTATTCTACAATCAATGCTACATTTTGTGTGTCTCTTTCTCTTTTCCACTGTATCTAACAGGCTGGAAATAATTCCCTTTGGGTAGGAGGGATAATCTCTATCCATTTCTTGTTTGCTAATAGCCTGAACTAGTATCAGGTTGCTTACTTTTGACCACAGGAGTAATAATTGCATACTGCCTTTGTTACTCATTCAGATTAAAGCTTAGTTTTATTTCTCCCCAAATTAGGACATCATTTTAAGGAGACGAAGTACTAGATTGTCGTGGAAATGCAGTCTTGGTAAAGTAGAGCTGGAACAAACTCTTTAGTTGAGTCCACCAGATGGAAAATTCCTTCTTGTGAAAGAGGAGAATCCAATCTTCTTTAAAAGAGGTAGTGTCAAGTTTCTCTCGGCTAATAATAGAATTGGAAATTGTGCAGGGAGTAATTCCAGGAGGCAGATACTTTGTCAAGCAAGTTTACTGCAAGAACTAGGAAAGCTGGTGAGAAAGAATTCCAGTGATTTCCAAATATATAGACAATCCAGGCTTAACAGTTGATGCTTTTTCTTCTGCCTGTGCAGTGCAACAGGGTTAAAATCTCTCATGTTTGGGTTGGAATAAGAATCTCCACCTGTTCCTATTTATGGCAAAAACATTCTCTGGCTTCAGGTTGTTTCCTTTAGGTCTTGCCAAAAGTAGCTCTCACAAGACATAATTAGACTACTGAAGAAATCAAATCTGGACCTAGAAAATGAAAATAGCTATCACCCAGTCACTTAACTTCCTCTTCCTGGACAACATACTTAATCATTTTCTTGCTGATAGATAGTAGGTTCTTAAATGAAAAAAAGTTTGTCTAGATTAATTTCAGTCTGGTGGCAGGCCTAATTTTGGAATCCAAATGATCTGTGGGGTGACCTTTTTTAAAAATGGAGGCAATGTGAGCTGTTGGTTTTCCACTGTACACTCATTCATTTTTCCATTAGCATCTGTGGAAGGGTGTGTGTTAAAATTATCAAAACGGTGGTTGGAAGCTCTGCCACTTTTGAAAATACGGATTCAAAATGTAATGCTAAAAAGGGTTGGAGTTTGCATCATGATATCAACCATTTTACTTATTTTTACTTAAAAAAAACACTCTAAGATTTCTTCTAATTCTTCCTTAAAAATTCGTGAAAAAATATTGGGAACTATCAGCATGGAGTTTTGTGTTATTTTGATATTCTAGAATAGAATTAAAAAATAGAATATAATTCAAATATTGTTTTATCATTCCCTTTCAAAGCCTAAAATGAATTTTAAAAGGCCCAAATCACAAGTTTTCTCACTTATTCAGAGTGTGTGAGCCCTTCCTACCCTTGAATGCAAATTATGTGGCCTATCCGTGATCTTGTGCTCAAAAATGAAAAATAAAATAAGTCCCAGTCACTTAGTAACTTTTTTTAAAAAGAGGAAACAATTATACAAATTATAACTTCCCTAATGGGTTCTTTTATTTGCATCATTA
Organism: Notechis scutatus; assembly: GCF_049901735.1. Lineage (NCBI taxonomy): Eukaryota > Metazoa > Chordata > Lepidosauria > Squamata > Elapidae > Notechis > Notechis scutatus. Next base: position 247,121,850 of record NC_142009.1, on the reverse strand, counting down.
AAATTAAAGTTAAAGGAAAATACTGTTTCTAAGCTTGGAAGTGAAGAGATAATATATTCTACACCTTTTGTTATAAATCTGTAAGGAACTGTCAGATAATATTGTCAAACTTCTAAATAAAATGAACCACACAATACAGATAACAGATTTTCGTAGGCTGGGTTTGCAAAGAAAGTTGACCTTGTCTGCTTCTGTCTCTAGGTTTGTTTTGGTTTTTACTCAGAGCAGAAAAATAAAGTGAAATTTTTAAGTTGCTGGGAAGGGTCTCTGTCTCCTTTTTATCCCATATCACCTCCTTGTATATAGTTCATTGGCACTAAGACCTACAGAAATGACTAATCTCATGCCTCTATTTCTGGCAGGTGGAGAGAGATATATTAAAATAAATATTTCCGCACATCACACCCATCTTCTGTAACCACTTTTACATATCTCAGCAGCTTTCTTGGCAATGAAACAGAATCTTCTGGGATTTTTCTTCAATTTCTCGGGATAGCTTACAGCTTTAGTATTTCCTGGTGGCCTTTCCAGGTAATAAACCAGATCTAATGCTGCTTACCTCCTTTTGAAATCAGTTAGTCACCCAATACTGCCATCTGTTTGTAAGTCAGGTGCAGCATTAACCTATATAAATACTCTTTTTCATGTTCACACTAATATGGATGACTAAGGAAATGCTGTTAAATCAAAACAAGACCTTTACTATCTAGTCAAGTAGTCCATTGTTAAGGAAAATCTATGCCCACTTGTGTGGAAGAAAACTTGATAAGGATTTCAACTTAATCTGTTATAAGCCTTGGAACAAAATAAACAGAGACTTGGGAAATGGAAACCAAAAATGGAGAAATATCTTTTATGAGGAACATTGACTTGAGGTATCAAGCTCTGATGAGGGAGATAAGGTTCACAGAAAAGGATTAATGCAAGCAGAGCAGCCTTTCCCAACATCACATCGTCCAGTAATATTGGAAATACAATTTCTGGGAATGCTAAAAGTTGTGGCCTTGATGCACCTGGAAACTGCCAAATTGGAAAAGACTATTGGAGAAAATCAAAATTCATTTTAATGATAGAAAGAAATTCAGGTGAGAAGTTGTTACCAAACTCTACCAAATCCAGTAGAAGATGTTATTACATTTTATACAAGAGAATTATTTTTCCCTCATTTTTTCAGAAAATTGGGGAGTTGGGGTGGGATTTTATGTGCGCTGTACTCTTCAGAGGCTTAGCAAACTTATTTTGTTTCATTACTCTCAAAAAATGAACCAATGACTTTTTTCAGGAATGGGCAACTAGCTAATGTATCATGATGAGCTACAGAGCGTACTATCTATTAGTCCTTCAGGGTAGGTAACACCAAGGCACAGACAGTAGGACAGGGGTCTCCAACCTTGGCAACTTTAAGACTTGTGGACTTCAACTCCCAGAATTCCTCAGCCAGCTTAGCTGGCTGAGGAATTTTGGGAGTTGAAGTCCACAAGTCTTAAAGTTGCTAAGGTTGGAGACCCCTGCAGTAGGATTTCAGCAATGTTCTAACTTATAAGGGAGAACAACCGAATTATTGGAAGCCTGATAGAGTTTTTGTCTATTCCTGTTCCAAAGAAAATCATGACAGGGTATTTTAATGTTATTTCTATCTTCTCATGCTTTTCTCTTTCTCAAGGCTGTGTCATCTTTTCTGAAACTTCTCCCTTAGCATTTTAGTCATTCTTTCCACATTCCCAAGGCCAGGACTCCATTCTGATCTTGTACTTGATCACATTTAAAATTCCATTAGATAACAATGGAGAAGGAGAAAGTGACTATGGTTCAATCAGATTCAAGATGAGTTCCCTTCCACCTGTGTTCTATTTGTTTTCTGTCTTGCTTCACTGCCCTCAGCTGGGATGCATAACAAGAATCTGAAAGCGTTATGCATAGTACAATAATATTCTTGTATATAAAAAGGATAATTAAAGGGCTTCTTTGTAATAAAGCACCAGGGGATAATTTTTGTAAAATAATTATCCATGGTGGGTTTCAGATCTGGCAGAGATCTTGCATATATAAACACAGTGACACAGAGATGCTTTGACTGCTATAAGATAACAGTCATGGGGTCATTGTATGAGTTCTAAAGATTTGATTGCAAGAAATACAAGACAGTGTTTTGGGTCCCCTTCCCCAGGTTTTATTAATTACCCAGACCTCTGATAAAATAAACAACATTCTACTTTTATTTTTAATTAAATAAACACATACATCAGGAAACAATAAGGATTATTTTTAGTAACACATGACAAGGTCATTTAAAGCCCAACCTGTTCACCTCTGCCCATGGTTTGATTTTTAAATTGGTCATGCAAAAAGCATTTTCCCTCTATACTCAGGATTGGGCAATCAAACATATATAATATAATATAAATGTATTTAACTTGGGTGAGCACTTTCTAGCTCAACTTATGATACTTCCTAAGGTTAGAGTTAAGAAAATAGCAGCAATTTTCTCATTCTCAAGCACTCTCGCAGTTGGCTTTCCTTCAGTTGATAAAAACGTTTATCTTTTATTCCATTATTTTCTTGCATTCCATATGCCCTCTGTATTGGTAGTAATTATCCCTTGGCACTCTGCATCTTTTTCTGGCCTTCAGCATGCTCCTTCCTATTTTATCTAACAAGTCTCTTCAGTGATATGTACTCTGCCCATTTTGAGTCAGGGTTATCAGCCCTCCTTGTTCTACATAAAACCAACAAACCAGTTCCTTCCTTCCTTCCTTCCTTCCTTCCTTCCTTCCTTCCTTCCTTCCTTCCTTCCTTCCTTCCTTCCTTCCTTCCTTCCTTCCTTCCTTCCTTCCTTCCTTCCTTCCTTCCTTCCTTCCTTTCTTCCATAACTAACTAACTAACTAATTAAAAATAAATAAATAAATAAATAAATGTATATAGCCTCCCCCCCACCAAAAGGAATCCTGGGTGATGAACAAAATAAAAATAAAATATCAATGTAATAAAACAGTCATCTAAAACAATGAGGCTCACATCCATCCATCAACCACCTCATGCCACACCTCTGTCAACAGTATAGCCCAGGGCCTGAGGGAAAAGTCAGGTCTTCACTGCTTTCCTGAAGGCCAACAAGGTTGAGGCCATCCATATATCTTTGGGGAGGCAAGCACCATGACAGAGAAGGCATGTTTCCCATACCCAACCAGATGCCACTGCTTGATCATGGGGAACTGGAGCATACCCGCCCTACCAGTTCTAGTAGGACAGGAAGAAACCATTGGGGATACGTGGCCCCACAAATAACCTGGTCCATGTAGGGATTTCAAGATGACAACTAGCACCTTGAATTAGCACCCAGCACCCAACTAGCACCCAGAACCCAATAAAAAGCTCATGCAATAGTAGTGTCACATCAGTGCATTGTCAGCTTCTGATCCAGCTGAGACAAAGTGACTGGCACAAGGTCGCCCAATTGGCTTTGTGCACAAGGTGGGCTAGAATTCACAGTCTTTCAGTTCTAGACTGGTGTATTAACCTCCACAACAAACTGGCTCCTTAAGTAGCAAATAATAATGTGTATAAGATATTAATATATTAATTTTAAGAATTATTAAAGCTCTCAAAAAGTATTATTAAGATTTTTGTGGATTTTAATCATGCATATTGTTAAACTAGGTCAGTGTTTGATACAATAAATTAAAATACGTTATGTTTATACACTAAGTTAAATATATTTCTATTAATCAAAACTTCCCATTCTGAAGCATCAGTAGAAATTAAAGGACAATAACTGAGGAATAGCTACTATTGTCTCCCATTTACTTAACTTTATGTACCTTATGTCAGTCATGAAATCCAATAAAAGCATATTTTTCAGCATAGATATTTTCATATAAGTTCCATTTTAATGTTATCTTGATGGCATGGTCTACTGTCTACCATGCAAATTGGATTGAAATAGTTTTTGTGGGATTATGGAACCATTTATCAGATAGAAAACCTACATATAATCTACAATAAGAACAAAAGAAATTGAACATGGAAATTGTCCACTTTGTCATTAGTAATCAGAGACAAGTAATGGAACAAATCCAGAGTTTTAATAAGTTGGGTAGCCTTATTTGATGAACTGTTTCAGCTAGTTTTAGAAACAGTATAGTTGGAATTAAGTAAAGCTAAAAAAAGAGGGAGATAATACTTGGCACTTTTGTTCTTCATACTAATCCAGAAAAAAAATATGGATGGAATCAACCATTTTGCAATTCGTACAATTTACTTAAAAGTAATTCCAACAGGAAGGCTAAAATAAATCCAGATGATTATTGAAGCTTAATGGTTGAAGTCCCTTTTCTTTGTATTTGGTGTATGACATCAACACAAATGCAAAAGCACTGAGGCTTTGATTGCATGGCTCTGATTGCATCTTTCTTTAGCCTCCAGTTTTCCTCCAAACCAAAGCATCCCCTTTTCATATACTGTAAGTGTGTACTGTGTCAATTCCTAATATTCATTCACTGGGTGGGAAAGTATAAAGGAACATTTTACTTGCAATGGAGCAAACATGATTTATCACTATCCTTTAGGCAATCAGGAACCCTGTCTGGTCAGGTTTTCTATTTTCTCTACCTATGTTTAGTCGAAAGAATTACAGCTTCTGCTGTGCCTGGGGACATTTGGGCTTTCCAGCTGAGGAGGCCCTTTTTGAGACAAGTATGATTATACTCTCCCTTCAGGCTTACTGTGATGGAATCATTTGTGTTTCCATCTCCTTGTATAGTTACAATTTATGACTCCGGATGGAGGCTTTTGTGTACATGACTCAGAGCTGAAGAATTGTACCATTGCTTAACTTATTGCCCCAAACTTGCTGAAAGAAACAAATTTACATCTAGATTAAAGCCATATTTGAAATGTCAGTGATCCGTACTTGCATTAGTCAGATCTAAATCTAAATTAAAAGAGCAACACAGGTGTTAAGGAGAATGTTGCAGGGTCTAGTGAAATAATGATTAACATACCTTCTGTTTAGAGACCATGTTAAGCTTCAGTGTGGTTCTTGCAATTTTTGTTTTGCTTTATGGGGCTGCTACTACAATACCTGTTTGGGATATGAAATAAAAGCATTAGGAGCCATGGTGGAGCAGTGGTTAGAATGCAGTATTGCAGGCTAATTCAGCTCACTGCCAGAAGTTCAATCCTGGCCAGCTCAAGGTTAACTCAACCTTGTATCCTTCCAAGATGGGTAAAATAGGGACTCAGATTGTTGGGGTCAATATGCCGACTCTGTAAATCACTTAAAGAGGGCTGTAAAAGCACTATGAAGTGATATATATGTCTAAGTGTTATTGCTATAATTATGGACTATGAAATGATATTAGTAATGATTGCACTCACAAATATTTATAATCTTGTCCACCTGTTTACCTCTGCAGATGTTCAGTCTACTTGTTTAATAACAGCAATATTAAATTAGAACTTCCTTTAAAGAAAAACACAGTTCTTTTATTCGTTTTGCAATTTCTTTGTGGCAGAATAGTCAGATATCCCAAGAGGAGCATTAAATACAGAGTCAAGTTTCCACACCTTGTACCCTGGGCAGACCTGGGCAGAAATACAAATCAATTACAACTTCAGAATACAGATATGGAAGTCACAGGTCAGGAGTGGAGAGTTTGGCAACGTATTAAAACTGCAACTGTACAGAGCTATTTGTTAGGTGCATTTTGAGAATGCTGTGGATGGAATTTATCCTGATTTCAACATTTTGATGACATTTTAGTTGAGTTAAATTTGAGATAGCTAATTAAGACCATCGAGTGGCTCTGTGGTTGGAAAAATGATACTAGTTAACTATGTAACTGGAGAGAAGGCTGTTCAGTGATTTGTATTCTTCAATATTCTTTAATTAAGGAATTATTAAGGATGGGAGCAATGTATTGTTTCTGCAAATGGAACAGAACTGTAGCCAGTTGACATACAAAAATAGTTTTAAAAAAGTATTTTGAAAAATAGGAAGTAAGGCTGATACTAATCTAATACTAATACAAATACTAATACAAAAATCAACAAATACTACATATAGAAAAAATCATGAGTTCAAGTGCATGGATCGAGGATAGGCTACATCTAGCTTGGTGTTTGTAGAAAACAAAACAGGACTGAGTTTGTAGTAATAAGTAGAATTACCTGTATGTGGAAAAAAAACAGTCTACAGTTTAAGCTAAATGAACAGAACTATTGCTTTCTAATCAGGGGCAATAAATCTCCTCCAGGCATTTAGCAGAACATCTGGAGGGGTTCAGTTTGACAGAGAATGCTTTCCCCCTTTTCTCTCAGAGCTCCCTGCATTCAGCCAGAGTTTTATTCACATTTGCATGAATGCAAATACAGTTATCTGCAGAATCATATTTTATAGCAGCCCTTGATCACATGGAAAGCAGCACTCAAGTTAAAACAAACGTAAGTATGAATTTGTGACTGAATTTGTGAAGTGGGATAGGAGAGTGCAAAGTAGCCTTATTTACATTCCTGTTCTCTAGTTGTCTGAAGCCCTTCGTGCATTCATGTGAAGAAAGGCTATAACTTCATTTTATTATGCACTAGCCTGCTGTCATCTAAAGGACTGTGCCCTGTTCTGAGTGTCACATTTTTAATGTTTTTTTTTAAAGTCTAGATAAATCAGAATGGATTCAAACATGTACAACAAAAGTACAAGAAAAGTAATATAAATTCTGCATAGAAGAACTGAAGGAACTTGGTTTACTTAACTTGAGAAAGCTAAAGACTAAACTACAACAATAAACAATGTATTGTACAGATCATCCAATTTTCTTTTATACCAGAATAAATAAGCAAGGGCATGATCTTTATGTGGACCACAGTTTATAGAAAAGATAGGTAGGAGAAAATGTTTTTCTTTCAAGCTTTTCATGTATAATCCTTTCCTCACGATTCTTTGTTGTTGATGAGATTTTTAGTTTCAAAAAATAAAATCCTCAATTAGAGATAATAATGGTGTGATTTTGACAATTAAAGGGCCTAGGTTAAGGACTATTCTTCTTCCCTATAGATGGACATCATTGTTCATGTATAGAGGGTCCATCTTCCCTGAATAAGAGCCTAATTTCATTGAAATAAAAGCCAATCAGAAATACTACCATTCATTTAGCGAAAGTTACAACACCACTGAAAAAGAAAAGTGACTTATGACTGGTTCTCGCTCTTTTCACTCTCATAGCATACCCATGGTCACATGATCAACATTTGGGCGCTTGGCAGCCAGCATGTATTTATGATGGTTGCAGCTTTTTGGGGTCATGTGATCACCATTTGCAACCTTCCCAGCCAGTTTCTGAAAAGCAAAGTCAATAGGGAAAGCTGGGTTTGCTTAACAGTCTTGTGATTCACTTACAACTGTAGTGATTCACTTAACAACTGCAGCAAAAAAAGGTCATAAAATCAGGCATGCCACAATTGTGGTCATATGTCAAGGGCCACCTGCATACATTAGAGTTGTAAATATAAAGCGTAACAATAATCCTAATGCATCAGATCAAGGATTACGTTGTAATCCAGAATTTTGTTTGTCTTAATGGCCAATCAGAACCCTCTGGTGTGCTCACAAACAGGTTGATGGAAGTATACTCTCCCATGGTTAATTCCAATGCAACTGGTATTTGAAGTCATACTGCCCTGAATCCAGCAATAACATTTACCTTTTAAGACCAACAGCCCTTGGCTGACATCCTACATGCCTAACACATTATTCTACTTTGGGATGAGAAAACTTTTGCAAAGCACAGAAAAATAGTACATTTTAACAAAAAAAGTAAATATTAGAGAAAAAATATTTTAAGTAAAAGAAAATGGAGGCTAGTAATACGTTTAAACCATAGCACTCTCTGTATCATGTCTTTCTGTCCTTGAAAATGATTGCTGCTTCCATCACATCCATTTAAGTTATACAATTTGTTGTTTTTAAAAACTTGTCATTCTGCTTTTTTAAGTATCTTTTCAATGCATTCAAACCCAGTAGTTTTTATCTCCTCCTGCTGTCCAATTCATTCTTCCTTCATATCTTTTTCATTTGAACCTGTCATTCTCTGTGTATGACCAAAAACACCTTTCCTGTAGGCCACTCACTTTTCTATTAAATTCACCTTGAGTTATCTATTTAGTCTTCATCTTATCACTTTTTTTTCACCCCCAGTTCTAAAGTAATTTGTTTCAATTGGCTACATTTTTATATTTTTGATACATCCAACTTTTTCACCCTCACAATGAAGTGGGCTGAAGTACTCCCTTATACACATGTTGTTTCCTATTTTCTTTCATTCCTCCCAAGAGGAATGAAATTTACACCACTTACTAATTTACTACTTTTCTATCAATATTTGTGCACCTTAAAATTTATTCATATCTTTTCCCACCTTCAATAAACACATCATTCATATACACAAATTCATGAGTTAATCTAGGTTTTTTTGCCATTTATATTTAACCTGTAATTGTTCACACCATCTCCCTGTCAAACCAAGTACTTTGATGCTTGGTATATTTAATTTTCAGTTCTGTACTCTCAGTGCCTCATACAATGTAACTTTCCCTGAAAATCATTTATCTGCCAACAACACAACATTTTCTGAATAAAAAACATGGAATCAGCTCCTTTAATCTCTGGACTCTGAAGAGTCAAAGGAATCCATAAAACCTCTCCCCCCAAACAAACAAACAAAATCAATAAAGCAAATGGGAATCATTTATTAAATGATTGTAATATTATAGTTTTAAGATTGTAATATATGGGGGAGCCCTCCTTGCAGATGGACCGTAGATCGCAATTGTCCGTGGCTACAGCCCATGCTCTTTCATCAAAGAGCCCCAATCACTGTGATTAGGGGCTGAAGGGGGTGGTGGAGAAAGGGGAAGCTGCCAGCCAGGTTGAGGGGAGCCACATCTCCCCCTCTGGGCTTGGCAATTCCCCCCCCCCCCAAAGATGACTGAAGCGGTGGTCTGAAATGGCTACCCTGAAAAGGAGGACTCAGCTGGACTAAGTTTGTGCAGGAGTGAAGAAAGAGATGGATAGCATGTGACCCAGGACAATTGGGTGCAACAACCAAATAAAAGGTACCCCGGAATTAATGTAATAATGAATTTTTTAAAAAGAAAAGAAAGTGGCGGAAATACAAAGGGAAGGGGGGAAAAAAGAAAAATAACTTTGACAGCTAAACAGGGCTTCGAACCAGAAAAAGAAGAAGCCGGAACAAGATACTTAACTAAATTGGATTAAAATATTTGGCAACAAACAGGCATAAATTAAAGCTGGACTTAAGAGTGTCAAAATAAATAAATAAGGGGGGCAAATATACAAACTGGAGACTTGATTGTATTGGAATATTGAGGCTCGAAAAGCCCTGAATAATAAAACAAGGGAAAAAGGTGAAGACTTTGCATAACAGAGAGTGCCATCTTGTGGACAAAAATTTAAATTTAAAAATAAAAGGGAAAAGATCCTGTTTCTTTATGAACTTGAGTTAAAGAAATATTGAAACAATAAAACAAGAACCCTAGAAAGCGAAAGCTGAACTAGAATAAAAGCAGAAGTAAGAAAAGATTGACTGTGGGACTAATTGGTGATTTTGGTATAGACCCAGTATTGGAATAATTGTGAATCTAGAAAGCCTGAAGAAGAAAGAAGGAAAATAAAAGTTTTTATGGATTTCAATGATTATAAAATATAAGAGTGTGCAACGATGATATCTCTTTGGGAACTAAAAATGGAACTTAAAAATATGAAAGAATTATTACAGGAAAGAGGTGAATCACTTGGCTCTATTTTAAAAGCTATGGAAATGGCGTTTGAAGAAATGAAGAAAGAACTTCAGAGAAGGAGGAGTTAGTTCAAGGAGAAGCCATCTTAAATAGACAATTAACACAAAGAACACCACAAAGAAAAGGAAAAAGAAGGGGGGTTAAAATTTGAGATTCAAGAAGGTAATTAAAAAGGAGGAATACCTGTGAAATTAGGAAAGGCAGAAAGGAGCAACAGAAAAGGGGAAAGGAAGATACAAAGGGACACAATCTGGAAGGAGAAAAGATGGGAAAATGAAGGGGAAGAGAGGTAATGAGAGACAGGAGCAGGAAATAAAGAAATATGGGAATTGTAAAATAATGAAAAGAAACTGTTTACATAGAGATAATGGTTAATGAATTAAAAGGGGGGATTCTGCATGGAGATGAGGGGTAATAAGAATATATTAGCAATTACAAAATATTTAGAAAATAGGGAAATATAGATTATCAGAGGAGGGATGGACACTGATATTCTTTACTAGGTGAATGTATATTTTTATTCTTATCTTTAAAAGAAATGTTAATGTTTATTAAATAAATTGAAATAATTGAAATGAATTGTGAGGATGTTTAGAAATGAGATTAATATCAGTGACCAGGATTAGTTAAATGGACTAATTGGTTTTTTTCTTATCTTTGTTTTGAAACTATAAATAAATTCTATGAAATTAAAGGGGGAAAATACATTGTGGAATCTGATTGAAAAGATATATAATGTTATGTAGGTTTTTTTTTAAGGGAATGACTATTATTATAATCAGTTAAAAATAAATGTTTATTGGGAGTTAAGATGAGGGAATCAGGATATATTTTAACCACTGAAGTTACACACTCAAATTAGTAAAGGGGGGGGGACTTATGTTTTTTCTCTTGTGTAAAAGCTTGTATTAATTTAGAAATTATGGAAAGAATATGCAATGAAATTGAAAATCTGACAGATAAAAGGACTATTTAAATAAGAAAAGAGTATTTTGGAAAAGGTAACAATAAAAGTATTTGTAATTATAAATTAGTCAGTTAATAAGGTAATATAGATTATTAAGAGGAAGGAGGGACATTGATCATTTTTATTAGGCGAATCTTCTTCTTCTTCTTCTTCTTTTTCTTCAGCGTTTGTCTCGCGCTCTGGCGAGGTCCGCTAATGTCCTTGAGTACTGCTTCCACGCCTCTCTATCTGCCACGTATGTCGGGTCTGCCTTCGCGATCTCTAGATCGGCCTTGATCGTGTCCATCCAGCGTTGCTTAGGTCTACCACGCGGTCTCGCTCCTCCGACAATCACCTTCATCGCAGATTTGATGATGGATTCTTCCTTGGCGCGACTCACATGGCCGAACCATCGTAGCCGGGACTGCCTCATGACTGTGGGGATGGGCACGACGTTGAACCGTCTGCGCACTTCTTCATTCCTGATGCGATCGAGTAGGGTGAGGCCTACCGACCATCGGAGCATTCGCATCTCCATTGTCTGGAGTCTGCTTTCGACTTCTTTGGTCGTCGGCCAGCACTCTGCGCCATATATGTGCCACGGGCCATATATGGCACCACAGAGTTATAGATTATTAGGCGAATGTATATTGTTATTTTTAAAAGAAATATTAATGTTTAATATATTTGAAAGAATTGAAATGAAATGAGAGGATGTTTAGATTGAGACCAATATCAGAGACCAGGATTAATTTTTTTGTTCTTTTCTTCTGTAAAAGTTGGAATGGAAAAGGTAATAATAGAATTAAGTAAAAATTGGATAAGATAGGAAGTTGAATGTAAAAAATGAATGTATAACTATTGTCATATTTGCAGGTAAAAGTGGTGACTCAGAAATATGTTGTCCACTGAAAAGAGCTTTTTTTGTTTTGTAATTCATGTGAAAAACTGAATAAAACTTGGTGTTTTTTTTTAAAAAAGGTTGTAATATATGGGATGATATTGTTATATCCAAGAGTCTATTGAACAGCAAAATTCCAAAGAAGAACAGCAAAAATACAATAGGAAGAAATATTAAGTCATACGCTAAATAACTAATCATTGAGCCTCTAATGGTACCTAATTTTCTTTTGCTCGTTTAAAGGTCTAGCTATCAACATCTCACAGTATTAAGCATAATATAATGAATAAGCCTGTTCACTTTGGTATTTTTTATATGTAGGACAGATTACCACTTTTTAAAATTTCAGACAGTATTTGAAACTGCTATAATTGTAAAATGTCCTCTACTTCAGATGCCATTATGTATATTACATCATTATTTATTTCATTATTAGTTTTAATCTTATGCTAGCTGGCCAGAATTGCTTTTGCAAGATGGGTGATCACATAAAATGTGAATGATGATAAGAATGATGATAATGAGGAGGAGGAGGAGAATGGTGATAGTGATGATGATGATGATGATAGCAATAGTACTTAAGACTTATATACTGCTTTACAGTGTTTTACAACCCTCTCTAAGCAGTTGACAGAGTCAGCATATTGGCCCAACAACCTGGGTCAACCTTGAGCTGGTGAGAATTGAACTGCTGAATTTCGGGCAGCGGGCAGTCAGCAGAAGTAGCCTGCAGTACTGCATTCTAACTACTGCACCACTATGGCTCTATCATGATGATAGACAAAAAAGCATATTAAGATACAAACAGCATTTGTGTCATATCCAGTACTGGAACTTTCAATCTTCTATTACATATTTTTGCCTCATAAGCATCTACTCAATACAGCTTGGAAGTAGAATTTATCCATATTTTTTGGAGTATACGTCACTCCGGAGTATAAGATACACCTAGCTTTTTGGGAGGAAAAGAAGAAAAAAAAATCTGCCTCTGCCTCCCAACATCCATCCGGTATTCATCTGGCCTGTTTGCTGTGGTCCATTTGCTGCCATGGCCCATTTACTACAGCCTATTCACTGCTGCTGCCACTGTCCATTTGCTGTGGCCCATTTGCTGTTGCTGCTGTGTCCCATTCGCCGCCACCCGTTTGCCACTGCCATTGTGGCCCGTTCCCCTTAGCCCATTTTCCATCACTGCAGTCCATTCTGGAACAGCTGATTGGTGCCGCATCAACCCCCTCCCCCCACCGCAATATTTGCTGCATAAGATACACAGACATTTCCACCCACTTTTTTTGGAGGAAGAAGTGTGTCTTCTACTAAAAAAAATAATGGTATATTTTAATTAAACAGTGCACAAGCAGTCTTTGCTTGTAGAAATCAGCAGGATCTGGCAGAATTAGATCAGAATCTATCAACAATAAACATGGGCATAACAATGCTTCCTGTACCTATCTAAGTTCTGTTCGGTTTCTATTCATTTCTTTCTGACCTAGGTATAAGCTACATGGTATCTAATTCCCAGAAGAAAATACAACCAATTTGAACAAAAAAGAGAGTTTACAGTTGAAAGTTCAGAAGTTGTTTTTGCTATTTTCCTCACTATTCAATTTTTGAAAGGCTGAGTATGAAAAGGCCTTCTTCATATGCTTTGGGCATTCGTGCAATCACTTTGCTGTTGAGCTAGTGCATGGAGTTCTTCTGAACAAAAGATGAGCCAAAAGAGTGTTTAACCTTTCCCCTACTGGTTGTTTCTCACTGAAGATTTCTTCCATAAACTTTTAACTGTCCTGTTCAGGCCTTTGTGTATCTTTTAAACATGGCAAGAAGATAAAGGTTAAAGGAACTGAAAGGGTAGGAGGAGAACATTTGAGGTAGAAATAACTGGCAGCATGGAATGAAGCACATTCTTCCTGCTTGTTTTCTCTCCAAAGTGAATTGTATTAGCCCGAGGATACTTTAGAAGGGAAAAGTAAAGTTAATGTTGGAACATCATTAGAGCCAAATAAAATGTATTTTGCACTGAAGCTAGGAAAATGAAGAAGAAGAAGAAGAAGAAGAAGAAGAAGAAGAAGAAGAAGAAGAAGAAGAAGAAGAAGAAGAAGAAGAAGAAGAAGAAGAAGAAGAAGAAGAAGAAGAAGAAGAAGAAGAAGAAGAAGAAGAAGAAGAAGAAGAAATACCATGCCAAGCTTCTCTTCTATCAGGGTTTTTTTTTTTTTGTGACATTACCTAATTTTCAGATTAAGCAGTGAAGCACTAAGACAGATTCATGAAAGTCTTGAATTTTTTGAAATACTGTTTTGTTAATATAGAGGACGTAATAAGTGACATGTGCACAATGAGGTTTCTGACTCAAACCTCCCAGCTTTAACAGTTTATGGAGTCTGATACAGGAACAGACAAGCAGAAACATGGAGTCTGCCAGGATTATGTGCATGATGCATAAATTATTAATTTATACCCTAGCAGATATCCACCACTCCATATAAAACATGTCAAAACATGCATTTCAGGGATATCTCTTTCTACTGCAGGGAAACTCAGTCTTCTTCTAGGAACAGAGTGTATGCTACAGAGTTGCACACTGCCAAATGTTGCACAAAAATTATGTGCCATGGAGATTGTCAAATCGCTAAGTTATGATTGGCTCTAGTACAGTTATTGCAAATAATAATAATAATATGAAGGACAAAAAGTCCACCACACACAAACACATATTAAAATGCATAAAAATAATAACACGCACTATTAAAAATTCATCTAATTGTATTTATGTATTCTTATAATTCTATAGAACTACTTTTTCAAACAGCCTAATTCTACCATCTGAATAATTCATGGGGGTCCAATTTGCAGTAGTCATCAGCTTATTATCTTGGGGGATGGTTTTTATTCTTTTCTCAGTTATGATAGACTTGGCATATCATTCATATAGCAAAATGATTTTAATCTTGCCCTTATGTTACATACTGTATGTATTGAAAATCAAATCCTCTTGAAAGATATATTGTTTTCTCTGAAACATTCACTGTTTTTTTTGTTCTGTGCAGACTAGTTTTAACAATTAGTTTCTGTAAATCTAGTCCCAACTGCATGGGATATATGAACAATGAATGTAGATTTGTTTATTTATAATTTAAAGTGATTCAGAATATCTTACATTCTCTGTCTTTTTCGTTTATATACAAAGGGGGAAGGAAAAATGTACAAAGGGACCAAAATAAAAAAAAGAGTGAGCGAGTGAGGGGGAAGGAAAAAAAAAACACCCTAATGTGTACTACACAATATGGTGGTCCTTTGAGTTTGAAAAAGACACTGTTGTGCAGTTCTTATGTAAACACAGAGGGGGCTCTAAAGTTCACTTTGCAAGTACAGAGTGCAAGAACAGAGTCCCAACAGGAGGGCACTGGAAGTCCATTATTATAGTGGATGCTATTCTATGACACTGCTCAGGTTTTGGGGGAGCACTTATCTTTAAAGTCTATGGATGCTTCTTAGCAGAGTTCTCCAGAAGGTTCTTTCAGCAGCTCCATCTTCTAGTTCCCTTGGCTAGATGTTACACTGGTATAGGATTTCTTTCACAGTGTCTTTGTAGCACTTATATAGTCAATCTTGAGGCCTTTTCCCAGACTCCAGTACACTATAGAGCAGGGGTGTCAAATTCAATTTCATTGAGGGCTGCATCTTGCATTGATTTTAGGTTCATTCTCGTTTTTTTCCCTTGCCAAATAAATTTTGCAATTGTCCTATTAAGTTTCACGAAGTAATTTTTATGTATTTTAATTGGTATTGTCTGAATTAGGTAGATGAATTTTGATAGTAGCGATCCTCCCTAATAAAGAGAGTTGCAATTTAACTCATATCCCTAGATCTTTCTTTACCTGTTGCAATAATTTATCATAATTATTTTCTATTAACGTCTTACATTGTGCCGTCAACCATATTCCTAAGTATTTGATTTTCTTTGCCACTTGTAGTCCCATCACTTCTTCTAATTCTAATTTCTGCTTTTCCATTAATTTTTTGGTTATTATTTTAAGTCCTGTAACTATTCCAAATTGTTCTAACTCATTCATCAGTTTCTGTCCTTTTTCTATTGGGTCCTCGATAAAAAAGACCATGTCATCTCCAAATGATTGCAATTTATACTCTTCTTTCTTAATCTTTAACCCCTTTATTTCTGTATTCTGTCTGATTCGGGTTAGTAATGTTTCTAGAGATAATATGAAGAGCAGGGGAGATAATGGACATCCCTGCCTGACTCTCTTCTCTATTTTTACTGATCAAGTAGTTGAAACTGCTCACATTTGTTAGCTGGGTGCTATCAACAGGGATTTTTTGTTCTAAAGACTTCATATTTGCTACGAACTGGTAAAATACTTCAATTTTGTTCAGGATGATAGGTGAAAATACATTCTGTGTTAAGTAAACATTAAAATAATATTTTGTTGAATCAATAATTTAAGGTCACAAGAATTAATATTTGTCAAGATCTTTTACTGTTGATCCATTAATGTGGGATATTCTCACTTCCAATGTTAGAATTCTTAAGAATATCTAATATCCAGCCTATTGCTACTATTTAACTTATTATTGAGTCTCTGGATTGTATTGAAGTACAAATGTAACAAATACATAAATATTTACTTTAAAGCTGTACACTTAGACTCAACTAGAATACTATACCGTATGTTTTAATACGGTAATTTGAAAGTTGCCAACATTGCTAAATCACCTGGACTAATTTCTGAAATTAGGAAATGTTATACAAAATCATATTTTTCTAAATGTAGCTTGCCACTTTTGATGAAGGAAATATAATAAAGCTGTGGCTAAAAACAGGTCCCAGTTTCTGCCATGATCATAAAAGAATCATATAATAAATCATTTTTTTTTAACTTGGTCAATTGTGCTCCTTAAATAAACTGAAGTTATTATGTATGGTTGATGTGATATTGAAAATCAGAAATATAAGCCCTTATAATATCATAATCATAATTTAGACAAAGAGATTGTAATAGTTCACCCATTTAAAAAGAAACAAAAGTGATATTGTCACTATGCTTGAAAAATAATGTAAACATACAGTATTGATACAGAAATAACTCTAGGTATATTAATTGTGACAATATGCATTTTTAATACTTTCTGCCATAAAAGGTGAGATTTTCAGTCATCCACGTGTCAATTTTAATCTGTTTTTAATCATACATTTGTAGCTATAAATGGAGAAATATTTAGAACTACTTCCAAATAGTTTTAGAAAGTTCAAATAATGATAAATTCTCTATTTATTATAAGCTTTCATAATTCATTAGAGCCTACATGACACTGATTCAAATAATCTGGTAGATTATCAAATGGTTGTACAATATCAATAAGTTTTGATACAGAAAATAGAAGTAGAGATGCTATATCATCAGCATATAATAAACATCCATGTTCAATTCCAGCTACTATTGTACCCAGAATAATTTGTCAAATCAGATAAACCAATGATTCCTATATGAGATTAAAAACAAGTGTCAATAAGGACATCCATAATGAGTTTCACTCGGCAGTTTAAAAGATGAAGAAATAATTTCATTTATAATTATCCTAGCAGAGGGATTAATGTGTTCACTGTAGCTGATTTAATTTTTCTGACTCTATATCCATAATATAAATTAATAGTCTAATGTTATCAGATGCATGACTTTTTTTAATTAAAAAAAGTTTTTATTGGGATGGATAATTGAAGATATTATCTGCAGTCTATATATTGGGTATGATAACAAGGAAATTGGATAATTGCTTAGGTAATAGGTAGAATATAGAATAGAATAACAGAGTTGGAAGGGATCTTGGAGATCTTCTAGTCCAACCTCCTGCTTAGGCAGGAAACCCTATACATATATATATACCAGCCTTTAAAATTATAATTATGTAGGGCTCACCAAAGGAGGTGAAAGAAAGAAAGAAAGAAAGAAAGAAAGAAAGAAAGAAAGAAAGAAAGAAAGAAAGAAAGAAAGAAAGAAAGAAAGGCTTAGTTGTACATTTCCAGAATAGTGGGGAAATCCACAGAATATGCTTTATTCCACTCCATAGGACAACCATATCAACTGCAAATTTTTTTCTCTTTCCATGGATTTAATAGTATCTCCTTTTTATAAACTTTGGATATGTCTTAATGAGTTTAAAATGGCACTTAATTGCATCTGAGAGATTTAATTAACATTAATTAGAGGTTAGAATACTAAATCCATTTCATATAGCACTGCTGTACCTCTTCAAGCACCAATTAATTTGGTCCTATAAGAGATAAATCCAGTCCTTGCGGCAGTCAAACGATACTAAAATCTGTCTTTACAATTTCATGTAATTTATTTGGGAACTGATTGGCCCAATTATAAACAGAGACCAGTTTATCAAATAAAAGGGATCATACATTTATGTCGCAATCCAAAGGTGATTAAGGTCCAACCCATCCTTCTAATAATTCTAGTAACCTGTATTATGTCTCAGAAACCCTTCTGAAATCTTTGGTGCAAAACTGGATTTTCCAGAATACAGCCTGGTCCAGACACTTCCAAAAGGATGCTATTCCTACAATAGAAGTATAATGGCTTGTAGAGATATGGTTAGAGCTATGAGAATGTTGGCAGTGGAATCATCAACATCTGGAATATTGCGTGAAGTTCTGGTTACTCTCAAAAAGGTTATTGCGGAACTGGAGAAGGTTCAGAGAGAGAAACTGGGATGATGTGGGGGGAGGGGAGCAGCTTCCATATAAAGAAAAACTATGACATTTGTGGCTTTCTAATTTATAAAGGAGGCAAAGGAGTGTACAAAATTTTACATGATGTGGATAAAGTGGACAAGAAACTATTTCCCCCCCTTTTTCAAAATACTAGAACCAGAGGTTGGCCAGTGAAATTGAACCTTGGAAAAATCAGGATATACCAAAGGCAAATTTTTACAGAACACATAATTTTCTAGCATGAGTTGTATTGTTGGATACCACCAAGTTGACTGACTTCAAAAAAGCATTGGACCAATCCATGGAAGTCATGATTAGCAATGGCTATTATACTTGATGACAGTGTGATTGGTTCTGGAGGCTATCTGCTAGGATTCTAACACGGTACCTTGCAAATAATTGGCCACTATGAGAATAGACTACTGGAATACATGGAACAGGGGTCTGATCCAGTAGAGTAGAGCTTATGCTTTTTAATGCAAAAACCACTATTATAAGTGTGGCACAATGAAGCCATGGCCCCCTTTCTTCTGTTTCTTCCATTCTTATCTCCATGTAAGTGGGTCACCCATTAGGACACATATCACCAGGTGTTTTCTGCCTTGCAATATTTGTTACTAAGCTCTATCCTTATGAATCATAGAAGAATTGGATGAACTGGGCTTGAACTGGGAATAGGTGCCACATCCCCATCTGTATCCTCCTTTGTACTCTACTACAAAGTAGTCCCATCATTTTTCTGCAGAGAATGGTGGTTCCTAGTGACTGGTTCCTTGATGAGAGGGTTGAGTAGAATGGAGGCATCATAAAAACTTCCCAGTACCATCAATGATTATTATTATTCTGTGTGCAGTAAGCTAGGTAGAAGATATCTTTGTCATTTCACGCCAGAGAAAGGCTCAAAAACAGGAAAACCTGTTAAAGTGACTGCAGATAATATGGTGTATTTCAGGAAGAAGAAAGGCATTGACAAAAGCTTGAAGGCCATTGGATGAGATTCTGCAAATGTTGATTCAGGCTGTGAAGATGGTGCCATGCACTGTGTAGAGGTCAAGCTTGACTGGAAATTGATCTGGTTGGTGTGTGGATTCCACATGAATGAGTTACTCCTATGACACATAATCACAAAATTGGATGGGAAGACTTTGTCTAACAACAAATGGGCAGATAAGATTGGCAACATGCTAGACACTGCAACAGAACTTGACACTGATTGTTCATTCACCAGAGTTTCAATTGGTGAGTTTCTCATTTCACTGAGCTACACACTGTAAGGATCTTTCTACTGATCAAGCATAGGATATGGGATCACATAGGCAATAAGCCACAGATCTGGCTCTTGTGGAAATTGGCCCTATAAGCCATGCTGGTTGACAACTGCTCCAGTTGAATATAGCTTTGTTGAATATGGATTTTAGATTATGGCTTTAAAAGCAAACTCTTCAAAACTTAAGAATATTATTGGAATGTATCATTGATGTGTGCTACTCTTGCTGGTTCAACATCAAAGTAATACTTTCCTGGATTGAAGCCTGCATCATGTGTTGTTCCAGTTGCAGCAAGTTAAACTGGAAAAGAAGGCTATAGTAGATATTGTTTTACCAACCATTCAGCGCTCAGCATGGTATGCTTTCAGTGAAATAATAATCCAGATATTCTTGTGTTCAGATGACATTCAGGAGAGGAGAGCTAGTGTGCAAAAGATCATTGACTTGAGGGGTGCAGATGATGAAGTGCTGGGAAATTTTTCTGAACATGCAAGAAAAATGCCTTTAATCAATGTGTCCACTCTGCTGGAGTTGTTTGACTGGTCTGAAGGTGTGTATGAGCCACATTTAGCATGCAAACTGACTACAGCAGAAATAAAGAAGTTCATTGATGAACCAATGTAAGTATCACAGTGGCCCTGTCATGCCCAATAAATAGAGACATGTGTGAAACAGGTCACAGAAGTAACAAGCAAGGTGTATATACATGAGAAATGTAATGGTTATATCAGAGGCCAAGAAGCAGCTGATGTTGAAGAACAGATCAAAACAAGACTCGATGAAATTCATTTAAACATTTTTGTAACTCAGATCATTGCTTTCTGATGTTAGTTTATCATTGCATGGATTATTTTTTGCTTAGCTAGATAAGATTCATGCAGAAAAAAAACTTTAATTTTTCCAGCACAAGGTATAATTTTGAGAGGATAAAGTTAATAGTATTTGGGTTAGCTGAGATTTTTCTGGGGTATATAATCAGATACCATATCAAGGTAAACATTGTACAATTGCAAAAAATGACCACAGATTTGAATTCTTGGCATAAAAACACATATTTTTAGAACCCCTCACTGAAAAAAAAAATGCAAACATTAATTTTCACCCTATTAAATGACATGCCCCTCATGCTTGATCCTACACAACAACTGTGAATGTGCAGATCACACCATATCATATTACCCAGATGTTAGAATTGCATTCATTTTTTGTGGCAAAGTATCAACTCAGGTACTAATGTACCTGTACCACAATATTCTGAGATTTCTTGTAGAACTGGTCTGAACATGCCACTGGGTTGTTGTCTAGGGATAACAAGTTGAGCACAACTTAAAAGGGTTATAATTCCATATTTTCCACTTTTCAGTTTCAAGGCTGTGCGATGTCAAAATATAACCTTGACATTCAAATGTGCACGTCTGTTTTTCTGGCCCATTGCCTTTGCATTCCAACAGCCCACCCACATGAGTTTCCCACAATAGCAAAATTGTTTCAAGACAAGCAGGTGTCTCAGATTTTTGTTCTTCTACTTTGGAACTTTTTGTGCCTTCCTACTTGAAGGTTATTTTCCTTCCTAGCTCTTTTTTTTAAAAAAAAGATGCTACACATTGTTCTATGATTTTATCATTTACACTTGCTACAATTGTCAAGCATTCTAGGACAATGTTGAGAAAACACAACTCCAGAATAAAGGATTTTGGATTGCATGCCTGACCGTGGCTTCATTGCATGATTGCTGGCTGAATTTTATTCTGCCTGGTGACTTTAATCTTTCAGTGACAGAGCCACTCTACTGGAAGTTAGTGATGACCTGCTGATGTTTTTAATTTTGCTTTATGTCCATCTCTGTTTCTTTGTATGCCATGTTTTCTTTATTCTTCACAGTAGTGGATTTGTAAGCTATGCAGATGCAGATAGATAAACTCAACAAGACATCCATAACAAAGTACATTTATTGGTTCATCAGGTATCCTCATAACTCACATTTGTGATGAAGTTCTTCTTTAATGACCAGTCCTTTGCATATCTGCCTTGTAGTAAAAGATGGTTATCTCCTAACCCATCTTGTAGCAATAGAAAGCAGCTGCCATGAGTTAGGGAATTCAGGCAAAAGTGAGGAAAACTCCCCCAACCCACCGAGGGTCAAATTAGCGACCAATCAGGATTACAGATGTGGCCACGTGACATGAATTACATTTCCCAGGATACTTTTAACTACATTTACCATGATGCATTCCCTTAAGGGGACAGCTCATAATTCCTAAGTAACTATCCAATTCCCATAGACTGGCTGGGACAGCACACCATGTATGTTTAACTGTGGGTAGTCTTTGAAATTTGTGTGGCCAAATGTGCTGTGTTGCCTCAAGGATGGAGATCAGAATTTGGGAAATGATGTTTTCTATGGACCTTGGTCATGTTGTGCCATGCTTGGGGTGACCATAGCATTCTTAGACATTTGGTATCTATACGTCTACAGAGATTCTCAGTCATCCAGGTCATGGTTGTCCCAAAGGTGCTTTTTCAAGAAGCAACTGGACTTTTTCCAAAAACAAAGTCCAGAAAAAGCACATTTGAGAACGTAGGTATTGTTAACTTTTTCAAGAATAATTTTATTTCAATAGCTACAGTTATTATAACCATTTTTATGTATACATTTGCCACAGACACAGGAATTTGCAAGGAATTCTGAAAAAAGCAGAGTTAATGGTACTAGATTGACTCCTAAACACACTTAGGGCTGATGGATAAAGTGACAGGTGCATTGTCTAATTTGCCTTTGATACACTACTTACATATCAATTATGGACACTCGGGAAAGGAGAAAACACACTTGATTATGACCAAGTTCAGAAATTGCTGGCTCTACTGGAGTAGCTTCAGTGGCCTCCACTCCTTACTGGTTCATACCACTTGGAAATCCAGATAAAATCCAGAAAACCCCCGAGATCCAAAGGAGCTTGTTGCTTCTTCCTCCCCACCCCCATGCTAATATACTCTATGATTGAGTGAAGGTACACTACTTAGGTTTTGAATACCCTAAGATGCAGGGCTGTAGGCATGATAAAATATCCCAACATTTTTTCAGGCTGCATCTGGTGCTGTATTTAATTCCAGCCAGAGTCTTCTGTCCTGTCTTGAAGGATATCTTCAGTAGAACTATGTCAGGATTAATAAAACCGTGTGTTTTCAGTTCCTACATACTGTAAATGTCAACTCATAAAACATTTTGTATACACATTTTATAGTTGACAACAGAAAGGGGGGGTTTCAAAAAGCAGGCGGCAGTGTGGAATTGAAAGTACATTCCATTCATATTTTCTTCAAATACTGATTAGATGACTGAAGCTTCTGGATGTTTTTCATTGGATGATACACCCAGAGAGGTGGGGGGAAAAGCAGGATCAAGGGTGACAGTGAATTACATATCTCAGAGTTGGCTATCTGTCAGGATTCCGGCAGTTACTCCAATTAAATCATGAGCCTCGAGCCACACTCCCAAAACTAAAAAAGATTTGTTTGAAGGTAACATTCTACATCTGGCATTTACCTGGGTGTAGCCAACTCTGAGATACGTAATTCACTGTCACTCTTGATCCTGCTTCCCCCTCCCCCATGATTTAATTGGAGCAACTGCCGAAATCCTGACAGTATCATTGATACCATGCAGTGGAATGTTGTCTCTGCCCTTAAGATATTATTGTGTAATATTTGGATAAGGGCGACTCTCCCTCCTTGGCCACCTTACCTGAAGATATAATTATTTGAACTTGGGATTTGAGCTTTGCACATGAAGGAGGATCTATGTCTTTCAGCTATGGTTTGCAGTGTGTATGTGAAAATATACCAGAATGCCCTGGTTTGAAACAGTAAATTGGAATTTATTTTCCTGAAATATCTTGGTAACAAAAATATAGCTATCCCTGCTTTACATACATAGTGTGCTTTGCTCTGAAGCTTTTAAACAGACTTGAGTACAGGAATCAAATTCAGTGAGTCATGTAACTTACAAACTTAAGAGAAGGTTGGATTGCCACATAAGAAAATAAGCCATTACAGTATTAGTGCCAGATTTTCTCTAAGAAACCACTGGGAAAGTAAAGTTCATTTCTCTTTGAACCAATATTTATTCCAAGTCCGGGAGACGGCATTGGCCAAAAAACATAACGTACCAAAAAAAGAACAACAAATAACTTTTAAAGAACATATTGTTTTATTCAGATGTTGTCTATGTTGTTTAGTTGACCATTGATCCAGCAAATCTCAATACATCATCCGCATCCATAGATACATTTTTGTACCTAGAAACGTTCAATGATTACAAGAGACTATTCCCAAATTAAGATTTCAGAGTAGCTTCTCAGAAAAATACCATAATTTTATTGCCCATGGTATGCTTAAAAACCGTAAATAAGTCAAATAAAATGAAGGCAGTGTTGTTCATTTTGTGAAACTTTTCTGTTAAAATCTGAGGTTCTCAAAGATTTACTTGGAAATTATTTTTGTATAATTATGTACGATAAATTCAGTAAGACATGGACATGGAAACCTCTCCATGCAGCCAGAGGTGCTATTCAACCGGTTTGCACCTATTCGGGCGAACCGGTAGCGGTTATTTGGCATGGGTCACCAAACTGGTGGCAATCTCTGGCTGGCCATGCCCCCAACCCAGTTGCCCGGTCGCTGACTTACGATCACTCTCCTAGCTTTCCGTTCCCCACGTCCTCTTTCTCCCCGGGGAAAAGGAAGAAAGGCATGGACGCTGCAAGTATCACTTTCCCCATGTAAGTTAAAGTGTCTGGAGTGAGGAGTGCGGTCTGACAGAGGGGGTGGGGGTGAATCGAGCCTTGGAGCACTTTTGCAACGTAAAATAAATGCATTTTGGAAGCAGGTCTTTTAAAACCTTCTCCAAGGATTCTATAGATAAGTTGAGGCTGGGTGACAAGGAATGGCTGGGAGGGGAGGGGCCAGGTGAGGCACCCCTTGATATGAGTGACATTGAGTTGGCCACGCCCACCCAGTCACATGACCACCAAGCCATGCCCACCCAGTCACATGACCACTAAGCCACACCCACCCAGTCACATGATCACAAGCCACGCCCACAGAACCGGTAGTAAAAAAAATTGAATTCCACCACTGCATGCAGGCATCTTCCTTAGCGTTTCTCTTGCTTCCAGATTTCCTGGATAAATTGTATCCTCTCTGAGCCAACACTTTGTGGCCACTCTGTTTGAATAGAATCAGAGTAGAGCTGGAAGGGACCCTAGAGATCTCCTAGTCCGGCCTCCTGCTCAAGTAGGAGATTCTATACTTGACTTACCCTTTCTTAGAACAATAACAAGAGGAAGCATATAAGCTTAATGTATCAGCTGGCGTTTTTAAATTATTGCTGATTAGAAAAACAAAAATTGGGCTTAAGATTTGACTCTTGTAGTTTCCATTTCTTCTTCCACATTTGATTTCTATTATATACAAAATATAAAGTCAGTTTTTAATTTAAGTCATCTTTCATTCAAGGTTATTCTAAAACATAATTGCTACATTGTATTGCAAAACACAATTCTATGAGTGTACTGTTTTAAACAAAATCATAAACAACATACAGCTTTAACCATGGTTTATCAAGCTAACTATGCTTGGATGGCAGCAGTGCTAATATTCAAGGAAGCCTATTATATACCATGGGCCCAGCTGTTCTTTTCATATATAGATAATTGTGTATATATCTTCAGCTCTTTGTCCCAATCATGGGTTACAGCAATTTGTGGTCATAATCCCAGTCTGGATCTACTCCCTTAGTTGGGAAACTAACCGGTGTAAACTTCAGTGTACACCTATATTAGATCTTATACCAGGCATAGCAACACATCCTGACACCTTCTGTGTGCAGTCCATAAATTAATGTGGTGGGAACACAGGGAGCTATTACCACAGTCAATTACACATTACTCTCTCAAGGATGCCACCAGTTGTGAACTGAGCCATGCTGTGCTAAGCAACGGCATCACTAGCCAATGAAGCCTAGCCATGACCGCCTTATCCAGATGGTAGGTCAGCAATTCAAAAGCTGTTGTCTTTGGCTTCAGAAGTTGGGCTGTCATTATATCTTCCTCTCTACTCTTCCCAAACGGTAATGGTGGCCATTCCACTTGGATGGGAATGAAATCAGAGCTTTACCTATCTTTCCTGCTTAAGGTATTTATTTAAAAAGCAAGTGGCTACATGTGCAGAACATCTTATACCTAGTCAGTTTAAACAATGCAGGATTTATTTTGTAGGGGAGTTAGAGAGCTATGGGAAAAGAGCCCATTTGGTCAGTTAATGGTGCTGTGTATTGGCTGATCCCAATGACTATCAATCTCTGAAAGAAAGGAAAGTAGAAATTGTACTGAGGTACAGGCTGCTAACAATCTGTGCCAGAACTACTGGCCTTGAAGATAGGGCGACGTTCTCTCTGAAGAACGTTCTCTCTACTACCATAGAGAAACATGAGTTAGAGAAGGGGGGTTGGTCTAGAACAGGATTCGCCAACCTTTTGGACCTCAAGGACCACCAAACTCATAATTTTAAATCCCGCGGACCACTAATATGAATTTTGACTGATGGTGGCTTGCTGATGTTGTTGGAAAAGTCAGTTCCATATTCCAGAGCTGCAGTAGTCACAGGACTGGCCCTTTGGTCATCCTGCTCCTCCATCCAGGTGCACCGGCCTGCCATGGACAGGAGGAGCTGCTCCAGGATGACCAAAGGGCCAGTCTTGTGACTACTGCAGCTCTGGAATATGGGACTGACTTTCCCACCAATGTCAGCAAGCCACCCTGGGGCAGATTTCCCTCCCCAGCTATTAGTCTTACCTTCCAGTTCCAGCTCGCATGGCTCTACTCAAGGTAAGGTTTGCACTCAGCCGAAGGGTGGGGCCAGCGGGTGGGCAGGCCATGTGGGCGGTGTAGCCTTGTATTCCTGCGCAGCCTGGATTAATTGCTTTGGGGGTGCTTTGGGGGTGCTTTGGGGGTGACATTTCTCTGTGGACCACCAAAATTTTCTCACAGACCACCAGTGGTCCCTGGCCCACTGGTTGGCGACCAATGGTCTAGAAAATCTCTAGAACCTACTTTGGGGCATCCATCAGTATCCTGAACTAGGGTGGTTTCAAGAGATAACAACCATAAACAAGCACATCCTGAACTAGAGACTTGAATGTATCTTGAATATACAACTACTCCCCATAACTAATGTTGTATCTGGTTGTATTTTTGGATGGTTGAGAAACTAGCACCAAAAGAGACTATGCCTCATCATGACATGGCTCAGCTGTCAATACCCAGATATCCTCCAGGTGAGACTGTTTCTTCAAGGAGAGCTGGAAAAATATTTGGAGCTGCCTATCCTTAGAGCTGGGTTGTGTCAGGGGTGATGTGTTAGCGCTAATAGAAGCAGTGGCAAACCATTGGTAGCTCAACCCTATTGATCTGGCTGGCCCACCACAGCAGCATCAGAGAGGCCATCACCTTCTTGTCTCCTCACTTCCATGAAGCTTGGATGAAATAGATGTGGGCTGAACCACTACTAAAGGAAGAAATGGAAAGGCTGGCTGGCAGGGGCAGTTTTAAAACAGGAGAGGGCTAAGCTTTGAGAAGCTTTAGCAGTTTTGTTTGGAAAGTGCTAACAGCGATTAAACTCTAGAGATTCTACCTGGCAAATATAACAACTGAACATGGCAAGAATGCCAAGCATTAAAAAAAATATTCCACAACAGGGTAGAGAAACACCCTCTGTGAATCGAAGGTGTAAATGTAGGCAGAAACAAAGCATATGTTAATGAATGAGGATCATGTGAGCCATACAGAATAGCTTAATTAATGGAGACTTTGGGGTATGAAATGATAATGAAACTGTAACAAGTGAAAACTGAAATTTTGAGAGGCCCCTTTGGACTAGGAGACCCCAATGAGGCCCTAAACTGTAATTTGCTTAACTCGTGCCTAAATCAGCAGGTTGCCACGGGAACCGTAAGAAAGTGGTAACTGCCGGTGCCCATATGGTACTTTCTGTAAGGTTCAGCCCCAGCCTCGGAACTCTGGCAAACGGCCATCTTAGGCTTACCAGACTGAGGTAAATTCTTGGCCCAGCATTTTCCACCTCCTCTCACTGCTCTTCTTCTTCTTCCTACTCCTCGCAGTTCAGAAGTGTTTAGGGCCCATGAAGCTGGTATGACACAAAACAAAAAATGCATGCCAGGCTGTAGCAACCTTACAACAGCACAGCAATTCTATGGAGTATCGTGCAACCGCAGCAAAATCCTCCTTCAGGGACCACACCGTGTCAGGTAGATGAGAACTACTCCAAAGAGAGGAAAGGGAGAGAAGGAAGAGGTTGGAAGGAAAAAACAAAGTTAAAACATCCAGAAGCCTATGGAAAGTGCCACCTGTGAGTATGGCATAAAGGACTATTTGTCTTCCATGGACAATTTCATGGCTGGGGCTGCAGAAAAGGTTGCTCCTGTCATTATTGTCTGAAGTGGCAATGGGGGGGAGGGGAAGGAGACTTCAGTGGCCCCACCCTCAACTGTTGCAGACATACATAGCAAAGAACCTCTGCCTTGGGGAAGAGGAACGAGCACAAACCACATACCATCCATGAAATTCAAGCAGCAGGTAACGTGCCTTGGATCTCATATAGGAGATGCCTAGTAGGAAAGGCATCTGCAACAGATGAGACTGCCCCAAGATATGCCTGGCTCCTTGCCATATCTGGGCTCCCTGCCAAAATGCCTCGCCAGCGTTGTTGTCATTCCAGAGCAAGCGAATGGGAACCCGGATTATAATTCCTTGATCTGGCTTCCTTTTTACACTGTGGGAGATGCATAGGTTTGGTTGCATTCAGTTGTAGATTTCAGGAAGGCTCAGCAACCTTAATTCCACACATGTAAAATGGAACATTGCAGAACACAGGCACCGATAATGGAACTAATACACAGGCCTGGCAGGGGAATGAACACAAAAATACTTCCTCCTTTTTTTTTCTTGCAATAAAACAGCAGGCGAAGACAGCTCCCATTAAAATCTGTTCCTCTGTGGCTTTATAGCAGCTATTGCTAGGCTTTTAACACTCTATTGAATAGTTGGGAGTAGAGGGTTTACAAGAGCAAGGAAGGCGGCGGTTGGATTTTGTCCCGCTTTGAATCAACCAAGCTCTATTTGATCGTTCATAATCGACTACTAAACCACACAAGGAAAAGCTTTAAAGCACCTTACGGGATCTAAGGAGATGCTCAGTCATCCAGAGCTGAAGAAGCTTCTTGGATGAGAAGCGAAACGTCTTCAAAGAAAAACCAGAAAGTCCAGTGGCTTCTTGGGAGGAGATGGGGGAGGGGAAGCCCCTTTGGGACACCTTACAGAATCGATCGTGGTATTGTGGGCGGCTGATAATAAATAGCAACGGATACTATACTAGCAGCGAGGGATTTAAAAACAAGGGAAGAATATGCAAGGAAAGCCAGACGTGGTAAATTACCTGTGGAACTTACCACGCAATTTTGGCTGGCTCCTTTGATCTCCGCTGCAGATCCCCCGGGTCGAGATTCTCCGGGAGCCGCCGACCTACACAAACATACAAACACACCGGCCAAACGGCAGCCTGACGGCTAGAGAAAGCCGGATCGGCGAGCAGGTGGGCCTCCAATGAAGCGTTCCCCTCCCAAATTGGCCAATAGCTTGGCGATGCCGCGGAACTCTGGACCAGCTCCTTCTCTTTATTGGACGAGAGGCTTGTCAATCCGCCCCCATACACGCCCGACTCGCCTGTTTGCGGCTTCTAAGGGGCGGCTTCAGGAGCGGCGGCTGCTGTGAGCTGTGCTAGGCGGAGCGGCGGAGAAGAAAGTTTTTTGCAACACTCTTGGGCACCTGACTCCGCATCTCTCTCCCGTGCGCGCTCTGGAGTGAGACGGACCAAGGGAAGCAGCCGAGCCTGGGAGCGGACAAAGCTTTGGAGGCAAAAGTTTCTGCTTTCTTTCCTTTGGTTTTTCTTGGATTGGGTTTACAGCCGGGGAGATCCCAGCAACCGAATCAAGCTCTCGCCTTCAACCTTTGCTTTTGGGCAGGGGAGAACATGTTCCTTGCCTGTGAAACAAGTCGCGATTTAGATGGAAATTTGCTGACTTGAGGCTCGACCGGCTTCCCTTTTTGCAGAAAGTGAGAGAAGGGTGTTAATTACCCACCTGGTTATTGACTTTTTGTGTGTGTGTGTGTGTGTGCTGCTTTTCTCCCACCCACTTCTTCTACCCGGAGCCCCAGGTTTTGTTGGAGCTATATATGGAGGGATCTCAGAATGGTTTGCAACAGGAAAACCAAAACTTTAGTGTCCACATGCGTGATTCTCAGCGGGATGACTAACATCATCTGCCTGCTGTACGTGGGCTGGGTCACCAACTACATCGCCACGGTTTCTGTGAAAGTTCAGGAGCCGATCTCGGAGAAAAAGTTAGAGGAAGACAAAGGAGACACTCTAAGGATTATAGAAAGGCTGGACCACTTGGAAAGTGTCATCAAGCAGCACATCCAAGGTACTCTCTCGCTTCCGCAGTCCCGTTTCTCGTCTTCGACAGATCGTCTTCCCGATTTTCCAGGTCTCTCTTACTCCCCACTTCCCCCCTTTAAAAAAAAAAAAGAACCAAAATGTTGCACAGGTTCCGTTTATCTGGAACGCGAGTGTTTTGAGGTCACATTTCTGCTGCCGTAGGCGGGGTGGTAGACTCTGGTCCGAGAGGAGGATGCGCTGGTGGGGGGGAGAGAGTGGATAGTTAAGAGGAAAAGAGATTCGTTGGGGAGAAGAATCGGGAGCTTTGTTTAGGGCCCGGCTCTCCTTGATCGGGCGAAGGTTCCTGCTTCCTGGCTGCCTTCCCTCTCAGCTAAGTCGCTGGGGGACGCCGGCTAGGCGGGCTGCCCGGCTGCCCTGCTGGAGCGAGAAGCCGAGGCGGTGGAGGGCAGCGCCCACCGCTTGCTAGTTTCCTTCCTCCGTGTGGCTCGGTAATTTGGCCGCCGAAGGGCGCTTGTCGAAGGGAATGCCGGTTGCCTTGAAGCCTTGGGGGACCAAACGAGCGACAGGCAATTCCTGTGGAGGAGGCAGTTTGATGGTGTGTGTGTGTGTGTGTGTCTGTCTGTCTGTCTGTCTCCATTTCCCGCCTTTCCGAGAGGACCGGCGATTGCGAAGAAGCGGCTGGTGCCTGCCAGCCAGAAGCTCTGCCGGTGGCTGTGGGTAATCTGGCGCTTGACAGCTGGCAGTTTCGCCCGAGGGAGGGAAGAGGATGGGGAGCCTCTTGCTTGGCCAGAAGTCCGATCCCGGCGGAGGATCGAACCTGATTCTCGGCGGCATCTCCTGGGCAGGTGGGTTGGGCTCTCGCTGCGTCCACTGGTGTAGCAAGCCGGCTTTCGAGCCTGTTGAAGTTGCTCCGTCGAAGACACCTCGGGAGGTCTTCTCTGGGAAGATCTTGGCACGAATCGCTGGCGTCGGATTAAGCATCTGGTCTTAGTTTTCGTCCCCCCCCCCTCACTTCGGGTTGTGCTATGGCTATTTTTTAACGTGTCGTGTTCACGCCCCCGCTCCTCCTCTGCTCCTAAAGCCTGTCCTAGTTGTGTTAATTGCCTTTGTGTGTGTGTGTGTGTGTGTGTATTGTTTCCTCGCTGCTCCGATTGGGAGGAGGATGGTTTGAAAAGACAATCTGGGATTATTCTCAATCTGGCTAATGGCATTTTCATTCGGTGGCTGTTTGACTGCTTCTCCTTCAGAAAGGGATGCTGGGGAAGAATAGGAAACACCATTCTCTTGCCAGATGTGGTTCTGGACCCATCTCCTCCCTTTTGCTTCTTAATATGTTATTAGTTACAGAAGGCATGATATATTGTCTTTGTTTAAGCTCTGATGGAGATGGGAGAGAGGACCACATGTCTTCCAAATGCTTTAAGGGCTCATGGCCAAATGGGTGTTAAATTATTTTTGTCTTCCTTCTTTCCCGTTTTTTTTTTTTTCTTTATGAATTTCCTGGAGGGGAAGCCCTTGGCACATATTCAGATTCCACACTGCTTTTGTTTCTCAATATTTTGCAGTTTTAATCAGATAAAGAGAACTGTTATTAGATTTGTGCAGTTTGTCCATAGGACGATCACAATGGACAGCTCTATTCTTATTTTTGGAATTGTGACATCTAATGGGGAAAAAAAGGGTCTATGAAAAAGAAGGAATGTTTGATAACTTTGGTTACTGGTCTCTTGGGCTGAAGTCCTGCAGTATTCAACTCCTTTATCCAGCCCGCCAGAACTTAGCTAGTTTGCTACAGCTGACAAACAGATTCCTTTTCTCCTAAATCAATTTTGCCAGTCTGACAGAATGCTCCAGTTAGAAGCATGAGCTTCAATGGAAACATATTAAAGGCATACACAGCACACATTCATTAGCAGATTTCTATGTATAAAGAAGGTTTTCCAAAGTCCTTCTGGTTCCTTGATGTAATATGAATGTAAATACAATGTAGGTTTCTTCCCCTTCTATTTACTGCCTATACCTGTGCAAAGGTACCACGTTTCTTTTTCAGAAAGTGGAGTAATATTAATTCTAAACTTTTTTGGGGGGAATCCTGGAATATGGCCTTGTTATAGAACTTATGCTACTAAAATGTTAAGCCCGCTGTAAGTATGATTTTTGTATTCTGGTTATGGCTGTTTAGAAGTAGAATTCATTCCTTGGTTTTCCCAGGCTTTCCCAGAAGAAGCCAAGTTCATGGAAGTTTTTGGTGACAGCACAAAGTTTTCTTTCACCGTTGACCTGGCCTTTATTCAGAAGCACAAGTTGAAGTCATGTTTTTTGATACCTTGTTTGTGCAAAGATTGGGCAGACTCTGTGATAGAAAAAATGCTTTGCTCACGCTCTCGGATGTTAAAGAATCTATTGACAACAAAACTGAGAGTTCCAGCCATAACCTTAAAAGTGCCCTGATTTTTATTTATATATTAAATAAACAAATATATATAGTGCATAAGGGCACCTTATAAGGTATGTGCTATTGAAAACGTAGGAAAATATAAAACATGTCTTTATTGAGATTAGCCCTAAATAAATATGCAGTGGATAAATTGCAGATCTCAAAGCAATAGCCATGTTGCTCCTGGCTTAAAATTCTGAATGCTTAACTAATGACTTGACATGCTTTGGTTGGAATTCAGACATGACATCTGATAACTGCTTAAATTACTTTTGCCTAAATTTCTTTTAAAATGTGTCTTCTTAAGAGGGAATTGTTAAAATTAATTAGCTGAATATAATATTTTTAAATTAAATCAAGAGAGATAACATTATAGTGTGACTAAGTGGATGATCTTCAAATACTGCAAGTTTTTACAGTGAATTTGTTAAATACACTAATTGTAACTGTAGGTGACCACTTGCTAAAAAAAGTCGTTTGCTAAATAAACTACAGTGGGTTTGGTTGTGTCACACCATTGAAATTGAAAGCAAGAGTGACTAGGTTCACACAAAATTCAAAATCATGTTTTGCTGGTTTCAGTTTAAGGAGCTGTGCAAATCCATCTAGAGCAGTGATGGTGAACCTTTAGGGCACCAAGTGCCCAAAGCGTGCATACCCAAATGCAAGGCACACCGCCTCCTTGCATGACTCCCTGCCCCCCCCCACATGCAACCCCTTGCATGCACCCCCTCCTATGCAGGCACCTTGCCCCGTGCATGCGTGGCAGAGACCTGAAGACCAACTGGCCAGTGGGCATGCGCTGAGCTGGGGTGACGATGCACATGTCCATCGAGAGGGCTCTGCAGGCCACCTGTAGCACGCGGGCCATAGGTCCACCACCACTGATCTAGAGGACTAGATACTTCAGTCTTGCTGTTTGTAGGGTGGGGGTTATAAGATCTGGGTTTTGAATTCCATGGTTAAAGCTCAGAGATAGCAACCTATTTATAGCTCTCTAGAGTAGCCACTAAAATGGTGCCTTTCCAATATGGTGATTGGGAATTCACCTGAAAGAGCAGTGATTTAGGGGGAACTGACCTAGGGAATTGATAGGTGATCTGCTTTGGTTTTGTTTGGTTTTGTTTTTGTTTTGGTATGTATGTACCTAACTTAAAAGGTTATTGACAAGGTTTTTCAGTAGGCATTTATGCAAGTTGAGTGGGATTTCATTTACGTCAGAGTGGAGATAGGAGATTTGGAGAAAGTAGTTTGATATTTAAGGATGAGTCAATGACCTTTCAATATTTTGTTTTAAATTATCCATAGGTTGGAATAAGGAATTATCAAAATACTTGCATTTGTTTCATTGTGGAACAAAAATCTATGAACATAGCAGGAATTTTATTTATTTATATGTATTCACCGTTTTTATTTTTCATAAATAACTCAATGTGGCAAACACACACAATACTCCTTCCTCCTCCTATTTTCCCCACACAACAACAACCCTGTGATGTATCTGGGCTGAGAGAGAATGAGTGGCTCAAAGTCACCCAGCCACCTTTCCTGCCCAAGGCAGGACTAGAATGCGTTATCCTGATTGCTAGCCTCTTAACCACTTTACCAAATTAGGTATGAATGAATGAATGTATGTTAGATTCATCATGGTACATTATCCTTGCCAAGGATTTCATTGGAATGCTTAAAAAAAAAATACCTCTACCTCTTTTAAGGCAGATTATCAGGGTTAATCAAAAGTCTGTATAGCAGCTTCCAAATTATCTACCAAAGCTGTGCTTCCTGCATCAGTGTAGAGTATTGTATAATAATTTTAGAACGGTTAAAAAAAAAAAGCTGTTTTCCATTTGTTTCCTATATTTCCAAGTCATTGAAGAATGACTTGCCCTTGAGGTTGATCCAGCTTTGATTCTTCTATGCAATACAAAGGAAGGTTGATACAGCATTGCAGTAAACATTTTGAATTTTTGAACCACACTACATATTCCCTTGCCTGGAATCAGGTCAGAACTTGCTCTCTGCTTTGCTTGGATGGAGCTATCAGGACTGTGTACATTACAGAATAAAATCCCAAACCCTAACTTACCTCTTCTTTCCAACTCTGCTGCCACCATCGCTGCTGTTCCTTGTTCAGTCAGCAAAATAATGAGAAGAACAGAAAGTGGAAAAAGCAGCTGAGGAGAAAAAATAAACCAAAATAATTGTGACACCGCCCCACACACTCAAATTTGCTTGTTACCTCTTGGCGTTATGACTTGAGTTTGAGAAACTCTACATTGAGTAGATACTATGGATGGATTCACTTTATCCTGTAAAGCCATGATGCACTGAGTAGCCTTTTGGATTAGCATGCTTGTTTAATCATGTAATTAGTTTGTAGGCCCCCCAGTTTCCAAAGTGGTTTTAGGGCAAAGTATTACATATTAATACTTAAAAAGACCCCCCGAAAAATAGAAAACTGATAAAAAACAGCATATTAACTTTTTGGAGAAAAACAGGAATACCATGGAATTAGATTATCCAGTAAGAATATTAGTGCGATGAGTTGCATCAACCCTACTAATAAGATTTCTGAAACATAATTGATGGGTTTACTTATTTATTAATCAAATATACATAGTGGCCTATCTCAATATATGACTCTAGGCAGCTCACAAACAATTAAAAACAATATAAAAACAGCAAACAGTACAATTTAAAAAATAAAAACAATGTGAACCACAAAACCATACCGCAAAATTCACAGTCAAAGTGAGCAGACCTATTTATATAGGAGAGAGGCAGTCCCTCAGATGTAGTTAGTATTGTGTGAACCTAGAGCAGGGGTGGGCAAACTTTTTTTTTGGCTCGGGGGCCTCATTGACTTTTAAAATTTGACAGACGGGCCACCACCTGGTGTCGAAATGCCTGTCATTACAAGTCAAAATCAAATGAATGCAATCATTCAATCATTCACATCAAACCTTAATTCTGTACCAATCTTGGCGGGCCAGATTAAAAGACCAACGGGCGGATGTGGCCAGCGGGCCGTAGTTGCCCACCCCTGACCTAGAGCCTTTTTAATATTCTCATGTAAATGAAAATATTTTTGATTTTGATTTTAAAATAGTTCCTCTATGTCAGGGGTCTACAAACTTTGCTGGCTGAGGAATTCTGGGAGTTGAAGTCAACAAGTCTTAAAGTTGCCAAGGTTGGAGACCCCTGCTCTATATAATATGGGAGGGATTCCATGGATTGAGAGGGAGTAGGATTGACCTGTTGGGGCAACCAAAGTGAAATTTATTCACAAGTGTCAGCAGCTTAAATCCACAGTAATCAATGAAATCGACATGAATTATCTGTTGGAATTCTGAATAGCTATATTTTAAAATAAAGGAAAGTCAGAGTTTGATTTTTAAAATATCTGAAAGGAGCTTTTCATATGATGGGAATTGGTGAAGTTACCTAGTTTGATAATAAAACATCTGCAAGAAAACAAGTTCAGAGAGTTCAACCCTGAGCTCATATATTTTGATTCAAAGCAGAATTTGGTACTATCAGTTGCCAAAAAGAAATTGTTTATTCTGATATAAATTATGTGGGCAAAGAAATAGGCTTGGAGCATGGTGTTCTTCATATTATGAAATAGATTTTATTGGTAACTGTAAGTAATTATTGTTTGCTTATTTTGCTTTGATTGCCCCCTTTTATCTATTTTAAAAGCATTTAGTTAAAGTAATATGTCATGGTGTGCAATTATGTACAAATAAGGAGAAGGGAAAAATAACAATCAGGCACCCAAGCTGTAAGCTTGAAAAGAAGTCAAGATTAGTTGAACATGTTAATACTTAGCTTGTGCAAATGTTAAAATAGATGTAAATCTGTTTTGCAAAACAGATCTTTGATACAAATTAAAGTGTATTTGTAAGAAAAAGAGAGGAAAGTCCAGTTCCAGTGATACAGAATCAAAGGGATGCAAAATCTATGAAATTAATTATCCCTCCACACAAGGTGGCTGGATTAGTATAATAGAGACTTCCAATGTTTTCCTAATGATACTTAGCATGCTGATTTCTCTACTCTACCTTTCTCATTTCTCATTTTTCATTCTCCCATAATGGCCATTGTGAATAGAATAGAATGGCCATTGTGAATAGAATAGATTCTCCATAACTGACTCTGTAACTAAGACTAAGGACATTTAACTGTCTCAATCATGTATTATTTCATTGCCTCTATTTACATTTGCTTCCCCTGTTATATTTCTTGTGTCAAATGTTGGGATTGTAAGAGCCTAAGGAATACCTGTCCCCTTGTATTCTCTGGAAGTGTACATTAACAGCACTGTATGATTAAAATAAACATGAGGTTGATCTGGTTGTGAGCATCCTTTTATGAGAGTTAAAATGTTGCAATTGTTTTGTATATTAACTTGGAATGACTTGGATAAAAGGCTGCCTAATATATGAACTAAAAAACAGCCGCCATTGGATTTCTTCAATTTTATTTGTTCTCCG